>NC_064851.1:134127024-134828929 GCF_024139225.1 Suncus etruscus
TAAATTATGTCTTTCAGTTTTTCTCTTAAGAGTGTCTTTGAGTCTGTAAAGTTTCTGAGCTGTTTTTTGTCTGTGAAACCATGTATTCTTCTGTCAAAACGGAAAGTGAGTTTTGCTGTGTACTTTATTCTAGGTGAAACATTCCTTTCATTCAGTCTTGTCACATATCCCAGCACTGCTTTCTGGCCTGAGTGTTTCTCGTGACTGGTCTGCTGTAAATCTCATGGATGCTCCCTTGAATATAATTTCCCTTTTTGATCTTGCTGTTATCAGAATTCTATCTCTATCTGTGGGATTTGTCATTTTGACTAGGATGTGTCTTGGGGTGGTTTTTCTGGGGTCTCTTTTGGTTGGTACTCTTCGAGCATGCAGGATTTGATCACATATATATTTTAGCTCTGGAAGTTTCTCTTTAATGATGTTCTTGACCATTGATCCTTCCTGGAAATTTTCTTCCTGGGTCTCTGGGACTCCAATAATTCTTAATTGAGCTTATCATAGACTTCTATTTTCATCTGTTCCCATTCTTTGACTAATTTTTTCATTGTCTGTTCATTTGTTTTTTTTCCCCAATGTCTCCCACTGTATGGAATTGTTATTTATCTCATCTTCAACAGCACCAAGTCTATTCTCAGCTTCTGATACCCTGTCTCAGTGCTTATCCATTTTGTCATTCACTTACTTTACTGTGTCTTTCAGGCCTGTTAGTTGACATGTTATTTCAGTTTGGAGTTTTGTGTTTTCTGTCTTCATATTTTCTTGATTCTTATTAATATTCTGTTCAACTCAATCCATGATTTCTTTGAGTACGTTGAGCATCTTCCATATTGCTTGTTTAAAGTCCTTATCTGAGGGGTTGATTAGTTGTTTGGTCATTATCTGGTCATTAGAATTGTCATCTTCATTCTCTATGTCTGATGCTTGCCTTTGTTGTTTCCCCATTGTCACACTTGTATTGTGGGTTTTTCTACGTGTTATGGTGGTATTCATTGGCTAAATGATGTAGGCAGCCACACTCCTCTGGCTCCATCTTTTCTGGATGGGTCGACTTGCCTCCAAGGGAGGGGAGTCCTCACACAGGATCAAATATTAGGCCCGAGCACACAGCAGAGAAGACAGTCGGAGAGAAAGGGTGGACTTCAGTAATCCAGCACAGTTCTTAGTGTGATTTTTTCTTCTTGTTGCGATGGTGTTCTTTCCTTAGAAAGAGTGCAAAGCCATGTAGTGAAGCAGTGCGGCCATGCTCTGCTGGAACTTCTTTTCTGCCCACTCCCAGGAGGTTTACGTGACAGGACAGTAGACAGACACACACAAGCAGCACTCACAATTTTTCACAGTCGAGCTCCACTGGTCAGGCGTAGTTTCGTAGATTTTCCCAGCTTGACATCACAAACAGGGGACCTGGCTTCTGTAAAGTACTGCATATAGCCGGTTTTCATATTATGGAGCAGTTCCTTGGCGTTCCCACCCTAGAATGGGCCTCTCAGAGAGCGAGTTTTTGGAGCTTCTTTTCAGCCCACTCCCAAGAGGTTCATGCGACGGGACAGTAGACACACATGCACAGGAAGCACTCATAATTTTTCACAGTCGGGCCCCACTGGGCAGGCATAGTTTTGTTAACGTAACATTTTTAACAGAAGTATTTTCTTTATTAGTAAGAATTATAGAAATAGAAACTTAACTCACTTTTACTCCTATATATTTTTTTCTAAGAGTGTAAGTTAGCAAGTTTTCTTTGAATTTTAATGAATGTTAACATAATTAAAAGTTTTAGTTTCTTACCAAAAAATATTCTTTGATCTAATCTATCATAGGACAGTCCCTTATAAGTTATGACTGGGTAAAAAAACTTGGGAGCTTCTCAGATATAATACAAAACAGGTATTAAACAGAAAGCAAACATCAAAAAAAGAAGCAAGTCATTCTTTCTTTGATAGGTAGCAATGAGCAAGGGAATTTACTTAAGAGGTTTATCCTGGGATAAAGGCCCACAAAGTATGAATTCAACTTAGGGTTAGTTGGCTGTCATATTTTCTCAATTGCCTCTGTAGCAAATGAGGTTTATTGCAAAAACATGCAATTATTACTTTCAGAGTAATCCTAAACAGTGTAAGAGCTTCTTACTATGAACAAAGGTAATTATGGGATCTGAAGAGATTGTTTAAGGGGTTAGTTTTCTTTTTTTTTGATTACATACATGATTGTGTTTGGGTTTTATTCATGTAAAGAACACCATCCATCACCAGTGCAACATTCCCATCACCAATGTCCCAAATCTTCCTCCTCCCCACCCGACCCCTGCCTGTACTCTAAACAGGCTCTCCATTTCCCTCATACATTCTCATTATTAGGACAGTTCAAAATGTAGTTATTTCTCTAACTAAACTCATCACTCTTTGTGGTGAGCTTCCTGAGGTGAGCTGGAACTTCCAGCTCTTTTCTCTTTTGTGTCTGAAAATTATTATTGCAAGAATGTCTTTCATTTTTCTTAAAACCCATAGATGAGTGAGACCATTCTGCATTTTTCTCTATCTCTCTGACTTATTTCACTCAGCATAATAGATTCTGTGTACATCCATGTATACAAAAATTTCATGACTTCATCTCTCCTGACTACTGCATAACATTCCATTGTTTATATGTACCACAGTTTCTTTAGCCATTCGTCTGTTGAAGGGCATCTTGGTTGTTTCCAGAGTCTTGCTATGGTAAATAGTGCTGCAATGAATATAGGTGTAAGAAAGGGGTTTTTGTATTGTATTGTTGTGTTCCTAGGGTATATTCCTAGGAGTGGTATAGCTGATTCGTATGGGAGCTCGATTTCCAGTTTTTGGAGGAATCTCCATATTGCTTTCCATAAAGGTTGAACTAGACAGCATTCCCCCCAGCAGTGGATAGCTAACATGAACTAGCCTCAACTTTGATTCCTGCAGTTGGCTCTACTGATTCTTTTACTGCCAACACACTCTCACTCTCTTGTTCCTTGAACTATTTGGCCACATCTCTGAGCTGAATGTCACTGCTATGGTTCGTAGGTTCTAACCAACTCCTTGAAATATTCCTAATGAATAGAAAGGTAATATTTATTCAGTCCCAGTTGTGCTTATAATGGAGAATAAATAGAATTAAACTGAAAAACTAAAAATAATGTCAGTCAGATAAATTAGGAGCAATTTAAGATTCTTTTCAATGCAACCTAAAATAAATGTAGTTCCTTCATTTACAAAATATTTTAATAATAATTTACTTTAGTAGAATGTTGCAAATTTACATTTACCTTAGTATTTTATTAAATATCAATGCTAATCTATAATTTGAATAGATTTTATTTATTTTGTGAACAAAAAGAGATAGTGATCTAAAACTGTAGATTCTGTTCAGCAGCATTGAAAATGTCAATTCTAAATAGCTATTTCCAGTAGAGTAGCACAAGTATCCCTCTGAGGGAAAATGAATATTGAAATATTTCCCTTTTTATTTTGAATTTTCATGGATGATGAAAGTGCCTTCAAGGAATGAAGAGAAAAGTTACATAAATTGAATTATAATGGCACAGTAAAATAGCAAATTAATCAGAAAATGTAGATGCAATCTCATTGTTTCATAAAAAAGATTCATTTGTTTTTCTTTACTCCTTGCTTAATTGCAGTGGTTGGTGTACTCAAT
The DNA here is from genome assembly GCF_024139225.1 of Suncus etruscus. Lineage (NCBI taxonomy): Eukaryota > Metazoa > Chordata > Mammalia > Eulipotyphla > Soricidae > Suncus > Suncus etruscus. The sequence continues at coordinate 134,130,691 of NC_064851.1, forward strand.
GTCAAATCTTAGGAGATTGACAATTAATTTAGAAGAGAATTAAAGGCGTTTCATATATGAAAATGGCAAAAAGCACTTATATGCATAAGTTGGAACAATATGGCTATTATGCATTATAGGCAGACACATGAAATGGTAGAGTAGAAACAACTTAGTGTGCTTCAATTTCAAATGACGTGAGGTTTGCATTATAAATTTTCCTTTTGGAGAGAACAAAGAAAGATTCAGCTCTCTTCCAGGCTATCAAATGAACTGACACTGTAATGCTTGTTCTTGATATTTTAAAAGTTGTTCTGCAAATTGAGGACACTAACGAGCTATTTCTAAATAATAGAGCATTTCCAAAACTATAAAATTGAAAACAAGTTATTATTTCTCCCATAATGTGTATTAATTTGCTAGCTAGAAAACTTGTAGAATTGAGTATTATTTCTCACTTAGAATATGGGCAACAATAAAGATGCTTTAAAATACATTCTGTTGGTGAGATGTGGAGAACCAGGCTCTTTGATACAGAATTATTATAATGAATACATTGTTGATTAGGGTACAAATTGATAAAATCTTTCTTTAGGGAAATTCTTTAGTATTATTTAAGAAACTTATCTTTTTGTTTACTCCTATGTTAGCAATTCTAGTTAGATAGCCTATGGGTAGGTGATAGAAGTAAGAGAAAGAGAGCAGAGAGAGATAAAGGAAGAGAAAGAAAGAGACAGAAAGAGAAAGAGAAAAAACAAATAGAAACACAGAAGCAAAGAAATAAATAAGAGAAAGAAAAAAGAATAAAAAGAGATACTGGTTTAGACACAACCCTTGCCAATGGCCACTCTAGTTAGATACCCAGCACAACATGATCCCTTAGGCACAACCAGACATAACACTGGAGGCTCTGCAAACACAAATGATGTATCACTGGAGGTCTTTTGAACACTAGTGCAATGGCCCTGGCAACACCTATTACCATAGAGCCAAGCAGCACCACATTCTTAGTTCCTTGTATTGAACAACCAACTGAACTAAATATTACAAGGAGGGACTTCTAGGTCTACTGAATGCCACTTGATGGCCACCAGCCCCTTCAAGTTACACTCACATAAAGCATGTAAGATCTTATTTGTAAGAGATTAATTTGGGGAAAAATTTAAAAAAATCATTGGTACCTGACAAAATATTTTTAAATGTTAATACATATCCACACTCAGATTTTAATTGTACCACTAGGATTGCAGATAAATACAATATACTATATAATGCAAAGATCAAAACATATATACAGAATATCATCAATACTGCATGAGAAAAGGAAAAATAACATACAAACATTAGACATATTTGGATATGATAAAAAACTAATGAATATGAATATTAGAGATAGGACCAAAGTAGATGGGTTTTGAAATGGAATCAAGTGTTTTATGAGTATAGTTTTAGACAGTGGTTTTGACCTAAAACCATGAATATGATTTTACTTTACAAATTTAAGTTAAAGCAAGCAACCATTTAAAATCATTAACAACAAAAACAGCATATCAAGGACTAAATTATTATGATCATATTTATCATCACAAGAAAAAAAGCTGGCTAGAGAATAGTGGGGCTTGTGAGTTTATAATCTTCCTCTATAATTTAGAAATCAATATGATACTGAATCTTTTAATATACCATTTACTTTGACATAAAATGACATTAAGTATTTTACCCCCAAAATGAGAGGGCTTCTTAAGGCATGCCATTTTCTAATATATCTTTTAATATGTTGGATCTATTTCATTTTAATTAAGATGGCTGTGAAAATGTTACATTACATGTTTACAAACTGTGATGAAGCCAACTGAATACATTTGTGTTCTTACTGTTTTATTTAAAATGCCTAGAATTTGTCAAATATATCATAGAACAGTGATAACTAGAATCTGTTTACAACAAAATGCAGGGGTTCACAGTATTATCCTCCTCTGATTTTGACTTGCCCTCCTATGGTTAGGTGTCATCTCCACTTTTTATACACAGTACAACAGACACTTTCAATGTCCAATCAAGGTTAAATCCAGTTCTGGACTAATCAAGTTGTCCAACAGATTGAGCCAGTGGCTGATTTCATTGTATTTTGTTTTTTGTTTTGTTTTGTTTTGGGGTCACATCCAGCAGTGTTCAGGATTTACTCCTGGCTCTGAGCTCAGTGATCACACCTGGTATGTACTGCTGGAAATTGGACCTGGCTGGCCTTGTGCCAGGAAAGAGACATGGAGTGAATGCCATGTTGTTTTAGCTTCAAAGTATGCAGGAAATAGGCTTGTGAACAGAAAAGTGAAATGAAGACCGTCTCAGTACCTTCTAACTCTAGTAGTGGCTTTTGACTACTTAATGCCATTTCTTATTAGTTTCACAATACAAATCAAATTATTCTTTCATTGAAACTGCTGTTAGAGGCTAGCATAAAAGTTTAGAGATTTTACCATGAAACAATATTTGTTAGAGAAAGCTCACACACTGGTAATTGTCTCTCAAAATTTTTCTCCAAGTGACCTGACCTACATTCTTCCTAATAGTACTGGCTACCATATGCTCTGAATCTTGCTTTTCTCAGGCTAGAGTTTCTTCTTTTGACTCTAGTCTTTGGCCCAGCTTCCACCTGGTCTTCTCTTAGGTTCTTCCTTTGAGTCATTTCATTGTAAATAATTTCCCTAAGCTCTAGCTTTTCCTCTCATTATTCTTTCTCTGCTTTCCTATACTACAGCATAAAATGTAATATAAAACATATTGCTTCACAAGCTTCATCCCTCACCAATAAAAACAGATTTTTTTTTTTGCTGGTATAACCTAGGTGATGGCATTTTTAAAGGACTCTCAGGTTCTCTTATGGAAGAGTACCTCTGAACTCTAAAGTCAAGCACAAGTGTCCAACTTGGTATATAAGTCCCTTTTCTGTTTGCCCCTCTGCTAAGTTAACAAGATTGAGGTTCTTAATATGCATTATTCTAGACATAAAATCATTCCCTACTACTAAACTTGCCATATTTTCTTTACTCAACAGCTTTCTTACATACATTACTTTTTTTTCAAAGAAAATACCATTTTGTTATAAATCAAGCTTAGTGATTATGGCCAGCCCAGTGATTCCTGACTGTGAGTGTTGCCTGTGTATGTTTTTCCACTGTCCTGTTTCCAAAACCTCTTGGGAGTGGGCCAAAAAGGGCCCACAAAAATAGCTCTCCGAGAGGCTCATCCAAGGGCCAGAGCACCAAGAAACTGTGTTGGACCATAAAAACAGCTATCCACAGTATTCTGCAGAAAGGAAGGTCCCCTGTTTGTGACATCAGGCTGGGAAAATCTAAGCCCGTCCAGTGAGTCCCGACTGTGAGTGTTGCCTGTGCATGTTTTTCCATTGCCCTGTCTCTGAAGCCTCTTGGGAGTGGGCTGAAAATGGCCAAGCAAATAGCTCTCCTGGAGACTTGTTCTAACCAATGAACCTTACCACAACATGCAGAAAAAATCGCACTACAAGCGTGATAATGGGGAAATCTTGCAGGCAAACACCATGCACAGAGAAAGAAGATGATACCTCAGATGACCTAAAAAATTTCAACCATCTGATTAACTTCTCTGATAAGGAGTTTAGAATAGCAATATGGAAGATGTTTGTAGAAATCAAAGAAAGCATAGATCGATCTGAACAGAACACAAAGACAGAAATCAGAAAACTCCAAACTGAAATAAAATATCTGAAAAACATGGTAGCTGAACCGAAAAACTCAGTGGATGGCCTCGCCAGCGGGTCACAGCAGCTGAGGACAGAATTGGCGTGCTGGAAGATGAGATGTAGAAAAACTCAACACAGCAGAAGAAATTGGAAAAGAACCTTAAGACAAACGATCAGGCAATGGAAAAAGTACTCAAGGAATGTGAACAGATGAAAATAGAAGTCTTTGATAAACTCAACAGAAACAAAATAAGAATCATTGGAGTCCCAGAGGCACAGGTAGGAGATCTCCAGGAAGAATCAGCTGTCAAAGACATCATCAAAGAGATACTCCCAGAGTTAAAGACTACATGCAATCAAATCCTACTTGCCCAAAGAGTACCAGCTAAAAGAGACCCAAAGAAAAACACTCGAAGACACATCCTCATTACAATGATAAATCCCACAGATAGAGATAGAATACTGAAAGCAGCAAGATCAAAAAGGGAAATTACATTCAAAGGAGCACCCCTAAGACTTACAGCAGACATGTCACAAGAAACTCTCAAGGCCAGAAGAAAATGGTGGGATATTGTAACAAGACTGAATGAAATGGATGCCTCACTGAGAATACTGTACCCAGCTCAACTCACGTTCAGGGTTGAAGGAAGAATCTATAGCTTCATGGATAAACAACAGCTCAGAAACTTCACAGATAAAAAACCAGCCTGAACGGAAAAACTGACAGGTCTACTTTAAGAAAAGAGAGACCAAAAACACAGCAAACTTATCTACAAAGATGACATTAAATCCTATGACAATCATCTCCCTCAATGTCAATGGACTAAATTCACCAATTAAAAGGCACAGAGTGGCAAAATGGGTCAAAAAGATGAATCCAACCTTCTGCTGCCTACAAGAAACACATCTGAATAGTCAGAACAAAAATAGACTCAAAATCAAAGGCTGGAGGAAAATCATCTAATCAAACAACACACTTAAAAAAGCTGGGATGGCCATATTAATATCTGATGACACCAACTTTATACTCAGAAAATTTGTAAGGGACAAAGATGGACACTATGTACTAATCAAAGGATATGTGTAACAGGAAGAAATCAGACTATTAAACATACATGAAACCAATGAGAGACCAGCAAATTATCTAATACAATTACTGACAGATCTAAAAGAAGACATCAATAATAACACAATAATTGTGGGATATCTCAACACGGCCCTGTCAACACTTGATAGGTCAACCAGACTGAAACCCAACAAAAACATACTAGCCCTGAAAAGATTAATGGAAGAAAGAGGACTAGTAGGTATATAAACGACACCCCACCCCAAATAAACCTGGATACACATTCTTCTCCAATGTTCATGGGTCATTCTCCATGATAGGCTACATACTGACACATAAAACATATCTTCATAAAATCAAGAGGACAGAAATCTTGCAGGCTACATTTGCTGACCACAGGGCTCTGAAATTAGATGTGAACTACAAAGGCACAGACAAGAAAAACTTTAACAATTGGAAATTAAACACCCTGCTACTGAAAAAACAGTGGGTCCGAGATGAAATCAAAGAGGAAATAAAACTCTCCTGGAAACAAATGATAATAAAGACACAAACTGCCAGAATCTATGGGATACAGCAAAAGTGGTCATGAGAGGAAAATTTATAGCTTTGCAAGCACATATCAGGAAAGAAGGGGCCTACCTGAATAGCTTAATGATGCAGCTCATAGAATTAGAAAGCGCTCAACAAAGGAACCAAAAATAGGGAGACAGAAGGAAATAACAAAGCTGAGAGCAGAAATCAACAAAGTGGAAATCAAAAAACAATCTGAAAGATCAACGACAGCAGAAGTTGGTTCTTTGAAAAAAAAAAAAAACAAGATTAATAGACCATTGGCAAAACTCTCAAAAAAAGAATGAGAGAGAAACCTAATAACCCGTATTAGAAATGAAAAGGAGGAGATCACGACAGAGACTGCAGAAATCCAAAGGGTAATTAGAGAATACTTTGAGAAACTTTATGCTATTAAACATGAGAACTAGAAGAAATGAATACATTCTTGGATACTTATAACCTTCCACAGTAAATAAGGAGGATATAGCACATCTAAACACCCTCATCACTATTGAGGAAATTGAAACTGTAATCAAACATCTGCCCTAAAAAAAAGCCCAGGCCCAGATAGATTTACTAATGAATTCTTTCAAACTTTTCTAGAGGAGCTACTACCAATCCTAGCCAGCTTCTTCCATAAAATTGAAAAAACGGGAACACTCCAAACAGCTTTTATGAAGCCAACATCACCTTGATACCAAAATCAGACAGAGATGCTAACAAAAAGAAAAATACAGACCAATATCCCTGATGAATGCAAATTCAAAGATCCTCAACAAAATCCTGGCAAATAGGATACAATGCATCATCAAGAAGATTGTACACTACTACCAAATAGGTTTCATCCCAGGAATGAATGCATGGATGATTTAACATCCATAAATCTATCAATATCATACACAACATCAACAACAACAACAAAATAAAAATCACATGATCATATCAATAGATGTAGAGAAAGCATTTGATAAGGTTCAACACCCATTTTTGATCAAAACTCTCAGCAAGATGGGAATGGAATAAACCTTTCTCAATTTACTTAAAGCCAACTAACACAAGCCAATGACAAATTTTATCCTCAATGGAGAAAAACTAAAAGCCTTTCCTCTAAATTCTGGTACAATACAAGGCTGTCCGCTCTCACCACTCCTCTTCAACATAGTACTGGAAGTGCTTGTATAGCAATCAGGCAAGAAAAAGATATCAAGGGAATCCAGATAGGAAAGGAAGAAGTCAAGCTTTCACTGTTTGCAGATGACATGATACTCTACTTAGAAAACCCTAAAGACTCTACCAAAAAGCTTCTAGAAAAAATAGACTCTTATAGCAAGGTGGCAGGCTACAAAAATAACACACAGAAATCAATGGCCTTTTTATACACCAATAATGATAGAGAGGAGATGGACCTCAAAAAGGCAATCCCAATCACATTAGTGCCACACAATAACAAATATCTTGGAGTCAACTTGACCAAAGATGTGAAGGAACTATACAAAGTAAACTATAAAGCTCTGTTCCAAGAAATCAGAGAGGACACATGGAAAATGAAACACATACCCTGCTCATGGATTGGCAGGATTCACATAATTAAAATGGCAATACTCCCCAAAGCATTGTACAGATTTAATATGATCCCTCAAAAGATACCCATGACATTCTTCAAAGAAGTGGATCAAACACTTATGAAGTTCATATGGAACAATAAACACCCTCGATTAGCTAAAGTACTCCTAGGAAAAAGGAAAATAGGAGGCATTACTTTCTCTAACTTTAAACTGTACTGTAAAACAATAGTTATCAAAACAGCATGGTATTGGAATAAAGACAGACATTCAGATCAGTGGAATAGGCTTGATTTCTCAGACAATGTTCCCCAGACATATAATCACCTAATTTTTGACAAAGGAGCAAGAAATCCTAAGTGGAGCAGGAAAAACCTTTTCAACAATTGGTGCTAACAGAACTGGTTAGCCACTTGCAAAAAAGTGAACATAGACCCCCCCCCCCAGTTAACATCATGTACTAAGGTAAAATCCAAATGGATTAATGACCTTGACATCAGACCTGATACCATAAGGTATAAAATACAACACATAGGTAAAACACTCCATGACATTGAAACTAAAGGCATCTTCAAGGAGGAAACTTCGCTTTCCAAACAAGTGGAAACAGAGATAAACAGATGGGAATACATTAAGCTGAGAAGCTTCTGAACCTCAAAGGAAATAGTGCCCAGGATACAAGAGCCACCCACCTTGTGGGAGAAACTATTCACCCAATACCCATTAGATGAAGGGCTAATATCCAAAATATACAAGGCACTGACAGAACTTTACAAGAAAAAAAAACATCTAATCCCATCAAAAAATGGGGAGAAGAAATGAACAGACATTTTGACAAAGAAGAAATACAAATGGCCAAAGGGCACATGAGAAAATGCTCATCATCTCTAATTATCAGGGAGATGCAAATCAAAACAACAATGAGATACCATCTCACACCACAGAGAATGGCACACATCACAAAGAATGAGAACAATCAGTGCTGGAGGGGATGTGGAGAGAAAGGAACTCTTATCCACTGCTGGTGGGAATGCCGTCTAGTTCAACCTTTATGGAAAGCAATATGGAGCTTCCTCCAAAAACTTGAAATCGAGCTCCCATTCAACCCAGCTATTCCACTCCTAGGGATATACCCTAGGAACACAAGAATACAATGCAAAAAAACCCTTCCTCACACCTAATTTTATTACAGCACTATTCACAATAACCAGGCTCTGGAAACAACCAAGATGCCCTTCAAGAGAGGAATGGCTACAGAAACAGTGGTACATATACACAATTGATTTTTATGCAGCCGGCAGGAGAAATGAAGTCATGAAATTTTCCTATACATGTATGTACATGGAGTCTATCATGCTGAATGAAATAAGTCAGAGGAAGAGAGTGAAGCAGAATAGTCTCACACATCTATGGATTTTAAGAAAAATAAAAGTCATCTTTGCAACAATCCTGAGTCAATGGGAGGAGGGCTGGAACTTTCAGCTCACTTCATGAATCTCACCACAAAGAGTGGTGATTGCAGTTTTAGAAATAACTACACAGAGAACTACCATAATCATGTGAATGAATGAGGGAACTGGAAAGCATGTCTGGAGTACAGGTGGGGGTGGGGTGTTATGGAGGGAAATTTGGGACATTGGTGTTGGGAATGTTGCACTGGTGAAGGGGGATGTTCTTTACATGACTGAAACCTAATCACAATCATATTTGTAATCAAGATGTTTAAAGAAAAAAAGAAATCCTGTATCTCTTAGGCCAAGGGAATTCCCTAATTTTCCAGATATTTATTGTGCCTATGCAAACAAAAAAAAAGAGAGAAGCACACATTAAAAAAAAAGAATTTAAAAAAGCTCAGTGATTATTATTATTATTATTTTTTGTTTTCCTATAAAGGTATGTTCTCTACCTCTTTAATATTTACTTCAAGAAGATAATAAATGTTTAATAGGGTTTTAACATTTCAGAATAGAAGCATCTGGAATCATACAGCTTTTTTTTTTTAAGAAAAGAAAACAAATAAGGTTGAGGCTCTTGGAAAAGACCCAAGAAATAAGAATCTGTGATGCTTTAGTTGGCTTCATGGGAAATCTATACCGCCATTACAGACATCCCACAAAGAATGGTTACTTTTTATTCAATACTTACAGAAGAGATTTCTTGAAGGAAATAATGCTGAACAAAAAAATTAATCAAAAATTAACCAAAAAAATTCACATGTCTTATTTCATGTGAATAGGATATAAAAAGACTTGCTAGGCTCTACAAGTGTATCTTGTTATAAAAGATAAAAACTAACCAGAAAAAGAATACATATTCATTCTGCCAACTATTGTCTTTGTATCTGAAATTCCACCTTATTCATTGCTGTCGTTGTTGGTCATACTGATCACCCTTCTCCATTTTGCCTTTTAAGAGCTGTCTTATAGTGACAGCAGTCACTTCTTCATATTCTCTTTGTCTAAGTATAAAGTTAAAAGGCATTCCATCACTATTTATTAAAGTCACTGGTCACCTAGTATAAAAGTAGTTTAGACACTTCTCATCAAATTGTCTAAATCAGAATCATAAAGGACAACCAGAATTATGGAAAATTAATACCCTTGATATATTGCATCTTAAAAAATGAGAACTGATTTGGAGCATTTAAACTCAAAGCCTACCTTGAATTAGAGTTCTATTAATATATGAATTGCCCTGTCCCATCCTAAACAACTGTTGTCTCAGTTCATTAAAATTGTAAAACTCACAAATATGCTCTATGTTATAGGCCTCTTCACCATTTCCTAGTAGCTTGCCAATTACTGAGTTAAAGTAGGTGGTCTTTATGTTTCAATAAATTAATTAAAAAAGGCCACCATATTCTGGTGGTAAGAAGAATAGACATTATACTTAATATGAAAACAAGAGTCAGTAAGGACACCTGTGAGAGTTGTAATAACCGAAAGTCACTGTAGCACATCTTTTTTAGGAATGAAGGAAGGTAATTTTTGAGAGAAAATGTTTTTACTTCTGCTAATAGCTAAAAGGTCTAAAGATACAGAGGCTCAGAAGGAGATATTAATTTATATGTATACCTTTACAGAGAAATATTAAAAACCCAAAGTATGGTAATACTGAATTCCCAAGTCTAAAGATGGAATCATTTATGCCGATATGTTTATTGAGATTTTTAAGGCAAAATTTAACTGATATAGCAGCTTTTATGCTTTTGATATATTTAGAATGTAGTCCACAGTAACTACAGTAGCCAGTTAAACTTTTGTTAATTTAGCAATTGGGTTATCTGCTTCAACTCTGTTCTAAATACTAGGTGGAACTATGAGGTAATAAATTGTACTGTATATTTTTTTTGGTATCTGAATGGTACACATAATTTGTTAAATATGGAATGTGATATTTATTGATCACTGTTTTTCTTTCTTTCTTTCTTTCTTTCTTTCTTTTTTTTTTCTTCTTTCTTTCTTTTCTCTTTCTTTCTTTCTTTCTTTCTTTCTTTCTTTTCTTTCTTTCTTTCTTTCTTTCTTTCTTTCTTTCTTTCTTTCTTTCTTTCTTCTTTTCTTTCCTTTCTTCCTTCTTTTCTTTCTTTCTTCCTTCTTTCTTTCTTTCTTTCTTCTTTCTTTCTTCCTTTCTTCTTCCTTCCTTTCTCCTTCCTCCCTCCCTTTCTTTCTTTCTTTCTTTCTTTTTCTTTCTTTCTTTTTCTTTCTTTCTCTCTTTCTTCCTTTCTTCTTTCTTTCTTTCTTTCTTTCTTTCTTTCTTTTCTTTTCTTCTTCTTTCTTTCTTTTTTCTTTTCTTTTCTTTCTCTTTCTTTTCTTCTTTCTTTCTTTCTTTTCTTCTTTCTTTCTTTTCTTTCTTTCTTTCTTTCTTTCTTTCTTCTTTCTTTCTTTCTTCTTCTCTTTCTTTTTCTTTTCTTTCTTTCTTTCTTTCTTCTTCTAATTTGGGTCACACCTGGTGACTGTCAGCGGTTAGTCCTGTGTATACACTCAGAAATCACTCCTGGCTCAACCATATGGAATGTGGTGGGGACGTGTGGTTTCCAAACAAAGTTCATCCTGGGTCAGCTGAGTGCAAGGCAAGCACCCTAGTGCTGTGCCATCTCTCAGCCTCTTGTTTTTGTTTTTGATTTTGGGCCATATCCAGCAGTGCTCAGGGGCTACTCCTGACTTGGGAACCATCATGATGCTGAGGTCAAAACCGCATCTGTCCTGTGTCTGCTGTATGCCAGTAAATGCCCTGCCACTATGCTACCACTCCAGACCCTGATTTTTTAACTTTAAATAGTCCTGAATATACTTCTGATAGGAATTGAGGTTCACCCCACATTAAATCCAGATATTTTCTAGTATTGCTATTAGTAAGAAAAATATTTTCGAAAATTTGATGGAAATATAAAGATATAAAATATTAGGAGAATTGAAATGGTTTATTTATGTTAAATAATAACGATATTCCAGAACAAGATCGGGTATTGATATTTTCAACACAAAATAAAGGTGCAAAGTATCATAACTCTTTAAATAGCATTCAACAAGTGTCCTCATATAATTCCTTTAAAATTCTATAGTATTAAATCTTCATAAATTATGCTAAAGGAAAATTTCTGGAAAAGAGAAATAGTATGTGGTTATAGAACAATACAGAAAATTAGGCACTAAATTCTTTCCAGGAGAGAAATGGAGGCCAGCTTCTGCCTTGAATTCTACAAGCCAAACATCCTGATGGAAATAATAGCTAACACATGACTTCAGTCAAAATATGGTCTCTGACCTATCACGAGTTTAGCTTTTGTGTACTATGAACTGATACATCTCTAGGGTATACCTCAGTGCCTGGTGCATGTTCAATAAAATTTAATAGTTAAATGTTCAATAAATTTTTATTGATTGAACAAAATTTAATAATAAGAGCAATAGGATTATATTTAACTTTGTTTAGAATTTATCTTCAAAAATGTTTATTATCTCCAATTAGATTATTTAAGAGCAGATTCAGAGGGGTACTTCATTCTGATACTTGGATTTAAGCTGTATTTTGACCTTCTGATAATCTAGAATTTTTTTATTTACATGTGACCTTCACTATAAAATTTTGCAAGCAATGTTTCTAGTATTGCATTTTCACTAGTGTATTGTAACACTTTAATTTTCATAATCTGTATTTAATGTATTGTGCTTGCAAATTATTTATTATGAGGAATTAAAATCAGTTTATAGACACAAAGAATTTAGCATCTAGTGGGGGGTAACATTCGTATAGATAAGTAATCACAATATAAGTCTATGTGAATGTTTGAAGTATAGTGAACTAAATTTTTAATGATGAAGTAATTCTCTAATGTGAGTGCCTTAATAGCACACAAAATGGAGACATTGTGAATCTTGGAGATAACTTAAAGGACTAGTGTGCTTGATTTGTTTGCAATGCTTGGCCCTATATTTTATCTTAGTAGTCCATGAGCACTTATAGGTGCTCACCAAAATGATGATGAGGAGGAGGAGGATGAAGAAGAAGAAAGAAGAAGAAGGAGAAGAAGGAGAAGAAGGAGGAGGAGGAGGAGGAGGAGGAGGAGAAGAAGAAGAAGAAGAAGAGGAGGAGGAGGAGGAGGAGGAGGAGAAAAGGGATAGATTAATTTTCACAAAAGGGAGAAACCTTGCAACCATAGAAAATGTAAATGGGAATAATACCAGCAGAGCCTATTGAAATTTACTTATGTTTTATTATGGGGTACTCCTAAATGGTGATCAAGATGCCAGAAACCTTTTATAGTGTTTCTCAGACAACTGGGCTGGTAGCTCAATGCCAGCATCTGAGAATATTCTGCAAATGCTCAGACCTGTGGTGCTGATGATTTCTAGGCCACCCCAATGTGTTTGGTGGAACTCTGATTCTGTAATGATTATTGCTTGATAGACTAAATGGTGCCCAATATAAAGTTTTGATTGGCAATATTTGAGCATATTCTTTAATCTGAACTTACTTCTCCAACTTCAATTTTATATTCTTAACATAATTATTCAACATTCTAAATCAAACATTTTACTGAGATAACCATGCATGCCAAGACCTAAAAGAGATAAACTTGAGTAAGCCAGAACAACTACAGAAATACTTGGCCAGGAACACTAGAAATTAAAAATGATGAGGCCAGAGAGACAAGACAGGAGTTAAACTGCTTGACTGACCCCAGGTTCAGTCTCAAGTACCAACATATAGTACTTGTATATATATAGGTACATATAAGTACCACATATAGGTATATATAAGCACCTGTAGAACACAAAGCCAGGAATAAACCCTGTAACATTGTAGGGTATAATCCAACATGCTCCCCAATAAGAAAAAGAGAAATTACTTGAGGTTAGTATGATAAACTAATAAACTGTTTCTGTGATGCATACCTCAATTACTGTATTCATTGGAATGAATTCTAATGCTAAATAAATTTATTAATACTATCTTAAGTCTTGTTTATTATTTTATAATTGTTATTGATACCAATGTGAATTACAAGTCTTTTACAAGTCTTTTCATATTTAAGTATGAAAACTATTTTTATTCTATAATTATTTTATTTAAACACTTTTGCTACAAAGTTGTTTATGAATTGAATTTCAGTCATACAATGTACACCACCCTTTACCAGTTCACATTTCTATCACCGATGTTCCCAGTTTTTCTTTCACTCCAAGGCCCCCCACTTGTATTTTTCTCTTTTTTTCTCTATCCTCTTTTCCTGTTTGACAATGTGGTTTGCATTATTGTTAATGAAGGGGTACCAAGCATATCACTTTTTCACCCAATTCTTGTCCAGAGTGATCAGTTTCCACTATCATTGTCATAGTAGACCCTTTTCTACTCTAACTTCAGTCACCACTCTTTGTAACAATCTTCCTTTCAGGGACTGTTCTTCCTGGCCCTCATTTCTATTGTCTCTAGGTATTATTACCAAACTATCATTTTTCTTATATCCTATTAAAAAATGAGGTCAATACCTATTTTTAAGAAGAATAAAAAGTTGAAAATCATATTCTTGGTAGACAGAAATGTATAACTATTGGTGTTCTATATTGCCACCCTCTCTGGAATAAACTATGGTGTAGGATGCCAACAAATATCTTTTTTCTTCACTGTTTCTTCAATACAAAGCATTATCTTATACTTCATTGCCTCTGTTTAATCCTTAACAATACCATGGGCACTTCCTGACACTGATTCTATTTGTTAATCTTGGAAATTTTAATTTAATGCCCATTTTTTACTGTCCTTGAGATATATATTAATCTGGGCATAATTATTTCAGGTATCTACTATTCCTAAATTAACACAGGCACTTGAATTATGTTAAATTGTAATTTTCCTGCTTTCTGCTTTATTCTGTCATTGCTTACCTATATTAGAATATAACTGTCTCATATGTATAGAACTCCCAAATGAGAATATTTTTATTCAGTTTAGTAGGTGTAATATGGAAGTACTTGGTCTCTACTACCTCCATTTATAACTACTACATAAAATAAACCTAACAACCTTTATAACTTTAGTTTGAGCCACTTAATTATTTAATTAATTTCAGTAGTTTTTATTTTATTAACTCTAATTTTGTCTATATTTATTTAATATGCTACATCATACTGCAGCGTTGAGCATAGATCTTTGAATGATTTGTCACATACCTTTCAAAGCAAGATACATTGAAGTTTATAGTCTGGTAGGAAAGTACCTCAAGTTTTACATTAAATCTGATAATGTCTGTCAATAAGAACAAATAGAAAGAAAATTATTTCAAGGATAGAGAATAAAGAAAGCCTTCTGGAAGTCATGCATGAACTCAGTCTTTCAAGGATTGAATCCCTACTGCAGTGGAAGAAGAAGGGATGAATGATAGTGAAGGCGCTGGTAAAATGACCTGAAGAGATCAAAGAACAGAAAATTTTCAGAATGTAATTAAATCCACTATTGTTAAAGAATTGAAAGGGTACAAATTGGATGGTACAAAGGCAAGGGAATTGCCTTACATGGTCAGCCATAGTTCAGTCTGCACAAATGCATATGGTCCTTTGAACACTCAGGAATTATCCTTGAGCACAGAGAGAGGAACAAGACTGAAACACTGCAAAGTATGGGTGGAAAAATGGAAGAAAAAAAAAGAAGAGAAATAGAACAAGGACATTGACAGATGTTAAGGAGTGCAAGAGTAGGCAGAATTCAGGTGGTATAAATCAGGCTTTTTTTTTAAAGCCATTCAAAGTAAAGCATTTAGTTATATTGTATCAGAAGCTTTGAAAATCAGTCAAGACTTCAGAAAGGGCAAATCTATATTCAAGAATGTTACTGGCTGTCAAGTAGGTAATGTGTTGCAAGATTACAGAATGTAAGGCAGGAAAGTTATTTTGGTCATACTTCAGGAGCCTGAGTTAATTTAGGACTAGAAGATACCTGAAATAATTATGCCCAGATTAATATAGGTCCCAAGGACAGTAAAAATTGGCATTAAATTAACATTGCCAAAATTGACAAATACAATCAGTGTCAGGAAGTGTCCATGATATTGTTAAGGGTTACAACAGAGACAATTAAATATAAGATAATACCTTGTATTAAAGAAAACTGTGAAGAAAAAAGATGTTTTGTTGGCATTTAGGCTGATTAAAGAATGAGTTGAATTTGGTAACTCATGAGTCTTAAGAGCTCCAAATAATGGCAAAGATAAGCCTCAAAAGATATTGAGAAGGTTTGTCAAGAAGCTGACCATAGAAGTGGAACCATCAGAGAGTATTTTCAAAAGAAAAAAGAGTGCACACCATAAAATGACCCCAAGAAATTAATATCAGCTGAAATTGCACAATGTTAAAGATTTATTAATATAAAGGTAGTTTAGGTAGTTTGTCCTTTGCTCAGTCATTTGCAGAGGATAAACTACATGACAGCTCACCTATAGTATAGTAAGAACTTCTAAGTTTGGGGCTGGAGAGACAACATGAAGGTTTGGCATTTGCCTTGCATGCAGAAGGATGGTGGTTAGGATCCCAACCTCCCATATGGTCCACTGAGCCTGCCAGGAATGATTTCTGAGCATAGAGCCTAGAGTAACACTGAGAGTTGCTGGGTATGACCAATAAACAAAAAATAAAACAAACAAAAAATTCTAAGTTATTTTTTTCAGTGCTCTAAGCATTCTATATATCTCCTAAGTGCATGATAGGGAAATGAGTTAGAAAAAATAATTTAAAACTGCCTACAAGCTAAACTAACCTATTTTTCTTTTTTAATATCTTTATTAAACAATTTGATTGCAAATATGATTATAGTTGTTTTTTTGTCATGTAAAGAACACTTCCCTTCACCAGTGCAACATTCCCATCACCAATATCCCAAATCTTCCTCCTCCCATCACACCCCCAACTGTACTCGAGACAGGCTTTCTACTTCCCTCATTCATTCACATTGTTATGATAGTTCTTAGTGTAGTTATTTCTCTAGCTGCACTCACCCCTCTTTGTGGTGAGCTTCATGTCATGAGCTGGAACTTCTAGCCCTCCTCTCTTTTGTCTCGGAAAATTATTGCAAGAATTTTTTTTTTTTTGGTTTTTGGGCCACACCCGGTAACACTCAGGGGTTACTCCTGGCTTGGGGGAACATATGGGATGCTGGGGGATCGAACTGAACCGCTGTCCATCCTAGGCAAGCACTGGCAAAGCAGACACCTTACCTCTAGCACCACTGCGCAGGCCCCATAGAATGTTTTATATTTTTCTTAAAACCCATAGATGAGTGAGACTATTCTGCATCTATCTCTCTTCCTCTGACTTACATCACTCAGCATAATAAATCCATGTACATTCACATAGAGAAACATTTCATGACTTCATCTCTCCAGACGGCTGCCATAATATATATATATATATATATATATCCTATATATATATATATATATATTTAATATATATATATATATAACACATAATATATACACACACCACAGTTTCTTTAGCTATTCATCTGTTGAAGGGCATCTTGGTTGTTTCCAGAGATTGGCTATTGTAAACAGTGCTGCAATGAATATAGGTGTGAGGAAGGGATTTTTGTATTGTATTTTTGTGTTCCTAGGGTATATCCCTAGGAATGGTATATCTGGATTGTATGGGAGCTCAATTTCCAGTTTTGGGTGGAATCTTCATATGGCTTTTCATAAAAGTTGGACTAGACAGCATTTACACCAGCAATGAATAAGAGTTCCTTTCTCTCCACATTCCTGCCAGCACTGCTTATTCTTATTCTTTGTGTTGTGCACCAATCTCTGTGGCGTGAGATGGCACCTCATCATTGTTTTGATTTGCATCTTCCTAATGATTAGTGATGTGGAGCATTTTTTCATGTGCCTTTTGGCCATTTGTATTTCTTTTTTTGGTAAAGTGTCTGTTCATTTCTACTCCCCATTTTTGATGGGATTAGATGTTTTGTCTTGGAAAGTTCTGTCACTATCCTGTATATTTTCGATATTTTAGATATTAGCCCCTTATCTGATGGGTATTGCCATTTTAATGATGTTAATCTTTCCAATACATGAACAGAAATGTTCATTATAGATGAAATATTTCCATTTCCACGTGTCCTCTCTTATTTCTTGGAGCAGAGTTTTATAGTTTTTTTTGTATAGGTCCTTCACATTTTTAGTCAAGTTGATTCCAAGATATTTGAGTTTGTGTGGCACTATTGTGAATGGGGTTGTTTTCTTAATGTCCATTTCTTCCTTATTACTATTGATGTATAGAAAGGCCATTAATTTTTGTGTGTTAATTTTGTAGCCTGCCACCTTGCTATATGAGTCTATTGTTTCTAGAAGCTTTTTGGTAGAGACTTTAGGGTTTTCTAAGTAGAGTATCATGTCAGCTGCAAACAGTGAGAACTTGACTTCTTTCTTTCATATCTGAATTCACTTAATGTCTTCTGGCCTAATAGCTATACCAAGGACTTCCGGTACTATGTTGAATAGGAGAGGACAGCCTTGTACCAGAATTCAGAGGAAAGTCTTTTAGTTTTTCTCCATTGAGGATAATATTTGCCACTGGGTTGTGGTAGATGTCCTTAACTATATTGAGAAAGGTTCCTTTCATTCCCATTTTGCTGAGAGTCTTTATCAAGAATGGGTGTTGGACCTTGTCAAATTCTTTATATTGCTATGATCATATGGTTTTTATTTTTTTTGTTGATGTTATATATTATGTTGATAGATTAAGGATGTTAAACCATCCTTGCAGCATTCCTGGAATGAAACCTATTTGATCGTAGTGAATGATCTTCTTGATGAGGCATTGGATCCTATTTGCCAGGATTTTGTTGAGGATCTTTGCATCTATGTTCATCAGAGATATTGCTCTATAATTTTCCTTTATAGCAGCATTTCTGTCTGAATTCTGGTACAAGACAAGGCTGTCCTCTCTCATGACTATCTATCTTTACTTTTAAATATCTTATGTTATACTTACACATAACTAGTAAATAATTTTTTGTTTTGATATTTTTGCATGTATAACTTAATATGATTTCATTTAAACTCTTCTTTCAAGGGAAAGTTAATAAATTTGTATAACATTTTTCATTTTTGTTTCACTTAAAGATTTCATACAAGGGACTAAAAATTAATTTTACCTGTAAATTATAGGAAAAATGATAAATATATCTTTCCAAATGTAGATCTATTCTGATTTTGAGAAACAACAAAGATGTATTAAATACTGCCATACTCGGAAAATACAAAATTTTCAATCTGGTACACCTAGGCCTAGATGTTTTGTCACTATAAAGTTTTATTAATCTTCAGTATGAAAAAATAGGGCTTCATTTTGGCTTCATAACTTGTTACCTCTTTATTTTATGTTTATGTATAGGAAACAGACAGTAACATTGTGTTTTTCTAGAATTTATATCTTTAAAATATTATTTTTTGGCAAGACAAGTGAAAAAAGGATTTAATCCAATCCCAATGATGCTCAGGCATTAGTCCTAGCTCTGTATTAAAGGAACCAAATCTTGAACTGTATGCAAGACAGCACTGTAACCCTTATTATATCTCTCAGCCCCACTTTGAAGTTAATAGAATCTCTATGTCCCTGAAGCACAGTAAAGCCAAACTATCTACAGATAGACTTTAAAAATTTACTCCTACACTTTCTACATTCCTGTCTATTCATAGCCAAGGGAGAATGATAATTTCATTTTTGCATTATCAGTTTTATCCTTAAGTGGGAAAATTGCTTTTCAATTTTCTCCATAGTCATTGAAACTGATACTTTAAGCAATAACCTTAATATAATCACAACATTCCACAACTATTACTCTTAGTTTTAATCCTGGTCTCACCATCCAACTTCCAAAACACCTGCTAGGTGAACAGATCTTGTGTCACTCTACAAAATGCAAATGTCCAATTTGGCATTTGCCATCAGAGGCTTGTTCTATAAATTTCAGTGCAGGAAATATATTCCTGAAGAAACTCGTATTTGTTTGAGTCTTCTCAAAGTCATTGGAGAACATATCAATCTCAACACTGATTACATACATTGTTTCTTTTATGAACTAGGTCGTTTCTTTCACATAAATATCATAAATGAATGTAACTTCTCCAATTTGTGTTTGGTACTTTGGGAAGTAACTCAGAGTTCAAAGCTTGCAACTTTGATATATCTATTGTCACTGCATGAATCAATATTTTTTTCTTTCTGATACCTGCTTAGAAAGAGACTCAAAGATCCAAGTGATGAGAAACAAGAGGTTAAGGCAGGTGCTTTACATTTATAAGCCTTTATTGTATTCAACTCCGGATAATCTTGTTTGCTTGCAAAATATATTATTATTTACAAAGGGCCGCCATAGTCATTTCTCTTGACTATGAACTGTAGTTTTAATTTCTGAGTCATTCCAAAAGGTCTTCTGGCTGAGAACATGTGCGCTATCACTCTTGCTAAATTGCATATCTTTGGACATTGTTATTGCTTCAAGCTAAAATAATAGGGAGAGGAGATATGTTCAGGTATAACAACTAAGAGACTATGTTTCACTTCACAAAACCTTATCAGGAGTCTAGTAGAAATCTGTGACTTTATTTAGTGGAAAATTCTTCTCTAGGTAAATCTACTTGACCTTTGGATGTGTAGATATTTTTTTCATTTCTTGCTCTTAAGCTGGGAAAGCTGCACCATCGTTATTTGCAGTTAGGGAAAGAAAGGAATAGGGAATTTTGGCTTTAGCAGTGAATCTGCTATGTAGAATCTAGGGAAGGTCCTGTTTACCTATTTGAATCATTCCTTGGTGAAGGACATTTGGAGATAAATGGAGGTAAAAATCAAATTTCATCACTTTCTGCTCTAAATAATTCCATTCTTCCCCTCTTCTGTAACTTCATATTTAACTTTTCCATTTACCTCTTACCCGCTCAAAATATTTTTATTTTGTTGCTCTATGTAACTCAGTTTTGCCTTTTTTTGTTTTGGAATCAAGCCCTTTGGTGCTCTGAGGACTATGTAGAGTACTCGAATGGATAGGTTGGCCCCATGCAACATAAGCGCCTTAACTCCTGTTTCCCCTCTCTGGCCCCATCTCAGAGTTTTTCAATGACTGAAATTTCTTCCTAATTATCTAGAGAGTTGAATTATTTTTATTTTTACATTTAAATTCAAATGATTAGTTCTTTAAACAGGAAATTCATCACCAAAATAACTCCTACACCAAAAAATTTTTTTAAATTTTCTATCTCATATTTCTCTTTTATTTTCTTGAGAACTTAACACTATCTATAACTATCAATTAGTGTTTGTATAACTTCTCTCCTAATGCTCCAGATTTGTGTCTTCCAGAGGAGTAAGTACTGTCTCTGTCATATACTTTGCTACATGTCCAATGCTGAAACAAATTCTGGCTCAGGATTTTTTTTTATTGCTTTTAAATGCTTTTCCTGAAGCAAAAGAAAATCATTCAACTGATTCAACTAACTTTGCAAAATTAGAACAGTAAAGACCCATCCATCATCTGAAACCTTTTAAGAGTGCTTTTACAATGTGGTTGTTGGCATCTCTACTAATCTTTTAAACAATACGTGCATGCCTTGCCTTTTATGTGATGTGTTTCTGTTGGAAAACTGGTTTGGACTATAGTTGCAAGTGTTGACTGTTACCCACTGGCAATGAATGCATCTTGGCTTTCATTCAAGGAGTGGACAATAAAAAGGACCAATTTAACTCTTCAGATTTCAGTTACCAATATGGGATATTGTCCTTGGAGCACGCTATATCAAAGCAGGTAGTGAGAGAGGGAAGCAGGTTAGCACTTTCTGAACACTGCCTCATATACAACCTACACATATCAGTTAATCAACCCTAAAAGATATTTTTCTCATGTTTATTTACAGTGTCTGTGGCATCTCTATCTTTTATCTGACCTCATAACCTATTATCTCTGGTCCTTGGGTAGTGTTAATTTATCTACTAATACACAAAATAAGTAATTGAATAATTTATTATTAATTAATTAATCAATCATTGCATAATTAATGCACTTTAAATGTGGGATACTCATCATTCTTCATTCAATATGAGGGAACTTATCATTTCACATTCAGAAACTTAAAAAACTGATACCAATATCTGGTATCAATAAACGTTCTTCATTTAAAAAACTACTAATTGATAATACATTGATGATTATTTTAGAGCACGATTTATTTTTAACTAATTTCATTGTAGTTTCAGTAATGTGATTATATTAGTGTTAAAATTTATAGTGTTTATATCCAAAGATCCCATACCCTATCACCATGAATGTACCCATGATTGCTGATCAGAGCATCTTGTTAAAGGGAATGACTTAAGATTGCAAAAAGACAAAAGAAAAGCACTCTGACTATTTGCATTATCAACCAGCCAAAGACAGTTCCATTTATTTAAAGATAGTCTTGGCTTCTGTATGTGATGTTTACTCAGTTTCATCCTTTCTTCTATTTACACAGAAAATAGGAGACTAAAATTTAAATTAAGCTGATTCTTTTAACAAACTATTATCATTAATATCTTCTCTTTATCAAAATAATGACTTAGCTGTTTTTCTAATTTTACTGTAAACTGGAAGATTAGTGACATTCCTAAGAGGATACTCAATTTGCTTTTCTTTTTGCATTTTCACTAGATATATCATTTGCCTTTTTTTTTGTTTGTTTGTTTGGGTCATACCTGGCAGTGCTCAGGGGTTACTTCTGGCTCCATGCTCAGAAATTGCTCCTGGAAGTCTTGGGGGGCCATATGGGATGCCAGGATTAGAACCAATGACCTTCTGTATGAAAGGCAAACACCTTACCTCCATGCTATCTCTCCGGCCCCAATTTGTCTATTTTTTCTCTATAAAATCACACTCATTCTTTCATGAAAAATATTTTTCTTTGTATTCTCAAATTTTTTCCAATTTTCTTCTGTTATAATTAATATATTTAATAAACAATCAATATTTAGTTCAAACTAACATCACTATGTGAACAATCTTGGTACTTCTGCAACATTCATCAAAGCAGCTTACATTGACACAATTAAGAGAGAAGTTTGCTGGAAAGCAATACTATATGTACATATACATAAAGGAGAATAAGACTAAAAGCCTCAGTTATTTTAATTTTCTTTCTTTATATTTATAAGTACAGGAGTATTAAGTTCTGTGTGATTATTACATGCATAGGTTAACAAATTTGGTTTGTCAGATATTGAGTAACTTTTATTTTTCTTCAGATGGAATGAGCCACATGCTGCAAGGAAAGCATAGGTATTTTGTTCCATAATATTTTGAGGATAGTAAATACCAGTATAAGTTTCTGCATACATATGTTTTTGCATATGTAAATATGTTATTTGCCTAATAAGGCCATCAATCTCCTATTTTCTATTTTTTATAGCATGTTGGTTGTTTCTTTTTCTAACATAATGGTGCTAGAATAATACCAAGTCAGTTACATAGTATTAAACCTATCAAAGAGTTGTAGATTTTTATATGTGGGGACATATGTTGAAATACATGTGCTATGTAGTTTATGTGTTGAAAATAAAGAGGCAAATAAAATGATATCATTCTTTAGATATAGATGAGCATTTTAGAGAGAAAGTGTCATTATACAAACATAGTAGGGAATAAATATAATTATTTTGTTGAGCTCTTTGAGACAAATAAACAGAGAAATCTAACTTGTCTTGGGTGGCCAAACGCCATTTTTACTGATCTAATTCATGTTGCTGTCAGGCAGAATGAATAGGAGAAGCAGAAATGTAATGAGAGAAAGGACTAGAAATTAACACAAGCCAGCACAATGTAAAATAGTAAGTCTACAGAAGAGTGGACAGAAATTCTGGTTTGAAAAGTTGGAGGTAGGGGAGCTCAATGAGTAGTTTTTCAGACCAGGAGAGCAGTTCCATAGATTTGGGCTCATTTCACTGAATTTATGACTGTAGAAACAGTTTCCAGAGAACTAGGCATTTTAATGCCTTTATGCTCACATCTGGAATGAATGTATGGCAGAGACTGTAAAAGAAGGAAGAAGAGCAACAAAGCCAGTGCAATGCATAATGTCCCCAAGGATGACAAATGAGCTTTAAACATGGGCAGTTTTCATGAGGTTTAGTTTACAAGAGCCCGCAAACCACAGCTGAAACCCTATTTAATGAGCAAATACAACCTGGGCATTTAAATCACTGTTACGAAGCTCTCGTGGATATTGAAAGAGTACACACTGGTTTGTTTAACCACAAAAAAAGCAAATTATTTGACATTAGAATTCTAATTGCATAGGGTTGTTATTTAAAGGGAAAATTGCAATACTATTTTGAAAAATAATAAATTTTGATAAAGTAGACTCTTGCTCTCTTCTCTGCCTCCCCACAATAAAATATGCATATTGGAGATTGATACTCAATGACAAACATCACTATCGTTATTATGCAAAAAAATAGATGTAATATAGTTAAAATGTAGTTTAAATTTTAATATCTATTACATATTAAATGTGGAATAAGTGCCTCTGCTCAATTTTTGGCTTCTCCGTTACTAATGTGACCTTTTATTGCTATAAATTTACCCTTTTGAGACAAGTATATGCTTAATTGTAGTTTAATTGGGTATTTTCAAAGAATAGCTCAAGTTGAATTTAATCAATTGCTATCAGGCACAAGGAAAAGAAGAGTGAAAAGAGTAGGCAGGTAGAAAGTGTGTGTATTGAAATTGTTGCTAATCTGACTCAAAGTTCTATCATTTTTGGTTAACATTAAATGCTTTCATGGCCTTCCAAGCACTGCTGAGTGTATCACTTGTACCCTCTGCTCCTTTGTTTGGAAGTATTCTCAAAAGGACAAGCTAACAAAGACCCTGAAAAGGACAATGACCACTCTCACAGAATATGATTTTAAAAATCACAGCAGAAAAGGGAGGACAACATTGGTGGTGGGAATGCCCCTGATTCAATGTCACTATGTACCTAAAACACTACTATGAATGATTTGTAATCCACTTTGGTCAAAATAAAAATTATCAATAAAAAAACATAAGAAATCATAGCACAGAAAAAAATTAGTTTGATTTTCATGTCTGGGAACCAATTAAAATTTTCCGTTAATTATCTAAACCTGTATCTTTTCTAAGAAGTTAGACTTTTCAGAAACAAGTTTTCAAACAACTTGTAACCCTTAGTGGTAAATTATGTGCCATAATGAAGGTATTGACACTTAAATTTAACATGGTGAAGACTGAAAGGACAGTCAAATGAGATTTCACTTGTGATGGTTTGCTGATAAATTAAAATGGTAATAAAAATAAACCCAAGGGGTATTTGGTAAAGTAAGAGTGCATTTCATTGAGTTCTATGAATTTGAGTTGATATAAAAAACTAGCTCTCTGGGCCCCTATGCTATGAAATATCTGTTGCTCTCTGTATTTCTCTTTCTTATTCTCTCTCCCCCTCTCTAATTCTCCTCTTTCTCTCTCTCTTTCCTTCTCCGTCTTCATTCTCTTCTCTCCCCCAACTATTCTTGCAATCAATATTATTCTCAATGAGCTGCTCTCAAAATTCTGCTAGCCCAGAGGTTATGCTCTATTTACCTGTTTCTAAAATCCCCTATATAATAATACATCAGTTTAGGAAATATATAGTATTTGCTTTCTCCACTACTTAAATTCCCATTCCTTTATCAACTATTTTATGCCATCCAGTTCCTAAGTTACTCTAATAGATATTATATTTTTTAATTTAACA
This sequence comes from Suncus etruscus, assembly GCF_024139225.1. Classification (NCBI taxonomy): domain Eukaryota; kingdom Metazoa; phylum Chordata; class Mammalia; order Eulipotyphla; family Soricidae; genus Suncus; species Suncus etruscus. The sequence continues at coordinate 134,155,845 of NC_064851.1, forward strand.
ATTATGTATTATAAAGTAAACTTTATCATATCACATTTTACTTGACTTGTTTTTTGTCTTTTGCTAATAAGTTAGTATCTGAAGTGAGAGGCCATATTAGTATGCTTACTATTGTATACATCATGTATATTTATTTTGGTGAACTATTGCAGGTTCAATCAATAGTCAATTAAATCTTAATTAGAAAATTCAGAAAATGCATATAAAGAATTGCCCTATTATCCAAAAATTAAATCATCTATATAAAACTATTTTCATGTATATACTTGATGTAATAGATTGTCATACTAATATTTTTGTCTATTTTTGTCTCACAGTTACCGTTATATTTTTTAGATTACAAGGTATATCTTTACTCTGATCATATGCTTCAAGAAATGTCTTATTTGCACATGGATATTTCTTTATATCTATTTATCTTTATATTTATTTATATTTGGTTTTTATTTGGCCACACCCTGTGACGCTCAGGGGTTACTCCTGGCTATGCGCTCGGAAATTGTTCCTCACTTGAGGGACCATATGGGATACTGGAGGATAAAACAGAGGTCTGTTCTAGGCTAGTTTAATTTTTTCAGGTACTAACCTGGCAATTCTAACTTGTATAAATTTGAGTTATGTATCTATTCCAATGATCAGTATAAAAATCACATTAGTTAATATCATCACCAATTATTATTTTATTAAGGCCATTGTGAATAACAAGTCTTTTACAGTTGTATTTCAGGCATATAGTGACAGTGACTTAGGGCCATTCCTACCACCATTGTTGACCTTCCATCACCATAGTTCCCAGCATACATCCCATAGCTCCCCCGACTTGGCCTCCTTGACTACTAGTGTAACAGGTCCATTTTGTGTTTAGCTTGTTATAGTTTGGGTCTCTTGGTTCTATTTTGTTGACTATGGCTTGGGTATTTGGATCTGACATTTTTTTTACTCAGTGCTCCTGAGACCACTTGGACCCTGGGACCCATCCACTTGTTTTTTATTCTTCTTTCTTTTCTCTACTTGTAGAAAGATATAAAAATATGAGACAGAGCAAAATAATTCAAGTGCTAAGGTTCTACATAAAAGTTGGGAGCCCTTATCCATAAGATATAAATTAAATTAAAAGGAAGAAAAAAAAAAGAAATAAAAGTGGGGGTAGGTGTGACAAGATATTTTTATTTTGCATAGGCTCAGTAAACAATGGGGAAATTAGAAAGGAAATTTCCTTGGCCTAAGAGATACAGGGTATCTCCACCCATGAAACATACTGTCATAAGACTGACTACAGGTTCCAGACATGTTGGTTGTCCTTTCCCAAGGTCTTTCTTTATGGTCCCCAGAGAAGTTCTGTTCAGTTGTGGTTGTAAGAGTCAGTCTTCTGTAATTAGAGACCTTGTTTTTTGTACAGATCTTAGGATGAAGCCTAGGGTAAGGTCTTTCTTTATGGTCCTAGGAAAAGTTCTGCTCAGTTGCAGTTATCATAGTCTTCTGTAATTAGAGATCATGGTTTTTGCACAAATCTTAGGATAGAGGTCTTCTGATTTCATCACACCATTACATGGTGAGATAGGGCAACCTGCTGTTAGATTGAGTTGTTGTTTGTTTATCATCTGGCATCAGATAAACCTACCCTGGAGCAATTTGGTGCTAGAGTAGTATTAGGTCTTCTACCTGGGGTATGATCATCATTCTATCTTCAAGCTATAAAATTTATGACAGTGGCTGTGATTTGCAAAATTCAAAATATTGAATAAATTTTATCACTGACAATAAATATGTTCATTGTTTCTCATGAAGTGGCAGCTTCACAGTGATTGTTTCTTAAAAATATATCAAATATTGAAGTCTAAACAATTTTATGTCAGCCATAGTGAACCAATATGGAAGTAGTTGGTTAGGATCCAATGAAACAATAATACTCTTTTGCAATTGATAGAAAGAATAAAAAAAAAAGCTGTCAAATTTTAAGAATTATTTTTATTGAAAATTACATATTCCTCTTTGTTTCTTTATATACTGTTTATCAATAATTCACTCTGGTATATTTCTTTCTCTTTATAACTTATTTTACTAAATACTAATCCTCTAGTTTCATCTATGTTGTATTAAAATATTTTTGCTTACATCAAGATTTAATTTTTTAAAAATAATTACTTTACTTAAGAACCATGGTTACAAAATTTTCATCGTTGAATTTCCGTCATTGAATGTACATAGTCTTTCATCTATGAACATTTACTGCCACCAATGTTCCTAGTTTCCCTTCATTCTGCCCTCTCTCACCTTATTTTATAGCAAGCATTTTATTATCTCTCTCTTTTTTTTGACACTGTAATATGTACTATTACTAATGAAGGGGAACCATCATGTCACCTTATCCCTTTCTATCATTGAGTTCTTGTTCAGAGTGATCACTTCTATTATTGTCATAGTGGGCCCTTATCTACCCTAACTGCACTTACCACTCCTTGAGGTAAGCTTTCTACTATGGATTGGTCCTCCTGTCATCTCTATTGTATCTGGATATTATTAACATACTATTTTTATCTTTTTATATCCCACAAATAACAGATTATTCTATGTCTATCCCTTCCCCTATGACTCGTTTCACTCAGCATAACAGTCTTCATATTCATTCATATATAAGCAAATTTCATGACTTCATTTTCCTAACAGCTGCATAGTTTTCCATTGTGTAGATGTACCACTATTTTTAAGCCATTTGTTCTTGTGCACCTGGGTTGTTTCTAGATTATGGTTATTATATAGTGCTCCAAGGAATGTAGGAATGCAGAGGACTTTTCTCTATAGGCTTTTGGGTTCCTGTTGTATATCCCTTGGAGTGGCACTGCGGATCATAAGGGTGCTTATATCCATATTGTTTCCCCAAAAGGCTAGTCCAGTCTACATTCCCAACAGCAGGAATGAGAGTCCCTTTCTCCCCACCTCCACTTATTCTTTGGGATGTGTACCAATCTTTGGTGTGAGATAATATCTCATTGTTTTGATTTGCATGTTCCTGATGAATAGTGTTGTGGAACATTTTTCATGTGTATTTTGGAGATCAGTATTTCTTCTTTGAGAAAATATCTGTTCATTTCTTCTCCCCATATTTGGTGGGGTTAGGTTTTATTATTGTTAACTTATGTCTGAACTTTGTATATCTTAGATATTAACCTTTGTCTGATAGGTATTACTTGAGTACTTTCTCCCATTCTGTGGGTAGCTTTTGTATCCTAGTCACTATTTCCTTTGACGTGCAGACACTTCTCATTTTAATCTAGTCAGTTGCATTTATTTATATTTGCTTCCACTTGTTTAGTATTTCATCTTTAAAAAATGCCTTTAGCGGGGCCGGGTAGGTGGCGCTGGAGGTAAGGTGTCTGCCTTGCAAGCGCTAGCCAAGGAAGGACCGCGGTTCGATCCCCCGGTGTCCCATATGGTCCCCCCAAGCCAGGGGCGATTTCTGAGCACATAGCCAGGAGTAACCCCTGAGCGTCAAACGGGTGTGGCCCAAAAAAAAAAAACCAAAAAAAAAAAAAAATGCCTTTAGCTTCAATGTTATGGGGTTTTAAGCTTATGTTTTCTTCTTTATATTTTATTGTTTCAGGTCTGATATCAAGGTCTTTAATCCATTTTGATTTGGCTTCATGCATGGTGTTAAAGTGAGGTCTGAATTCACATTTTTTGCATATAGTTAACCAGTTATCCCAACAACATTTTTTAAAAAGGATTTCCTTGCTCCACTTAATATCACTTACTCCTTTCTCAAAGATTAATTGATTGCATACCTTGGCATCAGTCTCAGAATATTCAAGTTTATTTCAATAAATTTAAGGTATTTTTTTAATTCTATAATATGAATTGGTATTACTTTCATGAGGAAAAGATTGCTATTCAGTTTCTTAGTTACAAGGTAATATCTTCAATATAAGAAGAAAAAAATGACAATTTTATAAAATAACCTTATTCAATCTGAGGAATTGTAGTACTATAAAGTCTGCTTTAATCAACTTAAGAATGCTTCTATGTGAAGAATAATACATTTTTCATGTAACAATCTTTATTAATCTTTATTAAACATATATAGATTATCTTTGAAATCACAAAAGGCATGATGTATGTTTCACACTAGGAAAGAAATAAAGTTCTGTTTAGAAAAAAAATTATATGTATATTTTATTTTAATCAAATAAGTCTGGGAAATCTAGATAAGATTTTTCCAAGATGATATCAAAATTACTTTTATTAAATAAATTTAGGATTAACTTCATTATATATTTATTCACTTCAAGATGTGTGCATGCCTTTTTAATTGTAATTCATAGTTTTAGGTTTAATTTATATCATATTAAAATTCTAATAAAGAATAGATTAATTTTTTGAAATGTTTTATCTTTATTTTGCAGATACATGGGGCCTATTATATAATAAGTTCTTTTGAACTTTTCAAAAATGTTAAATCATATGGGGAAGGGGATGTAGCTTAATTAGCTATGAAAAGAATATATATTGCTTTTTCTAGGTCCCAATTCAGTCTTCAGTCCCATATGTCACACCCTACCCTGCAACACCATTGAATACAAAGGATCATCACTCTGTGACCCTCAGTATGTCAGGGCATGAGCAGCATGGTATTCGGTCCTGAGCAGCTGGGTCAGAGTACCAACCCATCAGGTCTTACACAGCAGAACCTAATATTGCCAAGAGTAACTCCAACTACTGAATCTATTCCACAAAATATATTCAGTCACTTAATTCTCACTACAATCCCAACATGAAAGTACTGCTATAAAATTTATTTTTCAAATAAAGCTATTAGAGGCTAAAGATTGTGTGCACAGAAGGTAAGTGCAACTAGTTGTGCTATTAGAAATTGAAATCATGGCTTTATGTCTAGAAGGTAAGAAGCATTCTTTCTGATGTGAGTGAGTGCTGAATGACTGTTTATTTACATTTATGAATCATTCATTTACTTCAGGTTATTATACTTTTTATATATATGCACACATATTATGCATATTTTCTATAAAATATTGGGGTATAACAGGTAAATGGTCTCACCCAAGACCTTACTATTTGTAATTAGAATGTACCTATTTGGACCCAAGCTCAAGTAGGTATTTTTGTTTCTTCAGCCATTTTATACATATGAGTCAGTACCTGTAATCATACTGGTCCATGATCCATGTCAAGATGATAGACCAGTGGGGCCAGAGAGATAGCACAGTGGTAAGGCGTTTGCCTTGTATGCAGAAGGATGGTGGTTCCAATCGAGGCATCCCATATGGTCCCCCAAGCCTGCCAGGGGCAATTTCTGAGAGTAGAGCCAAGTGTAGCTCCTGAGCGCTGCCAGGTGTGATTTCCCCCACCATAAAATAAAGATGATAACCAGTGGTTTTAACCTTCAATTACTGGTATAAAAGCTCCAGTAGTAGAGAACACTGTTTTAGTCAATCCATTATAGTAGAACATAATATTTTGATATATTGAAATTGTTTTGTTATTCTGAAATTTCTTCTACTGTGTGTTTTTCCTATTCCTCAATGTAGGTAGCAAGGGTTTTTCTTAAATATATTGCTTAAGTGAACAATTTCAGGAAGACAACACATTCTGATTCCCATCTACCATTTATAAAACTTAAAGAAATTAAAGAGAAAATAGTTACATAGCAGGGGTTAGAATAAATTGTCTTTAATTCTAATAAAGGAGTTAAAGATATTATAAGACATCGATATCTCAGACACTGTGTCCATAGATACACAGTTTAAAGACCCATTTCTTCATCAGAACAGTATTTGATTCCACCTCTAATTCCTAGATGTGGATAACTGATGGAGAAACCAGAATTGATTATACCATAACCTTAATTTTCATGGAATTTTGCAGATTTCTGTAGTCAAGAGACCACAGATTTTTTTTTTTGTGGAAAAGAGAACAACAACAACAAAATATCCAGGCAGAGCTCTGGCCTTGGACAGTGAGAATGCCTTTATTGGTATTACTGGGAAAATGTTAAATACATTTATTTCATTCTTTAGTCAAAAAGATATTAAATGCATTTCTTTCACTTTCTGCTTATGATTGAATCCTTTCGATTATTTCCATCTCTTGTTTTGATTTTTATCTTTTACGTGTGTGTGTGTGTGTGTGTGTGTGTGTGTGTGTGAGTGTGTGTGTCTGTCCCCTAAGATTTGACCATATCTAGCAGTGCTCAGGGCTTAGTTCTTGTTCTATGCTCAGGGATCACTTCAAGTGGAGCTCAGGGCACCATATATAGTGTCTGAGATCCAATCTGGGCTGCTGTGTACAACAGTCCTACCCACTGTACTGTACTATTTCTATAGTCCCTAACTTTTATTTTTGATTCATTCAGTATCATTATTTTGAAAAATCGAGAGAAAGAAAAATATACAAATAACTCTGAATTTGTGCATGAGTGTATCATATTTATAGACATTTATAGTAACTGGGATTTTGATGAACAGTATATATTTTCTTATATACATCCTTTGTTTATCATATATTAGAAATACTATTGTAATTGAATTGAACAACCAAGGTAAATCATTTGAAGTTTTCAAAGCACAAGTTTACATTTGTATATTTAGAATAGGACATTTGTACTTTTTTATCAATTGTGGATACAATGATATATCAGAGGATAAGTATACTTTATTTTTAAATTGGGTTTTAATATGTCAGTTTAATACCTCTGCCTATCATGAACATTTAATTTTTAAAAAACATGTCTGAAATTTAAGAATCATAAATATAAAACAAATACAACTAATCATGCCATTTGGTAAGAAAAAAAGAGAGGAAGAGTGAATGGTAGATAGTTTTGGACTTCTCTTGATTACTGGAATATCACTATGGGAAATAGGTGTAGGAAAATATATTAAAAGGAATTTGTCATTCACACATACTGCAAATGTCATGACACTTCTGTGCTGTTTCTAAGACTGTTGGAGTGAGGGTAATAGTTGATTTTTTTTCAACTGAATCCAGAAGTAGTGTCATCTGCCTGAGTTTGAATTAATTATTTATCTCATCTAGGTCTAGAGTTACTTGGTGTGCTATGTTCTTATTATGCCAGCAGCATAGAATCATAAGTGCAGAATACAGTGTAGGGAATGGTAGAAAGATTTAACAGAGCTCCTGGGAGAATTACTGTGGTACTATACACAGATAAGTTGAAATGTTTTCTGGGTGCCAGGGGGCTGTTAGAGCTCTGTGATTTTTGACATAAAAGTAATTTTATTTTAGTTTGTCTTCTTCAAGAGAGCTAAGTGTATTAGTGAGTCAAAAACAGTTATTGTTGGGGCCGGAGAGATAGCACGGAGGTAGGGCATTTGCCTTGCATGCAGACGGTCAGGGGTTCGAATCCCGGCATCCCATATGGTCCCCCGAACCTGCAGGGAGTGATTTCTGAGCATAGAGCCAGGAGTAACCCCTGAGCATAGAGCCAGGAGTAACCCCTGAGCACTGCCGGGTGTGATGCAACCGCCCCACCAAAAGTTACTGTCTCGGGTGGTTTAAGTGGCAGGGGGTTTACCTTGCACACGCTAACCTAGATCCCCCTGCGTCCAATATGATTCCCCAGGCCAGGAGAGATTTCTGAGTGCTTAGCAAGGAGTAAACCCCGAGTGTCATCTGGTGTGGCCCAAAAACAAGAACAACAACAAAAATAGCTATTGTCTATACTGCACAAAAATGGAGTGACTGCTCCCCAAATTAACTCCTCTGTACTCAAATTGCTTTGAGAACTATCACAAACTCCTGATTACCCAGATTTCTGCCTTCCTATATATCCTTGAAGTTATGAGACATGTAATATCAAAATTTATAATCTGTTATTATCCTCTCCAAGGTGAATCAGGAATTTACGTTAATGTGCAGATATGATAGGAAAGCATTTTTTTCCATAGTAAACAAAATACATGAAAAAAACTAAACTTGATGTGGATATTTTTGTTAATTTTTCCCCAGAAAATAAACTGCATTTTATATATAGGAAGCTACGTTTTTTTTTTTTTTAATTTGGCGGGAGGGGGGGCTAACCTGGCGATGCTCAGGGATTACTTCTGGCTATGTGCTCAGAAATTGTTCCTGGCTTGGGGGACCATATGGGATGCTGAGGGGAATCGAACCACAGTCTGTCCTAGGTCAGCAACATGCAAGGTAAACACCCTACCATTGCGCCATTGTTCCGGCCCCCATGAAGCTACTTTTTAGAGGTGAATTTTCCACATCAACTATTTTACAGGTTTGCTTTTTTTTTTTTTTTTTTGCATATCACATACAAGATCAAAGTAATTCTAGCTTTTTGTTTTGCCATTTTTTTGTGTGTGTGTGTGTGTGTGTGGTTTTTGGGTCACACCTGGCAGCGCTCAGGGGAAACTTCTAGCACCATGCTCAGAAATTGTTCCTGGCAGGCACAGGGGACCACATGGGAAGCTGAATTCGAACTGATTACCTTCTGCAAGATAGGCAAACGCCTTACCCCCATGCTATCTCTCCATCCCCTATTTTTAGCTTTTTTTTTTAAAACTGGGTATTAACTCTAGGTGCTAGAGTGGAAGCCAAAATAAATCACCATGACATGATAATAGGCATTAAAATAGAATGAGATGACTTAATATTGCTACTTAAAGGTACATTCAGGGCAATGTTGAATGTTATTTTATCTATATCGACACCACTTCACTTTATTTTCACTAATGTCACATTTGAATTTCTAGGAGTCATATCTGAAGGGTTCATTTTTTAAAGAATTTTTATTGTGGTCAAAGTTAATTACAAATCTTTCAAAGTAATATTTAAGGCACACAGTGACAATGAATAAGGGATATTTCCACCACCAGTGTTGTCCTTCCTCCACCTGGGTTCATTATTTTTTTAAATTTACTGTCATGGAGTAACTGACAGTGAGGGCACAGTTTATTTTGGGTTTCTGTTCTTTCATGCTACCACATAGCTACTCACTCAGGCCTTCTTCCTTAGCCATTAGAATCATAAAAAATGATTGATTTTCTCCCCTTTATTCTGCCCTCCAATCTATCTTCCATGTGTTTGTAAGACTGTTTCTAAAATGCTGATTTGAAATCACTGCATTTCCCAACTTAGTAGCTGCCATGTGTATGTATATATAAAATATGATACAATATTCTTATTATGTCACACATACATTGCATCAACCTGAAAACAGTCCCATAATTTTTTCTTATAAATTTAGATTTTGCTCTCTCAAGCTTTTCTATTTTTGTCTTAAAAATAAAAAACAAAACTGCAGCTTCTTGGGGCTGGTGAGGTGGCGCTAGAGGTAAGGTGTCTGCCTTGCAAGCGCTAGCCAAGGAAGGACTGTGGTTCGATCCCCCAGCGTCCCATATGGTTCCCCAAGCCAGGGGCAATTTCTGAGCTCTTAGCCAGGAGTAACCCCTGAACATCAAACGGGTGTGGCCCGAAAATACAATATATATATATATATATATATATATATATATATATATATATATATATAACCCTGCAGCTTCTTTTTACCTTAAGCAGTATATTTTAAAAGGCTTTAAGTCTCTTCTCAGTGGAATTTGATGGTCTCTTCCTCAAGTTCTATTAGCAGTAAATTTATCACAATTTCTCCCCTAGAGAATTTATCACTTTGTCTCTGACTTGTTTGCAAGCCAGTAAGTTATCTGGATTCAAGGTCAAAATACATAATTTGGTTTGGTGATTTAGCATACAGTGTGTGCTCAATAGTAAATTCATCATTAAATGTATAGAAATATACATTCTTGAGTATTATTAAAATACATTGAAAAATATAATAAACACATGTATCAAAAACAAACTTTAAATGATGGATTAAATATTTTGAATAAACATGGGAAGAATTATTTCCAGGCTGTATTATAAACAAGGACACAGGATGAGTTTGAATTTAATGGGTTATGTAATTGGGAGCAAAAGGGAGACCTTAGAGAAAAAAGAACCATATCACAGAAGGCTTGAACATGTCCCATTTTTTGTAATTAAAGAAAATGCAGCTTTAGTACAGTGTCTCTTGAAAAGGTGTTTTAATCTACCCCCTACAGATATTAAGTAGTGTCTGAAATACCCCCAATTAATCAGGAAAACATTGCCCTGGGGAGGTTATTTAGCATTTAAAAGACTGTAATGAAGCTTCTGTACTCTAATGAGAGCTATTATAAGTAGTTGCATTATCTGTTATCTTTATCGGCCCTGATCCATTCTTTCCCAGCAATAATAAAAAAAAATCTAGGAATGTTTCATTGGGAAAATGTGTCCTATTAGAGGAATGTGGTTGACTTGGTACCTCTCTTCTTAGATGAAATATATGAGGATTTAGGAGCACACTTTCCACCATCATGTGAGCAAAGTTTTGGCTTAGAATTTCCTGTTACAACAGTCAGATTCTGGAAACAAGTGTATAACAAAAGTATATTACATCTACACAATGGAATACTACACAACTTTTAGCAAAAATAAAAACAAAATGTGCTATGCACAGATTATTTATTTTTAATTTTGGGTCACATTCATTGACGCTCAGGGATTACTCCTGTATATATGCTCAGAAATCGCTCCTGACTTGGGGGACCATATGAGACTCAGGGGATCAAACCACAATTCATCCTAGGTTAGAGCGTGCAAGGCAAATGATCTACCACTTGTATCACCCCTCTGGCTCCTTATGCACATATTTATATGAAGAATATTGTGATAAGCAATAAGAGTTACGGGAAGAAATAGGCATAGAATGACCACAGTCATTCTTTGGGACATAAAAATAAAAGATAATATGGTATAATACACAGAGAAAATAGAGACAAGGACCAGGAGGACCAATTTGTGATAAGAAGCTTGCCAAAAATGAGTGGTGGGGGAAGTGCAGTTAGGACATAAAAGGTCCACTATAATAATGATAGTTGGAAATGATAACTTTGGACAAGAATTGGGTGTTGAAGGAGGTAAATTGATATAGCCCTCAGTAAGAATATTGAAAACTACAATGTCTAAAAAGGAGAGAGAGAGAAAAGAGTGTGAGAGAGAGTAAGAGAGAGTGAGAGAGAGAGAGAGAGGAGAGAGAGAGAGAGAGAGAGAGAGAGAGAGAGAGAGAGAGAGAGAGAGAGAGAGAGAGAGGAGAGAAGAAATATCACAGAGTCAGGCAAGACAGGAGAAAAGGCAAAGAAAACTAGCGACACTGGTGCACTGGTGGTGGGAAATATGCACTGGTGAAGGGTATTGCACATTGATGACTGACTGAAACTAAATTATGAACTACTTTGTAATTGAATCTCATGGTGATTCAATTAAAGACCATATCTATTGAAAAAATTTTCCCCTTACATAGTCTTGTCTGTCACTTTATTCCAATGGAAAGGAAGCTAAGTGCTGCTTCAAAATATTGTTTCATTTGACACAAAGAATCTCAGATGCAGGTTTATAGTTAAAAGCAAATAAAAGGAGAGTTAAACTATATTGCACATAACCTGATATTGTACATAAGAGGTGTGTTTGTGTGTGTGTGTGTGTGTGTGTGTGTGTGTGTAAGTATAAGAGCTGGGTTTCATACAGCTTGCTTGTGGTGATGAGAGAATACTTGAACTTCACCATATCTTTCTTTAGAGACTGATTATCCACAATAGAATTTAAGGATTTTGTAAATAATTTATTAGAAAATTATATATCACTGGCAGTTTTGAGTTGGCTGCTTAGTTTGGTCATTGATACATGAGAATTTTGAAATAAGATATATAGTTATGGGACTGGAGAGATAGCATGGAGGTAAGGCTTTGCCTTTCATGCAGAAGGTCATTGGTTCGAATCCCAGCATCGCATATGGTCCCCCGAGCCTGCCAGGAGCGATTTCTAAGCATAGAGACAGGAGTAACCCCTGAGTGCTGCCGGGTGTGACCCAAAAACAAAAACAAAACAAAATGAAAAAAAAAAGATACATAGTTATGGGCCAGAGCAATAGCACAAGCAAGTAGGGCATTTGCATTGCATGTGGTCAACCTGGGACTGAGAGCTATTTCTAAGTGTAGAGCCAGAGGTAATCCCTGTTGCTGGGTGTGGCCTCCAACCCCCTCCCCCAATAATAAAGTTGCACTCTAGTAGGGAATTGGTTCAACTCCTGCTAACTTGTGAACTTTTCTGTGTATAAATATAAATCTGGATTTGATAAAGGTGTTGATGGATTATTTATTCTAAATTCATTGTTATTTTTACTTCTTACTTCCTACATCAGAATAAGCAAATCTCAGAACAAATATCCTAATTATTAATATTTTACCTTTACAGCTTTGACATATTTTATTATTGTATAATAATTATGTGCACAGTAGCTGTAACTGCTAACTTGTGTGTTATTTTCTTGTTTGTTTTAGGATTTCACAATAATATATTTTATGACATTGTTTTAAAACTGTTGTAATAACACAAAAATTTTAAGTTTATATAAACCATTATTTAGCTTTAAATAACTGTATCTTTGATTGCTGCAAGTATACATATAAAGTGAGAGCATTTACTACATTAAGTTTGGTAGCTTTTTTTTCTCAAATTCTAAGGTAGACATTCCAAAAACTTCAAACCAAGAAAGGTTTTACAGTAGTTCATCTGTGCCCAATATTCTGTCTTATGACCTCACTATGACATAGCTAGATGATTATGCAATCAAATAAGTTAAAATAACAGTGAGTAAAATAATATTTCTAGGAATTCCTTCCTTCCTTCATCTGTCCTTTCCTTTTGTCCTTCCTTTCTTCTGTCCTTTTCTTCTATCATTCCTTTTCTTCCATCCTATCTTCCTTCCTACAAGATTTTTCAATGTCAAAATTTACATTGTTATAAGCATGCCTTTATGATAAACAGTAAAGGCTTTTTATATCTGATGATTATTACTCAATTTAAGTTAAAACACTAACTTGATAAGTATTAATGCTATAAGAAAATCTGAAATGTGTTTTGTTTCTTTCTGTTAAGCTTCAGAGGCAGCGTCCAGGGTTATACCTTTAATAGCACCAGACTATATTATATATTAGCCTTAAATGTACCAATTTATTAGTAAGAAAAAATGGAAACTATATTAATTTTCTAGTCTCTGACAAGCTGTCTACCAAATGGCTTTCCTGTGACAATAAATAGGTTTTGCTTGACATGTTTTATTTACATACTATTTAATATGCTTTACATTGAAAGGAGACAAATAATAAATAAAATCAGTGCCAGGTTATATTGTTCTATGCAAATAAGAAAATAAATTTAAGTATTTCTACACAAATGACACTAATCTTTCACAGGTGAATGAGAAACAAAATTTCTCCATGTTTTTCTAGCTTTTTTGTTGTTCTTTTAAGGGATTTAACATTATTATCTTTTTTTTTAATTGAATGGAGTAACTAAATGAGTAGAAAACTGATACATTCTTCTGGAATTTGTCCCATAAGATTTTTTTCACAAATTTGCAAGTATCAAGTGTATCAAGTTATAAGTGTTAAATATGTTATATTTTTATAATTCTCTATATTCTGTTTTGGAGAAACTGTCCTAAAATTTTTCAAACTTTTGAATTTATTTTATAAAAGAAAACCAGACCGTCATTAGTCTTACTGTTTGTTTTTATAGTTAAAAAAGTCTTCATATTGGGGCCCGGAGAGATAGCACAGTGGTGTTTGCCTTGCAAGCAGCTGATCCAGGACCAAAGGTGGTTGGTTCGAATCCTGGTGCCCCATATGGTCCCCCGTGCCTGCCAGGAGCTATTTCTGAGCAGACAGCCAGGAGTAACCCCTGAGCACCACCAGGTGTGGCCCAAAAACCAAAAAAAAAAAAAAAAAACTTCAATAAAACAATAAATATATAATTCAAGTTATATATTATGAATGTATATTTTTTATTATTTTTAGAAAAACTTTTATTCATTGATTGTTTTGGGGCACACCCAGTGGCACTCTGGGGTTACTCCTTACTCTCTCTGCACTCAGAAATTGTCCCGGACAGGCTGGGGGGCCATATAGGATGCCAAGATCGAACCAAGTACCTCCTGGATGGGCTGCATGAAGGCAAATGCCCTACTGCTGTGCTACCTCTTCAGCCCCTAAATTTAACATAATTTGTATAAATTTAAAATAAAAAAATCATTTGACAAATATTTTAGAATTGGGTAAAATATCTATAAGCAAAAGAATAGCATTAATATTTTAATGGTAAATATTGAGTAATGTAAAATAAACCAAAATTTTCTAAGAAAGGACCATGCTATCGAAAATCTTGATCTCATAGATATTTAAAATATAATCAGATTTGATAATTAAATCCATTGTAAGGTCATTATAAGCAACGAAACATCAACTGCTGCAGTTGAAATAAATCTATTATTACTTTATAGCATTATTGTTCTCATATTCCTTGAGAAATAAATAGTATAGAAAGATCTATTATAAAGTAAGAGAACTGTTCAACAATTATACATTTTTTCCAAAACCTTAGCTTTTGATGGAGTATCAATATTCTTTTTGTGTCTGAAAGCTTAGTATGAATATTTACATTTTTCTGTCAGTCTATACATATTTGTGACTTCTTCAATGTATAAGAGACACTTTTCTAGAATAAAATTTAATTTAAATCACCAACAATGGGATAATCTTTTTTAAAATAATTTTTATTTTGTCCAAAGTGATTACAAATCTTTCACAGTAATATTTTAGGTACACAGTGACATTGAATCAGGGACTTTCCCACCACCAATCTTGTCATCCCTCCACCTCTGTCCCCAGCTTGCATCCCATGTCACCCTTCTTTGACCCCCAGGTTGCTAGTGTAAGTGGCCCCTCTGTATATAGCTTTCTGTTGATTGGATATCAATGTTGTTGTCATTGGCTTTGGATTTGGTGTTTAATTTTTTATTATTACTCAATGTTCATATGACTGTTTGGTCTTGGTGCCCTACATTATTTCCCCATCAATTTATAAGGCAGAACAAGATGGTTCAAGTTATGTGGTTCTGTTTGAAGGAAAGAAAATAAAAGGGGGTCAAAAGTCAAGCAAGCGAAAAAATGAGAGGAGTCTTTCTAGAAGCTATAAATATTAATTTAGGATAAGAAAGGAAAAAAAAGAAAAAATGTAGCAATACAAAAAAATCAAACAAAAAAAGGAACTCGAAACACACCACAGCAATAAGGACAACAACCAAACAATAACCAAAGTCTGAAATAAAAACAAAACAAGGCAAACAAACAACAATAATGAAAAATTAATTTTTGCTTCTCTCTTTTTTTTGCATAGGCACAGTAAATATTGGGGAGATTAGAAAGGGAATTCCCTCGGCCTAAGAGATACAGGGTTTCTCTCCGCTTGAAGTATACTATCATAGGAATAACTAAAGGCTCTGTACATGCTCTTTTACTCTCCTCTAGGTCCTTTTGTGGCTTCTGGAAACTTTCCACTCAGTAGTGGATGATAAAATCAGGCTTTTGTAACTACAGATCTTGGTATTTGCACAGGTCATAGGATGGAGCCTAGTATGGAGTCTTTCTTTACATTTCTAGGAGTTCTGTACCATTATTGTTGTTTTAATTAGTCTTCTGTAGTTGGTTGTCTTGGTTTTTGGCACAGATCCTAGGATGAAGCCTAGGATAGAGTCTTTCATTATGTTTCCAGAAGTTTTGCTCGGTTGCTGTTTTCTCAGTTAGACCTCTGGAATTAGAGATCTTGGTTATTGTACAGATAGTAGGCCAAAGCCTAGAACAGTGGTTGGCAAGCTGCAGCTTGTGAGCCACTTTTAATATGGCTCTTCTGTGTGCCAGGCAGCCACTTCAGGAGTCAGGACTCTGCTCCTAGCCTCTGTTAGTGCATGCCCTGTGTGCAGCTCTGGCAGCCAGCACTACACAGCTCCTGTCGAGTCATGTGGTATGTGGGGGTGTGACTTTCTGTGTGGTGCCACAGCATTGAGGCAGCATCCTCTCTCTGTCTGCTGCCTTCAGAAGACTGTGCCTCCTAAATTCGCAAGTTTTGCAGTTATTCAAGAGATTGCTAAGAGAGGCAAACCATATACAGATGGCGAATACATAAAACAATGTTTTATAAGTGCATCAGAAGAGTTATTCAGGGATTTTAAGAACAAAGAAGAAATTCTAAAAAAAAAATTAAAGAGTTGACATTGTCTGCTAAAACAGTGAAGGATAGAACAGCCAAAATGTCTTCCAATATAACCAACCAACAAGTTGATGGCCTTAAAGTGATTTCAGCTTTATCAATAGCAGTTGATGAGTCTTGTGACTTAAATGATACAGCTCAAGTTTCACTTTTTGTAAGATTTATGTCAGCTACAGGTCCTAAAGAAGAACTTTTAGGATTATTGCCACTGAAAGGTCAAACACGTGGAGAGGATATAGCAAATGCTGTAATTGGTTGCATTGTAAAATATCATATTCCACTTGATAAAATCATCTCAATTACAACAGATGGGTCAAAAAGTAAGACCAGTGTAAGAAATAAAATTTTATTATGAAAGAAAAAATTAGTCATGACATACTTACATACCATTGCATCATGCATCAAGAAGCACTTTGTGTGCAGACATTTCCAGAAGAAATGTACAAAGTTATGGTATTGATGATTAAGATGATCAACTCCTTTGTAGCTAAAGCTCTTCATCATTGCCAGTTTAAAGAATTTTTAGTTGAAATGGAGAGTGAGTACTCAGATCTTCTGCTGTATAACAAGGCATGTTGGTTATCAAGAGGAAATGTTTTGAAACATTTTGCTTCCTTATTATCATAAGTCAAATCATTTTTCCTCAAAAAGGGTGTTCACTATCCAGAATTAACAATCAGTGGATTCAAAAACTGTATTTCATGATGGATGTTACTTCACATCTAAATCAGCTTAATCATAAACTGCAGGGGAAAAGAAACACAATTATTTGATGTTGGAAGTAGTTATTTCATTTGAAAACAAATGATCTGTTTTTGCTCAAGATTTTGACAGAGAAACTTTGATTCACTTTCCAAGCCTGTTGAAACATCGCCAAGAAAATAATTCTGATATTGACATTACCTATTTTAAAACAGCACTTTTAAATATGAGGAAGCTTTTCTCAAGAGGTTTCAGTATTTTAGTAACAGCAAAGCAACATTGGCCTTTGTTAAAAAAAAACAACAATAAACTCTGGATGCCACTGTAATGGAATTAAAATTTTCTCCCTTTAATATCGACATTGGGGACTTTGAAATGCAATTTATGGATTTAAAAAACAAAGAACTATAGAGCTCAAAATTTGAATGTCTTTGTGCTAATTTAGAAAGATTGGAGAAACACAAATGTGAGCTTAGTTCACAGCACAAGTGATCTGCTTTGAAAGACCTGGAGAAGGAAGAATTGTTGATTTTTAGTACATGGAATAGTATTACAGACTGATATAATCAACTAAAAAAAAGCTAGTATTTGCTATTCTTTCCTTGTTTGGGTCTACATATTTATGCAAACAATAATTTTCAGGCATGAATCTTTTCAAGAGTAAATTGAATAAAAAATGTAAATTGAGAAATTGTCTCATAGACGAGAACCTGGAATCATGCCTAAAATTAAAAACAACAACATACAAACCTGACTTACTCAAACTATTCAAAAAAATGCAAGGCCAATGTTTACATTAGTGTTTGTGACTTTGTCAGTCATTATCAGGATGTAATTTTCTCTACATTGTAAGGCAAATTTTACAGAATTTAATGTTATTGATAAATAATATCGTTCTAAAAGTTTTGTTTTATTAGTTGTATTATTTGTATCCTCCCGACCTATGTGGATACTTGCGTGCAGAACATTATCAATAAAAAACTTATTGAAACTAAAAACTGTGTACCATTCTATGTATTTTTGGTTTTAAAAATGTGGCTCTCAAAATAAATTTCAATTGTGGTTTTGGTGAGATTTGGCTCAGTTGAAAAAAAAGGTTGCCCACCACTGGCCTAGAAAAATGGGATAATCTTAAGCAATGTAATGGGTTGACATTACTACTTTTGGAATGATTCATGGTAGTACGCAAATATTAATTCAGGGACTTACTTTTTGACCAGAAAATGATGAAATCCTAACGAATATGGGAGAACACATGTAGGAAAATCTATCAGATTATTAAGTCATCTGTAATAAAATATTAAATCATCAAATAAAAAATAAAAGATAAAGGGAAAAACTCTTCAACTTTGAGCACTTGAGCGAGATTACCAGAAGGAAGATTGAAGGGAATTTTTAAGAGTTGAGGGATTCCTTTGGACAATGGTAGCCTGATATTGATACTTTGTGGTATTAAGTTGTGCAACTTTCATTTGAAGAGATGTGAAATTTTACTCCTAAACTATTCAGCCTTGTAAACCAATTAAATATATACCATCCTATAAATTCTTAAAATCAATATTATTATTAGCTTACATAAAGTGCTTCAATTTTAGGATTTTGATTTAACACTGAATGAATAAAAAATTTTATAGTCAAACTAGGTATAATGAAACCCATTGTACCATTTTAATTTCAAGAAATAGGCTCACATTGTGCTGGTGCACTCATTTGTGCTCTGCAATTTTCTCAGCAAAGGCAGCTGCCTTGTATTACAATTGTGAGTTGTCAAGGTAAGTAAATGTAGGAAGAAGCCTGATAACTTTGGTCAGTTACAGGAACAGTTTTCTAACACCAATTATGTAGTGAGCAAAGAGGTGAGAGTATTAATTCAAAACATCTAGGCTAGATTATTATAGGCTCTCAGTTATGTGGGGAAAATTTTGATGTTATTAGGTAAGCTTCTTGAGTATACCATCATCCAAGCTGATGATGCTTTCATCTTGTATTTCTGACAGAGCACCTCTATTTGAGTTGGCAAACACACACACACACACACACACACACACACACACACACACACACACACACACACACACACAATCTATCTTTACAGCAATCAGAGTAATCATGTTTTAGACTATTTTGCAGTGCCAAGATCAGCAGTTTTTGGTGCATTACTGATAATTGTAGATATTTTAACCTGTAAAAAAAAATTTTTTTTTTTTTGGTTTTTGGGCCACACCCGGCGGTACTCAGGGGTTACTCCTGGCTGTCTGCTCAGAAATAGCTCCTGGCAGGCACGGGGGATCATATGGGACACCGGGATTCGAACCAACCACTTTTGGTCCTGGATCGGCTGCTTGCAAGGCAAACACCGCTGTGCTATCTCTCCGGGCCCTAACCTGTAAAAATTTAACCTGGGTGATGGACCCAGAGAAATTTAGAAAAAGTGACTTTTCTGCACCACCAAATACAAAATTTCTGAAGAGGAATTTACACATGGCACATATGATCATAATATTGACATTAACTGTATGATCAAATCTATAAAAATGTGAGTGCACAATAGTTGTGTTTTATTCCTATACCTCTGTGTATTTAGATGTCTTTTTGGACTCACCTACCTTCTTATAGCTCTAAATATAATTATATGTACATTTTAAGCTTACCATAAATTTGGTTCAATAATCAAATACAAGGTTGAACTGATCAGCCTCCAGTTAGCTTAAAATTTTGTAAGTTATTATGGCTAGACTACTTTAGTATCTTAACTTTTCTGCCTACAATTATTGGACAGATGTTAGCAAGTTGCTTCCATGTATAAGGGCCCCATACTAGCTGTGCTGCAGATTAGACATCCTGCTCATTTGTTCATTTTTATAAGGAATTGTACATTTCTAACTGCTTCAAGCCATTTAATAAAAACAGATAAATGTTAATTAAGAGCATGTAGAAACATATTACATTTTAAGATAGTTCCATTCTCTTATTATTTATAAGATATCATGGTAGTCTACAGAGCAGAAAAGGATAAAAACAATTTCACTTGTTTTAATGAAAGTGTTCTGTGGTAAACATCTATTTTTGAATTTATGTGCAAAATTTTTATAAATTCTCTATACAAAATGATTTTTAATTATTTTAAATTTAAAGATTTGAGATAATATTATTTTCACAAGCAAATATTTTTGTTTTAGCAATGTGTTTATATCACAGCATTTCCATCATCAATGTACCAATATTCATTCACTACAACTATGCATTCAATTTCAATATAGAGCACATATAAGTAAAATAATTTTGTTATTTCTCCTTCTGACTTCTTTCACTTAACATGACCTCTCCAGTAACATCTACACAGTGAAAAAGCCATATTTTTGTCTTCTGAGAGTTCAATACTAAATATTCCTCTGTTTATAGACAACTTCTTTACCCATTCATCTGCCATGGGTTCTTAGAGCTATTTCGATGATTTGCCTATTTTAAACAGCACTACAATGAACAGTACATCTTTCTTTATAATTAGCATTTGGTGCTAATTTAAAAAACAAAGTGAAATTGCTATTCAATACAGTAGATCCATATTTAGTACTTTGATAAATCATCACATTATTTTCTCTAAACACTGAACCAATAAACATCCTTACCAACAATGTATAAGAGCTTTTTGTATTCCACATACCCAGTCTATGTTACTTTTGCCTTGTTTTATATAGTGTCAAGGTGCTGTGTGACATCACATTGACAAATTTATTTGCGTTCCTTAAGTGAAATAAGTATATTTTCATAACTATTGATCATCTGTATAGTCTTCTTTAATGAATGTCTGCTCAGATCTTCTTCCTATACCTTTAAAGGTATTTATGTTTCTTTTGAGTTATGTGAATTTTTTATCTTGAATATTAAATTTTTGTTAGAAGTATGATGTTTGGGCCAGAGCTATAATTTAGTGAGTGGGTAGGGTACTACCCTTGCATGCAACTAACCCGGGTATGATCTCCAGCATCCCATATAGTCCCCTGAGCACCCACCAGGAGTATTCCTGAGTGCTAAACCAGGAGTAATCTGAAAATTGTCAGGTGTATTTCCCACCCCTGGAAACATATATACATACATACAGACAGACAGACACACACCAAGAAGTATGATGTATCTATGTTTTTATATTAAGTTTATTTTTATTGTATTAATACTTTTTGCTGTACAGAAGATCTTTAGCTTGATATGATCTTTTCTTATTATTGTCAGTGGTTCCTTTCCTAATATAGTAAGCTACTGAAGACAACAATGAAACCAGTATTATAGTCTGTTTTTATTTACATTTTCTTCAAATACATTTTATTATATAGGGAACAAGTTTTGTATTTCAAATATTTAGAATTCATCTTTGTACATGATGTAAAATTTATATGGTGTGAATTATATATGTATAGCTTTATTTTTAATGTAATGTTCAATTTTCCCAGCAACAGTTGTTAAGAGTCATTTCTTCTTTATAAACATTTGACATATTTATTATAAATCAACTGTCTATATACATGAGAATTTACTTTTACTTCTCTATTATATTAATTGATCTGGGATTCTACTTTTTATGCAATGCAATACTTTTCTGATTAGCATTCTAATTCTATTATATTCTTTTCTGATTCTATTCTATATATTCTATCTGATTCTATTATATAATTTTACAGCATAAAGTTGTGATACCTCTTATTTTGTTTTTGGCCCAGGATTGCTTTTTGCATTCAACATATTCTGTAATCTGGGGCCCGGAGAGATAGCACAGCGGTGTTTGCCTTGCAAGCAGCCAATCCAGGACCAAAGGTGATTGGTTTGAATCCCGGTGTCCCATATGGTCCCCCGTGCCTGCCAGGAGCTGTTTCTGAGCAGACAGCCAGGAGTAACCTCTGAGCAATGCCGGGTGTGACCCAAACCAAAAAAAGAAAAAAAAAAGAAAAAAAAACCTTCAACATATTTTGTGATTACATGAAACATTTAATATATTTTTTCTATTTCCTTAAAAGTGTCTTAGATGCAGACAACTCTAGTGTGATTTCCTGACACCCCATATGGTCCCCTGAGTCCTGCTAGGAGTGATCACTGACTGAGGAAGAACCAGAAATGAAATCTGCAAACTGCCCGTATTGGCTTCCAAGCAAAAACAACTCATTGGAAATTTTGTTTTTGTTTTGTTTATATGCTGATGACCAGAAAAGCTTGCTTTGTTGTGATAAAGTTAAAAATAGAATGGTGGGGAGTCTAGCAGGAGGAGGTTTGGCAGGCCCCCCGCCATGCCGGAGGCCTGCTTGGCCAGGCCTAGGGGGGGTGCAGGACTTGGTAACCCCAGCACCCCTCTGCCGCCTTGCTCCAGATCTCCAGGGCTTCCCCGGGCCACACGCCTGGGCAAGCCGGTGAGTTGGGTCCCTTGGTGGAGCTTGAAGGTACCCTAGGCCTTCCCCCACTATCCATGCGGCTCCTTAGGGAGGGTCTGTGTGGGGCTCTGAACTTCTGGTCTCCCAGCTTCTTGAAGGATCTCTCCTTCCTGGGAGCCGGGAGTCTAGCAGGAGGAGGTTTGGCAGGCCCCCGCCATGCCGGAGGCCTGCTTGGCCAGGCCTAGGGGGGGTGCGGGACTTGGGTAACCCCAGCACCCCTCTGCCGCCTTGCTCCAGATCTCGAGGGCTTCCCCGGGCCACACGCCTGGGCAAGCCGGTGAGTTGGGTCCCTTGGTGGAGCTTGAAGGTACCCTAGGCCTTCCCCCACTATCCATGCGGCTCCTTAGGGAGGGTCTGGGTGGGGCTCTGAACTTCTGGTCTCCCAGCTTCTTGAAGGATCTCTCCTTCCTGGGAGCCGGGAGTCTAGCAGGAGGAGGTTTGGCTGGCACTGGTAATCTCTGTCCAGTCTACATTTTCAAAATCGCGCGGGGTCTAGCCCCCGCGCGCACAAGAAACATTAATAGTACTCTCACAAGAAACATTAATTGTACTCTCACAAGAAACATTAATCGTACTCTCACAAGAAACATTAATAGTACTCACTATCATTGAATTATGTTTTTATGTATGCAGAATGTCCATTTTGTATTCTGCCCTTTTGCATACCCCTTCATAAGTTCATATTTCTCTTTAACTTCTTTAACTCCTATCATCATTACTCCTTTTTTACCCTTTCTAACTTAAGTACTCTTGAGTCCTAAGTCACAGACCAAAGTGGTGCCCTAGAGTTAACACCCACCCAACTATTTTAAAAGGCATAAAAAGGTCACATATCTTTTCAACATTTTATGGGTGTTTTCTTTGACGGCTATAACTTTTACTAAATACTTTCTTATACAGTGATGATCCCCCTCCATGTTTTTTATCTTCTCTTTGTGAACTGCTCAATATGGAATTTGGTGTGAAAGAATCCCTCAGTTAAATACTTATGTTTGAACCAAGTCATGGGTCTTGTTGGAAATGTTCTTATGCCCCCATATACTTTGATAGCACCACGTGGCTTTATATCTTGTTTGCATAGGCACACAAACATGGGAAAATACTATACATACCAATAAGTTCTTATCTAATAGAAATGAGAACACACAAATCTTGCAGTGCAATGAGACCTTACACCCTGAATATTGACATAAAGACCTGGCACAGGCCTCAGAAGAATGGGCATTCTCCATTTACCCCTTGATCTACAGAAGACATTTACAAAACCTCCAAGGTTGTATATAACATCACCCGGAGGCATTCCTGTACCAGGGACAACCCTACAGCTGCTCTGACATCGATCTACTTAAAAGAGACACCCCTTAACACTGAGAAGACAAGAACAATGACCTGCTTACTGGACAGGGCTTGCTGTATTTCCCCTTTATGGTGAGGTTTGTCTATAACATCACCTGGAAGCAATCCTCTACCACGGAAGACCCTACCACTGCTCAGACATCGTCCTGCTCAAAAGAGACTTCCCTTAACACTGAGAAGACTTAACAACAACAACCTGCTTACAGGACAGGGCTTCCTGCATTGCCCTTTCATGGTGAGGTGAAACGAGAAGGCACTCCACATCATGACTTCAATGTAGGACATGCAGATTCCAGAATCTTTAATACAGAAACATGAGACCAACAACAGAGACTGTGTGATAAGTGTGTTGGCGCTATGTACAATGTCTTGGAGCGAAGGATAACTTTCCTGAGGCCTAGAGCTGGTCTTATGCCAGGAAACTTCAGGGGTAGGATCTCTTTGTATTTAGGCCAAGGCTATTCCTTTCCATGCCTCTCATATTTTGGTGGGCCTATGCAAACAACAATTGCCACTCTAACACCGTTTTTACTGTGCTCCTTTGACTCTAATCCTTAAAACGCACCCACTTAAAATTTGAGGTTAACTTAAGCTAATATGCATGTACATGGAAATGTAAAAAATACTATGCCTCTAATGTTTAAGGAGTTATGTAAGTTTGATGGCTTTAGATTGCCTTGTGTGCTGTTAAGAAATATTATAATGTGCTACAATCTGGGGACTTGAGGGACAAAGTAATTGCACATGGATTCTGTTTTATTTATCTTAACTTTCTTTGGTGAAATTTCAAAGTTAAGATATCAGCAAGGGGACTTCTTCTGATAATTATGTTATGGGTGATTGTCCTTCCACTGTAACTTTACCTTATCCTCTTTCTTTGCATCTTTTGTTCTCATAATTCACTTGATCTTAGCCAAAAGGCCGAGAAGCGATGTTCTCATAATTCAAAATAAAAAAAATTAAAAAAAAATAGAATGGTTTTCTCCACTCTTTCCAGTTGTTTACATTACATAAATGCAAAATATTTTTGAAACTTATTTTGCTGTCTGACACTTTGTTATAACATTTTACTGTTTCAAAAAGTTCTTAGTAATTTCTTTTGGGTTTTTTATGTATCATTTAATTTTTACATGGTAATAATTTAACTTATTTTCCAAATTACATCTTGATTTTTCTTCCCTAATTTCTGTGACTAGTATTTTCAAAAGTATGTTCAATAATAGCTGAAACAGTAGATGTCCTTACCTTGTACCTAACCTAATAGAAAAAAGCTTTCAGTTATTTACCAGTTTGTTAAGCATGATTTTGGCTAAATTGTTGAATTTTGTTTGCTAAGATTTAACTAAGGA
Organism: Suncus etruscus; assembly: GCF_024139225.1. Classification (NCBI taxonomy): domain Eukaryota; kingdom Metazoa; phylum Chordata; class Mammalia; order Eulipotyphla; family Soricidae; genus Suncus; species Suncus etruscus. Next base: position 134,180,836 of record NC_064851.1, read on the forward strand.
TCTTTGTATTCTTTTTATTCATTGTAAAGATGGCTAATTTATTTTAATGCGATATCTCAGTAGACATTTGAAATTTGGGTGCTCGCTTTGGCAGCACATATTTTAAAATTGGAATGATATAGAGAAGATTAGCATGGCCCCTGTGCAAGGATGACATGCAAATTCGTTAAATATTTTAAATTTGGACAATGTTGCCTTTAAAAAAATGCTCAGAAGGATTTCTTTTTTAATTTCTTTAAGCATTGAGAAATTTTTGTTATATAAGGTTTTTGTACTTATTTACTAGTTTCTCCAAGTTATGATATGAAGTGTATAATAGTCCACCATGATCCTATATTTCTTTGGAGTCAGTTGCAACTTTTCTCCTTTCATTTCCACCTATTTATTTTTATTTGAAACTAGTTAATGTTTGTCAATCTTCTTTATTCATTCAAAAACTCAGCTCTTGATTTAAGTAATTATTTGTATGTATTTTTATTTCATTTTCATTTCTTTATTTCAACTAAAATTTTATTATGTACTTTTTTTTAATATTTAGGATTATTTTTTATCCTTTTCTAGGAAGTTAATTATGGTGGTAGCTTAGATTTATTTAAACTTTCTATTATTTCTTGATGCACTTTAATTTCTCTGAATTTATCTTTTAGTACTGCTTTTGTCCTGTTGTTTATTGTCAGTTAACGCCATTATTCGTATTTCTAAGAATCTTAAAATATTTCTTGTTTAAATATTGTATAGACTGAATAATTATTCAGTAGTTTGTTGACTAGTCTCCATAACCAATTAGTTATCTCCAATGTTTTGGACTCATAAGATTTGCTAATATTCCATTGTGATCTGAAATGATTCTTGATATAATTTTATATTTTGTGACAATTGATAGCTATTTTAAGTTTATATATTCTAAATAATATTTTTATTTACTAGAGAAGAAAGTAGAGGTTGAGGGATCATGTAAATATATATTGAACCCAGTTCTTCTAACCTTTCACTTAAGGTTGTTTTCTCCTTATTTTCTATTTGATTAATATGTGCTTTTAGTGAAAGTGGGGTGTTACATCTAATACTTTTGTGTGATTGTTGCCACCTCTCAAAACATATAGTAATTGTTTATCTCTATATATGTATGTTTACATATATATTAGCTTCTTTGGTTCAAATGTTAGTACTACACTCCTAATATCAATCACTTAGTTATTACAAAATTCTATTCTTGTTAATTATTAAATTTCACTTTGAAATATATCTGTCCATTAGTAGAATGGGCATTCTATCTTTTTAATTTACTATTTATGAATAGTTAGGCATTGGGCATTGTATGATTTAAACTCAATCATGAGAAACTGTGTCACTATATCTCATAAGAATCAATTAAAATTTTGTAAAAATTTTAAAAATCTACATTATTTTTGTGTGATAGTTTTTTTAATCTTTTACTTTGAGCCAATATAGACCACAGAGGATTGAATTCTGTTCATGAGATCCAAAAGCCTTTCAGTCAGTCTTTCTAAGCCAATAACCTTTTTAAATTGCATAATTTATTTTCATTTTTTGTTTATTTTGGGTCTTATCTCATCCTTTATTTTTTATTTTCCCCTCTAAATGTGATATGTGCAGTTTTGTGTAGTGATGATGCTCATTTTTTATATTTCTAATCCTATTTTTATTTTGAGATTATCATGAAATTTTTAGAGGGCCATAATTAAAAAATATAAGAAAACTTATTTTCTATTTTAAGTGGAAAGAAATTAAATCTTGGGGTCATTTGATTTTTGGTTTTGGGACCACAAAATAAGTGCTGCTCAAGGCTTACTCGTGGCTCTCTTCTAGGGGTTACTTCTGGTAGTAATCCAGGGTTGAGTTTGTTCTAATCCATCCTAATGTTATTCTCCTTTCCCAAATTTTATGTTAAAAATATCTTGATTTTTTTAGCATTTTTTGCAGAGCCATTTTAGTGGATATTAATTCTTTTAAATGTGACCTATAATATATATATGAATTATTCAGCTGGGACAATAGTACAGATAGTAGTGTATTTGATCATTTTGCACACAGTCAACCTGGGGTTTGAACCCTGGCACCACATATGCTCCCCACCTCCACTAGGTGGTATCCTTGCATGCAGAGCAGGAGTAAGCCTGAGCACTGCTGAATGTGATCTCTCCTTGACCAAACAAATTTATAACCTATCTAGAGTGCTAGTGTTTGGAAGCATTTTTTCCATTCAATATATTATGCCATTCCTTTGTAGCTAGTAAACTTACTCGACAAACCCAAAGAAGCCCAAGTTTTGCCTAGAGTTCAAGATTACAAGTGATTTGGTACATCTATGAATCAGTTCTGGGTTTTTTGTTTTTTGTTTGTTTGTTTGTTTGTTTGGTTTGGTTTTAGATCATACCCAGAGATTGCTCATCAATTATTCCTGGCTCAGCAATCAGGAATTAAAACTGGAGTTATTTAGGAGATCATATAGTATGCTATAGATTAAATCTGAATTAGGCACATACAAGGCAAGCACTTTGCTTTCTGTATTGTACCTTCAGTCCTTTTCTTTTTGTCTGTTTGATTGTAGTTTATGGATTGAATAGAGGAAAGATAGTGACTACATTTACAGAATCACAAGTACACATTGGTAGCTGTGTTCAATTTGGTAGCTGTGTACGTTTAAACAGGGCTAGTAAGTATCACATGTTTTAAGACTGTGAGGCAGCCACACAATAAATTGAATCTGAGATGGTACAATGGGCTCAAAAGTCCTTAGCTTTCTCCCTCACAACTTTCCCATGCAGCCTCCTTCTCTCTTTTTCCCCTCTTTTTTATGGTGTGTTGTAGTTTGCAATACTATTACTGTAAGATTATCATACATATCACTACCTTCTTTCACCACCCAGTTCTATGTTGTTATCATGGTTCTTTTTCTTTTCTAACTTCATACCCCTCCCTCCCTCCCTGCATTCCTTTTTGTGGCAAACTTCCTACCACAGACTATTTCTTTTTTGGCCCTCATTTCTATTGTTTTTAGGTATTATCATCATACTAGATATATTATTTATTTCAATCCTGCAAATAAGTGTCATCATTCTATATCTGTCTGTCTCTGTCTGACATGTTTTACTCAGTCTAATATTCCCTATAAGTAAATTTTTTTAATTCTATTTGGGACATTAGAGACAGGAAATGAACATTGGTAAAGGGATAGTTACTGTTGTAATATTGTATGAGTGACATAACCATAAACAACTTTTAACTCTGAATGTCATGGGGATTAATTTAAAAATAATAAAAAAATGTTCAGTGCTTAATAGGCACGGAACAAACTTGGGTAGCCAGAGAACACTTGACATGTAATTTTAAGAGAAAACTAATGGTAAGGAGTCCAACAGAGTTGAATCTCCCTTATTAAAAGACTGTTTTCTGAGCTCCTCTCTGAACTTTCAAGCTAGAAAGAAGGGTGTAGTTTACTTACAGACTCCCAGACGAGAACTGGAAAGTGGTAGCTCTACTTGTCTTCTACATGTAAGCAATCTTGGCAGTTATTTCTCATGCCCCAGATTTTTCAGCTATTTCCTGAAAATTTTTTTCGGCTATTGATTGGGCCTCTTCTCAGTATCTTGCTCCCTAATTCTCTTACTATGGAAAAAGAGATTCTATATGGAAGATTGTGAGAGGTCAACAAAATGTTATCTACCAGGAACTCTGATCATACCTTATAGTTTCTTGTTTCAGAATCAGGTGCTATAAATATGATTGTAGGCTTAGCATATTAGATGGCTCCACTTTTTCCCAGAAAAAAAATTTCTGATTTTAGTAATCTCGACTTAATTGTAGTTTTTTAAATTTAATTTGATTTGGGGAGGGCTCACACCTGGCGGCTCTCAAGGATTACTCCTGGCTTTGCGCTCAGAAATTGCTTCTGGCAGGCTTGGGGGACTACAGGGGATGCTGGGAAGTGAACCAGGGTCTGTCCTTAGTTGGTCACATGCAAGACAAACACTCTACCGCTGTGCTCTCTGGTCCCCTTAATTGTAGTTTATTTAATGGTGATATTTTTCTTGGTGAGGATGTACCCTGAACCCAGTTTATCTGGTAGTTCTATCTATCCCCTGGTTATAAAAGCATTGTTTTTTGAGCAGTCAGGTAGTTTTCTTTATAGATTAACCCAAGTTTTGGGTAATTTTGATGTTAATTTTATGTACATTCTGCAATGAGCACAAGAGGGTGCTCACATTTTTCTCCATTTTGCTACTTTGATCCACCCCTAAACATATTCAAGCCTAGAAATATACATATCCCTGAAGTTTATAATATGTCTAAAATAAGTCTCTAATGAGTAACAATACATAATGGAAGATAATCCTTTCATGTTGTAAAAATAGCTTTATAAACTATTTTTTTTTATAATTTTTTTTATTTAAACACCTTGATTACATACATGATTGTGTTTGGGTTTCAGTCATAAAAGGAACACCACCCATCACCAGTGCAACATTCCCATCACCCAAGTCCCAAATCTCCCTCCTCCCCACCCAACCCCCGCCTGTACCCTAAACAGGCTCTACATTTCCCTCATACATTCTCAATATTAGGACAGTTCAAAATGTAGTTATTTCTCTAACTAAACTCATCACTCTTTGTGGTGAGCTTCCTGAGGTGAGCTGGAACTTCCAGCTCTTTTCTCTTTTGTGTCTGAAAATTATTATTACAAGGGTGTCTTTCATTTTTCTTAAAACCCATAGATGAGTGAGACCATTCTGCGTTTTTCTCTCTCTCTCTGACTTATTTCACTCAGCATAATAGATTCCATGTACATCCATGTATAGGAAAATTTCATGACTTCATCTCTCCTGACAGCTGCATAATATTCCATTGTGTATATGTACCACAGTTTCTTTAGCCATTCGTCTGTTGAAGGGCATCTTGGTTGTTTCCAGAGTCTTGCTATGGTAAATAGAGCTGCAATGAATATAGGTGTAAGGAAGGGGTTTTTGTATTGTATTTTTGTGTTCCTAGGGTATATTCCTAGGAGTGGTATAGCTGGATCGTATGTTTTTATTTTTTAGAATATATAAGAACCAGTACTTGGTTATATACATAATTATAAATATATATAGTAATTTCTTCTTGCAATCTGTTCTCTACAATAAGTCATATATATATGATAATACAAGATATCAGGAATTGAATCTGGCCCCAATATAAACATTTACAATCAAGAAAATATCCTGCTTACTGTACTATAGCTTCTACTACAATTGCTACTATTTTTGTAAATAGTTTTTGGGATGTTAACCATTTAAATTGCTACTTTATGACATTATTTGTTCAGATACAACAACAGCTGAAAATTATGATATGTGAGTCAGAGAGAGAGTGTAGCAAATAGGGTGTTTGCCTTACATGAGGTTTTCCTGGCTTCTTTTATTTCTAGCATGGCTTATATTCCTCTGAGTCACACCAGCAGTGAACACTGAGCACAAATTCAGGAATAAGAATTACCAGATATGGCACTCAAATTGAAAGCAAAAATTAATCAAGCAAACAAATAAAAATTATGATTTGCTTTTGCAATTGTGGTACTGAAGTATGTCAGAGTAGTTAAAAAAGAGAGAAAGATAGAGTTAAATGCTTGTGGAAAGATATAATTCTCAGAGAATTGAGCAATAAAGACACAGTTATTTCACATGAAAGTATCTAAACCCATTTGTAGTGCCAGCAGTGCTTAGATAAAGCACAAATAAATTCAGTGATTGACATTTTGATACATGCATAGAGAAATAAGTTTTTTCTTTGCTTTTAGCTATGAATTATCTAGAGAACTTAATAAATGATTTACTTACATTTTATTATGGCTTCTCTTTTCTGTGTTACGTTAATGTTCAGTCCTTCCAAGAACATTTAGGTTAATTTTTTATTTTTATTAAAATTTTTATATATTACTCTAAGTATTTTTTCCAATTTTGAATAGTTGGTTTTAAAAATTTCTTAAGAGCAGAATTGATTTTAAGATGAACTATTTAGCTCTTTACTTGTCTTTTGTTCCAATTTAGACTTCCTTTTGGATATTGATTATAAAGCTATGTAGACTAATAGAGTATTAAAGAAACTTGGCTGCTGGTACCACCACTTTAAACATTATTTCAATCAACTTCATAAAGGAAATGAATGCAAATGAAGCTATGCCATTGAGTTTCAAAAATGTAAATGGGAACCATGACTTTGATATTTTATGAAAAGTGTTCAATTTTTTAAAAAAATATCGGGCTTGCCAAAATAATCATCCACTGAAAAATTACTTTAAATTGTCTCAAACATTAATTGAATTCAAAGTTAATAAGTAATAAGCAGGAAATAAATATGAATTAATAGAAAATACCACTTCACACTTTTAATGTCCCATATGTTTTAAAGAAAAATAAATATCAAGATAATAATTTAAAAAAAAGAAGACAGGTCAAGTTAAAGAAAATGGCATTTACACAATTTAAGTAATTTCCCTACATATGGCTGGTGGTTGATTAAAGAACAAAACTTGGAATCCAGGAACTTTTTATCACAAAATATATTTTTATTTTTTTTGGACAGTTACTAAGCTGGTCTGTGTAATTTCTTAAAAAATATTTGACATTTGTTGTATAAATTCAGTCTGCATAACAAAATACTATAGACCAATAGACTTATAAAGAACATTAGCCACTGTTTGTGGGGTGGGAATTACAATATTAACACGTGGCCAGTTTTAGTATCTGGTGATAGTCTTTCCTCTTCTTGGTTGATAAATAGCTCTCTTTTTATTGTGGTTTTACAGATTGGAATTGGCAAGGGAAATACGTGAGTGCTCTTAGAAGTGCATTAATAAGGCGCCTAGTTTCTTATAGCAAGACATTGAGATTAAAATTTCAAGATATGAGTTGTGATGAAATATTAACTATAGTTACTAGACACAATCTAGTTTGTAAGAAAAATTTGGGGAATAGGTATTTCATTGAGAAAAATAGACTTCTACTTTATCTTGGATGGTAAAATCAGACCTGTTTCTAGAGATCTTGGTGGCTGTGCAGATCAGGGAATGGAGTTTATGAAGTCTTTCTTTGTGGTTCTAGCAGTTATGCTTCTTCAATGTCCTTTTTTTGTTTTTTATGTATTCTAGGTGTTTCAGAATAGTGCTACCATTCTGTGTTTTTCTTTTGTCTTCTGACTTACTTCGTTTAACATAACATGATCTAGGTCCATCCACGTTGCTGCAAAGTCTGTGATTGTATCATTTCTAACTGCCATGTAATATTCCATTGTATATATGTACCACATCTTAATGATCCATTCATCTGTTGTTGGACATCGAGGTTGGTTCCAAGATTTGGCTATTATACTGAGTGCTGCAATAAATAGTGGGGTGCATACGTATTTTGGAATGAATGTCTTTCCATCTTGGGGATATATGCCTAGGAGAGCAATTGCTGGGTCAAATGGCAGCTCAATTCTGAGTTCTTTGAGCACTCTCCAGACTTTTCTCCATAGATGTTGGACCAAGGGGCATTCCCACCAGCAATGAATGAGAGTTCCTTTCATACCACATCCTCTCCAACAAAGGTTGTTCCCATTATTTTTGATGTGAGCCAACCTCACTGGTGTGAGGTGGTATCTCATTGTTGTCTTGATTTGGATCTCCCTGATGATGAGTGAAGGTGAGCATGTTTTCATGTGTTTGTTGGCCATCCTTCTCTCTTCCTCAGAGAAATGTCTATTCATTTCATCTCCCCATTTTTTTATGGCTTCGTTTGGTTTTGAAGGACTCAGGTTTCTGAGCGCTTTGTATGTTCTAGATATCAGCCCTTTATCTGATATATCAAGTGAAAAGATTTTTTCCCATTCTGTTAGCTGTCTTCTTGCATTAAGTAGGGTTTCTTTTGCCATACCACGAAAGCAGCAAGAGGAGAATAAATGATCTATTTTTTTTGACGTCTTTATTTTGGTGTGGAGATTACGGTTGATGTCTCCAATATTATTTTATTTTATTTTGTTTTGTCTTTCTCTTTCTTTTTGCACTTGAGTATGATTTGATTTCAGAACCGAGATTATTGTGTGGTGCCTGTTTTTATTGTTGTGGTGCTTATCGGTTATTTAATTCGATATTTTGTGTGTGTGTGTGTGTGTGTGTGTATTGTTGTGGTATTTTAATTACTTTTTTCACATCCTCTCTCAAACTGAGGTTGGAAGCCTCTAGACAGGACTCTGCCTATTTTCAGTATATTTGATTTTTGATTGAGAAGAGGACATATTAGGTAATGGGTATTCCCCTGATTTAATGTGAATATGTACCCAAAATACTACAGTGAAAGATATGTAAGCCATTATGGAAAAAAAAGAAAATTGTGTTTTTAATAAGAAACAAAAAAAAAAGAGAGAGAAAAATAGAAATATGCTTCAGGAAAGTATTGTTCTATAAAAATATAAAGTACAAAATAAGCATTTGATAATATATAAAAATACTCAAGTTATTGTGACCACAGTGATCTAAAATAAATTATTTGCATGAATCTTAGACTCAGTTATTTAGTTTTATGGTCGAGGACTTTAGCTCCAACCAACATAGGGCTAGGAATGGAGAGTTCAAATCTATTGTGTAGAAATCATAACATGAAGTCAAAAATCCTGAAGTGCTATTTTCTCTGAAATGAGACCAGACAAAAAAATGTCCATAAGCCCAAATGTGAAATATCACCTACTATAAACTGGAATACAAAGCAGATACTAAGAAATTATGTTTTACAAATATAAACAAATAGTGAGAAATTTTCTCAAGATAACAAAAAAATAATTTATTTGAAAAGCTTATAACCCTAATAGGAAAAATAAATTCTAAAGACTGGTCTATTTCTGTATCAAAGGGAGAACTGACTGTACAATTTATAAAGAGCCATATAGGTTATTATTACTGCTAGAAAACCAACTTACTGAGCTAGGACTTTTGAAAGAATGCAAATCTTAAACTCTAATGATTTAAACTCAGAAGTTTAAAAGTAGTGCATTTGATGTGATAAAGAGAAGGGAATCATTAAATTATAATAGCTTAAGATTTACTTTTTAAAGATAAAATTATCACCAGGTATTTTAAACATTAGGTTACACATGGTTTTATAAGCATTAATGACCTAAATTAATTGAATTGCAGAGTTGATGAAATCACAGTATATATTGGAAGAAATAGATAATATAAAGAGAATTCAAAAATTAGAAAATGAAGACAAAACTCTAATCCTTATCCATTAAAAGTTATGGGAGTAGTGAACTGAAATACTGATTATATTCTAAGTTAACTTTTTATCTTAAAATTTTAAGATAACTTTTAGAAATTTTTCCCAGAGTTTGCGAGACTAGATTGAAAGTTTATACTGAGCTCTAACTAACCCTCAAACAAAAATGAACTTCTACCCAGAATACACAGATGCAAAGATTATGCCACAGATAGCTCACAGAGGCTAAGGGTTGCAGTGTTGGAAAAGATGGCTAAGTAAATGAATTACTTTTACCTTTAAAATCAAATAATGAGCAAACCCTAAAATTTTACTGATCTTATTTCAAACCAAAGAAACCCAACATAGGTTTGAAGGAAATACAAACTATTCAACAGTGGGCAGGAAAAGAGAACACAAAAGCAAAGCTATGGCAAATTAGAAACCACAAAGTTTTTCATATAAACTATTTATAATAAACCAATGTCTTCCTAATTACAGACAGATGTTTTTAGAATGTGAGAACTCAACTATGAAAATTATATGAATTCTAAATGATAGGATGGCAATAGAAAACTGTCATGCATGTGTAGGACTAACTAGCATGTAGCTTTTTACAATGAATGATCTGAATTATGTATTCCAACAAACATAAAACTTAGAAACATTGAGAGAAATACGTAAGAATGCTAAATATGACTTAATACTTCAGTGAATAAAATTTGAAAACTATGTTGTATCTTGTAGAGCTCACATAATGATCATAATGATTTTCCTGACTCTATCTGTACAATTTCTTAAATTCTCTCCAGCAGTTATTCTAGACTTTTCACCAATGTTATTTTTGCAGTAAATGAGCAAAAAATCTGTTTTGTCAAACTGTATTTTTATCCCAGGTTTTCTCTTTTTATACTATAGTTTTTTCCCTCTTCTTCTAGTCCTTTGACCTACTCCTTTCCACCATCTTATATCCTCCATTTTATCTATCTTACTCCCTTATTATTGTATGATTAAAAAAGATAACATAATATCTACCCTTCTTGTAAGAGTAAATTCACGACATAGCATTATCTGTAGATTATGCTGTACCATTCAATTTTAGTACTTATTCATGCATATAAATTATTCTTATATTCCTTCCATTACTCTCTCGGCCCCCACTGACCCTCACATCTAGCTGTATATGTATCTCTATGCCATGATAACCTATGTCAAATTAAAACACTGTATTTGAGTTTTAAATTTTAAATATTTGGACATATAAAAATATCGTGTTGTATATCCCATGTGGCATTCAGTTTGTTAATGACCTATAGATTCATCAACATTACTAAGAAACACAGAATTTCATCATTTTTTATTTATTTTTTTTGTGGGGGTCACACCTGGCCGTGCTCAGGGGTTACTCCTGGCTCTATGCTCAGAAGTCGCTCCTGGCATGCTCAGAGGAACATATGGGATGCCGGGATTTGAACCACCAACCTTCTGCATGCAAGGCAAATGCTTTACCTCCATGCTATCTCTCTGGCCCCAATCATTTTTTAAAGCCCAGTGATATTTTATATTTATGTATATACATACATATATATGCACTAATATAGTTTCTTCATGAGCATATAGGTAATTGTCATATAAAGAATATTATAAGCAGTGATATGTAATTGTTAGAAGCAGATTCCTTAAGAACTTGATTTCAATTCTATAAGGATATAAACTCAGAAATTATTTTATTAAATTCTATTGCCAGTCCTCTCTTAAAACATTGAGACAGCTACATAATGTATCCCATAGAAATTCTACCATTTTATATTCTCACCAATATTGAACAAAGGTTTTTGTTTATCTCTATTATTCCCATTCCATTTTTTATAAATTATTTTAGGAAGGATTTTATACATTCATTCTGATATGAGTTGATTTTTCTTTATAGGTTTTTTTTTGGGGGGGCACACCCAGTGACATTCAGAGGTTACTCCCAGCTATGCACTTACAAATCCTCCTGGCTTAGGGGACCATATGTGATGCTGGGGGATCGAACTGTGGTCTGTTCTGGGTCAGCTGCATGCAAGGCAAATACGCTACTACTGCACCATCGTTCTGGCTCCTCTTTGTGGTTTTATTTTTCATTTCCTTAGATATTGGTGACATTAAAAAACTTTTAATAAACTTGCTTTCTATTTATATGTTAAAATAAAATAATTTTGTTCTTTAACTATTTTAATAAGACTATTGTTTTTTGTCATTAATTTATATAGAAATTTCTTAAATATTTTGAAAAATAAAAATATCATGGTTTGAGAATATATTTCAACTATTTTCTCCCTTTTTAATTTTTCCTAGTTGACCATAATAGATTTGTTTCCATACAGGTAAAAGAAAAGTTATTGGGAAGAAAAGAAAGAAAAGAAAAAACAGTTTAACATTAAAAAGAAAGAAAAAATACAGTAGCAAGCACAGTAGTGAAAACTATTATATCTCCAGTGAAGTAATTAATACAGAGGCAGAAAGTTTAGTAATCTCTTGTTATTAGCTGTCCATTCTGTTAAATTGGTGTGTTCCTAAATTTTGTTTGGATTGGAGTCCCCAAAGTGAATTGTAGTGAGAGGATGAAGCTGGGCGATTGGGAGAAATGTGATTCTAGGTGATGGAGGCAGCAAGTTTGGCTTCAGCAGTGTGGAGATGGCAGAGATTTCTTCCGTTGGAGATTTCAAGTAATGGTTCATTGACTTTTCAGAATTTGGCTTATTTTAGAGGCATATTTTCCAAGTCTATTTGCACAAAATAATTATTCTTTATTGCCTTGGAATTATTGTTCTTGGCAGATTAAGAGTCTCCTGTATAATACACAAAGTGTGTATAATTTTTTCTGGTGTGAAGATCTTATATTTTATTAGATCCTCAAATAGATCCTTTCTGCCTTTCCTACCAAATTTCAGGATCACTACAATAAAGAAATAAAACCTGTTTGAGTTCATGTGCTTAATTTTACTAATTGTTTTTTATATTTTGGACATCAAGTAATTTGGTTGATGACAAGAATTAGTCTTCAAAAATATATTATTTTCATTGTTTCTATAATATTGATTTCTGCTCTTGGTTTTGTTATTTATTTTCTTCTGCTCATGTTTGGGTTCGTTTATTGTTAGTTTTCCATATATTTAAGGTGTGCCCTTTTTTAAAATAATTTTTTATTGTGACAAAAGTGAATTAAAAATCTTTCACAGTAATATTTTAGGTACATAATGACACTGAATCAGGGACATTCCCACCACCAGTGTTGTCCTCCCTCCACCCCTGTTCCCAGCATGCATCCCATATCCCCCTCCTTTGCCTCCTGGATTGCTAGTATAAGTGGTCCCCACTGTGTCTAGCTAGTGTAGATTGGGTATCGATTCTGTTGTAGTTGGCTTTGGACTTGGTGTTTAAGTCTGATAATTTTTTAATTTCTACTCAATATTCATACTACTGTGTGTTCTTGGTACCATCCATTTTCCCCCCCTCAATTTATGAGGCAGAACAAGATGATTCAAGTTATGTGGTTCTGTTTAAAGAAAAAATAAAACAAAACAAAAATACAGAAAACAAACAAAAAACAGGGAGGAGTTCATCCAGAGGTTATAAATATCAATTTAAGAGAAGAAAAGGACAAAGGAAGAAAAACATAACAGAAAGTAAAAAATACAAAAAAAAACAATAACAAAAAAAAACCAAGAAAATAAACTAAAGATGTACCTTTTTGTTGTTTATTTTATCTTTTTCTTTTTTCCTTATGTAGGACTGTATTCTATGTGTTTTTCCCTAATTACTGCTTTTGTTGAGTCCTGTATATTTTGATCATTTATTTCTTCATTATCATTAGGTCTTAAGAAATATTTTTATTTCTTCCTTGTTTTCCTCTTCAATACAGCTGTTACTGAGCAGCTTGCTTAATCCCCAACTGTTAGAGTTTCTCCACATCCTCTTTTCACAATTTCTATCTCTGTGGCACTGTGGTCTGATAGAATTCTTGCTATGATTATGTTTGTAATTTTTGTTAGACTTATGTCCTAAAATGTTATCTATCCTAGAAAGGGCTGTTGTGCAATTGAGTTGTTGTTACAATTGGGCATATGGTTTATATAAGCGAGCTTTGAGTAGTTAATTCAGAATACGTTTGGTTACTGCAAAGGTTGCACGTTCTTTTTTTTTTTTTGTCTGAAAATAATTTGATCATTTCCACCATAAAAATAAGAGATATTCTGGTTAGTGGACTCTAGGTTGAAAATTTCTTTCATTCAGTAATACAAATATTATATTGCACTCTTCTTGCTTGGGTCATTTCACATCAGATTTTTGATTGTTTGTTATGTTCTTTTCTTTATATTTAAGGTTTTTCCTTTCCTTTACTGCTTTAAGGAATCCATCTCTCTCTATTTCTCTCTCTCTCTTACCTTTTGGACTATTATATGTCTTGATGTTGTTCTGTTAGGGTCTATTTTGTTTGTCACTCTTTTTGCCTCCAGGATTTGTACAAAGAACTCCAGAGATTAGGAAAGTTCTCTACTATTATCTCCCTCACTATATGCTCTTCTCCCTTCTCTTTTTCCTCCCCTTCTGGTATTTTTATAATTTGGAGATTGTTTCTCTTGTCTTTGTTCATTAGGTACCTTAGCTTTTTCATCATTTTGTCGTTTTTAAATTAATGCTGGTTTGCAATTTGCCTTCTAGTTTATACAGTTCTTCATCTGTGTAATTCTGTTACTAAGGCTTGCTAAGGTGCACTTTAGTTCTTTCAATTCCCTTTGTATGGATGCTCATCTTCTGAAAGAGTTTTTCTTTGAGTTGGCTAATATTATTTTATCTGTTGATTGCTTAATTTTACTAGCTAGTGCTTCCTTGATTTCTATTGCTAAAGCAACAAGCGTTGATTTTTGGTCCTCATAGTATGAAGTGTAGGCATTTGATGGCCTTGGAGATTTGTCTAATTCTTTCTCCATATTCTCTCTTGCAGTTTTTCTCCATAGGTTTCTGCATATATTTTGCATTTTGTGAGAGGGTATGATTGAGTTTCAGATTCCCTATTATTGGATTGGGAGCACAGACAGAGTAGACTTTCTGAGGTACCTGAGACCCCTGGTTTAATTCAAGATCTGAAGACCTTCCCTAACATGACACACTGGATTGGAAGGGCAGATGGACTAGATGTTTTGATAGGTGCTAAGCCTTGAACCTGGGGGAGGTGATTGGTGTGCAGCTATTTTCTCCCTTTAGATAGGTTGACTCACAAAGAAAATAAATATCCTGGGCTTTTAGTTTTATGTAATTCAACATGTCTATTTTTGGCATCTTTTGATTTTAATCATTTGATATCTATGAAATTATTTCTACAGGCCATATTAAAAAGATTTTTTCATCTTTTTTCTTCTGGTTTTATATTTTTAGTCTTTAATCTTTCTTAAATTGAATTTTGTGTATGATGTAAAATAAGATTTCAGTTCCATTATTTTTCTTGTGGATAAATAAATTGTCACAACATCACTTACTAAAGATACTATCATTTCCCCATTGTGCATTTTTTCTATTCCTGCTAAAGATCAGTGGCAGTATATATATTATCTAATTTCTGGTCTCTGCATTTTTGTTCCATTAATTTATATGACTGTTTTCATGCCAGTAGAAAAACATTTTTGTTACTGTAGCAATTTTAGTTTCTCAGTAAATGTTTTATTTTATTTTTATTTATTTATTTTTTGCCACCCCCTGTGATGCTCAGGGATTACTCCTGGCTATATGCTCAGAATCACTCCTGGGTTGGGGGTCCATATGGGACGCCAGGGGATTGATCTTTGGTCTGTCTTAGATCAGCCACGTACAAGGAAAATACCTTACTGGTGCGCCACAACTCTGGCCCTAATATTTTATTATTCTTTAATTACCTTTCAGATAGTTCACTGTTATTGTACATAAGTGACAGTTGTTTTTGATGTTGATTTGTATCTTATAACTTTTTTTTATCCTATTTTTCTGGGTTTCCTAGTCCTAATAGATTTTTTTGAGTTAGTTCTAAGTTCTGAATTACCTACTTGTAAAATGTTGTCATCTGCAAAAAATATATCTATTTTACATCTTTCTGATTGGGATACATATATTTATCAACATATAATATTTGTATATATTTTTTGCCTAATTTCTCTGGCTACAATTTTCTGTACCACTTTGAATAGAAGGAGAGGAAGCAACCTTGTCATGCTCCAATTTTTTTCACTATTAAGTTAATTATTAGGGATGAGCCTTTCCCTATAAGGCCTCATTATGTTGCAATATGATCTTTCCATAATAATAATGTTTGGAGACTTTACCATAAAAGGGTATTGAATATTGTTAAATTCTTTAATGCTTCTGTTTAAATGTTATTTTCATTAAATTTTAATTTTTCGACCCTTCACCAGTATAACATTCTCATCACCAATGTCCCTAGTGTCCCCCTCCCCACCCCACAATGGCTTTCTACTTTTCTCATACAGTTCTACTTCTCTCATACAGTCACATTTTGTTATGATGGTTCTCAGTGTAATTATTTCTGTGATTGATATTTTTATCTTTTATTTTGTAAAAAATGATATGTCATATTGATTTATTTTTATATTCCAATGATTAACTCTATTAATTCACCCTGTGATTTATTTAATGTGTAATTAAATTTGGGTTGCTAGTATTTATTGAGATATTTTTCAATATATTCATCTATATACATTAGTTGGGTTGTAATTTTCTTGGTATTGTCCAGTTTTGATATTAGGATGATGGCCTCATCAGATGAATTCCTATCACTGCCTCCTCTTCTTGAATGATTTTGGGATTAATTGGGTTTAACTTTACTTTAAGTAACTAAAAATAAAGAATCGCATGCAAAGCCCTTTACTCTTGAACTTTTCTTTAGAGAGTTTTGATTACTGATATAGTAGTCTTAAAAAATAATTGGTATATGCAGCTTTCATTCATGGTATCATCTTAATAAACTTTGCATTTCTAGAAATTACATTTTCTCTACTTTTTACTCTTTGTTAGAGTATTTTTTTTCATGGTTTCTATGTTTATTGATTTCTCATTTTGTTCATGTATTGTTTTCATGGTTTCATTTAGGTTTTTCTCTGTGTCCTCTTAGAGTCTACTTGGTTTTTAATATTTTTGTCACAAAATCCATAGGTCATTTCTTTAGAGACTGTTGTGGAAGATTTATTTTGTTCCTCGGTTATGTCATTTTACACTTATTCTGCACAGTTCTTGCACTTTTGCATTTGAGTCTGAATATGTGATAAAATGGTCACTCTTCCTAGTTTTCCAGACTAGTTGCAACAGTGAAAGCCCTTTATCAGTAAACCCCTGCAGAAGTTTTGTGAAGTTCTGTTGATAGTGTCCTCAGCATTTTGTATGCATCAGTGCCTGGTCCTAGTATCTCTGTGTTCAATCCCAGGTACCAATCAGCTGTTGAGATTTTCAGGCTGGTAACCTCCACTGCTTTCCTTTGTTATGACCTAGCCCCCTACTTTCTATCTGTGTCAGTTCCATAAGTATTGAAAATTGAGCTTCTTATCATTGATTTATTTTGAGAAATTAGCTGTAGATTTTATTTTTCTTCCTCAATGGAAGAACAAATTGGACAAGGAAAAGAATCTTTTTTCAGCACTGCACTATAACAATAATCTAGACTGGGGTGGAGAGAGTGAAATAAAAATATACTTCTAAATATTTTAGTGTGCATTTCTCATTTATGGGTTCTGTTGGATTGATGTTCTGTTGGATGCTCACTAGGATTCCAGTGGTCTTGAGGAACTTTTTGCTTATTCATAGATATTTGTCAAATTGGTGGATTTATAAGAGCACAAAGGCAGGCTTGGAGAAATAGCACAATGGTAGTTTGCCTTGCATGTAGCTGATTCGAATAGATGGTGGTTTGATACCGGCATCTCATAGGGTCTCCCATGCCCTCCAGGAGCTACTTCTCAGTGCAGAGCCATGAGTACCCCTGAGCACCACAAGGTGTGACCCAAAAACTACTTCCCCCCCCAGAAAAGAGTACAAAGGCTATAACCATTTTGTCTGCCATATTGCTAATATCATTTCTTCTTAGTTCTTCCCACTAAAATTACTGCGTTGCAAGGAAGGACAGAATAGATAGTACAGTAGAATAGCATATTAGAATATTCACATTCATTAAATAAATGAAATGGTATTTTAATAAATGTTAATAACAATATGTTAGTATGTTTAGTAATGTGACAAATAAGAATAGTAAGAATAATGTAGTAAGAATAAAAAAGTAAAATATATAAAAGTTCCTGCTTTTCTTTATTGCTGTAGGGCTCACTGGATATTTAAATTGACATTTATTTTTGTATTGTTATGGTGTTTCAATTACCTTTTTTATGTCCTCTCTCAAACTGAGACTGATAGCCACTAGAAGGACTCCTCCCATTTTCAGCATATTTTTAATTAATTAATTAATTAATTTTTTAAATTTCTTTTTGCTTAATCTTTACCCCATTATATTGCCTTTCTTTCCCTCAAACAAAATCACATAACTCTATTTATCTAGGTTAGCCTCTCAAATAGAGGGAGAAACAAGGAAGGGCACCAGGACCAAACAGATGTATGATCACTGATAGTAAGCTAGACAAAGAGGGGACCACCTACTCTAGCAGCCTGGGGGGTGATGGTGGGGGATATGGGTTGTAGAAAAGGAATGGGGAAGGGAGGAGGCAAGTTTGGTGGTGGGTATTCCCCTGATTCAATGTTAATATGTACCTAAAATACTAATGTGAAGATATATAAGCCACTATGATCAAAATAAAAAAAAATACAAAAGCGCTATCAAAAAATTGAGGAGAGAAAATAAACAGACACTTTTCTGAAGGAGACAGATGGATGTTAAGTAGCTATATGAAAGACAGTTCAATAATTACTGATTACCAGGAAACTCAAAATCAAGATGACAATGGTATATCATCTCACACCAGTGAGAATGGCACATATCAAAGACTAGAAACATCCTATGTTTGGGGGAATGTGGTGAAAAAGGAACTATCACCCACTGGTGATGATGGAAATATCTGATTCAACTCCTATGGAAAGCAGTGTGGAAGTTTTTCCAAAAGTAAGAATAGAGCTTCCATATGACCCAGTGATTTTCCTTCTCAGTATCTACCCCGTAAGACACAAAGACATTTAGTAAACAGGGTATATCACACTACTGTTCATTGGGGCACTTAGTACAATATCTAGGACATAGAATCAATCCAAGTGTCCAACAGTAGATAAGTGGATAATGATCATGTGGTATATATACACAATGGAATACTATGAAGCCAAAAGAAATTATGAAATAATGTTATCTGCTGCAAATTGAATTGACCTAGAGGAGCTCATATTAAATGAAGTCAGAAGGTTAGATACTGAATTATCTCACTTATCAGTGGTATACATAATAAAATGGCAAAAGAATACCATGTTACCAAAGGCAAGCCACACTTTGGCCCTAGGTTATAGAAATTAAAAGGCCAGAAAAGAAAATGAATTGTAGGAAGTATGGAGAGGTGGACAGGAGGTGATCATTACATTAAAAGGTCTCCTGTCCTGTCTTTCATAAGTTTCTCAGATCCTTTAAGACCTCACCACCACCAGCACTGTTTCATATTTATTACCTATTCAACTTCAATGCTTTCTAATATGCCCATGAAAAAATCTTCCCATGTTTCATGTGGTTAGTTAAGATGTTTTCTTAATGTCCATTTCATCCTTATTACTATTGGTGTATAGAAAGGCCATTGATTTTTTGTGCTAATTTTGTAGCCTGCCACCTTGCTATATGAGTCTATTGTTTCTAGAAGCTTTTTGGTAGAGTCTTTAGGGTTTTCTAAGTAGAGTATCATGTCATCTGCAAACAGTGAGAACTTGACTTCTTCCTTTCCTATCTGGATTCCCTTGATATCTTTTTCTTGCCTAATCGCTATAGCAAGTACTTCCAGTGCTATGTTGAATAGGAGTGGTGAGTGTGGACAGCCTTGTCTTGTGCCAGAATTTAGAGGAAAGGCTTTTAGTTTTTCTCCATTGAGGACGATATTTGCCTCTGGCTTGTGGTAGATGGCCTTAACTATATTGAGAAAGGTTCCTTCCTTCCCATCTTGCTGAGAGTTTTGATCAAGAATGGGTGTTGGACCTTATCAAATGCTTTCTCTGCATCTATTGATATGATCATGTGGTTTTTATTTTTCTTGTTATTGATGTTGTGTATTATGTTGATAGATTTACGAATGTTAAACCATCCTTGCATTCCTGAGATGAAACCTACTTGATCATAGTGGATGATCTTCTTAATGAGGCATTGAATCCTATTTGCCAGGATTTTGTTGAGGATCTTTGCATCTGCATTCATCAGCTATATTGGTCTGTAATTTTCTTTTTATGTAGCATCTCTGTCTGGTTTAGGTATCAAGGTGATGTTGGCTTCATAAAAGCTATTTGGAAGTGTTTCCGTTTGTTCAATTTCATGAAAGAGTCTTGCCAGGATTGGTAGTAGTTCCTCTTGGAAAGTTTGAAAGAATTCATTAGTGAATCCATCTGGGCCTGGGCTTTTGTTTTTCGGCAGACATTTGATTACCACTTTAATTTCATCAATGGTGATGGGGGTGTTTAGATATGCTACATCCTCTTCCTTCAACCATGGAAGATTATAAGAGTCCAAGAATTTATCCATTTCTTCCAGGTTCTCATTTTTAGTGGCGTAGAGTTTCTCAAAGTAATTTCTGATTACCCTTTGAATCTCTGTCACATCAGTAGTGATCTCTCCTTTTTCATTCCTAATACGAGTTATCAAGTTTCTCTCTCTCTCTCTCTCTCTTTGTTAGGTTTGCCAGTGGTCTATCAATCTTGTTTATTTTTTCAAAGAACCAACTTCTGCTTTCGTTGATCTTTCAGATTGTTTTATGGGTTTCCACTTCATTGATTTCTACTCTCAGCTTTGTTATTTCCTTCTGTCTTCCTATTTTTGGGTCCTTTTGTTGAGCACTTTCTAGGTCTATTAGCTGTCAGATAAGGGGCTAATCTCCAAAATATACAAGGCACTGATAGAACTTTACAAGAAAAAAACATCTAATCCCATCAAAAAATGGGGAGAAGAAATGAACAGACACTTTGACATAGAAGAAATACAGATGGCCAAAAGACACATGAAAAAGTGCTCCACATCACTAATCATCAGGGAGATGCAAATCAAAACAACGATGAGATACCACCTCACACCACAGAGAATGGCACACATCACAAAGAATGAGAATAAACAGTGTTGGCGGGGATGTGGAGAGAAAGGAACTCTTATCCACTGCTGGTAGGAATGCCATCTAGTTCAACCTTTATGGAAAGCGATATGGAGATTCCTCCAAAAACTGGAAATCGAGCTCCCATACGATCCAGCTATACCACTCCTAGGAATATACCCTAGGAACACAAAAATACAATACAAAAACCCCTTCCTTACACCTATATTTATTGCAGCACTATTTACCATAGCAAGACTCTGGAAACAACCAAGATGCCCTTCAACAGACGAATGGCTAAAGAAACTGTGGTACATATACACAATGGAATATTATGCAGCTGTCAGGAGAGATGCAGTCATAAAATTTTCCTATACATGGATGTACACAGAATCTATTATGCTGAGTGAAATAAGTCAGAGAGAGAGAGAGAGACAAACGCAGAATGGTCTCACTCATCTATGGGTTTTAAGAAAAATGAAAGACATTCTTGCAATAATAAATTTCAGACACAAAAGAGAAAAGAGCTGGAAGTTCCAGCTCACCTCAGGAAGCTCACCACAAAGATTGATGAGTTTAGTTAGAGAAATAACTACATTTTGAACTGTCTTAATAATGAGAATGTATGAGGGAAATGGAGAGCCTGTTCAGAGTACAGGCGGGGGTTGGGTGGGAAGGAGGGAGACTTGGGACATTGGTGATGGGAATGTTGCACTGGTGATGGGTGGTGTTCTTTACATGACTGAAACCCAAACACAATCATGTATGTAATCAAGGTGTTTAAATAAAAAATATAAATAAAAAATAAAAGCAGAAAAAAAAGATGTTTTGTAAATTAGGCATATTCTTAGATGTTTCAAGCTGCATCAAAACTGTAACCAAAGCATAAACTGAGGCAGCTGAAAGCTTCAGTCTTAACTGAGAGATTGGAACCTAGTTTCTTAAATAGGAGTCACAGCACCATAAAGGATCTTGCAATTGAATATAGGGGTCATTCTTAAATATACTTATGATTTCAGATAAGAAAATGTTTTATTGACATACCTATTTTATAATAGCTTTTAGCTAGAGTTGTAAAAAATAATTTTGTACAAATAAAAATTTTGAACAAAAATAAAAAAAAAAGTTCCTGCTTCCTCAGACTACTTTTTCCAGTCCCCCATCCTTTCATATTTGTGTTTTTCCTCTATTACTCAATATCTTTCCTTCTCCTCACTACACTCTGGGGCCAAGATTAGTCTAGACAAGTCCATATTAACCATTGCATTTCTTCATGCAGTTATTCTAAATTCCATGGGAGATAAAAGGGAAGAAGAAAAAATATTAAAATAATCATTTATCCATATCCAGGGGTAGAGTAGGGTTGACTTGCATATGGTAACCCCTGTGCACTTTCTAGTATGGCATCAAAAAGAAAATAATCATTTACTCAGAGGTTTTAATTTTAATGAAGAGCTGTTTAAACAAGAATTTTAAATACCATATTTGATATTATAAAGTCTACCCTTCCTCTTATATATCATTATAATAGGACAACATTAGAATACTAAATCTTATGAAAAGTAGAAACTCAAGTTTCTATCTTTATTTAGATAGAATTAAAATATAATATAAATATAAAATATCTAGATAATAGTATAAGGATTATTAAATGATAAATGCAATTATCATTGATAATATCATTACTATAATGCTAATAGCTGTTCAATATTTTTCTGATGTCAGTCACCAAAAATGGATTGAAGAATATATTGGTCTAGTATTAATATTATTCCAAATAAAATATGTAATATGACTTTATGTTTGAGTATTTTAAAAATGTAATTCTTATTTGAAGATAAGTACTTAGTAAAATACTCAAAATAATATATAAATAAATTTATACTGTAAGGGTTTTTAGGGAAAATGGCCATATACTTTATGGTGAAATTTTAGATTCATACAGTGCACTTCTCTTATTTCAATAATATTTTAGAACTGTCATTAGTCTTATAGTTACTGTCAAAATGCTTATTTATAAAAATAAACTATGATAATGATAACATCTTCAGATTCAATACCTTCATTCCCACTGATCTAAGTAAGATACAGGATATTTCACAAAAAATACATCGCATATAATTTTCTTAACCTCAGCTATTGCTGAAACTTGTGTTTGTTTAGAAATTTGAATTGGTGATAGAATTAATTATCTGGAAATGTTCTTATTGGAGTATGTAAGAACATTTTATCTTCTTTAATGACATTTTTAACAATTATCAGTGAGGATGTCTTTTAATAGGATAAAGGTATATTTCTAAATTTTATATAAAATGTTTATAATTGTCAATTTATTATGGGAGACATTCTCACATATATATTCTTTAAATTCTATATCTTCTTAAATGTAGTTTTAATGACCCCTACATGAAGAAAATTGAAAATATTTTACTTGTTTGGAATTATAGGACACTTGATGATAATGCATTCATTCTAAAATGCCATATTTAAAATTATAGTAATACTTAATGCCATATTTAAAATTATAGTAATACTTAATGATTTATCACATTAATGTGGTCCTAATAGAAATAATTTATGTTAGGTGAAGCACTATGAAGATAACTCAAAGGCAAATGAAAACAGGAGTAGACTGTTACTAAGAAGATGTAATTTAAAACATGCCATTAGTAGTATATAAAGATGACTTACATGGAAAATTCAAATTTATTCTTCTGGTGTTCAAAGTACAGAATAATTTTTAGTATTTGTATGGTTCTACTTGGTTCTGTAGTCAGGGGAGAAATCTCGGTGTAAAGCATATTTTTGAATCCTGTGTTAGTCAGTTGAAAGTAGATATTCAAGACAATAGCTATTACAATTTTGAAAATAAAATATAGTGGTCATGTTTATGATCAGCCACAAACATAATATGGCTAAAGCTGCACCTGTTTTTGTTGTGTGTAAACTATTTACATGTAGAGGTCCAGGTCAGTAGCTGACTGCACATATCTTAATGAGTCATGGTAGAAAGCCAATCCTTCTACTAAGTGCTTTTCTCCAGAGAGCTGCTTTCAGAAAACTAAATTTTATAAAACATTTATTGATCAATTGAATGCCTTCATTCATTACTTCAATCATTTGTCATTTTCTTGGCTAAATATTCATTCTAAATAAATGAAGTGAAATACTAAAAGAGAGTGGAATCAGCAAGGTTTTATTAAATTATTCATTCTTCACAATTAGAGTGTATATCAGATGTCAGGTATTAAGACTGATTGATAAATTAAGTTCCTTTACCTCCTTACCTTCAAATAAGCCACATAACACACAGGTACGTAAACAAATTTGAAAAAATAAAATTATAGATATAAATAATATTTATCTTAGAGGTCCAATGGAAGAGAAACCAACAGTATGTGTGTGTTTGCACATACTAAGGAAGGACTTCAAAACTATGATATTAGTAGGGTATATTTACTGTAAAATAAATTTCTGATAAAAGTACAGATATTGGGGCTGGAGCTGTAGTGCAGCAGTAAGGCATTTGCCTTGTATGTGGCTGACCCAGGACAAATCTCGGTTCAATCTCCAGTGTCTTATATGATCCCCCAAGTCAGGAGCAATTTCTGAGTGCATAGCCAAGAGTAACCCCTGAGCATCCCTGTTGTGGCCTAAAAACCAAAAAAAAAAAAAAAGGAGAGAGATTTGAGAGCAGCTTTAATTGTTATAATTTACAACTGAATACAACCAGAAAAAGATGAAATACAGGCATGAGAATTATTAAAGCATCAAATTAAATATTAAAGCATTAAAACACCACATGCAATCACCTTATAATATATAATAATGTAATTATTTTAGTTTTAATTAAAATTTTTAATTCACTAAATAACCACATTTAGAGGATATTGTTAAAAATCTATGTGTGTTTTAAAAAAGTTTATTTTAGAGTAGGGATGTAGATCAGTACTAGAATATTAGCTTTGTATCTGTGAAGTTCTGGGCTAAATTTTAATAAATACGAGACAAATACGTGCTTTAGTCAGAATTTGGTGTTTTTGATCCTTCTTTTTTTAGTTTCTCATTTCTTCAACAACACAGTAGTAGTCAATTAATTTTATTTTTTTCAACTTTTCACAAAATCTGTGAAAGTTTATAGGCAATAACTCACTGCCTTCCAGAGAAATTAGATAATTATTGGGACAATTTTTAATGAATGCCTATAAACTTAGTTAAATGAAATCTACTAATATCATGAATTGAGTGTGACTCTCAGTCCAATTTTTCTCAATGATTTGAGGAGAGAACAAAAAATGAATTGAGGATACACTACCAATAACAGTGGAGAAATATTAGGTAAACAAAAGCAACTCTTGCTTTCACCCATCCAAAGAATGCCCTTGGGTTTATGACCTCATTGTGCCATATTATTTAGCACAGGTAGAAGAAAAAATAGCAATAAAGTTATTATCACCATATATTACATGGAAATGGTGGTATAGTTAATGAGAAAATGTTAGTAAAACATGTTAAATTTCTATATAAGATGATACTGTATGAATACAGAATAATATGATTTGTCATTTTAATGGACTGGGAAATTTTATTACTGAGGTATGTTACCCTATCTGAATTATGCTGCTCTTGCATTGTTGTGTCTCCTTTATTTTACAACTCAGCAAAGGTTTTATAATGTCTACCTTTCTTTGACTTTGAGTATTGGGGATGTTGTTTCAACCAGCAGCTCTGTACTTTGAGTTCCAAAGGGAAGTTTGGTAGTGAATGGCTTTTGAATTTCACAGCAGTGGGTGGCTATATTTAGAGATATATTATTTATTATCACCATGCACACAAAAAGAATCAGAGTAAAAAAAAACAAAGAAATGCTGAACTAGAGAAATAAAGTCTTGGCTTGGTCAGTGGTTGTAGCAATCCCAGGGCAAACATTCTTATAATAATAGCTCAGCACTACCACTCCTCTTACTCTTTTAAGCAATAAAAGGCCAAGCAAATCATTACAAGTTCAACGAAAGAGCAGAGCTTTTGAGGATGACAATCTACTGTTCATTTTGTATCACTGCAAAGAGTTATGTTGGAGGCTTGAATAGTAATGGAAAGTAATAAATTTCTCAGGAAAATAGATTTTACCAATCTGTTCAGAAAGTAAAACTTCAACTCCAAGTTTGTAAAAATATATCCAGTGGGCCTTTTTCCCCTAGCAAATAGACCATTGTAAGTAGTGTTGTTAGGGAAAAAAAAAGAAAAGACTTGTGGTAAGAACATTTTGTTATTTCAGGGAACTACAACACACAGTACTATTAGGTATTATTCTTAGTAAACCTTCAGCTTCAATCACAATGGAAAAAAATAACTAGTATAAGAACTGTCCTTCATTTTTCTGCTGTCCTAAAGTTGGTCAAGATTTGGTGTTTACTATTTTTATTGTCATTCGTCATATGAATCTATCATTTGGTCCACATATTCTTTCCTTCTCATTGCTTTCTACTTCCATTATTCATTTTGGCATCATCCTGGCTTCACATAGCCATGCTTCTGGATTCAAAAAACTCCTGTCATTTACCTGTCCTATAATTGATTCTACCGCTTTAACAATTCTAATCACTCAATCCCTAGAACTGAAAATCCCAAATACTCTCTTTTTCCTTTGTTTCTTTTAACTCTCCCAAAAAGCTGTGACTTTAATGTGGCCTTTACTTACCAGATTCTTATCAGTTCTTATGATCTATGGCTCTCTCTGCCATTAGGTCCCTTAAATATAGCCTGGGATCAGAGACTCAGTAAGTACACTCTCCTATTTTCCTGCTCTCCAGTTCTTCTATGATCTTGACTTGCCAGTTCTAGAAAGAGTCCACAGTCAGGTATCCGTCTTCTTGCTTTCTCTTAGCAAATGCCATTAAACAAGAATGGGAGCTTCATGATACTTAATAGAAGCCCCATCCCTAGCCAGAATCACGTATGTTTTTGTTGCTTTTTGTTAATATTTGCTTTCTTTTATCTAGCTTCCTTGGTCCTTTGTTCAGCTATATTATTTAATGGTTGTAAATATAATAAATTATATATAATTTAATGTTTTCAATGTTTTTAATTGTTTTGACCATTTTTATACATTTTATTAGGTGTCTTATCCTCAGGAGGTCAGTCCTCACTGGGCATCACTCCTCAGGATATTTGCGGGGGAGCATTTCCCATGATTCTTGACCAACTGACCTAGCAATCTGAGGGCCAGAGCTACTTAGTTTTTGCAGTCTTGGTAATTAACTAGTACCACACATGTGTTGCTCAAGAACCTTTAGAGTCAAATCTAGCTATGTGTGAGTACTTTCAGGACTGCACTTGGTGACACTTGGGGAATAGGTGGTACCAAGAATTGAACTTGTGTCAGCCATATTCAAGACATACACAAATATAACATTTCTCTGATTCATATCTGTATTTTCTATGTGAGTGAGGCTTTCTCATTTCAAAAATCTTATCTTACTTTTTTGGTATTATGGGACACATTGAGCAGTGCTCAGAACTTGTTCTTGTTTCTGATTTCAGGGTTCACACCTGCCAAGGTCTAGCAAACATATTATGGTATGTGAGAATTGCATCTGGGTAGTGCAAATGCACTTGAGCATTCTATCACTCTGGGACCCCCCCCCATAGTATCCTTAAATGATTAGCAACATTGTTGTGTATCCAAAAACAATCGACCACCTCTTAGCTGATGGTAAACCTTTTTATGTTTGTTTTCATTTGTTTTTAATGCACTGCCTAGATTGAAAATAAGAATATCTCTAGGCAAAAAGTAAAAAATGATTAAAAATAACTCTAGCACTCAATTTTGAACCAACTTTCTTAAATAAGTAAGCTCTTAACACATTGTTGATGGCATTTGGCAATTTTCCACTGAAATTATGACTTTAACATATTGCTTATAATTATAATCTATAGAAAAATGTATGTATTCTTCATGCTGCCTTTATAAAGAGTAGAATTAGATAATCATTTTAATATAAAAATAATTTCTTTTATTTTTTTAATTAAATCATTGTGCTAAACCATATTTACCATATTTTCCAGCATATAAGATGACAGGGTGTATAAGATGACCCCTATTTTTACAGTTAAAACATAGATTTAGGCCTATATTCACTGTATAAGACAGAACTGGTTCCTGTGCTGCAATTGTATGTAACACAGTGAGCCAATCACAAGCAGCAAAGGTTCAAAGGTTATACTGTAATAGACTTCCTCTCTGACTCTGGCCAATCCAAGCAGGCTTTTGACAGTGTGGATTTGGGTACAGACCATTGTATAATTTGCATGCATCAAAAGCCTACTTGGATTGGCTGAGTTAGAGAGGCGGTCTGAGCAGCCTTGCAGTGATTGGTGCAGGATCGAGTTGGAAAATTTGTTTCATGTCAATATCCAGATGATTTTCCTTTAGCGGCATATTGAAACGTTTTTCGGGATATACTCGGCATATAAGACGAACCCCGTCGGTTGACTTTTTTCAAAAGTCGTCTCATATGCCAGAATAAACAGTAATTTTTAGACATACAATCCCACCACAGTGTGTTTACCTCCCTCTACCAATGTTCCCAGAGTACATCCCATTCTACCACCCCTGCTCTAGCCTGCCATCATAACTGGCCTGTTTTTAAGTTTGGTTGTTATAATTTGGGTCTCATGATTTCATTATTGTTAACTTTGTGGCTTGGATGTTTAGTTCTGTTCTTTATTAACACCCCAATTCATCTGAGTACCTTTGGCCCAAGTCCTCATAATTTTACATTGTTATTCTCCTCCTCCATACAATTTCTTTTGTTCTCAATATATTGGAGGGCCAGAAGTGTTCTAGACAATCATTTAAACCATTGTCTTCCTTCATGCACCACAAATAGTGATATTCTGTATTTATATTTCTTCTGGCTTTATTTAACATAATATCTCATTTATATCCATGTTTCTGCAAGTTGCATGATTGCATCATTACGTACAGCTATGGAGTATTCCACTGTATATATGTACCACATATTCATGATACCTTTATTTATTGTTGGACATCTAGGTTGATTCCAAGTCTTAGCTACTGTACTGAGTTCTGTATATTATTCCATTGCATACATATGCACTATATTTTTTATAATATTTTCATTTGTTGTTGGACATCTTGGTTGATTCCAAGTCTTAGCTATTGTATTGAGTGTCTGTATTAAGTAGTAATGTGCATGTGTCTTTTTGAATGAATGGTTTTCTAAGCTGGAGGGATAGCACAGTGGTAGGAAATTTGCCTTGCATGTAGCTGACACAGGACAGACCTGGATTCAATTCCCAGTATCCCTGGTCCCAACATATGATCCCCTGATCCAGGAGTGATTTCTGAGAGCAGAGACAGGAGTAAACCTGAGTGCTGCTGTGTGTGGCCCAATAAACCCAAGAAAAGAAAAAAAAGTGAATGTTTTTCTGTACTAGGAATAGATACCCAAAAGTGGAATCAGTTAGTTATATGGAAGTTAGATATTGAGATTATTGAGAAACCTCCATACTGTTTCTGCAGGGGTTAAACCAGACAATATTCACCAGAATTGGATGGAAGTTCATTGTTCATCACATCCCCACCAATACAAATTGTTATCAATATATTTCATATTTGCTATCCTCACTGGTATAAGATGATATATCATCATCATCTTGATTTGAATTTTCTAAGGATAAGTGATGATGAGCATTAGTATTTCATATGCCTCTTAGTCATTTGGTGGTCTTCCTCAGAAAGGTGTCTGTTCATTTACTCTTCCCATTTTTGATGGTTTGTTTTTAGGTTTTGTGAGGTTTACTTTTGTGAGTACTTTTTATATCCTATCAATTATTTATCTAATGTGTTGAGTGAAGATATTTTCTCCCACTCAGGCAACTGTATTTAAGTTTTAGTTCATTTTTCTTTTGCCATACAGAGATTTTTTGTTTTATGTAGTCCCATTTATTTAGATTTTATGCTATAGTTCTTACCATCGGCATCCTATTATTGAAGACTCCTTTGAGGTAAAGTTCTTGGACTATTCTGCCTATGTTTTCTTCAATGTAATTTATGGATTCAGCTCTGATCTGAAGGTCTTTTAGCCACTTTCAATTGACATTTATGTAAGATATGAGATACAGATCCAGCTTTAATTTCTTACACATGGTTATCCAGTTTTCAGCAGAATTTGCTGAAGAGGCTGTCTTGTTTTCATTTATATTCTTGGTTTTTTTTTGTCAAAAATTAATTGACTTTTGGGTTTAGTACTGGATATTATATTTGACCAATTCATCAGAAAGTCCACCTTTGTCTAATACCATGATGTTTTGATTGCTATGGCTTCAAGTTAAGTGATGTTAATAGCTTCAAGTTAAGTAATGACATGCCTCAGTATAGTCTTAGCTATCTGGTTTCTTATATGGTTCCACACAATCTGAATTAACTATATGAATTAATCTAATTCACAATATTTATTAATCTAATTTAACTACTTTGATTATTATGCTCAGCAAAAATAATCTGGTTTCATTGCAAATATAAACAAGATGTAATCATTTTTTCAAAATTTTATATTTTAATTCTCTATATAATTAATGATTTTACAGTGTTGAATTTCCTACAAAGAGAAAAAATATTGTGGTGGTATAAATTTACTTAGCAAAAATATTGTGGTGGTATAAATTTACTTAGCAAAAAAACACTATGTATAACAGTAAAAACCAAGATTTTGAAAGTCTATATGACCCAGCAATTTTACTTTTTAACATTTACTACAGCCAAAAACCATATTCAGAATAGATATTTGCACTTCTATGTACATTGCTACACTATTTCCAGTTTTCAAAATCTGAAAGCCCAAATGTCCAAGAACAGATACGTAGATAAAGAAACTATGGTACAAATACACAATGGAATATTATTTTTAGGATATAAAGAAACAAAATAGGGATAGAAAATGCCCAGACAACAGAAACTGAGAACTGATCTTCAGTAAGAAATTTATCATGTGAGTTTGGGGGATGATACCATGCATGTGAGGGTACTGTGATGCTGGGGGAGAGAAAAGCACATTGCTGTATTTTAGAATTCCTGCTTAAAGAATACTTCCCAGTAGGAAGATATCACTCATTGAGCTTAGGGCTAGATCCTGAACTTTGAGGGGTAGGGACCATTTAACCCTTGCCCCTACTCCTTAAAGAATACTACCACTACCACTAAAAGAATAACTACCTCTGCTTTGTTGAAATGATATTCTTTATAGATCAGAGAGACAGTACAGCTGAAAGGTGCTGGCCTTACATACTGCTGAATCTGGTTCACTGCAAATGGTTCCCTCAAGCCTTTGAGGAATGAGTTTGGAGCATAACCAGATGTGACCCAAAACAAACAAAATGAAGCGAACAACTTTGGGCAACAACTTTAATTTATCTTTTTATTTCTGAGTTTCATATAATTCCTTAAAAGAAAAAATATTAAGTTATACCTTTTTGAAAAAATGGCCTATTATGTGGTATCAACTGTGACATCATGAAAGTGCAGGTTTATTTTTAGTTATTTTACTTTTTCGTACTCCACATATGATAAAACTACAAATAATATTCTGATACAGGTCTTAGGTGTTAGAAAATGTGTCCCAACATTTTATTTAGTGATTTTAAATACCTAATCATTAAAATACTTTGATAGGATAGTTTAAAATCTACTATATATGTCAGATTTTATAAGCTAAGAAACTCTCTAGTTTCATAAAAGGAAAGATCTATGAACTGTTACATGACTCATTGAACTTGTACTTAAAAGAAGTATTTCTTGTCTCTTTGGGTTGAAGCAGTATTTTGCCTTATCTAAGTGAAATTCTAAGGAAAATATTTTCAAAAGAAACAACACAATAGTTATCAGAATCATATATAAATTTTAAGGCATAACTTGTTGTTTCCATTATTCAATTTGTCATTAATGAGTTTGTGTGTTTTTTTATTTTTATTAGTAAAAGCAAAAATTAAAACAATCTTTGGCAAAATGTAGACAGTAAATTTCCTTTGTAAAACAGACTGACAATTAACTCTTCCTCATATTCCAAAAAGAAGTATTTATATACAAGCAATTTATATATTTCCTCTTTTAATATTAAAACAATCCTAAAGGGCTTTCTTGTACTCTTCAAGCTAAATCACTGTAAATATGCCCTATGAAAAATAAATTGCAGTGCCTTTAATGTAAAATGATTTGACATAAACAATAGTCAATCATGGAGTTAGGTTTCTAATATTGCAAATATGCATAGGAATAATAGTAAAGAATATGTTGAAAACAATACTCTGAAACTCATAATAAAATAAATTCAGAGTTCATGCAATAATGAGTTGCACTGAAAAACTGGAGTTCAGGAGGAGACTTTTACATAGGAACAGTATCTTGATGTTTTAGTATTTTTTTATTGTAACATGGGTTGACTTTTCTTTAAGAATATTAACCAGCATATTCTATTGCAAAATGTAACATAAATAGATCAAGACATACTTATAGC
This sequence comes from Suncus etruscus, assembly GCF_024139225.1. Taxonomy (NCBI): domain Eukaryota; kingdom Metazoa; phylum Chordata; class Mammalia; order Eulipotyphla; family Soricidae; genus Suncus; species Suncus etruscus. Next base: position 134,212,894 of record NC_064851.1, read on the forward strand.
CTCAACTAATTATGTTCAAATTATTTTTGGGTTAGAATAAAATAATGATGTTTATATTTTTCCTTGATATTTTATTATAATAGTCTATTTTATTTATTTGTTTTACAAGCAACATTTTTATAATGTCTTTAAATACTGTGATTACAAATATGATTGTAGTTTGGTTTCGATTATACAAAGAACACCCCCCTTCACCAGTGCATCATTTTCACCACCAATGCCCACTATCTCCCTTTTCCCACGCCCCCCTGCCTGTATTTGAGAGAGGCATTCTACTTCTACTTATTAACATTATCATGGTAGTTTATCCTTGATTTTTATCATTATAACTATAGGATCATTTACATTGTTACTGTTTTTTTAAACTTTGAATCATTTAATTTATAATTATTTACCAAATTGTTCTTAATATAGTTGTTCAATTCAAGTATTCAATGTCCACCATCATTATCACCATCAGTGTGTCTTTCATTCCACCAATTTTCTCAGTTTCCCACTTAGCCATCCAAACTCTGCCTCCCAGCAAGTACAAAAAAATATACTTCATATTGCTTGTTACAACGCAGTCATGTAGACGTAAACAAATATTTATCTATAAAAGTCAATTTGTGATCCTTGTCATTTTCATATGGTGCTACTAAAGTCATTGAAAATTTACTCTGCTGGCTGGTGCAATTGAACTTCTGTATTACTATGTTTGCTCATTGAATTTGGTGGTCTTCTATGAAACTTTTCTGTCGTCATACTTCTTTTTTGTTTGTTTGCTTGTTTGTTTTCGGTTTGGGGGCCACACTCATTAATGCTCAGGGGTTACTCCTGGCTATGTTCTCAGAAATCGCTCCTACCTTTGGGGACTATATGGGACACGGGATAAAACCGCAGACCGTCCTAGGTCAGCTGTGTGCAAGGCAAATGCCAAACTGCCACACTATTGCTCTGGCCCATCTGTCATACGTCTTATGTTCCTATTGGCTTAATAATATTATAAAATTTGAATGTGCTGTGTGTCTTAACCTTGAGCTGTGGAGCTAGAATGAGTTGATGGCTTGGTAACTTGTTGTAATTTTGTCGTGGTGCTTAGCCTTGAGGTTGGAGTGACTGGCATATGTCTGTAAAAACAAATATTAATAGACAGCAAAACATAGGCATTATAGGCAGGAAATTTTTGATCCTTTACACATGTAAATTAGTTGGTCAAAGACTAATCTGATTCACTTTTTGAGCTCTACCTTATTACTTTATTATTCTGTTACTTGTATTTCCTCAAGCAGTTTAAAAAGAAAAGATTGCAAAACAAAGAGATAATGTTCCTTAAGGATTATGCACACATAAACATATTTTCTGAGAAGTTACTTTAGGTGGTGCCAAAGAGATCACTCCAATTACTATGAAAGATAGAATAGTAATAGCTAATGTTAAAATATCTAATACCTCAGGTTTAGTGCCAAACCCTTTTATTCAAGATCAAATCAAAAGCAATTCCAAAGAAAAATAAGTCCATAAGGAATCCGTTGTAGTGCCATTACATCACTAAGCATGTTTAGATCTGCTTCCAATGTATATTTCTGATTTTACTATAAAGAGTTCCTGTTAACATAAAAATAGTTTGGTCAAGTATATATGCCAACTATAAATGGCTAGAAAATTTATTTGATTTTCCCTTTAAAGCTTGCCTATAATTTTTAGGGGCTGAAATCAGACAATGGTATTTATCTTTATTAAGTAACTTCACAAATATTCCATAATGTTGGATTATTCTTTGACATATAAATTTAGTGAATTAATAATAATTTTAAAAATTTAAGATTATATTACACAATAGGATTATGTCCTTGACTTGAAATTACCACACAAATTTGCAATTATACTATTGTACATTTTTAAAAGACATCTGAAATTACAGAGAAGTTGAAAATATTCCAACTGAACAAAATATACCTTCATGATCAACATTTGTTTTATTTTTTTGTCAATGTACTCATAAATTTCTTAAAAGCTAGAAGAATTTTGCTTTATTCAAACATTTTTCTTTACCTCTTACTATCAGAAAAATTAGGTCTATCTAGTTAAGTAGATTAAGTGATTAGATTAAAAACATATACCCAAAGACTTCAGTTGAGAAATTTTGCATTTTAAAGTTGGCATCCTAAATATAATCATCACAAAGCATGAAAACAGGCCTCTAAACCACAGAATTTTTACACACATCAGAATACCCTTCTTTAGTGTGTATTTCATTTTTTTTCTTACATACATATGTGACCACAATGTTTTCTGCAACTAATGTTTTACTCTTTCAGATATAACACACATGCTATTTTAGTCCATCAATAGTATATTTACGGAGAGGTAGTATTTTCTACTGTGATAATTTTCCTGGCCAGACAGAGTTTAATAATAAACATTTGTTTTACTACTGATTTCCAGAACAGGAAGATTTCTGCCAAATTTGTGGTTGGGAAAAGCATTTCCTCAGGGAAGGATAAGGATATAGCCATGAGTCATTTTGCATACTCGGGACTCTAAAATGTATCAGAATCACCAGTCATCAGTCTAACTTGGTCTTCCTTCCTATTTTTCTTGTCTTTCATTTAATAACAAACTTTTTTGATGGAGGTGGGGAAAAATAGCCATAAAATATCATGTAATTTAGCAGTGCAATTTTTGCCTTTAACTGATTTTAGTAACTCATATATCAATGTTAATGTATTATAAAAATATGGAAATAAGTTTCTTAAACTCTTTTTATCTTTTTTTTCAATAAAAGAAAGAGCCATGTAACTCTCTTCATTATTTTCTGCTCATGATGTTGTTAAAAGACCTGAGAGAGAGAGAGAGAGAGAGAGAGAGAGAGAGAGAGAGAGAGAGAGAGAGAGAGAGAGAGAGAGAGAGAGAGAGAGAGAGAGAGAACAAGGATAGATAACCAGTTGAATCCCTGGTGGCCTATATATTGTTCCAGAAGATGACCCCAAACATAGAGATGCATAAATCCTGCAGAAGCACCAGATATACTCTTCCATATATGTAGATAAAGATAATAATCAGAAATTGCATAAATGGCACACTTTAAATGTATATTATTTGAGGTATATTTAAAAGAGTTAACTAAACTTTCCCTCAACCCCAACTTCAAAACAATTACAGCACAATTAACTGGATCTTTATAATTAAAGCCTTTGAGGACCATTATTTCTATTAGTAATCAGAAGATAGGAAAATACAATATCTAGAAGTAAAATACTATGCCAGAGGTGATCTAAGAGCAAAATAATCAGATGCAATTAAGAAAAGGCTTTCAGGGGAATTTTCATTCTGTGCCTCAAATGTTCTCTTGTGCTTTCTATAATATTTTTACTTTTCACCAAAGGCTAAGTATTTGCTCTTTCCTGTAGTATTTCACTCCATTTATGAATATTTTATCTTTGAATATTATTCTGTAAATTAAACTGAGATCTGTTAATAATAAAAAACTTCTTTGTCTAAATTGTTTCTTATGATAATACAGAATAAACCTAATCCACTTTACATAATGTAATCTTTCAAACATCTGAGGAAAAAGACCAAATTGTATTCAGAGAGGTAGATAGTACAGTAAGGTGATTGCTTTACTTGGAACCTGTTCAGCTCCCATCCTCAGTACTCTCTATGGTCCCCTGAGCCTTCCAGGAGTGATCCTTGAGTGTAGAACCAGAAATAATCCATGAGAACATCAAAAAAATAAAACAAACAAACAAATAAAACAAAAAACTGGACAAATTTCAGATTAAATCTTACTAGTGCAACCTTAAAATTAGCTATCATTCTAACTTTGTGTCACTAAAATTTATTATTAGAAAAGGTATCAATGAATTCTGGTTTTTCTCTTTGCCATTTGGTATAATATACCACTTTGAGAATAAACCCCAGAATTACAGTTGGACAGATTTAGGAAAGAGAGAAAAATCAGTAATAATGCCTTTCCTATAACTAGGGATCAGATAGTTTTGTTTGAGTTTGTTTATATTGATAATTTATGTAATCATACATATAATGAGAATAGGATTATCCTTGTTTTTTTTATTTTGGGGGTTAATTTGAAGGATTGGGTTTAGTAGTACAATGGCTTATTCCTAACTCAGTCCTAACTCAGCATCAGTCCTGTTATTACTTGGGCACCATATAAATAAAACTGGGATTGAGCCAAGATGAGCTGCTTAAGGATAAATAAATGCCTTACGCCTGTTTATCTATTCAGCCCCAAATTGTCCAGTCTTAATAATGTCCTAAAACCCTATAAAGAATATCGATTTATCATTTTTATTATTAACTGATATCAGTTTAATTTAACAACTCTCGTTTAATATTGACAACTATGTTCAAGGTTTAGTCCAGGTTTGTGCTCAGTTATTACTCCTAGTGACCGTCAGAACCATATACAATGCCAGGATAGAACCAAGTCAGCTGTATATTAGATAAAAATTTTCAGTCTGCATTGATTCTGTAGACATATAATATTCTTTTTGTTTGTATTTTTTTTTATATCACACCTGGCAATACTCAGAGTTTATTCCTGACTTTTCACTCAGGATCACTCCTATCAGAGAGCACAGTATCAAACAAGATGTCATGAATTGAACCCAGGAGGTCTTTGTGCAAGGCAAGTGCCCTAACACTTACTATCTCTCCAGTCCAGAATTAATAACACTCTTTACATTTATATTTATTGTTTTACAGTCACTTTCTCTTTGGACTTTATAATATCTTCAAAATAAAAATTTGTGTACTACATTAAATATATCCAAAAGAGTCACATAGTACTTTTTTTCAAAGACATTGAAAAACATCTTCAACTATAAGTATAAATAAAATTATATATATAAATAAAAACTATAAGTATAAGTATTTTTTTCTTTGTGTCTCCCAGTAGTGCTCAGGAGACCTGGGGATCTATCCTAAATATTTATAGCCAATCAGACCCATAGTTCAATGCAAAAGCCCAGGATTGTGGTGCTAGGGATTGATTACATGTATGCACTAGGTGATGCTATACTCAGTGATACACAAGGTACATTTAGTGTCTCTGTTCAAACAGGCATTGGCTACATCTAAGCATGCGCCTTAGCTTCTGCATTACCTCTCCAGGCCATAGCTTACATTTTAGAAATACGCAAGTTCCTGAGAACTCTAAAAGTGACAGAAATAATAAAACTTTTGTATTTTTACATATGATAGATTCCTTTATTAAACTCACACATATGAATGATGTGATAATATGATGTGGGTTTACAGAGTCAGGGAAATATATGAGCAGAGGAGAAAAGTAATAAATATAAACTTTCCAAGGGAATTAATATCCAAAATGCCTTTTTTTTTTTTACAAAGTTCTTTGATCTTGTAATAAAAAGCAAATAGATACAGGAACATTTAAATAAAGGACCTGAATATTTGGATGCCTTTTTTCTCAATTGCATAGGAGTAAGAAATATTAATCATAAATTCTTAAACAATTTGAAGTAACTTTTTCCTGAAATATTTCTTTAAAATTCTTTTGGGTCCAGAGAGATAGCATGGAGGTAAGGCATTTGCCTTGCATGCAGAACGTCGGTGGTTCAAATCCTGGCATCCCATATGGTCCCCGAGCCTGCTAAGAGAGATTTCTAAGCGTAGAGCCAGGAGCAACCCCTGAGCGCTGCCTCGTGTGACCCAAAAACAAACAAAAACAATTCTGATAATCATTTTTGTCCAACCCTGTTGCAGATGGAACTGGAAAGAGAGTATCGCAAGTAGAGCACTTGGCCTTGTAGACAGCCATTCAGGTTAGATCCATAAACCCCATTATGATCCCCAGTTACAGTCTGTATTAACCCCTGAGCATTGACTGATGTGACAACAACAAAAAGTGGCAGGTGGGACAGAGACTTCCACCAAAAGAAGTAAGATTCCTTTTGGAGGGTTGTTTTTTGTTTGTTTGTTTTGTTTTGTTTTTGGGGGTGGGTACACCCGATGATGCTCAGGAGTTACTCCTGGCTATGCGCTCAGAAATCGTTCCTAGCTTGGGGACCATATGGGATGCTGGGGATTCGAACAGCAGTCTGTCCTGGGCCAGCGCACACAAGGCCTTACAGCGCTACCGCTCTGACCCCAGATCTCCTAACTCCTATACTTTCAAGGAGGTGCAAATTATTGGGATGAATGGAAGCAGGAGAGGTGGTCTCAAAAGTAGTGCTTTGAACTCTCTCCACCCATGTCAGCCACATGGAGAAATGGTTTACTCCTGGCGCGATGTTCAGTGACCACTTCTGACATTGCTTTAGGTACCATAAAGGCTGCCAACTTGGTGTGCAGCATGCAAGGCAAGCACCTCACCTGCTGTACTATTGCTCTGCCCCAGGAAAAAGTCTTCACTCTCTATTGCACTTTCATAAAACTCTCTTCTAACAATTCTTTTTCTGAGCTGGTTAACACTTCTCTGGCTGGTGCTTCAACTTTGGTTTTCATTTCTAGAATTTGGTATTTTCATATCAAAGGATGTAGTTCTCTTGACACTGAGGTACCTTAGGGCTAAGCAATTTCTTATTCACTTTATTATGTCCTCTAAACTCAGTATCTATCTGCCTGCAATGAAATCTCCCAGTTGGGACCTTGTCAGACAATGACAGTGGAAATTCCTCCAAATATTCCCTCCTATAGAATGTGCATACTTGGAAGAACTGTAAGAATTTACTTCTTACAAACTCTTAATGTTAAGCAAAGCCTTTCAAGCATCAGTGGAGCAAGTTATTCAAGGAAATGGTCGAATGTAGTTAAAATGGTTGAATCTATTTTAAAACAGCGAATTTTTTTAAAGTGAAAAAAATAAAAACACCATCAATTTTGTGGTGTTTAATCTGTCCTTTTCATCTTCTACTCTGCTGTATTCTTGAAACTAAAAACTCACTATCATGGCAAAGCCAGCAACCTAGTAACTGCTGAAGAAGCAGTGCTGGAAGTCCTTCCAGGACATAATTTCTAGAGTCACTATCAGAAGTTGAGTTATTTTCTGCAAGTCTACAATTCTTTTCTCTTTACATTTGACCTAATCCATTTCCATCTTTGAATAGCTCAGGGTAACAATTCTGTTTCCTGGGAACACTGTAAAACAAACAACAAATAAAAAAACAAATAAACAGATGATTGTTTAATTGGAAGTTACTGGGAGCATTAGATGGCAGCTGAGGCAAACTGTAAATTTAAACATTTTTGGGGAAACTACATAAACACTTTTCAATACAAAGCTTTCCTTTAGGGCACTGTAACACTTCAAAATCTCGCATTTCCAAAAGACGACTTCTTGCATTGAGCAGTACAGAGAAAGAAAATGAGAAGTCTCTGATCTGAATTTTTTTTTAGATGAACTTCTATCTCTGAGTAAGCTGGAGGTGAAGGATAAGATAACTAAGAGGAAAGTGGGAGATTTTTTCCTGGGGGTCCTTGAATTTTGTATATAAAATTAGCATACAGTACCCTAAATATTTAGTAATTTATAATTTTGAAGCAGGCTGACTGGCAGGTAGGTAGGGAAGGGACAACCATAACAATGATTTTTTAAATGTAATAAAACTAAGGGACTGGATTAGGAGAAGTTTACTTTTTCATCAAAAAGAATTTCACCTGGAGCCATTACAAACCAAAAGCACCTGGACCCCTAAAGAGAGAAGCTCTAGGAGAAACAAAGGTCAGGAAAGAAAGACTGAAGATTATCAACTCCTCCGAACTGCTCCCCCTGGCAACCACCTTAGTAACTTGACTCTTACCTAGGTTGTAAACCACAAGTGGGACAGGTTGGGAGAAACCTTATTAAATGCAATTTAAATTCTTTTTTAGATAAATATATTTTATTTCTTTTATTTAGATATTTGTTCTGAGTATTATAGAATTATATTATAACACATGTTAGCAATTCCAAGAAGTTTTGTTTTTTATTACTTGAAATGTTAACTCCCCACATATTTTTTTCTTATTTTTTTAAATGATTTTTATTGTGATCAAAGTGAATTACAAGTCTTTCTGTGGTGAAGGCATTAGAGTCAGAACCCAAAGCCTGGCAAGAACTAGGATTGATTTTTCTTTCCTTGCCAGAATAAGGTCCACAACCCTAAGGTCTCCCAGCCACTGCCCACGGTGGTGAAGGTGAATAGAGGTCAAGAGGCCTATCCCTTCTGTTGTTATCTCGTTTCTTAAATCACCTGGAGCCTCCACAAACATCATTTTCCTTTCTTTACAGTTCCAATAGTTCTACATACCTCCTAATGTCCAATTTTTTTTTTTACTTCCCCTCCCTCATACAATGCATTACCAATCCTATCCCCTGGCAATTGTCTCCCAGGTCAAGCCCAAGCTTCTGTCTCAAGTCTGTTAACCTATGTCTTCTTATTTGTTCTTGCTACTCTATAGTCTTGCTGGGACTCCACAGGACATCTCCCCTAGTTTTTTGTTCCTTTGCTTTTCTTTGATCCCAGACCATATTGGTGAGAACTGCTGCTCTCCTGCCTTTCATGAAGACAAAGGTCAAAAAATGGAACTTGATTTTTTGTGTTCCCCATATTCCCTCACTAACCCCAACACATTTATTTTTATTAATTTTATAAAGGGCTACCCCTCATGAGATAAAAGTTACCATTTGTCTTTACTAGATGACACTGTGTATCTCCCTCCCCTCTCCATACTCCACTATTACAATGAGGCAAAATTTTAAAGTAGCTTACTAAGCATTTGCCCCAATATACATATAGAACATCAGTCAAAGGCACTGCAGCCATGCATCACATGAAAATGTTCCTATCACTGACAGACCATCTGTGTAATGTAGGCCCTACTAGGCATGTAGTAAGTAAGCTATAGCTCCTAGGTGTCTACAAACTATTTTCTAAAATTATCTCAAATCACATTTTCCGAATGAATTCTTGTCATTAAGCTATGCATAAAAGCTTAACATAAAAGTTGGCAAACTTTTTAAAGTAGGCATTTGAGCACTTATGTTTTGACCCATATCTTTTCATTTCTGATGTAAAGATAAAATTGTATGAGGTAATAATTATTATTTTGTGTTAATGGGCATATGATATGTAAAGACTATTTTGTATGATGACGATAACAAAAAAGAAGGAAATGAAGCTATAGAGGAGTAATGTGTTTTGTGTAGTATAGCAGTTAAGCTAATATTAATCAGAATAAATTGACAGTAATCTTTGGGGCAACTATTGAAAAAATTAAAATTATAGCTAAAAATTAAAATGAGGCAAGCAAAAATATTTAACATAGAAGATAATAATAATAATGTAAACAATGACAAAACAGAAAATAGCATAAAACATTAAATGTATGTGTCATCAAGTAAATTAATATTAGTAGATTGAATACTCCAGTTAAAATGATAGACAGTGACTTTTTCAAAAGAAGTGCAGTTATGTAGTGTTTCAGTAAAAGACTCTAAAATCAGACAAAATGTGGTTTAGTATAAAAATATAGAAGAGTATACTATTAGAAAAAAAGTGGATTTTCCTGTGCTGGTGGGGTTTTAAGAATTATCCTTTTGGAGCTGGGAGGGAAATGGGGAAAACCTAGGAAAACCAATAAACTCCTCCAAGGGACCCACCTTGCCGGCTTGCCCAGCCATGTGGCCAGGAAAAGCCCTGGAGCATTGGAGGAAAGAGGTAGGGGGGTGCTGGGATGACCCATGTCCCGCACCCCTTTCTAGGCCCAGTTAAAGAGGCCCTTGGCACGGCGAAGGGCTGCCAAACGCCATGCTGGCCGAACCTCCCAAAGGAAGGAGATCCTTCCTGAGCTAGAAGGATGGAAGTTTCAACGGGACCTTGAGAATGACTTGAGTTGGACAAAATGGTATGCCTGGAACCCAGAGTCAGTCTTATGCCAATAAACTTCTGGGGTGAGACCTTTTTGTAATCAGGTCAAGGATTTTTTTCCATTTTCCCATTTTTCTGGACCTATGCAAACAACGGCGATTGCCACTACCATACCTTTACTATATTTTTCTACTCTTATTCTTTAAGGAAAAAAAATAAAACTAACTGAACTTAAAACAAATAACTGTAGTAGAATGCCTGTCTCAAATACAGGTAGGGGATGGGAAGTGGGGAGGGGGTAATGTTACAGTGGTGAAGGGGGATGTTCTGGTTATGACCCAACCATGATCATGTTACTTAAATAAAAAATATATTAAAAAAAGAATTATCAAATATTTGCATACAAAACTCAGGAGCTTTGTATAGTTTAAGTAGATGTGTCCAGACCCCTCCCCAAATGTCCAGGCCTCTCTGTTGCCCATGAATAGCACATTTGTTCTGGCCCTAACCCTGCCCTATTCTGTGTACAATCTCCTGTGTTTGGAGCAATGCAGTTGATTTGCCTCCAGAATGGAAGAGCAGATCTTATCCAACCTAGTCTCTGGTCCAATATGTGCTTTACTTGTATGAAATCCTACCCCTGTGCCTTACCTGGACTATGTTCCAATAGTTTCCTGGCTTTCTTAAAGTTGCCAATCATGGCCATATGTACATGGAAAAGAAGTTTGCTTTGTGAATGCTGCTGGGACTCTCAATTTTACTCAACAAATTCTGGCTGTTCTTGCTTTCCTAGTCTCCAGGCCTGGCCACAGGCCAAAGTGCAGGTGAGTGAGACTCTTTGGCTTCATATCTCTCCCAACTTGGGCATATGGTCCCTGTCTGTGTTCTGTATGTCTGGCTCTACAGGACTTACCTATACTAGATCACCTCTCTAGGCCTTTCAGATCAACCTGTTTTTTTAATCTTGCTGAGCCTGTTCAAAGAGAGAATATAGTTGGGCTTATGAGAAAAAGTGAAGAGATAAAGAGTAAAGAAGAGGAGGAACTGAGGGTCTTATTTTTATCTGCTGCCCTCACCCAATCTCAGCCATCCTAATATCTATTTGAATTGTCTAACTCTACAGTAGGCTACTTGTTTGATGGACAAGATTTAAAGTGATCCACTAAATTCATCTGACATTCCATTCTTCCAATTGCTCACTATTATAAAAGCTATCGCTCAAAGGGAGCTGAAGTAGGCTTAGATTGGAAATATATTTTAAAAAACATTGTAACTTATTAGAGGGAATAATATTACATAATGATAATCAGGGCACTAGAGGAAGAATGCATGATAGTCACAAATATATGTCATATATGTGTATGTAAAAACAGACTCTAATATTTTCTCAAACAGAATTTTCCTATAAAATACTTCATATATGTAATCTTGGGGCTGAGTGATAGCACAGTTGGTAGGGTATTTTCCTTGAATGGTGCTGATCTGGGTACTATCCTGGGCATTCAAAACTATATAAAAACACCCAAACATATACAGTCTTTCATGCTTTAATGTAAGATGAGATGACCTCAGATTAATACCTTTTTGAATAGGGTGCCATGCAATTTATTTTTCAAAATTTAAGAGTGAAAAGGAACTTATTATTTAATAATGCTATCTAAATATCTTTTACAAGCAATGATTAAGCAACTAGAAATGCATGTTTGTCATGTCAGGTTTAAATAAAAAGCCTCTGAGAAGCCAGTGCTGCCCGTCAGGTCAGGACCCCCTTCCCGTCTGTCAAAAATAAGCTGAATGCTAACCCCCATAAGCACTTGTTATCCAAATTTTGAGGACCTTATTTTTTCAGTGTGACTGAGAAGCAGAGGGGAAAAGGTTTTTAAATGGGGCAGAATGTAAATGACCCCTCCCCCTCTGAGAAGCCAGTTTTGCTGGTCAGGAACCCTGCCTCCTGATGAGGAGAATTCAATGGGATCTATATGTACTCACTCTCACCATGGTCCTGTTGCCCCACAAACCCTGCTGACACTTCAAGCTATACCATACATTCCTAGGCACACTAGGCCCAACTTCTTTTACCCTTAGTATATATATATAAAGCCCCCAAACCATGGGGGTGGACTCAACAAACTGAACTACAATATCTCTATCATTCTTGTGTAGTCTCCAGTACCTAGAGGAATTAACCTTAAAATAGATCTACCTCCAACCACTTCCTACACAATTAAACAGACCACTTAAAAAAAAAAACACAAACTCTGAAACTCTGGGTGCCCCTACCCAGATGATTAATGAGAATGCAATGATTAATGAGAAAACTAAGAAAGACACCAAGAGTGGAGGATATAGAGAGAAATTTTAGCAGATTCCCAAGTCCTCCAAAACACAGAAACTATATAGAGGAGGATGTAAAATCAGCATTTAATGTCTTAGCAATGGAATTCAAGGAAACACTAACTAAAGAAATCCATATATGAACAATTCATCCAACTCAAAGAATTCTATCAGAAGATGAGATAATCTATACAAATGGAACAAAAAAAAAAAACTAAAAAAAAACATGCTAGCAGCCATAATAGCAGAATTACACACATAGAAAATTGTATGGATGAACTTAAAGACAAAATGCAAGCCAGCAAGCAGAAGGAAGTCAATAAAGAAATGAGATGAGACATTGTGCTGCAGGTGTCTTGCGTCTCAGCATCTCTAGTGGGGAGCAAATCCTTCAAAAGAGGAAAACAGGTAACACGAATGGCCAAATATGAAATATGAAATAATGAACCACACACAGAGTATGTGGGGTCAACACATCTTCTGAGTGCGACAAGTTTAATTTTTGAGCAGGGAGATTTATAGAGGTAAAACTAGAGAAGAATAATTATAAACACAAAGCAAAGTACAACAGTAACAATATCTAAGCTATGGGTGTGACTGTAAAAATTCTAAGTTTCAAAGGACATGGTTACAACTCAAGGCAGCTCTTAGCAAACTTACTTCAAATGCAAAATCAGGATTAGGAGGAAGTAGGAAATATCTAGGCACTTGGTCTATGCTCTATAGATTTTAGAGGTCAAGTAAAGGAAGGACCCAAATCCCCTTTGGTGTGGTTAGGTGTGATTCCTTTTTTCTAAGGAGAGTCAATAGCACAGAATATGCTTTCTAGCTTCACCCTTGATTACCAGAAACTGCAGCTGCAAGGACATATTGTCTTTGCTTTAGGTGCTAAATATAATTCAGAAAAAGGGGGTTCTCTTAGTATCTTTGATGCTGGAATTTCTGAGCCAAATTATTTGATAGAGGCCATAATTTTGCCTGATATTTACAAAGGAGAGATAGCTAAATACTGACTGAAAATCTAATGCCAAGCATCTCTTTGGAAATTCCTCAACCATCCAGGCAGGGGAAAAAGGCGTCCACAGTGGGCCTTTTGAGAAACCCCATGGGGGTTATTTTAGTTCTCCCCACGAGGAAAATCTGAGGATACATCTGGTGAGCTGATCTCCCCTAAAAGTTTATGTATGCCATGGCAACATTGGAAGAAAATGTAAGATAATTAATATACAAGACAAAAAAATTCTACAGCTTTTAGATATATCAGAAGAGTAAGAATAAGGGATAGGGGAAAACATAGTGAGGGAAATAATAGCAGAGAATTTTCCCATTCTTTGGAAAGAGATCCCTATACAAATCCAAGAGTCAAAAAGAGTTCCAAGTAAAATAGACATTAATAGATCAACACCAAGACATATACTAATCTAAATTATGAAAAAAGAGAGAAATAAATTCTTCAAAGTAATAAGGAAGAATATAAACCTCAAGTACAAAGAAAATAATATAAGAATAAAACCAGACCTTCCATTCGAAATAAATTTGGAAAGAAGAGAGTGGAATGACATATTTAAATTACTGAATGAAAGAAACTTTCAAACTAGAGTCCACTACTTAGAAAAACTCTCATTTACATTACTTGTAGGACCAAAAACATTCTATGGTATAAAAAAAAACAGCAACAATAACAAAACAGCTCACAACATTTGCACTAAACAGACCGACTTTAAATGAACTACTCAGATCAATTACACAACCCAAACACCCAATTGTTTACAACAACAACCCTAAACAATATAACATCACAACAACCTTCTCTGTCAATAATCTCCTTAAATGTCAATGGACTAAACTTGACCATTAAAAGACTACTACTACTCTAAAAGAGTAGAGGGCTGGATCAGAAAAACAAACAAACAAACAAAAAACAAATTATCTTCTTCCTGCAGAAAACACACCTAAAAGATAGACAAAGGCTTAGAATAAGATGATGGAAATCAATGATTCAAGCCACTAGAAAACAAACAAACAAAAAAGCTGGAACGGCTATATTTATATCAGGCCAAATAACATTCAACCTCAAGAAAATGCTCAGAGGCAAAGATAGATACTTCTTATTGATCAGGAAAATTTAGACCAATAAGTACTAAATCTGATCATTATTTATGCACCAAATATGGAGCCAGCAAAATATAGAAGTCTTTTGCTCATATACCTAGAGAAACATATGGATGGAAATGTGATAGCAGTGAGGGATTTCAATACACCATTATCACCACTAGAAAGATTCACTAGAGCCCTAAATGATTAAGTAAATACCTCAATGAGAATCTAATCGGTGGCATGTGAAGGCCTTACAGCTGGCACGCAGGAAGGGGTCTGCAATTAAGATATGTGGTGCAGCGGAAGGCTAGTGTGTGGGCGTCTGTTTTGCAGCTCACCTGGCAACAGGGCCGGACTGGCTATTGGGAGGACCTGGTATTGTGCGGCAGTTTGGGCACTTGGGCTCAAAAAGGTTAGAAATCACTACACGGTCTAGACCACGGTCTAGAATTCTAGAAGAATTCAGCATAAGGGTCTTATAAAGGGCCCGCCATCCTCAGAAAACAAAATGCACAATCTTCTCAAGTGCCCATGAAAACTTCTCTAGGAAAAATCACACCTTAGGACTCAAATCTAACTTACATAAAATCACAAATATAAGAATTATACCACCCACTTGGACTTTTGAGGTTAACTTAAACTAATATGCATGTGCCTTTTGGCCATATGTATTTCTTCTTTGTCAAAGTGTCTGTCCATTTCTTCTCCCCATTTTTTGATGGGATTAGATGTTTTTTTCTTGTAAAGTTCTGTCAGTGCCTTGTATATTTTGGAGATTAGCCCCCTATCTGATGGGTATTGGGTGAATAGTTTCTCCCACTCAGACATCACTAATCATCAGGGAGAGGCAAATCAAAACAACTATGAGGTACCACCTCACAACCCAGAGATTGGCACACATCACAAAGAATGAGAACAAGCAGTGTCGGTGGGGATGTGGAGAGAAAGGAACTCTTATCCACTGCTGGTGGGAGTGCTGTTTAGTTCAACCTTTATAGAAAGCAATATGGAGATTCCTCCAAAAACTGGAAATCGAGCTCCCATATGCCCCAGCTATATCACTCCTAGGAATATACCCTAGGAACACAAAAATACAATACAAAAATCCCTTCCTTATACCTATATTCATTGCAGCACTATTTATCATAGTAAGACTCTGGAAACAGCCAAGATACCCTTCAACAGATGAATGGCTAAAGAAACTGTGGTACATATACACAATGGAATATTATGCAGCTGTCAGGAGAGATGAAGTCATAAAATTTTCCTATACATGGATGTACATGGAATCTATTATGCTGAGTGAAATAAGTCAGAGAGAGAGAGAATGATGCAGAATGGTCTCACTCATCTATGGGTTTTAAGAAAAAATGAAAGACATTCTTTCAATAATACTTTTCAGACACAAAAGATGAAAGAGCTGGAAGTTACACCTCACCTCATGAAGCTCACTGCAAACAGGGATGAGTTTAGTTAGAGAAATAACTACGTTTCTCATTATCCTAATAATGAGAATGTACGAGGAAAATAGAAAGCCTGTCTAGAGTACAGGCGGGAGTTGGGTGGGGAGGAGGGAGATTTGGGCCATTGGTGATGGGAATGTTGCACTGGTGATGGGTGGTGTTCTTTACATGACTGAAACCCAAACACAATCATGTATGTAATAAAGTTTGTTAAATAAAAAAATAAATTAAAAAAAGATTTGTCAAGCAAAAAAATATGTATGTGCATGAAAATGTAAAAAACTACTATGCCTTCAAGTATTAAGGAGTTACATAAAATTTTATGGCTATGGATTGTTTTGTGTACCACTAGGAAATGTTGTAATGTACTACAATCTGGGGTCTTGAGGGACAGAGTAATTGTACATGGGTTTTGTTTTGTTTTTCTTGATGTTCTTTGACTGTAGGTTCAAGATTGGGGTGTCAGCAGGGAGATTCCTTCTGAGAACTTTGTTTTTGGGTGATTGTCCTTCCACTGTAACTTTGCCTTGTCCTCTTTCTTTGCATCAATGTTCACATTATTAAAAATGAAAAAATAAAAAAAATAAAAAAAAGAATTATACCAAGCACCCTATCAGACCATAATGCATAATAGATCAAGATTGACTGTATAAAGAAGAGTTAGGGGAAAATTAACACCTGAAGATTAAACATTCTTCTCAAAAAAAGCTGGAGAAGTGAGGAATCAAGGAAGAACTAAAAAGATTTCTTGAGATGAATGACAACACAGAAACTAATTGTCAAATTCTATGGGACAGAGCAAAAGGAGTATTTATGGGGAAACTCATAGCAATACAGGCCTACATTAGGAAAGAGGAAAATGACAAAATCAACAGCTTAAAGGGACACCTTAAATATCTGGAAAACCAGCAGCAAAGGAACCCGAACACAGAAGAAAATAAATAATAAATACCAGAGCAGAAATAAACAACACAGAAACAACAACAACAACAACAACAACAAACAATACAAAAAAAGTCAATGAAAGTAGGTACCTGTTTGTTTTTTTTTTTAAATAAACAAGTTAGATAAAATGCTGGCAAGACTTACAAAGATAAAAAAGGAAAACACCCAATTAAGTTGGATCACAAATGAAAGGAGAGAGATTACAACAGAACCTCAATAAATTCAAGACATTATGAGGCTTATTATGAACAACTGTACTCAGTTAAGTTAGAGAACCCAAAACAAATCGACAATTTCCTGGAAAAATATCATCTCCCAAGACTTAATAAGGAAGGAAAGCCTAAACAGGCTAATTGCATCTAAGAAAATTGAAACAGTAATAAAGAATCTCCCCAAGAATAAAAGTCCAGGACCAGATGTCTGTACAGGTGAATTCTATCAAACATTCAGAGAAGATTTACTACCATTGAACCTAAGGCTCTTCCAACACATCAAAAAGATAGGAATACTCCCTAATTCTTTTTATGAGACTAATTTTATGTTCATTCCCAAAGCCTACAACAATAACATCAAAAAAGAAAACTACAAACCAATCTTATTAATGAATACGGATGCAAATATTCTTTTTTGTTTTGTTTTGTTTTTGAGCCACACCCGATGAAGCTCAGGGATTCCTCCTGGTTATGTACTCAGAAATAGTTTCTGGTTTGGGTGACCATCTGGGATGCTAGGGGATCAAACTACAGTCTGTCCTAGGCTAGTGTGGGCTAGGCAGATGATGCCTTATGGCTTGTGCCACCACTCCAGCCCTTGAATGCAAATATTCTTAACAAAATGGTAGCAAACATAATTCAACAACACATCAAAAAGATCATATACTATGACCAAGTTTCATGCAGGGATGCGACGATGATTCAACATATGCAAATCAATCAACATCATATACCATATCAACAATAAGAAAGACAAAGAACACATGATAGAGCTGGAGAGATAGCATGGAGGTAGTGTGTTTGCCTTACATCCAAAAGGTTTGAATTCCGGCATCCCATATGGTCCCCCTGCCTGCCAGGGGTGATTTCTGAGTGCAGAGCCAGAAGTTACTGCTGAGTGCAGCTGGGTGTGACCCCAAAACCAAAAAAACATATGATCATATTAATCGATGCAGAGAAAGCATTTGACAAAATCCAACACCTACTCATGATGAAAACTGAGCAAAATAGGATTGCTATAAAATAGGGAAGGCAGGAACCTTCCCCAAGACAGTCACAGACATCTATTAAAAGCTCACAGCCAATATTATACTTCATGGTAAAAAACTGAAAGCGTTTTCACTAAGAAGGCTGCCCACTGTTTCTGCTCTTATGCAACATAGTTTTCAAAGTCCTAGCAATAGCAATCAGACAAGAGAACAGAATCAAAGGAATCCAAGTAGGGAAAGAGGAAGTCAAACTATTTCTTTTTGCAGTCATATGATGTTATACATCGAAAACCCTAAAGATTCCACAGTAAAACTCATAGAAACAATAAACCAATACAGCAGAGTGGCCAGCTACAAAGTCTATACAAAAAAAAAAAAACAGTAGTATTCTTCTATACAAATAATGTTCAGGAGAAAGAGGTAAAGGAATCCATTCCATTTAAAATAGTATCTAAGAGGCTGAGAAGTGGCATAAGTGAGAGGTCATTTGCCTTGCACATGCTAACTTAGGACACACTGCTGGCATTCATATAACCATATGACCCTCCAAGCCAGGAGCAATTTATGAGTGCATAGCCAGGAGTAATTCCTTAACATCACTGGGTGTGGCCCAAACAACAACAACAACAACAAGTATCTAAAAAAATTAAGTTCCTAAAAATCAACCTAACAAGAGAGATGAAAAATGTATATATTAAAACTTTAAAACACTTCATAAAGAAATTGAAGAGGTCCTAAGGAATAGGAAGAACATCTTATGCTCATAGGTAGGAAAAATCAGCATAATAAAAATGACCATTTATATAGATTTAATGCAACCCCTATCCAATTGCAGCAACATTTTTTAAGAACTTAGAACATTCAATTATAAAGTTTGTTTGAAACCACAAAAGAGTTAGGTTAGCCAAATCCATATTAAAAAACAGGAAACTGGACGGCATTTCTTTACCTAACCAGAAGCTTTACTATAAAGCCATAGTGATGAAAACAGCATGGTACTGGAACAAAGACATAGTCTCAGACTGATAGGTCAGAATAGAATATACAGCGACATACTCCTGATTATATGGTCAACTAACATTCAACAAAGGAGTCAAGAACTTGAAATGGCAAAAAACAAACAAACAAAAAAACAACAAAAAAAACAGTTTCTTCAACAAATGGTTTTGGAATAACTGCATAACAACCTATAAGAAAATAAAGATTGATCCATAACTCACACCTTACACAATAGTCAACTCAAAATGGGTTAAACACCTTGAAATCAGATCCTAAGCTGTAAAGGTCATTGAGGAAAACATAGGAAAACCACTCAAAAACTTATATCTCAAAAATGTCTTTGATGATAGAATGCCAACGGCAAGAGCTATAACATCAAATCTAAATAAATGGGACTACATGAAACTAAAAATTTTCTGTATGGCAAAAGAAACACAAGATAAAACTAGAAGACAGCTAAGAAAAGGGGAAAAAGAATTTTTCACTCAATACGTCTGATAAAGGTTTGATATCTAGGATATACAAATAAATCACTAACATGGACTATTGCATCCTACCAGATTCAGCTTCATAAGGACCCCCAGATCAAGGACACTCACTACCTGATCCCTTCCTGCTACTAACCATTTCTCAGACTCAATAAGACCATGCTGTGGGATGAAAATGTGCTCTGGATTTTATCCCCTCCATCCAAAACTATTTTAAAAGACTTAATTGGGAATCTATGTTTTATTTGTATGTTTAAATTCTTAATAGTTATACCTCTTAATGTATTTATTTCAAAATGTAAAGGTATCCGCCTTTATCCTTTTTTTTTCCCATTTGCTTGTTTTGGTTGTGCTTAGTACAAAATTCTAGTAGAAAAGTTTTGCTTGGCATAAAAGCTCAGGTCAAAGCCAGAGCACAGAGATTGTATAGTCTGTCATTTTTACCCCCAAACTCACCAACAATGTACTATTTCATCATTCTCTTTTGCATAGGCACATTAAAATGGGGAAATCTTATGTGCAGAATCAAACTCTTATCTAAGGAGCCATTAATTCTATAATACAGGGGAGCCTCCCACTCTGAACATTTGTCATGGGATTCAATTTAGACCTCATGTGATCAGACATAGACTGTCCAACCCAGCACCTTGGGTCTCAACCTTAGAACTGACACAGATCCCTGCAACAACACTTGGAATAAAACTTCCCCCAGGGGAGTCCTGAATGCTGATCTAGCACCATCTTGCACCAACCTAGGTACATATAACATCCTGACGGTGAGGAAACAGCAACAACTTGATTGAAGGGCAAATGCCCTACATCATCACCTAACAGTGAGATTAAATTAGAAGACACTCAGTCCTTTGATCTGTGCAAAAACCAAGATATCTAATTACAGAAGATAGACTTTGAATGTCACCCCATCCCCTATCTTCCTATGTAACCTTATGTGATGGTAAGACCAGCCCATTTCTGGGAGGGGTCTATAGAAGGGAACAAAAAAGAGTTGCCACAGTGATGTAAAGGGAGATTCAGGGAGAAGCAGCAAGTGAGGCCTACAGGAGAGAGATTTATTAGGGACAGGTTTGAGTAAAGGACTACTTATGGAGCCCAGCTCAAGGACACTACCTGATCCATTACTGCTTCAAATAATTTCTCAAATTTAACAAGACCACGGCGTGGGATGAAAATATGCCCACAAGAATATATCAAAAGAGGGGCTGGTGAGGTGGCGCTAGAGGTAAGGTGTCTGCCTTCCAAGTGCTAGCCATGGAAGGACCGCGGTTTGATCCCCCGGCATCCCATATGGTCCCCCCAAGCCAGGGGCAATTTCTGAGCGCTTAGCCAGGAGTAACCCCTGAGCATCAAATGGGTGTGCCCCTCTCCTCCAAAAAAAGAATATATCAAAAGAATTAATGGGGATGCCTATATTTCATCTGTATGCTTAATAACTCTATAATAATACCTCCTAGTCAGTGGTAAGGCATTTGCCTTGCAAGTAGCCAAACCAGGACCAATGGTGGTTTGAATCCTGGTATCCCATATGGTCTTCAAGCCTGCCATGAGTGATTCCTGAGTGCTGAGCCAGGAGAAATCCCTGAGTGCCGTCGGGTGTGGCCCCAAAAGAAAACCAAAAAAAATTCAGACTCAAACACCAAACCCAGAGTCAATGACAACAGAATTGATACCCAATCTACCAAAAGCTATATACAGGAGGGGAGCAGTTAACACTAGCAGACCGGGTGGAGGGCAGAGAGAGAGATATGGGATGTATGCTGGGAGTAGGGGTAGAGGGAGGACAACACTGGTGGTGGGAATGGCCCTGATTTATTGGCACCATGTACCTTAAATATTACTGTTACTGTGAAAGATTCGTAACTCACTTTGGTCATAATAAAAATCATTTAAAAAATAAAAATTATTCCTGACTTAGCTAGGGAACACTACTATGATACTATGTTTCATATCAAAATACGTTTATACATATACATAAAAGCCTTTGTAACAAAAAAGATTATATGCTAAAAACAATGCTGTCTAGTGTACTATTAACTGGAATTGTGACACAGTGGTACAGACGTAATTTAGAATATCTGTATAAATTTTAAAAAGTAAGGAAAGACAATATAGGTAGCAGATGGAGAGAGATTTAAGAATGGTGACAAGAATAAGAAACTTGGAAACATCTTTTATGGACGTGTTCTGCATGCATTTATGCTACAGTAAGCATGTTGCTATATTTTATAAGTGTTCTAAGTAAAATGTTATAAGATTGCTCTATCATTAATCTTAATTTTGTCAATGTAGGGAACAGTTGACCTTGACATTATCACTAGACCAAGATAATATTTCTCACTCATAATATCCCAAGGGAATACTAGAAATTCAAGTCTACTGAAAGTTGGAAGAAGATCAACAAAGGACTGCCAACTGTAGTAATTGGAATTTTCTTAATTTCACAATAATAGATGCCCAGAAAAATATTGATTGCTTGGCACATGTTTGCTCACTGGCCAAATAACTCAGGGATTGTTGCCAAATTGGTTGCTTCAGACTCATCTGATTCATTTTTCTACCTCAACCTGTGGAGTTTTTGTTTTACTTTTCTGATAGTTATTTAATAAAGAGCTTCCCATGTAAACACATTTTTATAAATATTGTAAAAATAAGCAAAAATGGGATTTTGGGGGTAAAAAATATGCGTATCAGATTAAACAAGAATGTGTGTTGAAAATATTAAACTGTTTTAGACATGGTTTAGAGTTATAATTTCATATTGTCTGTTTAATTTCTATTAAGTTTATTTATCAATATTTCTATAAAAGTTGTCCCTTTATTTGTAATTAGTCTTACATATGGTTCATGATGATATCATTTTGTCTAATTTCCAGATTAAAAATTTATCTCAACAGAAAAATATCTGATTTTTTTGTGTGTTTATATGTTGGACTTGTTTACAGAAACAAAATCTTCTATAGTTAAAAAGCAAACAGCCCCACTCCCAAACCCCATTGTCAGCAGGCTGACCTATTTTGATTTGAACTTCTCTATTCTAAGGCATGTTTACCTTGTATAATGAGCCCATCCTCTCCTTTTTTTTTTTTTTTTGCTGGCTTGCTTCCCTATTGTCACCACCAACCAACTGCAGATAAGGTTTAGCAACTAAAATTGGTATAAGGTCTTCATTTAGAGTTTTTCATTCAGAGTTCTTTTATATAAACAGAAAAGTAGCTTCAACTGATTTTGCAGCATCTTTACTCTTCTTATTACTATGATAATACACACACACACAAATAAATAAAATCACCTATTGTGTTTCATACATCCCCCAAAACCTACCTATTTTAGAGATGTTATGTGGTTTGAAGTGTAGGTTCTAGAGTAGAACTGACAGAACTCAAATTCTGATGTTGCTGTTAGCTGATTGACTTTAGGGAAATGACTTAATATCTTTAAAATATAAGCCCAGAAACTCTAAGAGGGGTATTAAAAGAGTTCCTCTTTTATAAAATTGTTTAGAAAATAAATTAGCAATCATGCAAAGAAAGTATTAGTGTTGTCTCTAGCTTTGTAGTATATGCTCAATTAATATTATCCCTGTCATTTAAGAAAGTAATTTTTATAGATATTATTAGTAAGCTATAAGACTTAATCTTTGCAAAATATATACTTCATGAGTTTTATATATTAACAACTATGTAGTCCATCATTCTAAAGCCATGCCCTGGTATACTGACAGCCATTTGCTATTATATCATATCCTCATTACTTATCTTTCTAGATTTGGCCTTTCTTAATAGTTACCATAATTAGTATCATGAAATATGTAGCTTTGGTCAGACTTCTTTCACTTGGTATATTGTTTTCAAGATCATCATGTTGTAATAGGAAAAGGTATTTCATAATACCTTTTATACCATAATAAATAAGACATACTTCATTTAAAGCCCTTGGCCTGAAACATATTTAGAAACTGACTGCAGAGCTATTGCATGATCCTAGATTATTCTTTTTAAAAGAAAACATTATATATGTGCAGTGAACTTTATTTTATTATACATTTTAGAAGAAACCAATATATATGTGCCATAAACTTCCTTGTATTACTTAAAAGTGGTCCTTGAACTTCCTTGTATTACCTGAATATGTGCCTCATATGCACATCATCAGATATCAATGGATTCTACCCCCAAATACCTTTCTACATTGTCCTCCAATCCTGTACCCAACCTTTGATGGAAAGGAAATAGGTCACTCTGGCAGTAAGAGGAAAGAGATTTGTCTTATATTGGATGTCATGGAGCCTTGTGGCCATGACAGTTTGATACATATTATAATGATCTTGTCTTGTCTTTTCTCCTTTCTGTAGGACTAGCATTGTTGTTACCACCACATTATGTCTACCTTCATGAAGGAGAAATTATCAATGAGACAGTGAGCTAAGTCTGAAGCTTACACTTTTTAGTGAATTATAATTTATGATATTTGTCATCTTTCAGTCAGTGAGAGTCTTCATTTTGGTTTGATCTCTGAATTGTCCAGATTCATGGTTAATAGATGAGAACATGTAGAACAGGAAAGAGATATAACATTGTTATAGTTAATATTTCTATTGTATATCATAATAGTGACTGGGATCATTTATACAATGTTTAAATATATTGACATTCAGCTTAAAGTGGTGTTGAAATTTATAAAAATAATTGCAGACGCTTAACATTTTTCTGGACTGATAAGAGGATTAGGAATAAAATCGGAGTTCTTCCCATCTTAGGTTATCTGTCAAGACTTCCCTCAAACATTAGGGTATTGAAACCAGAACTGCTTATGCCATGTTCATTGGCCTATAAAATGAGCAGCTTGGTTATCTGTCTGAATTCAGTGATCCAAAGCATAAGTAGCATCAAAGCTGAAAACATGACTGTAACATCGGTGGACTTGTCAGAAAGGGCCTAAGGGGATCTTGCACTGATGTGAACCTACCCTGTTTCAATCAGACAGAGCTAAGACACTGAAGCAGAAATGGGACCCAGATGATGTTTTAAAGACTGTAGCTGTCTTCTTTCCAATTTCCATTCCTTAAGGTCGACTGTACAGTGTCTTTCAATTTATTTTTTTAAATTATCTCAATAGTTTTCTTCTTGATTTTATTCTTGTCTCAGAAAAGCCTTTAACAAATGGAATTATATTCAGTGCAAGTTGGGAGTTTGTCCAATTGAATAAACCCTAATCTGATTAGAGACTTTGAAGAGCTAAGGTCTATAAGATGGAGATACTGTCAGGACTGAATTTTTCACAATCTTCTCCCGCTATTCACTGTGCCAAACAGACAGGAGGGGCTGAGAGTGCTTTATCATGCTTCATAATGTCAGCACCACAAAGCTGCATTAGAATTATGTGCTACCATTGAAATCTCAACTTGGAAGTTGATGTCTGAGATGCAACCACTTATATAAACCTCCATAGCATTTTAATAAAGGTGGAATGTTTAACATATTAAGAGACATTTAAAGACTAGTGATATGTTTCAGTTATATATACACAAATCTTGCATGTTTAGGAAAATGTTTCCTATGTAATAGATTAAGGGAACATAGTAGAAGAATACAACTTGGATATACATATCTGAGGTTGAACTACATTTTAAAAAGACTACATTGACTTGTTGCTTAAGCTGTTTTATATCATTCATGAATTAATAACTTTAAAATATGTTGATTAATCTAATACAGATCTATAAGTAAAAAGGACTGTCAATGACATGTAAATAAATTTATATTTCTTTTTTATATTACTTTATTCCTGGCTTTTGGGCAATTGTACTCAGGACTAACTATTGGCTCAGTGTTCAGGAATGACTCCTGGTGTGGCTCCATTAGACCATATCAGAGTAACATGGAGCAAAGCCAAGTCAGACAGGTGCAAGGTAAACACCCTATCCTTTGTTCTATTGTTCTTTCCCCATAAAGTTATTTAATACTTTTAAATATAGTTTAGGTATCATAGTTACAATAGTACTAAAATTTATTTTATTGTATCTCTCTACCATAAAAGTGCCTGAGAACCTTCATACTTCTGTATGGCACCTCTAACTTATCTCTTCATTCTCTTTCCACTTTTTGTTAATCAAAATTTTATAATCTAAGGCCACAAGTTATTGCCTTTCAATATGTCTAAGCCCTGATTTTGTATTTTAATTTAATTAAAAATCATAATTTAAAAAGTTGTTGATAATGAATTTAGGCATGTAATATTTCAATACCCAGTTATAGATATTTGAATTTTAGGCATATAATATTTCTTTTTTTTTTTTTTAATTTTTTTTAGGGACTATTTCAGTTTTATTTTTGATATGTTTATGTATCTTTTTTTTTCTTTTTTTTTTGTTTTTCTTTTTTTGATCCCATCACCAGTGCAACATTCCCATCACCAATGTCCCAAGTCTCCCTCCTCCCCACCCGACCCCCGCCTGTACTCTAAACAGGTTCTCAATTTCCCTCATACATTCTCATTATTAGGACAGTTCAAAATGTTGTTATTTATCCAACTAAACTCATCACTCTTTGTGATGAGCTTCCTGAGGTGAGCTGGAACTTCCAGCTCTTTTCTCTTTTGTGTCTGAAAGTTATTATTGCAAGAATGTCTTTCATTTTTCTTAAAACCCATAAATGTGTGAGACCATTCTGCGTTTTTCTCTCTCTCTCTGACTTATTTCACTCAGCATAATAGATTCCGTGTACATCCATGTATAGGAAAATTTCATGACTTCATCTCTCCTGACAGCTGCATAATATTCCATTGTGTATATGTACCACAGTTTCTTTAGCCATTCGTCTGTTGAAGGGCATCTTGGTTGTTTCTAGAGTCTTGCTATGGTAAATAGTGCTGCAATGAATATAGGTGTAAGGAAGGGGTTTTTGTATTGTATTTTTGTGTTCCTAGGGTATATTCCTAGGAGTGGTATAGCTGGATCGTATGGGAGCTCGATTTCCAGTTTTTGGAGGAATCTCCATATCGCTTTCCATAAAGGTTGAACTAGACGGCATTCCCACCAGCAGTGGATAAGAGTTCCTTTCTCCCCACATCCCCGCCAACACTGTTTATTCTCATTCTTTGTGATGTGTGCCATTCTCTGTGGTGTGAGGTGGTATCTCATCGTTGTTTTGATTTGCATCTCCCTGATGATTAGTGATGTGGAGCACTTTTTCATGTGTCTTTTGGCCATGTGTATTTCTTCTTTGTCAAATTGTCTGTTCATTTCTTCTCCCCATTTTTTGATGGGATTAGATGTTTTTTTCTTGTAAAGTTCTGTCAGTGCCTTGTATATTTTGGAGATTAGCCCCTTATCTGATGGGTATTGGGTGAATAGTTTCTCCCACTCAGTGGGTGGCTCTTGTATCTTGGGCACTATTTCCTTTGAGGTGCAGAAGCTTCTCAGCTTAATATATTCCCATCTGTTAATTTCTGCTTTCACTTGCTTGGAGAGTGCAGTTTCTTCCTTGAAGATGCCTTTAGCCTCAATGTCCTGGAGTGTTTTACCTACGTATTGTTCTATATATCTTATGGTTTTGGGGCTGATATCGAGGTCTTTAATCCATTTGGATTTTACCTTCGTACATGATGTTAGCTGGGGGTCTAAGTTCAATTTTTTGCAAGTGGCTACCCAGTTTTGCCAACACCACTTGTTGAAGAGGCTTTCTTTGTTCCATTTAGGATTTTTTGCTCCTTTATCAAAAATTAGATGATTGTATGTCTGGGGAACATTCTCTGAGTATTCAAGCTTATTCCACTGATCTGAGGGCCTGTCTTTATTCCAATACCATGCTGTTTTGATAACTATTGCTTTGTAGTAAAGTTTAAAGTTGGGGAAAGTAATTCCTCCCATATTCTTTTTCCCAATGATTGCTTTAGCTATTCGAGGGTGTTTATTATTCCAAATAAATTTCAAAAGTGCCTGGTCCACTTCTTTGAAGAATGTCATGGGTATCTTTAGGGGGATCGCATTAAATCTGTACAGTGCTTTGGGGAGTATTGCCATTTTAATGATGTTAATCCTGCCAATCCATGAGCAGGGTATATGCTTCCATTTCCGCGTGTCCTCTCTTATTTCTTGGAGCAGAGTTTTATAGTTTTCCTTGTATAGGTCCTTCACATATTTAGTCAAGTTGATTCCAAGATATTTGAGTTTGTGTGACACTATAGTGAATGGAGTTGTTTTCTTAATGTCCATTTCTTCCTTATTAGTATTGGTGTATAGGAAGGCCATTGATTTTTGTGTGTTAATTTTGTAGCCTGCCACCTTGCTATATGAGTCTATTGTTTCTAGAAGCTTTTTGATAGAGTCTTTGGGGTTTTCTAAGTAGAGTATCATGTCATCTGCAAACAGTGAGAGCTTGACTTCTTCCTTTCCTATCTGGATTCCCTTGATATCCTTTTCTTGCCTAATCGCTATAGCGAGTACTTCCAGTGCTATGTTGAATAGGAGTGGTGAGAGAGGACAGCCTTGTCTTGTGCCAGAATTTAGAGGAAAGGCTTTCAGTTTTTCTCCATTGAGGACAATATTTGCCTCTGGCTTGTGATAGATGGCCTTAACTATATTGAGAAAGGTTCCCTCCATTCCCATCTTGCTGAGAGTTTTGATCAAGAATGGGTGTTGGACCTTGTCAAATGCTTTCTCTGCGTCGATTGATATGATCATGTGATTTTTATTTTTCTTGTTATTGATGTTGTGTATTATGTTGATAGATTTACGGATGTTAAACCAGCCTTGCATTCCTGGAATGAAACCTACTTGATCATAGTTGATGATCTTCTTAATGAGGCATTGAATCCTATTTGCCAGGATTTTGTTGAGGATCTTTGCATCTACATTCATCAGCGATATTGGTCTGTAATTTTCTTTTTTCGTAGCATCTCTGTCTGGTTTAGGTATCAAGGTAATGTTGGCTTCATAAAAGCTATTTGGAAGTTTTCCTGTTTTTTCAATTTCATGAAAGAGTCTTGCCAGGATTGGTAGTAGTTCCTCTTGAAAGGTTTGAAAGAATTCATTAGTAAATCCATCTGGGCCTGGGCTTTTGTTTTTGGGCAGACATTTGATTACTTTCTTAATTTCCTCAATAGTAATGGGTGTGTTTAGATATGCTACATCCTCTTCATTCAATCGTGGAAGATTATAAGATTCCAAAAATTTATCCATTTCTTCCAGGTTTTCATTTTTAGTGGCATAGAGTTTCTCAAAGTAGTTTCTGATTACCCTTTGAATCTCTACCATATCAGTAGTGATCTCTCCTTTTTCATTCCTAATACGAGTTATCAAGTTTCTCTCTCTTTCTTTCTTTGTTAGTTTTGCCAGTGGTCTATCAATCTTGTTTATTTTTTCAAAGAACCAACTTCTGCTTTCGTTGATCTTTTGGATGGTTTTTCTGGTTTCCACTTCATTGATTTCTGCTCTCAGCTTTGTTATTTCCTTCTGCCTCCCTATTTTTGGATCCTTTTGTTGAGCACTTTCTAATTCTATGAGCTGCGTCATTAAGCTATTCATGTATGCCCCTTCTTCTTTCCTGATGTGTGCTTGCAAAGCTATAAATTTTCCTCTCAGTACTGCTTTTGCTGTGTCCCATAGGTTCTGATAAATTGTGTCTCCATTGTCATTTGTTTTCAGGAAGGTTTTGATTTCCTCTTTGATTTCATCTCGGACCCACTGATTATTCAGTATGAGGCTATTTAACTTCCAGGTGTTAAAATTTTTCTTCTGTGTCCCTTTGTAGTTTATATATAATTTCAGGGCTTTGTGGTCAGCAAAGGCAGCCTGCAAAATTTCTATCCTCTTGATATTATGGAGGTATGTTTTGTGTGCTAACATGTAGTCTATCCTAGAGAATGTCCCATGTACATTAGAGAAAAATGTGTATCCAGGCTTCTGGGGGTGGAGTGTCCTGTATATATCTACTAGGCCTCTTACTTCCATTTCTCTCCTCAGGTCTAGTATATTCTTGTTGGGTTTCAGTCTGGTTGACCTGTCTAGTGTTGACAATGCCGTGTTGAGGTCTCCCACAATTATTGTGTTGTTATTGATATTATTTTTCAGATTTGTCAACAGTTGTATTAAATATTTTGCTGGCCCCTCATTTGGTGCATATATGTTTAGGAGGGTGATTTCTTCCTGCTGTACATATCCCTTGATTAATACAAAATGTCCATCTTTGTCCCTTACTACTTTCCTAAGTATAAAGTTTGCATCATCTGATATTAATATGGCCACTCCTGCTTTTTTTTGGGTGTTGTTTGCTTGGATGATTTTCCTCCAGCCTTTTATTTTGAGTCTATGTTTGTTCTGACTATTCAGGTGCGTTTCTTGTAGGCAGCAGAAGGTTGGATTGAGTTTTTTGGCATATAATATTTCTACTACAATTGTCAACTTCTCTCTCCCAGTGTCCCCTTACCCCACCCACTCACTCACCCCATTCCTGCCAGCTTGGCAGGTACATTATTCTGGAAGCAGTAGCTTAAATCTCAGCACTTAGTTTTCAGTGTTGGGTCTTTGTTTTAGATCTATACCTGTACCAATCTCTCATATCACCAGTAAAAATGAAGCCCCAGCACCTGATCACCCAATATTCCCTTTCTTGTCTTCTCCCCCACCCCAGATTTCTTTCTTTCTTTGTCTTCTTCTTTAAACTCTGGGCTAAGGGAATCTAGGCATCCATCCTTTATTATATTACATTTCCTCTTCCAGTTATTGAATATACCACAGGTAAATGAGAAAATCTTTTTTTTTCCTTCCAGAATGTGTTTTATGGGTTCTGGCCAAATCTAAAAGTATGTAATCTACTTTGAATTAACTTTTGTGAGTGATATAAAATATGGGTCTAATTTCATTTCCTTCCATGTGACTCTTCATTTTTCCCAAAACCATTTTGTTCAGTATACTTCCTTTTCTTCATTTTATGCCAGACATTGTTTATCATATTTTAACTGTCATAGCATTCAAAGATTATCTTTGGGCTCTCAATTCTGTTCTGAGAATCTCAGTTCCAGTAGCACACAGTTTTTATTACATATCTTATAGTATAAAGCTCAAAAATACAAAGCCTCCCATTTTCTTTTTTATCCATATGTCTTTGACTATTTGGGGTATTATATAATTCTATACAAATATTAACAGAGATTTTTCTATGTATCAAAAAATGTCACTGCAATTTTGATGAGGAATATATTGACTGAGATTATATTAGCAAGGTATTTTTCTGCTTTGCTTTCTTTTGGGACCACGCCTAGCAGTGCTTGGGGTTTCTCTTGGATCTGCACATGGGACTATCACTCTGCCCTTAACACAATATTTTTTTGAAAAATATTGAAAAGAATACTTTACTATATAAATTTTGTTTTCTTTTACATTGTTACTAAAACAGTTGGTACAGATTTTTTTTTAAAGATAGTTACTTAACTTGTGTTAAAAATTAGCCTTAGGGAGCAGTTTGACACAATGGTAGGGTGTTTGCCTTGCACACGGCTAACCTAGGAGTGATGGCTGTTCGATCTCCTGGCATCTCATATGGTCCCCCAAACCAGGGGCAACTTCTGAGCACATAGCCAGGAGTAAACCCTGAACTTCACCTCTGTTGTAGCCCATAAACCAAAAAAAAAAAAAAAAAGCTTAAGGTTAAAGGGCCAGAGCGATGGCGCATCAGTAGGGTGTTTGCCTTGCACGCAGCTGACCCAGAATGGACTGAGGTTTGATCCTCTAGTGTCCCATATGGTCCCTCAAGCCAGGGGTGATTTCTGAGCATCACTGCCAAATGTGGCCCAAAAAATAATTAAAAATTTAGCTTTAATTTTATACATAAAAGATCAATTTTCAAGAGAACTCTACAGTATTCTAATAAAGGTATTTACTAATGATAGTATCCTAAACATTGTTGGATATGTTTAAAGTCCTAGGTGGCATTTTATATTTCTAGATATTATAGCCAAATAAAGAACTAAAATTTTAGTATTCTAAATTATAATATTGATTAAAATTACTATGTAAATAGAGGAATTTCCAATATGAGATATGGCTTTAGACATAATTTTTTAAAGAAATTAAGATGGGGCAAGAGGGATTTCAAAACCTAGAGATATATCTTGCTAATTGGTCTAGAAAATGGATTGATCCAGCAGTTGTATCAAGTCTATATCACTGACCTTCCATAAAATTGAAATTTACTTCTATCATAATCATATAGAATGTACTTTAGAGCAGGGTAGTTAATTTAATATTTCAATCTATTACTGTGTATGATGAGGTATTGGTGCCATCAGAGAAGCAATGTATTGAGATAGAGTGGGGAATAAGATGTGAGTGGTTTCACCATTTTCAAAATTATGTAGTGAAGAACATAAAGATTTATATCAAATTAATTACTCATCATCCTATCAAATATGAAATGCACTTTCCTTACTTGCTTTGTTCTTTTTCTCTTGGCTTATAAAAGAAATTTAAAGAATCATTTCCCTTCCCTTACTAGATGATGTTAATTTCAAGTGGAACAAAAATATGAAATAATTTCAATTCGATTTCTACCATGTGCTTTTTTGGAAGGGCACACCTGGTGATGCTCAAGGGTTACTTTTACCTATGCAGTCAGAAATTGCTCCTGGCTTGGGAAACCATATGAAACTCTGGGGGATTGGACCATGGTCTGTCCGAGGTTAGCATGTGCAAGGCAAATACCCTAACACTTGTGCCACCACTCTGGCCCCTTTATAGGAGTATTTTTTATCTACTATTTATATTGAAAAAATATGTCAGTTTTAAAGATAATTTTGCTGAAAATACAAAAATCAGCTAATCAACTCAGGTGAAGAGTCATTTTCTACCTCACGAAATATTTTGTTTATTAATAAAGAGCATTTGATTTATTGCTTACAATCAATATTTTGACATTTTGTATTGGACAAATAAGTGTAGGCTCAATTTGATGGAAGTTATGTGTAATGATGCTACTTATAATCAAGTATTACTGTGCCATATGGGATAATAAATTATCAACCTCAAAATTAATAACTGTACTATTAATTTTAGATATAACATACTCGTATTGGAATTTTCTTAGAAATTTGGTTGTTCTGGGTCCTGAGCGATAATGCAGTGGTAGGGTGTTTGCTTGCCTTGCACGCAGCTGACCCAGGAAGGACCTATGTTCGATTTCAGGCATCCCGTATGGTCCCCCAATGCCAAGAGCAATTTCTGAGTGCATAGCCAGGAGTAACCCTGAGTGTCACCTGGTGTGACCCAAACACAAAACAAACAAACAAACAAACAGAAATTTGGTTGTTCCAATTGATGTGAAAAATTTGATTCAAATATCAGCTACTTCTTTGTAGTTGTCATTTTGGTACCCTACAAACACTTCTTCTTTATTTGAATTTTATATACAGTCTTTGAATTTTATAATGCACATTTTTGTCTGTAGATTGTAGCATATTTATCATTTTAGCACATACATTGACCTCCTACATAGGTTATCACCCTATATGAATGCTAAAAGCAGTTCATATGTAGTAATGGTATATGGGAATTTGATGTTTCATTATCACAATTTACAGTATAAGACAGATATCTATGTTTCCACAGATGTACTTTTATTTCTGAAAGTGGCAATCATTCCATTTGTGGGCCATTATTGAACATATGCTCAAGGTAGTTTTCTGATGTAAATTGAATTACCCATAATGAGTTGGTTTGCATGTTAATCTTTAATAGTTTGTCCAATGCCATCACATTTGTATTACTATGAAATTATGATGGTGAATATTATAATTTTTGCTTTCTTTTGCTTTTCTAATATGCAAAAATCAATTTAAATAGAGTACACTTTCAAAATCTATAAAAATGATTTTGATAAAGAAAAAATATTGTTTGTTTCTCTCTCCCACATTTGAACTTTGGGTCAGCATTAGATCAGATTATTAGTAGAAGTCACAATTTCCTTATATACCTGATTGTGACAGCTATAGTGATAGTGACTCTATCACTATCCACATCAGTTCCAAGTCTAGAATTCCATTCAAATATAGTACAAGGATGCTGTCATATCAAGGCATATTATTCATAATAGATTATTTATTAAGTCTTACTGAAAAACTAGAAGTTGATTATGCTTTACTAATTTAGAAAAATATGATTTTAGCATTATACCAACAAAAATTTTATGATGCCATTTTCTAACATTTAGGATTAGTGATTAAAGATTAGTCAATTTCTTATTTTATTAAATAGGATACAGATAGCTGTTATTTGATTATTTTATATTTTAGGATACAAGTATATCTCCTGTGCTTTTAATTTTTATAATGCAGATTTGAACAACCAATATTATTGTTGTTGATGTTTTTGGTTGGAGGGTGGTTTTTAGCATCATACCTGGAAGTGTTCAGGACTTATTTATGGCTCTGTGCTCAGGAATAACTCTGATTTTTGCTTGGGCATTCCATATATGGTACTTTGTACAAACTCAGGTCAGTTCTGTGTTTGACAAGCATTTTACATTCAAATCTGAAGTATTTGACCTATTTTCAAGGGTAGGAGACTGCTTCCTGTAATTTTAGAAATAGCCTTATATTCCATATGTTCTCTTAGAGCAAAATTATTTTTTTTGCATCCAAGTATTTCTTATTATAAACCAATCAAAAAGCTCTAAGCCATAGAAGATAGCTGTTGGTTACATAGTGAGATGTAGTTTTCTAGGCATAGTAGTTCATTTATTCTTTTTACTTTAGTAAAAGATAATGCAGAGGAACTAGCCAAATATGGGTTTCATATTACTAGATTTAGCATATTATTTATCTTCTCTATGTCATATCACTATGTCTGCATAATAATGTTTCTAATTCACTAAATGATTATGATCCTCTTAAGCATCTATATATAATCAATCTTAAAATGCATTTCTGCTGATTCTGCGTATGTTATATAATATATAAACTGGCCTTTAATGAAAGATCTTGATTTTTTTCTTTATTTGAATATCTTGATTACAAATATTATTGTGTTTAAGTTTCAGTCATGTAAAGAACACACCCCTTCACCAGTGCAACATTCCCACCACCAATGTCCCAAATCTCCCTCCATCCCACCCCACCCCACCCCCACCTGTACTCCAGACAGGCTTTCCAGTTGCCTCATTTAGTCACATGCTTATGGTAGTTCTCTGTGTAGTTATTTCTATAACTGCACTCACCACTCTTTGTGGTGAGCTTCATGAAGTGAGATGGAAGTTCCAAACCTCCTGTCATTGTCTCTGAGGATTGTTGCAAAAATGACTTTTATTTTTCTTAAAACCCGTAGATGAGTGAGACTATTCTGTGTCTCTCTCTCTTCCTCTGACTTATTTCACTCAGCATGATAGATTCCATGTACATCCACGTATAGGAAAATTTCATGACTTCATCTCTACTGACAGCTGCATAATATTCCATTGTGTATATGTACCACTGTTTCTTTAGCCATTTCCCTGTTGGAGGGCATGTTGGTTATTTCCAGAGCCTGGCTATTGTGAATAGTGCTGCAATAAATGTAGGTGTGAAGAAGTTTTTTTTTTTTTTTTTTTTTTGTATTCTTGTGTTCTTAGGGTATATCACTAGCAGTGGAAGAGCTGGGTCAAATGGGAGCTCAATTTCCAGATTCTGGAGGACTCTCCATATCACTTTCCATAGAGGTTGGACTAGACAACATTCCCACCAGCAGTGGATAAGATTTCCTTTCTCTCCACATCCCCACCAATGATTATTCTCATTCTTTGTGATGTATGCCAATCTCTGTGATGTGAGATGGTATCTCATCATTGTTTTGATTTGCAACTCCTTGATGACTAGTGATGAAGACCATTTTTTCATGTGCCTTTTGGCCATTTGTATTTCTTTTTTATCAAAGTGTCTATTCATTTCTTCTTCCCATTTATTGATGGGATTAGATGTTTTTTCCTTATAAAGTTCTGTCAGTGCCCTGTATATTTTGGATATTAACCCCATATCTGATGGGGGTTGGGTGAAGAGTTTCTCCCACTCGGTGGGTGACTCTTGTATCCTGGGCACTATTCCTTTTGAGGTGCAGAAGCTTCTCAGCTTATTGTATTCCCATCTGTTGATCTCTGCTTCCACTTGTTTAGAAAGTGCAGTTTCCTCCTTGAAGATGCCTTTAGTCTCACTGTCATGGAGAGTTTTACCGACGTGTTGTTCTATATACTTTATGGTATCTGGTTTGATATCAAGGTCTTTAATCCATTTGGATTTTCCTTCTTACATGATGTTAACTGGGGGTCTATGTTTGCTTTTTTGCAAGTGGCTAGCCAGTTCTGCCAGCACCACTTGTTGAAGATGTTTTCCCTGCTCCACTTAAGATTTCTTGCTCCTTTGTCAAAAAATAGGTGATTTTATGTCTGGGGAACATTGTCTGAGAACTCAAGCCTATTCCACTGATCCGAGGGTCTGTCTTTATTCCAATACCATGCTGTTTTGATAACTATTGCTTTGTAGTACAGTTTAAAGTTGGGGAAAGTAATGCCTCCCATTTTCCTTTTCCCTAAGAGTGCTTTAGCTATTCGAGGGTGTTCATTGTTCCTGATAAACTTCATAAGTGTTTGATCCACTTCTTTGAAGAATGTCATGAGTATTTTTAAGGGGATCACATTAAATCTGTATAATGCTTTGGGGAGCAATGCCATTTTAATGATGTTAATCCTGCCAAACCATGAGCAGAGTATGTGTTTCCATTTCTGTGTGTCCTCTCATATTTCTTGGAGCAGAGCTTTTTTGTTTTCTTTGTATAGGTCCTTCACGTCTTTGGTCAAGTTGAATCCAACGTATTTGATTTTGTGTGGCATTAATGTGAATGGGATTGCTTTCTTGATGTCCTTCTCTTCCCTATCATTATTGATGTATAAAAGGCCATTAATTTCTGTGTGTTAATTTTGTAGCCTGCCCACCTTGCTAAAAGTGTCTATTGTTTCTAGAAGCTTCTTGGTAGAGTCTTTGGGGTTTTCTAAGTAAAGTATCTTGTCATCTGCAAACAATGAAAGCTTGATTTCTTCCTTTCCTATGTGGATTCCCTTGATATCTTTTTCTTGCTGATTGCTATAGAAAGCACTTCCAGTACTATGTTGAAGAGGAGTGGTTAGAGAGGACAGCCTTATTTTGTACCAGAATTTAGAAGGAAGGCTTTTAGTTTTTCTTCATTGAGGATAATATTTGCCAGTGGCTTGTGGTAGATGGCTTTAACTAGATTGAAAAAGGTTCCTTTCATTCCCATCTTGCTGAGAGGTTTGATCAAGAATGGGTTTTGGACCTTATCAAATGCTTTCTCTGCATCTATTGTAATGATCATGTGATTTCTATTTTTCTTGTGGTTGATGCTGTGTATGATGTTAATAGATTTACGATGTTAAACCATCTTTGCATTCCTGGGATGAAACCTACTTGGTCTTAGTATACCATCTTCTTGATGATGCATTGGATCCTATTTGCCAGGATTTTATTGAAGATTTTTGCATCTGCATTCATCAGCAATATTGGTCTGTAATTTTCTTTTTTGTTAGCATCTCTGTCTGATTTTGGTATCAAGGTGATGGTTGGCTTCATAAAAGCTGTTTGGGAGTGTTCCCGTTTTCTCAATTCATGGAAGACCCTGGCTAGGATTGGTAGTAGCTCCTCTTGAAAGATTTGAAAGAATTCACTAGGAAGTCCATCTGGGCCTGGGCTTTTCTTTTTGGACAGATGTTTGATTACAGTTTCAATTTCCTCAGTAGTGATGGGGGTGTTTAGATATGCTACATCCTCCTTACTTAACTGTGGAAGGTTATAAGTATCCAAGAATTTTTCCATTTCTTCTAGGTCCTCATGTTTAGTAGCATAAAGTTTCTCAAAGTAATCTCTGATTACCCTTTGAATCTCTGCGATATCTGTCATGATCTCCCCCTTTTCATTTCTAATACGGGTTACCAGGTTTCTCTCTCTCTTTCTTTGTTAGTTTTGCCAGTGGCCTATCAATTTTGTTTATTTTTTTCAAAGAACCAACTTCTGCTTTTGTTGATCTTTCGGATTGTTTTTTGGTTTTCCACTTCATTGAGTTCTGCTTTCAACTTTGTTATTTCTTTCTATCTCCCTATTTTTGGTTCCTTTTGTTGGTCATTTTATAATTTTTTGAGCTGTGTCATTAAATTATTCAGGTATGCCCCTTCTTTCTTCCTGATGTGTGCTTGTACTGGTATAAATTTTCCTCTCAGGACTGCTTTTGCTGTGTCCCAGAGATTCTTGGAGTTTGTGTCTTCATTATCATTTGTTTCCAGGAAAGCTTTGATTTCCTTTTTGATTTAATCTCGGATCCACTGGTTTTTCAGTAGCAGGGTATTTAATTTCCAATTGTTAAAGTTTTTCTTTTGTGTGCCTTTGTATTTCACAACTAATTTTAGAGCCTTGTGGTCAGCAAAGGTAGCCTGCAAGATTTCTATCCTCTTGATTTTATGGAGGTATGTTTTATGTGTCGGCATGTAGTCTATCCTGGAGAATGACCCATGTACATTGGAGAAGAATGTGTATCCAGGTTTTTAGGGATGGAGTGTTCTGTATATATCTACTAGTCTTCTTTTTTCCATAACTCTTTTCAGGGCTAGTATGTTTTTGTTGGGTTTCAGTCTGGATGACCTATCAAGTGTTGATAGGGCCGTGTTGAGGTCTCCCAGAATTATTGTGTTATTATTGATGTCTTCTTTTAGATTTGTCTGTAACTGTATAAGATAATTTGTTGGTCTCTCATTGGGTGCATATATGTTTAAGAGTCTGATTTCTTCCTTTTGCACATATCCCTTGATTAGTACATCAGGTCCATCTTTGTCCCTTACCACTTTTTTGAGTATAAAGTTGGTGTCATCAGATTTAATATGGCCACCCCAGCTTTTTTCAGGGTATTGTTTGCTTGGATAATTTTCTTCTAGCCTTTTGATTTTGAGTCTATGTTTGTTCTGACTATTCAGGTGTGTTTCTTGTAAGCAGCAGAAGGTTGGACTCATCTTTTTGACCCATTTTTCCACTCTGTGTCTTTTACTTGGTGAATTTAGTCCATTGATATTGAGGGAGATGATTGTCATAGGATTTAATGTCATCTTTGTAGATAAGTTTGCTGTGTTTGTTGGTGTCTCTTGTCATAAAGTAGACCTGTCATTTTTTCCTTTAAGGCTGATTTTTCATCTGTGAAGTTTCTGAGCTGTTGTTTATCCATGAAGCTATGTATTCTTCCTGCAAACCTGAACGTGAGTCAGGTTGGGTGCAGTATTCTCGTTGAGACATTCATCTCATTCAGTCTTGTCAAAATATCCTACCACTGTCTTCTGGCCTTAAGAGTTTCTTGTGACATGTCTGCTGTAAGTCTTAGGGATCCTTCTTTGAATGCAATTTCCCTTTTTGATCTTGCTGCTTTCAATATTCTATCTCTATCTGTGGGATTTGTCATTGTAATGAGGATTTGTCTGGGTGTTTTTCTTTGGGTCTCTTTTAGCTGGTACTCTTTGGGCATGTAGGATTTGATTGCATGTAGTCTCTACCTCTGGGAGTATCTCTTTAATGATATCTTTAACAGTTGATTTTTCCTAGAGATCTCCTACGTGGGTCTTGGGACCACAATGATTCTTATGATTCTTATGTTTTTTCTGTTGAGTTTATCAAAGACTTCTACTTTCATCTGTTTGCATTCATTGAGTACTTTTTCCATTGCCTGATCATTTGTCTTAAGGTTCTTTTCCAATTTCTTCTGCTGTGTTTAGTATTTCTGCATCTCATCTTCCAGTACTCCAATTCTCTCCCCAGCTGCTGTTACCATGCAGGCAAGGCCATCCATTGAGGTTTTCAGTTGAGTTACTGTGTTTTTCAGATCTGTTATTTCAGTTTAGAGTTTTCTGATTTCTGTCTTTGTGTTCTGTTCAGATCAATCTATGCTTTTTTTTGGTTCTACAAACATCTTCCATATTGCTATTTTAAGTTCCTTATCCAAGAGGTTATTCAGGTGGTTGGAATTTTTTAGGTCATCTGAGCTATTGTCTTCATTATCTGTGCATGGTGTTTGCCTGTGAGGTTTCCCTATTGTCATGCTTATAGTGTGATTTTTTTCTGCTTGTTGTGGTGGGGTTCATTGGTTAGAAAGAGTGTGTGGTCGTCCTCTTATGCGGCCTCTAGATGACTGTTTTTTTTTGGGGGGGTGGGGTGCACTTCCTAGGCCTCTGAGTAGAGCTTCAAGTATTCAGGGAAGTCAGACAAGCAAAGCAAAAAGTTCCCTTCAAGTCCTCAGGGTCATCCAAGGCACAGCAGGAGGGCAAAGCTAGCCAAGAACTCTCTGTAGTAGGCCGGATCACCCACAGGAACACTGATGAAATCCAGACTCAGATGGCTGGAAGCACTATGGCCCAAGATGGCTTCTGCGCCCTTCTGACACCCAGCAGAAACCAGCAGGAATTAATGTGTGTACATCCCAACCCACCTCTGAAGCAGGCAGGATCACTGGTAGGAAAGCTGATGAAATCCAGTGTCAAGCAGCTGAAAATCACATGACCCAAGATGGCTTCTGTGCCTTTCTGACTCCCGGCAGAAACCAGCAGGCAGAAACCAGCAGGAATCAGTGTGTGTATGTTCCAACCCATCTCTGAAGCAGGCAGGATCACCAGCAGGAATGTTGATGAAATCCAGTCTCAGGCAGCTGAAAACCACATGACCCAAGATGGCTTCTGTGCTCTTCTGACTCCTGGCAGAAACGAGCAGGAATCAGTGTGTGTAGATCCCGACCCACCCCTGAAGCAGGCAGAATCACCGGCAGAAAGGCTCATGAAATCCAGTCTCAAACAGCTGGAAACTGCATGGCCCAAGATCAGATCTTGATTTTTTGACAAATTTTTTTTCAAGGAGATGATGTAGAGGTAAAATAAAAAATATCATTTATTTTTTGATTCTTTGCATCAAGGAATTCTTTGTCCAAATGTGGACAGATAAGTGCGATATAAGGCCAACATATAAAAATTATTTGATGTATTTCTTCAAAACTGGGAGTTTGAGAAAAAATACATGTTGAAGCATAGGTGTCTCTAGTCTTCTGTTGTAGTAATAGAGTAACATATGAAAGTACCCTGAAACTTAAATACATTTGCACTCATGTAAATAATTTTAATCTCAATTGAATATATATAACTGCACATATTTATATTTTACATTTGAATAAATTTAGGAAAATTATGTTTAAATTTGATAAAATGTAAAGAAAACTAGATAACTTGTAGCTGAGTGAACTCATAGTCATTTTTCCTCTTGATATTCATTAAAGGAAAATTGTAATTGAATATATTCTCTGATTGGAGTAAGATGCCACTTCTAGATTGTAGCCTATTGTCTTCATCTGCTCTCCTCTAACCTCTGACCTTCATAGCAGTGCTCAAGGGAGTCTAAAGTCTACTCCGTTGGATAATTTGCTAGTTCATTAAAATAAATAAGTTTTTTGGTCTTGTATTTACCAAGTACTCAGTAGAGATGGAAATGGAGCTTGTACGAGGCATTGAATTTGTGGCTTTGTATGTACCCTGACCCCTTCATATAGCCTTTTAAAACATAAATGATTATACTTACCTGGCAGGGGTGATACCATGATCACGAAGGTGGTTTTCCCAGGTGAGGCTTACACATTACATTCCAGATGTGCTGATCCCTGCGATTTCCCCAAATGTGGGAAATGATTGCATAATTTATGGTTGTGGGGGACTGCGTTTCTGTTCTCCCCTGAAAAAAAAAAGTTGAAAAAATAAAAACAAACATAAATGATTTTCCAAGGTTGAAAACCGAGAAAATAAGACACTTGTTTTGCATATGCTTGCAGCTAAGCCCAACACATATCTTCAGCTGAGCACAGAGTCAGGAGCACTACTGTGTGTAACCCACATTCCTCTTAATAATTTAATAATAAAATGAAATTAATGTTACATCTTTTATCAAGTGTCAACAGAACCACTGATTATCTTTGTATAAAATGCTAATAAGTTAATATTTTACAGAAATTCATTTAGTTTATAGTATGTAAAGAAACTTTATGTTTGCTGCACTGATATGTAATTTATATTTATATATGATTGGGATTACTGTATATACTTTGAAGTCATGAATATTTTAACTGTGAGGAATACAGAGAAAGAAAAAGATGTATGAGCAGGATTTGTATCATGAAGATGTATTCTAGTCAGTTTAAAATAGGCAATCAGAAAGAACTCTATAGAGGTAGGTGTGTGGATGTGCCATTTTGTTATCAAAACAAATGTGGGAAGGGGCATAGTTCCTATTGTCTAGAAGGTGATAAATAATGAATGTTTCAACATTTTCATCCTCTCAGTTTTTACCAAAACTTCTCTTTGGTTCTGGGCCAGCCTTCTATATCAAAATGGTCTAAAAAGCAAGAAAGTAGAATTAAATACACAGGTTAAAACTAAAGAATGTTGGCATTAACAGTGTGAATTGGTGTGGATAAACCCCTGATATTTGTGCTAAAATCCAAATGTAACTGAATGACTCTTATCTGGAAATATGAGAACATAAGAAAGAGGAATTTGGCTAGAGCCACTTTTTGGCATGAGTATGTCAGAAATACCATAAGCACAGGCTTTTTCACAGATGCTATTTCATTGTTTGGACATCTGGCTGATTTGCTGAAAACATGCATTTGTGGAAAAATATATGGGAACATTTCTTTTTGATAAATAAGGAAATACTTTGGTAGAGATTTAGTATTGAATTCTTACTATATGTTTGCTATTTTCTTTCAGCAATAACAATGTTTTGTTTTTTCTTTGCTTATTTTAGGGAAGAAAGAAGACTCATGTTTATTGTATAGTCATGGTT
Source organism: Suncus etruscus (assembly GCF_024139225.1). Classification (NCBI taxonomy): domain Eukaryota; kingdom Metazoa; phylum Chordata; class Mammalia; order Eulipotyphla; family Soricidae; genus Suncus; species Suncus etruscus. The sequence continues at coordinate 134,255,141 of NC_064851.1, forward strand.
GCTTTCACATTTTAGCAAGCTGTTCTTGAAAACAAAGTAGGAAGCCACATACATTATTTCTACATGTTTCCAACTGTGTGGAAAATTAGTATTGTGAAATTTCAGTGTATTACATATAAATAAACATACCTTATTCATCTCACCTATAACTCTGAAGTCTTTCTGGATAAATGATTAGTTCAGGCAGTAAAGGAACTGACAAAAGGTTTGCCTGAGAAATATTTTTCTATTGTATGCTTCTATTTTTATTTTTTCAGGTAATGTCAACAAAATATTTCTAATTTAAATTCTGTAATGCATTTTTCTTAAGGTTTGAATGGCTTTTTCAAATACAGTCTGTCTATAGGTGGCAGTGATTCTTCATGGTTGCATGCTGTGGCTTAAGTGTACAGATTTATGAAAAAAGTTGAATTTGGGTGGCAAACTGCTGAAGTCTTTAAAAGATTTTCTAGTTTCATCATTCAATAAATTTATGTTGTTCAAAAATGCTGTTATGAATAATAGTTTTAAGCAATCCTCAACTGTCAGTGCTAAATAGTATCTAATTTGCCTTTCTGATCTTGACCATGGGAAGCTTTTAATAAAGATTATTATTTCTTTCACACCAAAATTCAAATAACTGACCCACTGTACTAGGCATTGCCTAGTAATGCCTGCTTCTCATATGCCTGTTTCAGAAGATAAAAAATGACTAAGTACTGATATATAATAAAAATAGTCTGATATGGATAAAATAGTAGGACACATGAGAAGTTTGGTTCTTTAAGAAATTGATAAGATCCTACTGATACCTTCAATGTAGGACTTGTTAGCATACTGGTGTTAAGGCTCCAATATATATGTTTTAATAGAAACTCTGGTCTAATCTTCAAATTATCAGAATGTTATTGATAAAGATTAACTTTCCATAAATTTTTCTTCATTGTTAAGTAGAACAAATATACAAACATGTTGGGGGTTGCATTCCCCTCAATTAATTAACCTGGAATTCATGAACATGTGCTGGTTAGTTAGAAAGAAACCTAATAGTTGTTCATATTTGATTCATGCTTTCAACATATGACCACCCTACAAAGGAAGGACTCTAGGTTCTTTAGCCATATCTGAATTCCCCTAACAATTCTACCTATTTTCATCCATTCTAGCTCACACATTATCATATTTTAACAGTTATGTGATCTGGAATGTTCTAAAAACTGATTTTCTACAACTGTACTCTGTGAAACAACAGTTGGAATGATACCTATTACAACAATCATATATGAAGATATAATAATCAACCTTAAAACACTCAAATACATATCAGAAATTAAGAAGTAAATCTAAGGAACAATACACAAAGTTCTTTTTAAAAACTGAGTCACAGAGTTGCTGAATCAAAGGAGAGGAACATACATACTTAAAAGCATTTCTAAAGTGAGTATCAAAAGTGATACTAAAAACTTAGACTTGGGATTTGGTGATAATGGTTTTTGGCTATGAAGAAATAGTATTTTGTTGATTTAGTGCCCTGTTTTATGTAGAATGATCAATGAAATAAGGAAATCTCAACTATTGATACATTCCTCAAATTTTATTCAAGAAGTTGAATCTGATGACTTAGGAAGATACTTATCAAATTATCTGATATATTCTTTTTACTGTGTATATTGGAGTTATATATAAATAACAGCATATATCAGTATGTTAGTCAAATATTCATTTCAATAATCACATAAAATAGAAATTTATAGCATTGAACACTTTGTGTCACGTTTTAAGTAGCTTCCTAATGACATTTGAAAATTTTTGTCTCAAAACTGAGAACTTTATTTAATTGATAGCAACAGTAGTATTATTTCTTGTTTTTATAGATAAGGAAATTTGACACATTATATAGGTGATATAAAAGGTGATAGCCTTTCTAACACGATAGCTTTATACAGTGCCTTTTTTCTGAAGTCATCATTAAAATTATTTTTACAGCATTTATAATATTTTGCCTTAAAGTATTTTCAAAACTCCTCTTCCCTTTCCCAAGTTCTGCCTCTGACCGAGTTCTTTTTCTTTCACAAGTTCTGCCTCAGATAGTAGGCAATTTTGCCTCCCTCAAGAGACACTGAGAATGTTCTATTCTTTCCTCTGCACCTCTGTGGCTTCTCCTTTCTTCAAACTCACTGAAGCAAATGTAGTCAGAGAATCCAAGATAGCACAGAAATTGTAGAGAGCCCATTTTTGCTGCCAGACCAAATTGTGCTCTCAACAGAACATGATTACTAAAACAGACATTGTATTTTAATTCCCCTCTAGTTCCTGTGTAGAAATAACACGTATGGTTGCACAGGTTGTGTCTATTTTTAATTGGTTCTGCTCCTCTATCTATTTTTAATCAATTCTGATTCTATAGGGAATATAGATGTAAGATTAATTTCTTCCAAACTTTCAACATTTTTGCATTTTTAGATCTATTATAGAAAAACAAAGATATTTCATTTTATATCCATTCAAAAACTTTATGCACACAGCATATAAGTCATCTTTTGGGTTATATTATGCTTTCAAAGTATGACTTAGTGAAATATGTTCAAATGGGAACTTTACTTTGGGATCTTTATATCATATATTTGACAAATATAAGAATCACATCACTTTTTTATCTTCAGAAATAAAGAATTTTTTATATAACATTTGCCATTTCAATGTAAGATGAAGTTCTACTTTAAAACATTTTATTTAAACATTGTGATTTACAAAGTTATTCATAGGTATATTTTAGGCATACATGTTTTAGGACTGATCCCACAACCAGTGCCCACCTCCATCCATCAATATTCCCAAAGTTCATCCATATCTCCACTTGCTGTCTCAAGCTGTCAACATAACAGGCACCTTTTAAGCTTGGTTTTTAAACTTTGGGTCTTATGATTTCATTGTTGTTGCTCAGTTCTGTTCTCTCTTAACACCATCAACACACCTGTGACCTCTTAGCCCCTGTTCTCCATCATTTTGTATGTGTCCTTTTCCTTTCCCATTCAATTTCTTTCCTTCTCCTCACTATGTTTTAGTGCTTAAAGTGTTATAGATAATCTCCATTTAAGACATTGCATTTCTTTATACAGTTATCCTAAATACCACATATAAGTGATACAACCCTGCATTTATTCTTTTCTGGCTTATTTATTTTAATTTAATATCTTCTAATGTTATCTATGCTATAAATTGCATGAATACATTTTTTCTTATAGCTATGTAGTATTCTATAATATATATATATATTTATATCACATCTTCATGATCTACTCATATAATTGAACATCTAGGTTTAGTTTAACTCTTAGCTATTGTACTAAGTCCTATGATGAGTAGTAGTATGCATACATTTTTTTTAACAAATAATGACTCAGAGGAGGAAAAGATAAAAGAGTATATTCAATTTAATATAGTGTCAAAAAAGAAAAAAATATAGTGTCAAAAACTATCAGGTACCTAGGAATAACAAAAAAGGGAAGATTCCTGTACTATAAAAACTTTAAAACACTTAAGAAAGAAATAAATGAGGACCTAAGAAAATGAGAAACAATATATGCCAATGAATGGGAAGAATCAAAGTTATCAAAATGACCATACTACCTAAACTGCTATATATTTAATGAAATCCATATTCAAATTTAGACATTATTCTTCAAATACTTAAAAAGTCACTTATAAAATTTGTGTGCAGCCATAAAAGACCCCAGATAGCCAAAACCATACTAAATACCAAGATATTGGGTGGCATTCCTTTACCTAATGAAGTTGTACTATAAAGCTGTAGTGATCAAAACAGCATGTTATTAAAATATCTAACAATTGGATCAGAATAGAATATTTAGTGGAAAGGCCCAAATATATGGTGAATTAATTTTTGACAAGCCAAGATCATGAAATAGAAACAAGACAGCCTCTTCAACAAGTGTTTTGGGGACAATTGGGAAAAAAGTGTAAGAAATTAAAGATAAATTCATATTTTACAAGACACATGACAATTGAAAGTGATTCAAAGACCTTGAGACCACATCTGAATCTATAAAATTTATTGAGGAAAACATAATCAGAATACTTGAAGATCTAGACCTCAAAGTAGTCTTCAACCCCTATGGACAAAAATATGCAGGGTTCTCAGTAAACTAAGAATCAAACTGCCATATAACCCAGCATTCCTACTTTTGGTTATCTATCCCCATGACAGAAAAATAGTCAGATGAAATATCTGGTTTTATAAGATTTTATGGTCAATATAGAGAAAAAATAAGTTGTATATTTTTACTACTGATATTACATTCTACTGATATGAAATTTTTTATTTATTTACAAACAGCTTTATTTTGATATTTTAGAGACAAAATGTTGTAAACAATTATGTTTACTTTTTAGGATTACCTTTTTTCCCCTTTTACACATGATTTGGGAACCATGTTTTGCTTTCCTTTAAATATATCTGTTTAGTCAGATAGCTTTTGAAAAGTAACAAGTTTTGCAACAATTTTTTTGTGAAATAAATAATATTGTGAACAACAATTTGGAATTTAAAATAAAGGCTACCTATACATAGGAACATCATATTGGGTTTATATATATGACTCTGACAAACAATGGTGGTTGACAATTCTATGTTTATAAGTCTATGTTTGACTTCTAATTGTTCAAAGTTTTGATTTTCACGTGGTAATGTAATATAGTCTTCCTTTCTACCAATGAGCTATTTTATTACATTTATTAAATTGAAGATTGATAATTTTCTTATATTATCTAAAAATAAATTGCCAGACAAAACAGTATTTATGTTTTTTGGTTTTTGTTTGTTTTGGGGACACACTTGGCACACTCAGGAGTTACTCCTAGCTGTGCACTAAGAAATTGCTCCTGGCAGGCTTGGGAAATCATATGGGATCAAACCCAAGTCCATCCTGGATAGACAGCATGCAAATCTAACGCCCAATCACTATGCTATCACTCTAACCCCAATATCTATGCTTCTTATCTCTTCTCCCTAAAAAATGCTGGATTCAAAATTGATAGGTCAATAATTTGTACTTCTGGTAATGATTTAATTTACTTAACTTTTGATATTTGTGCACCAATGAAGAATCTGTGTTTTTTTGTTTGTTTGTTTTGTTTTTGGGTCACACCCTGCAAGCGCTCAGGGATTACTCCTGGCTCTATGCTCAGAAATCATTCCTGGCAGGTTCGGGGGACCATCTGGAATGCTGGAATTCAAACCACCGTCCTTCTGTGCTACCTCCATGCTATCTCTCCAAGAATCTGTATGTGTGTTTGTGTTTTATAAATACTTGGGTGGATATTATTTTGATCATAGAAAAAGCCCAAAACATTAGCTGTTTAATAAACAAATAGCCAAGGTTTTACTTACCTCAACATTTAGTTCCAACACAATTGGGAAACATTTGAAACAGAAGTAACAACAATGCTTATCAAAATGTTGAAGCAAAACTTTGAAGGCAGTTTTATACTAGTTTTTTAAGAAGAACTTCTAGGAAAATAATTGTACCAATATAAATTTGATACTTATTTCCTGGAAAAAATTCTATCATATACCAAAAAATGGATAAAATGTATATACTTGCAAATGGTATGTTGTGTTCAGGGGATAGCTGGAGAACTTAGTGATTATGAAGAATAGTACAATATAAGAATATTTATAATCAACACTTTAACAGTAATATGCATTGCTTCCTTCAATTCCTTAGTTTTTCTCTAAAGATTGTGATGATTTAATCATCTTTCAGTCTATCATCTCACCTGTAAAGTCTAGAATAATGTAGTTTTAGCAGTAAATACAATTGTCATATATTTGGCATTATACATGAATCCCTTTAACCAGAAAAAGTTACTAATTTTCAATTTGAAAGTAAGATTCAAATAACCATAAAATTTAATGTTTCTTCAGTAATCCTAATATTGTTTTAAATATTGCATATAGAATTACTATCAAATAATAAAATCAGAGCTTTCTTAATTTGTGTAGAAAACTACAAAGACTTATTTTGGTTAAGTTAACATGTATATTTCCACCATAATTTAATTTCTAACCCTCTTTTATAATAGCTGATAACAGACATCATGCGCTTTGGCACTTCCTCTTTGTTATTATAGATGCAGTCTTGGGAGAATAAAAGGACCCAGTGTGCCTTGTTTCACATTAACTAACTTTGTCCTTTCATTTGAATTGTTCCCATTGGGAATAGTTGTAGAAAGGTCAATGGAATAGTTTTGAAAATACTTTGAATATAGAATTTTCTGTGAACTTGGCATGATTAAATCGTTCCCATATGTTTTGTTAGAGCACTATTATCTTCTATACGACTGAAAATGATTTTTCCAAATAGTATAGCCATACTTTTAGGGAGACAAAAATTGAATACATCATTTTTTAACCAGCTACAAATCTTAAACCATTTAAAAGACATAAGATATATTTTCTGGACTGGTGAAGAGTATGTCTTTTCATAAACCAGTCACAACATATAAAATTTGTCTTTTAGTATCTCTTATAGATTCTAAAATTAATAATTCTAAAATTTCAAATTTCCCCAATGGGTTCTTGTAATAACCACACCAATTTAATTACTGATTTTCTTTGCAGTTTCCATTTATTTTCTGTTTATAATTGTTTTGACTTTTTTTACAATTTGCTGTGTATAAATATAATTTTATTGGAACAGAACAATATATTTTGTCTGAATAGAAGTTTATTTAATAACAGAAAGTTATTAACTTTCTTTAGGTACCATAATGACTACACTAATGTGTATTCTCAGAAAAAGGGTAAAAGAATTTTTTTCTCATATTGTTACTGACACTTACCCTGCTTTATGTTTTTGATAAAAGCCATTCTTACAAGTTTAAAGTGATGTTTGTGGTGATTTTCATTTATATTTACCTAATGTTAAATGGTGATTGTCATCTCTAGTGTTTATTGAGAAACACAATGTTTTCTTTGGTAAATGTCTATTCAGTTCCTCTAATATTTTTAAATTAGATTGGAATTGTTTTTATGTTATGGTTTAATTAAATGATTTTAAAAATTGTCTTGATTATTTGTCTTTATTCTAGTGCTATGCTGTTTTAATTATAACCTTTGTAGTTTGAAGTTGGGAAAAGTAATGCCTTCATTTTTTATTTTTCAATTGAAGCATTGTTTAGCTATTGGAGAAAGAGGTAAAAGTCTATTGTCCCATATGAATTTCAAGAGTGTTTGATCTATATCTTTTTTTGTTTGTTTTGTGTTTTTTGGGGGGCACACACAATGACACTCAGGGGTTACTCCTGGCTGTGTGCTCAGAAATTGCTCCTGGCTTGGGGACCATATGGGAAGCCAGGGATCGAACCACAGTGTGTCCTACATTAGCCATGTTTAAGACAAATGCCCTACTGCTGCACCACCCCTCCAGCCCCTGATCTATTTCTTTGAAGAAATGTCATGGGTATCCTTCTAAAAATATCATTGAATCTATATGGTGCTTAGGTGAGTATTTTCATTCTAGTAATGATCATCTTTTTAATCCATGAACAGGAGGTGTGTTTTTATTCCCATTGTCTTTTAATTCTTGAAGTGTGTTTTACAGTTTCCTTTGTATGGTCTTTTCTTTAGGTAAGCTGATTCTGAGGTACTTGATTTTCAGAGGTACAACTGTGAGAAAAATTAAAAAAAAATCTCTTTCATTATTTGCATATAGAAATGCCATGAATATTTGTGTATTAATTTTGTAGCTAGTTGTTTTATTTTACAGATCTTGGATTCTAGAAGCTTTGTTTTAAAGTCTTTAGTATTTTCTAAATGTAGAATTTTGCCATATACAAATATTAAGAGCTTAACTTCTTACTTTCAAATCTGGATGCCATTAATATTTTGTTCATATCTGTTGGCTATGGCAAATACTTCCATTACTATATTGAATAGAAGTGGCAAGAGTAAGTAACCTTGCCTTGTACTTAATTTTAAAGGGTTGCCTTTAGTGTTTTGTCATTGAATATAGTGTTTGATAGGAAATGGTTCTAAGTTGAGGAAAGTTTCATAAATTCTCATTTTGTTGAGAGGTTACATCACAAATGAATTTTATCATATGCTTACTGATCTATTTATATGATAATATAATTTTATTAAATTATTCTTATGATATATTGCATTGGTTGACTTGTATGTTAAACCATCCTTACATCCCTGAGATGAATCCCACTTAAACATAGTATAAAATACTTGATAAGTTCTTGAAATATATTTGTTAGTATTTTGTTCAAGATCTTTGCATCACAGATATATAAACATTTATCATGGAGTATTCAGGAATATGATAATTTTATTTTGCATAAAATATACATTGGAGGATCTGGAGAGATAGCATGAAGGTAGTGCATTTGCCTTGCATGCAGAAGGATGGTGGTTCGAATCTCAGCATCCCATATGGTCTCCCGAGCCTGACAGGAGCGATTTCTGAGAATAGAACCAGGAGTAACCCCTGAGCACTGCTGGGTGTGACTCCAAAACCAATATATATACATGTATATACATACATACATTGGAGCAAAAGAATAATCTTCAACAAGTGCTGTTGAGAAAACTGGTTGGCTACTATTAAATAAAAGAATTCAGACCTCTTTATAAACTTTCACAAGGAAGTCAAATTAAAGTGGGTTAAAAATCTTGATATTAGACCTGAACTCATAAGGTGAATAAAGTACATAGAAGAAAAAAATCTTTATGACATCAAAAATGACATTGAAGGCATCCTCAAGGATGGACACCACTGACTCATCTAGCTGAAACAAAACAAATGGGATTGCATTGAATTAAAAGCTTCTTCACAGAAACTATGACCAGGAAATAGAGAGAGCCCCCTGAATGGGAAAATTTATTTACTGAACAGTTATCTGATAATGGGATATATAAGGCAAAATATATGTAAATCATATATAAATATATAATATAAATATGAATTATAAATATACTAATGTATTTATATTTATTATAAATATACTTTACATAAAATATATATAATACAAATATATAATATATAAATATATGATATAAAGCATATATAAACATATTTATAAATATATATATTAAAGATATATAAAACAATTGTAGAACTTTATAAAAAATATAATCCTATAAAAATTGGGAGAAGAGATGAACAGAAATTTTTGTTTTGTTTTTGGGCCACACTTGGTGGAGCTCAGGGGTTACTCCCAACTCTGCGCTTGCTCAGAAATCACTCCTGACATGCTTGGAGGACCCTATGCCACATGGGATGCTGGGGATTGAATCGGGTCCATCCTGGGTCTGCTGCATGCAAGGCAAATGCCTTACCACCGTACCATCGCTCCACCCCTCAGAAATTTTCTTAAAGAAGAAATATAAATGGCCAGGAGACATATGAGAAAATGAATTGTTGGGGTAAATTAATAGCATGGTGGATAAGAAATTGCCTTGCATGCAAGCAACTAACCTGACTTCTGTCTCAATAATAAGGGTATTATCCCAAGCTTACCAGTAGTGATCTCCGAGCACAGAACCAGGAGCAAGTGCTAAGTACTGCCTGGTATGTACCCCCAATGCTTTTCACCACTAATTATCAGGGAGATGAAACACAAAACAACAAAATGAGATGTTGTATCATACCGTAGAGACTGGCACACATCAACCACCCACCCACCCACCCCCCAACCAGAAAACCTAACATTGTTATATATACATGGGGAATAAGGAACTCTTGTTAACTGTAATGGGAATGTTGACTGGTCATGCATTTATGAAAAAAAATTAACATTCTAAAAATCTAGGTATTAAGTTTTCATTTTATCGAGCAACTTTGTTGGATAAAACACAAAGGCCGGAAAACTAAGTTTTGAACAGAATCTTGCACCCTTATATTCCTTGCAGAACAATTTTCAATAGCCAAATCTGGAAACAACTAAGAATAGATCATGGATAAAGAGACCATGGTACATATACACAATGAAATATTATTTGGCATAAAAATTATAAAGTCACCCAACTTTCTGCTACATGAAGGGTCCCAAAGTTATGTTGTTTGAAGTTATAGAGAAAAAGAGACTGACACAAAGTTGTTTCTCATTTAAGATATTAAAAAATACATAATGGCAGAATAAGGAATGTTCACAGATAATGGAAACAAAGAACATAATTAGTATTCAATATGAATACACTTCTGAAGGGGACAGGGAATAGGGCAAGGAATGGGAAAGGACTACCATAGAGGCAAGGGTTCAACTGGGCAAAGTAGGTTTTGCTGAAAAAATGACAATATTAATGTATGATAATCATCTTCATCATCATTGTCCTATCAGCAACAGTATAATAAGACTTGCAAACACACTAGTTTATGTGTGTGTGTGTGTGTGTGTGTGTGTGTTTTGAAAGTGTCTCTAGTAGAAAAGACTTGTGGTAGCCAAAGGGGAAGACAAGTATTGGTTGAGAGAAGTAGTCAAGGTGAAGAGTTCAGTGTTGAAACATTGAATTCCTGCATCCCAATCATAAATAACTTGTAATTTTGCAGTGATTACATAAGAATAAATAAAATTAAAAACAAAGAAACAAAAATAGAAATAAAATTATTTTGAATATAAATTACTTGTCAAATATATGATTTATAATTCTCCACTTTCTATAAGGTGACTTTTCATTATTTTCAATGTTTCTTTCACTTTGAAGTAGACTTTTAGTTTGACGTATTTCCATTTAAACTAGTAAGCATTTTTAGTTTTGCTTTCTTTGCTATTATAACTGAATCTATAAAGATATCCCAAAGGTCAATGCCAACGAGTTTACTTCTTAGGTTTTCTTCTATATTTTTTATGTACTCTCAGATTTTCTTCTAGTTTTTTTCAGGTAAACCTTAACTACTTTGAATTAATTTTGTATGTGCTATTAAGTTGTGCTAAATTTTTCTCTTCTGAGTCCCACTTTTTTCCTTCTTCCATCTTCAGGGCAAAATTTATGGTGTTCAGGGCTTACTTCTATTTCTGCACTCATTGATCATTTCTAGTGAGGCATGGGGGACAAAGAATCAAAACCAGGTCAATTGTGTATAAGGCAATAACCATACCTGTTGAAGTATCTCTATAGTCCCTAAATATTTTTTATTTGTAGTGGCGCAGTTTTCCTAACACCACTTATTGACAAGACTTTTCTTCTTCAACAATGTATTCTTATCTGCTTAGCCACATATTAGGCTAAGGTTATATTAGGCAGTATTATATTATATAACATATTTTATAATAATATATAATATATTATATAATATATTATATAGTATATTTTATATTATATTAGGCAATAGGTTATATGTGGGTTTATTTTTGTATTTTCAATTTTGTTATATTTTTATTTTCCCAATTTTATATTGTTATAATTACTATAGTATTTAGTACTGGTTTTAATCAGAAATTGTGATAAACTCATTTTGTTCTTCACAAAAGTGTTTTTGACTTTTTGAGGTCTTTAGTGGTTTTTGGAATTTTTTTTTTCTTTTTTTGGTTTTTGGGTCACACCCGGCAGTGCTCTGGGGTTATTCCTGGCTCTGTGCTCAGAAATCGCTCCTGGCAGGCTCAGGGGACCATATGGGATGCTGGGACTCGAACAGCCGTACTTCTGCATGAAAGGCAAACACCTTACCTCCATGCTAGCTCTCTGGCCCCGGTTTTTGGAAAATTTAAAAAATTTTTTTGTTCATCTTTGAAGTGTTGATGTAATTTTGATAAGTGTTGCTTTAAATCAGCTTATTGATCTGGATGAAATGTTATCGCCACAATGTTAATTCTCCTAGATCATTAATGTCTTATTGATACATTTTTGCAATTTTTAATTTACTTTAACCATATCCTATTGCTTTTGTATACAGGCTTTTTACCTTTTTAAATCAATTTACTTTTGGGTACTTTAATCATCTTTGTATAATTAAAAATTGAGTTATTTTTCATTTTTACCTGATTATTGTTTGCTTGGATAAATAATGAATTTTTAAAATATTTTATGGTTAGTCTTAACTACTTTCTAATAGTCTTGTAATATTCTAATGATTTTTAAAGATTTCTATGTATAATATCATGTAATTTACAAATAAAAATACATTAACTTCTTTCTTCGAAGTTTGGATTCCTTTCCTATTTTTCTCTTTTCCTTGCTTAAAAGCTTTAACTAGGACTTTGTCTTATGGTGAAAGTATCTATAGCAGATTTCCTATAGCAGATTGTTTTATGTAGCACATTCCTTCCAAAGCCACTTATTGAGTTTTTAAAACTGTAAATAAATATTGAATCTTCTCAAATATTTTTTCTATAATGGTTAAAATGATATGATTTTTTTCTTGGCTTTTCTGTCATACTTGGCAGTGCTCATGGCTCACTTCTAGCTCTGTACTCAGGAGATTATCAGGGGCGATGGGGCTAAAAACTCAAGTTGGTTGCATGCAAGACAAAATATACTGGAGTTTGACTGGGCCCCAAAAGATAAGATGATTTTTACTTGGGGAACGCAACATCCAGCAGTGGTTCAGGACTATTTTTGGCTCTGTACTCAAAAGTTACTCCTAACAGTGGTGGGCAACTTAATGTGCTGCTGGGGACTGAAAAAGGGTCTACTACATGCAAGATAAGCATTTAACTCTCTGTATTATTTTTCAGGGCTTAACCTTTGTTTAGTTTATGCTATGTATCATGTAGCTTAATTTTCACATGATTAACAGCATTAAGGTTTTTGCTCTTATATTCACCAGTAATATTAGTCTATAGTCTTCCTGTGATACATTGACTAGTTTTGTTACAAAGAAAAATATATGTTCATTAATACTTTTTGAGAATAATCAAGATACAGAAATAAGTGAAGTGTTCATTAATGAATACATGGTATAAAGAAGTTGTAAAATACAACAACATTAAATAGTACTCATCTGGAAATATGAAATCTGCAATGTGTAAAGATGTAGATGTGTGGTGTACCCTAAGACCCACCCATTTCTGGGAGGGGTCTTAACCGGATAATAGGTGTGACCCTACCTGCAAGACCTCCCATTCCTGGGAGGGGTCGGGAAAAAGTTAGATAAGCCTGGGACGAAAGGGATTCGGCCCTTTTTGGCTCCAAGCAGCTCGGCTCGGCTGGGATCTCGGCTGAAATCGGCTTGGCTGGGCTCAGCTTTGCCCGGAAAAGCAAAAAACCTGGAATCCTCGCTCCAGATCACAAACCGGCAGCGGAGCCTGGAACTACGGAAAAAAGCCACGTGGTAAGATCAGCGTGGGACAAAACAACATCTGAACTTTAAAAGTTTAAAGAAGCCACGTGGTGAGATCAGCGTGGGACAAATTAATCATCTGAACTATGGTTTTAGGTGTACAAAATTAGTGGGTAGTAATATTTTACTCATAGTTGGTGATGGGATAAGTTTTACTTAGTTAGTAGTTAAAAAATAAAAATAAAAGGGAAGTCATTCAGTTTAGCTCATTTAAACATCTAATTTCTAACCACCTGCATCTTTGTCTTAAGTCATTTTCTTTATAATTTAAATGTGTTTTGTTATCTTTCAGAGTTAATATTTTCAATTGCAAAATGTTTTACTGTGTATTTTAATGTACTTAGCCTGTTTTTAAAATGTATGTTATGCATGTATGCTGAAGTACTTGTGTATAGGAAAAATATAGGAACAGTGAAGTTCCCCCAATATAGTTTAAAAATATAGGAACATGAAAGTTCCGAAATAGTGCTTGGTAAAAAAGCATTAATAGAATTTTAGGTTACAGGTGTAAAGTATATTTTGCAAATGATATGTTTTTGAAAAGGGCTGGTATATTAATTTTCACTTTATTACGTTGGCGCATGAAAATATTTAAAAAAGGGGGAAATGTGGTGTACCCTAAGACCCACCCATTTCTGGGAGGGGTCTTAACCGGATAATAGGTGTGACCCTACCTGCAAGACCTCCCATTCCTGGGAGGGGTCGGGAAAAAGTTAGATAAGCCTGGGACGAAAGGGATTCGGCCCTTTTTGGCCCTTTTGCCGTTTCTCTCTTGGCCCAGCCTTATCTACCTTTTTCCAAACCCCTCCCAGGAATGGGAGGGGCTTGCAGGTAAAGTTACACCTACTATCCGGTTCAGACCCCTCCCAGAAATGGGTGGGTCTTAGGGTACACCACATAGATGAATCTTGAAAGAACTATACTGTGAGATAAATTCACAGAAGAAATACAGAGACTATAATTTTAGTCTTATTTGTATGAGAAAGTAACTAAGCAAATGATCAGAGCAAAACAAAATAAAAAGCAAACTCTTAATTGTAAGAAGGTAATGGGAGATGTTGGAAATAGTATGATGGGTAAAGGGGTAAATCATTGTTTTGTGATTGTTGGTGGTGACCTAAATGTAATAGGTACAGGGGCTGGAGTGGTGGAGAAAGAGGTAAGGCGTCTGCCTTGCCTGCACCAGCCTAGGACAGACTGCGGTTGGATTCCCCTGTGTCCCTTATGGTCTCCCAAGCCAGGAGCTATTTCTGAGCGCATAGCCAGGAGTAACCCCAGAGCATCACTGGGTGATGCTCAAAAAAAAAAACAACAAAAAATGTAATAGGTACAGGGGCCAGCGAGGTGGCACTAGAAGTAAGGTGTCTGCCTTGCAAGCGCTAGCCAAGGAAAGATTGTGACTGCAGTTTGATCCCCCAGTATCCCATATGGTCCCCCCAAGCCAGGGGCAATTTCTGAGCGCTTAGCCAGGAGTAACCCCTGAGCATCAAATGGGTGTGGCCTGAAAACCAAAAAAAAAAAAAAAAAAGTAATAGGTAGAGATGTCAAAATGTAAAAATATATACCTGATACCATAATATCAGGTCTCTATCCTTTTATTTTATTTCACTGACTCTTATTTTCATTTACTTGTCATACATGTATTTCTTTGAAGGATCTAAATTTTAATATGTGGTATTATCTTAGCATCCATAGCCATTCCTTGCGGCCTTTACATTCAATTGTGTATCTTTTTTGCACTGTTTCTGCAATATGTCTTGGGCATTGATGACTTTTTTCTGTACAGCCCAAGAACTTGAATCCATTGACTAGATATGCATTAAAAAACTGTGATTAGTAAAAGGTTGAAGTTATTTTAATGTCATCTGCATTTTTATTGTATTAAAGAATTATTTCTTTGACTGCCTCAAACCTTTCTCTTCTTAACAAATTATTGTTGATTAAAAATGATCAGTTCAATGCAATTTTTTTTGGGGGGGTCACACCCGGCAGTGCTCAGGGGTTACTCCTGGCTGTCTGCTCAGAAATAGCTCCTGGCAGGCACAGGGGACCATATGGGACACCGGGATTCGAACCAACCACCTTTGGTCCTGGATTGGCTGCTTGCAAGGCAAACACCGCTGTGCTATCTCTCCCGGGCCCTGTTCAATGCAATTTTTTCCTGAAGTTTGACTTAGCTTCTCAAGTACAAATAATTTTCTTCATGAATTAATATGGTTCCTGATTTCTAGTACTCATTTCTAGTGCTCATCAGTCTTTCACTCATTTATTGTTCACTCAGCAGGATATGTGTTGTATTTCTAAGTGAAATGCTCCTATAATCTCTGGTGTAAAGTGAAAATTATGAAAAAAATACGAGACCATTTTTCTCTATTCTAGTAAATGCAGATAAAAATACAACTATAAATTAGTAAAATATAAGTTTATAGGTGGCTATAAGGTGACATTAGAAGAGCAATAGAGAAAAATCCAGGGAAAAAGGTCTAACATTTAGCCTTCCAGGTCTTGGTTGGTTAAAAATGTCTCCTTAAAATACATGATAGTTGTTGCAAAAAAATGTGAAACAACAAGATTATTCATGTTATCTGGAAGAAAACTTCTTTAGGTAAGAAGAAATGAGAGAACAATTCTGTTGGAGCAAGTCAGAGGAATCAATATAGCACTAAGGAATATCTGCTTTGTATACATTATAGCTATGTTTACCCTGTAACAGCTTCACATAACTCAAGAAGAAAGGAACATATCACAAATTTGTTTATATCCCTATGGTCCCAGGCAAAAATTTATTTTATATATATTTTAATCTACAAATTTAAGGAACTTAGAGATTTAGAATCTAAGTAAACCTCAAGAATCTTGAAAAATTACAAGGGGTTTTTCTGTAATAAAAGTTGGTGCACATAATGAGAACCTGCTATTCTGGCCTGCATTAATTCACAAGTTATACAATTTTTTATAAGAACTCCAAATATTTAATATAATATTTGTAAAAATCAAGCTAAGAAACCAATGTTCTATTGTTGGCACATATGAAGCATACCATAAGGCACAGCTGAAAAAAGTAGAGTAATTTTTCTAGAGAGATAGTTAAATTGGCATACACATAGTCACTTTTAAAGTTGGAGGTTAATTTCCAGAATTTATTGAACAGAAGCAGCTTGTAAAAATTATAAACATGACTCTAATTTTATGAAATTAGTATAAAGTTGTGCATACTTTTAAAGATTACCAGACTGCATTGATATCTCAGAAATCAGAATGTTTCATTTGATGAGGTTATTCTTTTTTTTGTTTTGTTTTGTTTTGGGGCCACACCTCGTGATGCGCAGGGGTTACTCCTGCCTATGCACTCAGAAATCGCTCCTGGCTTGGGGGATGCCAGAGAATCGAACTCCACTCTGTTCTAGATTAGCACATGCAAAGCAAGGGCCGTACTGCTTGTGCCATTGCTCCAACCCCTGATGAGGTTATTCTTTTAGAAAAAAATGAGAACACAAAATGAACTATAGGAATATAATAACTAGAAAATGAAGTTTGATTCATAATATGCTTAGTATATTTTGGTTTATTTATACTTCACTAGTCTGAAATGGAGTTAACAGTAAATGTGTTGAGATCCTGAGACAGACAATTATAGAAATCTGGATTCCCAAGGGTTCTTAAAATAGAGCTAAAAGCATGTAGTACTTATCATAGGAAAACAAAACTGAGAAAAAAGTCTTATTGAGATCATTGAGAGTGAATGGACATGATGATGCAAAATATTCACAAAAAATGGTTTTACCAACTTGAATTGTCTTCATTTGGAAGGATCTTCATCTATTTTTAAAATGGGAATTATTATTATTGCTTTTTTGGTCACACCTGGTGACGCTCAGGGGTTTCTCCTGGCTCTTGCTCAGAAATCTCTCTCGGCTTGGAAGACCATATGGGATGCTGGGGGATCAAACTGTGAGCCATCCTAGGCTAGCACAGGCAAGGCAAAACGCCTTACTGCTTGCACCACTGCTCCAGTTCCAGGAAGTCTTATTTTTGACATTGTTATTTATTACTGTTTGGAAATCAGTTTTAACTTTGAAGAATGGGTGATGTAATTTGAGTACAATAATTTATAAATAAATTTGAACACTGCATTCCTTTTGTTCAAATTGAAACAATTTGATTTTTAAAAGTATATTTTACTAAGCAATACTAATTTTCTTTTTTTATAAGCTTTATAACAGGAAAAAATTGAATAAATCTCTAAAAAAAGATGTCTCTACCTCAGTACCTAAGATTAGTACAAGGGTTAAGGCATTTGTCTTGCATATGACTTGACTTCAATTCAATTCTTAGAACTACATGTATCCCCCACTCTGGTGCTTCTTCCTACAGCCACTTCTAGTGAAGGGCTATGTATTCCTAAAGATACTTCTGGAGAGAGAATTAAGTTCATCCACATATAAGCCGCTATACTTATTGTATTTTGAAAGCCAAAATCTATTTAGGAAATTGTTTAGCTTGCTCAAACTTCTAGAATAGTATGATCTAGACTGACTATTTCTCATATTTCATGGTCTGGGCTGCTTTGATTCACAGGCAACCCTTTCTTATGTCAACATATGAACAAGGGCTATGTGTATTTTTTGTTTGTTTGTTTGTTTATGGGTCACACCTGGCAGCTCTCAAGAGTTACTCCTGGCTCTGAGCTCAGAAGTACCTCTTGGAAGGCTCAGGGGACCATATGGGAAGCAGAGACTGGAACTGGGGTCTGTCCGGTCTTGGCCAAGTGCAAGGCAAACGCCTTTCAGCTGTGTTACCACTAGGGCCTCAGGGATGTACGTTTAATCTCTTGATAAGGTAAACTCATCTCATTAATGAGGACTTTGTACTAATGGCCTAATCAATTCCAAAAGGCCATAACATGAGGACTGGGCTTCAACATATGAATTTTGGATTGATGAAAACATTCCATTTATATTAATGAGATAGATATGAAAGTCATGCATGGAATAGTGTTTTCTTGCATTTAAAGAGGTAACTTGAAAGTTTTTTACAAAAATTGAGTAAGGCAACCTAAAATACTGAAGCATATGTTTAGGGTTGATATTAAAGTCATTTACAATATTCATGTATATGTACATATATTCATGTATAAATTCCAATGGTGTCATGTATTAAGAATTCAAATATAAACCCTACAAATAAATGACCAAAATTACATGGATACAAGAGGTAACCTATTTCAACAGAAAAAATCATAGTGAGTGAAGAAATAATGTTGTTTACATTATTTTTAATACATTTTTATTGTGACCAAAGTGCATTTCAAATCTTTCACAAAATTATTTATGGTACATAGTGACAATGAATGAGGGGGTCCCACCACCAGTGTTGTCCTCCCTCCACCCCTGTTCCCAGCATGTATCCCATATCTCCCTCCTTTATCCCCCGGAATACTAGTTTAACTGGCTTTCACTTTACAGCTTGTTGTAGATTGGGTATCTATTCTGTTGTAGTTGGAGATAAAAAGGATAAGAAAAAAGGAAGAAAAAATTTGGTAGCAACTACCAAAAAAAAAGAAACAAGAGAAAAAAAAAGGAAGAGGGAAAGGAAAAAATGTATCCAGCAATGAAAAAAAAATCACCAAATAACCACAAGAGTGAAAAAGAAAGAAAAAAGTGGAAGGAAAAAAGAGAAGAAAAATAAAGTCAAAACTAACAAATCAAAAACAAAACAAGAAAAAGAAGGGGTGCTGGAGTGACAGGGTTTGGTGTTTCCCCCAACTTTTTTTTTTTTTTTTGCATAGGCATAGTAAGCATTGGGGAAGAAAGGGAATTCCCGTGGCCTAAGAAATTCAGGGTTTCTCCATCCTTGAAGCATACCATCATGGGATCAACCGCTGGCTCCATATATACCGATTACTCCATCCCGAGGGCTTTCTTGTGGTGCCAGGAAACATTCAGTTGTGGGTGAGAAAATCAGGCCACTGTAGTAAACAATCTTGGTATTTGCGCAGGTCATAGGACAGTGTCTAAGATAGTATTTATGGTTCTAGAGGTTCCTATCCATCATTGTTGTTGTGTTCAGTCTTCTGTAACAAGTACTCCTTGTTTTCGTCAGTCCTTAGGGACTGACTAGCCCAAGCTTAGGATATTATGGATATCCAACGGTTCTGCTCAGTCTCTGTTGGCAAAGTTGGGCCTCTGTAATAAGAAATCTTGTGGTTTTGTTTGTATGTTTGTTTTATAAGAGTCCTGGGCTGGGGCCGGAGAGATAGCTTGGAGGTAAGGCGTTTGCCTTTCATGCAGGAGGTCATAGGTTCGAATCCCCGTGCCCCATAATGTCCCCCGTGCCTGCCAGGAGCAAATTCTGAGCCTGGAGCCAGGAATAACCCCTGAGCACTGCCGGGTGTGACCCAAAAACCACACACACACACACACACACACACACACACACACACACACACACACACACACACACACACGAGTCCTGGGCTACAGTCTAGGGTAGGGTTTTCCTTATTGGTTCCAGGAAAGTTCTGCCCAGTCGCGGTTGTCAAAGTCAGTTTTCTGTAGATGGCGCTCTTATTTTTCGCAGTTCAAAGGACAATACATCTTCTATTTCCATTTAGCGTTAGGTAATGTGATAGAACAACCTGGTCTTAGGTCAAGTTGTCATTTCTTCGTTGTCATATCAAAACTGGCACAAGTTGGTGCCAGAGCGGTGTTATAAATCTTCCAATGGAGCTTAGTTCCTGGTGTTGTTGCCCAGAGCTGTATCAGTTCTACGTCTAGAATCTGGGTTGTTTACATTATTTTTGTCCTAGTTTTGTTTACCTGTAAAGTAGGAACAATATTGAAATTTATTTGTAAGATGATTAATATAATTCATTTATAAAGGTATGTGTTGCTTAATAAATGAAAGTGTTCAAAATTGTGCATGTTAACATGCTGATCTGTTTTTAGCAGTTATTACCATACTTACTTTATGTCATCCACTTTGGAATTTTATATATCTTAAAAATTAACTATCATGGTAAGTATAATTATACTCATGATCCACTCTGATGTCCCTCTTGATGCTGATAATCCTGACATTGGATTTTGCAACTTATTTTCAAAGAAAAGATACATACAAACCTCTATTGTTTTACTAATTTTTAGAGCTCATAAATTTTCTTTAAGAATTAGCATAACTGTAGGGCATTTGTCTTGCACATGGCTGACCCAGGACAGGACGAAACTCTGTTCAAACCCCAGTGTCCCATTTGGTCCCCAAGCCAGGGGCAATTTCTGAGTGCATAGACATGAGTAACCCCTGAGTGTCACCAGGTATGGACCCCCTCAATAAAAAGATTATCAAACTTTATAATTTTTCTGAGTATTATTTAAATGTATATAGAAGAGACACTTGAAAAACAAACCAGGTACTTAGTTGGTCTCAAAGATGTGCTCCAACTGTAGCACTCATTATTGTGCTATTCCGGATTGAAAAAAAGGCAAAAACAGGGATACAGGCATAGGTCAATAGAAGATAAGAATTGAACAACCAGGCCTCCAGGATGTAAACTATGTGCTCCAGTGTTTTGCACTTCTCTCAGACACTGGCCACCAATTAATATTTCCTAATTAGTTATAATACTAGCAATATTATAATCAGTACTCTGGAAATAAGATGGTGCTATTTCATAAAATGAGTGCTGTCTTGACTGATCTGGTGTGAAGGATATGTTTTTCTTCTTCCTGTAGAGTCTCAAGTATTGGGAAATTTAGATTTCCCACATGCAAAAGAATAACAATTGCATTCTCTGTTTTGCATTCAGACTATCTACTTACTTACATTTCTATTTTCAAAAATCTGCAGAACATGTGGCTCTTTTGACATTGGATTGCTAAATAAAGTAGTAACACCTTGAATTTCTGGATTTTGTCCAATAGATGAAAGTCAGTTGGTATTTGTCATGGTTGAAAACTGAGAGCTTGTTTTCTAGACAGTTCTAGTTGATGGCAATAATGAATTCAGCACAGTATGAAACATGCCAGGAATATCTTTGAGGCAAATTATAAAGTACTCTGACACTGTATTTTCACACACGTAAAATATGTTTTTTATGATAGCTAAATCTCTTTTTGGCATTTATTTTATTTTTGAATATTCTATTGTGCTCATTTCTCATGGAATTTATTAACATAGAGCAAAAATTATTTAAATAGTTAAATATAATAATCTGAAGCACAAAGCCAAGTAGAAAAATTGGTGCTTACACTGTATCTTAAAGCCATCTTTAGTTTTCCTATTTTGGAATATTTTGCAGGATCTAATTATGTGATAATTAATATAGCACCCTGAACCCACAGTGAATAATGTACTTTGTGTTCTTTCTGAAGAGCATTTTATGCTTTTGACATATTTAAGCTTGATTAGAGACTATTTTACTGAAAAGTGACTGACTTATAGGTACTAAAATAACAGGCTAACAGTTAAATAGTCTAATTTATAAATTGCAAGATTATTAGTTTTACTGAAAAAAGAAGTTTTACTCTGATTTGGTATAGATTAAACAGATAAGATCAAATAACAGAAGTGAATAGGAAAGAAAGGAAACAATAAACAATTTCAAGAGACAAGACATGCACTATATTGCATGCCCATCTTTGAACCTAAGATTTGTTGAGACATTGATAATTGATAAAATGTTTACTTGATTGTATACTTACCCATAATTATAACTTACTATTTACATCCCTACTCTTTCAAATGGAGTGTTGGAACAATATATACTAGTCATTTCCCATTTGCCAAGTTTTTAATTATCAGGTTGTTCTATACCCTTGATAAATAAGAACAATGGATTGTGGCTGGAGCAGTAACACAGCAACAGGGCATTTACCTTGCAAAGGTCCAATCCAGAACAGACCCTGGTTCAATTCTTGGCATCCATTATGGTCTGCTGAGCATGCCAAAAGTAATTTCTGAGCTCAGAGCCAAGAGTATCCCCTGAGCACAGCTGAGTATGGCCCCAAAACCAAAACCCAAATAAAAAAGGAACACTAGATTTTAACTATATTTTATTGGATTTAAGGACATAATACACAATGAGTGTTTCCTGACTTATACTTGTGGCATTCGAATTAATTAGTTAGAAAAACAGGGACATGAAAATTCTTGTTGACATGTACAATAGTGTTTAAACACATTTAAATATGGGATACTGTTTCTGCAATCTTATGAAAGACCAAAAATAGGACCACTGCTATATAATGTGTAGGGCACTTGCCTGGCATAGAACTGACCTCTGTTTGATCCCTAGTAGTCCATATGTTACCAAAGACCCATTAGGAATGATACTACAGCACAGAAACAGTAGTGAGTCCTGAAAACCGCTGGTTGTCACTCCACCCCTCAAGAAAACAATGACATAAATAATGCACCCTAAACAAATGTAAAATTTATGCGCCTATAATTCTACTCATTCTTTTTTTAATAATTTACTACTTATTATGGAAAACTTCATGATAAATTATGCAAATAAATCTGGTCTAATTATAGTACACTTGCCCAGTTTTTCTGGTCAGGAGGAAGGTTTTTTGAAAATTGGAACTTAAAATAATTCTTCACTTAGTATTTCTAATTAGGAGGTCTAGGATAGTGTCCAGGAATGTTCTCTCCTAATGAGCACCCACATTATTTTAATGTGGGTGGTCCATTTTCAGTTTTCTGAGAAAGTATTTCTAGTTCTTTTTTTTCTAAGAGCTTAAAAGAACCATCCATGAGTTAAAAAAAAATCACCTTGGAGGACTGAGTTGGAGTCAGGCATCACTGAAATTCTCTGCCTGTGTTAATTCCTTTTATTGTCACAACCTGGAAATGGTGTTGTTTATTTTTGCCTACTATTAAGTTATTGATAGAAATTCCAGGTTTTTCAGTTATTTGTTATTGCTTACTTTTTTGTTGTTGCTGTTGTTGTTGTTTGGGCCATACCTGGTGACGCTCAGGGGTTACTCCTGGCTATGTGCTCAGAAATTGCTCCTGGCTTAGGGGACCATATGGGATGCGGGGGAGCCGTCTGTCCTAGGCTAGCGCGGGCAAGGCAGACAGATGCCATACTGCTCCATGCCACAGCTCAGGCCCAGCTTACCTTTTTTGAGAAAAAAAAATCTTTACAGTGTTGTAAATTGACATTCTCATCTGCAATACAGATGAAATAGGTAACATAAACCTTATTGCAATTACTTTCCATTCTACTAAATATATTTCAGCAAAAATTGAGCAAGAAGTTTGTTCTTAATCATTTGTGGGGCAAATCAAAGAAGAAATAAATCAAAAGAAATTTAATTTTAATGTTATTAATAATAATAATAATAATAAAACAACAAAGATACCCTGAATGATACCATGGTATTCAGATTCAAGTTGTAATAAGTACCTTGATGATTTTTTCAAAGAAACAAAATAATTATTTTATATGAGTGAAACTTTACACTAAATATATATTTTTAGCATGTGTTTTTCTTTTATCCTTTTGGAATATTTGGTAAGTTAAGAGCTGTCACAGATTAATATGTTTAGCAGTGGAAGTGGAACTACATATTAACTTCAATTATGAGACTTAAGGAGTTCAATAAGGGAGATCAGCAGGAAGGCAGTGGTAAGAGTCAACATCCACGAGGGAAAAGAAAAAGAAATCAGTCTTTAAGCGCCAATTAAGTTTAATGTTTTGAATAAATGGACAATCTCAAAAAGATTAGGTTGACTTAAATCGCTCATTTAAATGTTTCTACTCTGTGATCTAGAACATTGACAAATGGAACAATAACCCGACTTTATTTTGCAAATGTAATGCTTCTATTGATTTTTTTCTCCCATAAAGTGCCTGCCACTGAATACCATAATGTGCCTCACTATTACAATTTATTCCTTTATGGCCTTCCACTACCTTTAAATTTTGCCGTCTGTCTTCTTTTAGTGAAATATGGTGTCAGCAATTCTTTTTCTGGCTTCACCTCGGTCCATGTATCGCACATTTATTTTCCATCTGTGTTTGTCTCTCCGTCTGTCTTTAAAAATGACAATTTATTTTTGAACTACTTGTAGCAATATTTAACCACTGAATCTTTTAATTACTTACACTGCTGACAAGCAGAGAACATTCAGAGATTGGGGGAAACCTGGTGCATGAAAATGGAATTGAAATGGCTGCACCTTTCCCATTAGCTATCCTGCCAAATTTATGGTGTAATCAAAAAACCCAAGGCCAATGTTTATTGCTATTGAGGGCACTAGACTGTATGTGATGAAAAATCTGACCATGCCATTGACACATTCAGTCTGAAGCAGAATGAAAAATAGACAATGAAAGACCATAAACCATGATGCCTTCTCTTTTAATTACGAATTTCAGTCAAATAGGCTTTTTTTTTCCTAATGAGTGCAGGTTTGAAACATCCTGGAGCTCTCAGAGGGTTCAGGGTGTCTGAAACAAATGTTGAGAATACAAGATATTCTAACTAGTGAGGTGATGGGTAATAATTTAGATTTAAAGTGCTTTATTTATTTTAGAAACACTTCATCTTTATCCTCTAAACAAATGCAAGTTTTCAAACATTTTGTCTCTAATTTAAGAGAAAAGTAATACTCAATGTTTCCACCATAATCTTCTTATATTTTTATGTCTACATAGTTTATGAAATTGATTTGAAAACAAATCATGGACTATATCTGATTTTATAAATGAATCATCATATGGCACATAAAGCTGTTGGAGTGTGAGAAGCTTTGTTAATGATGGTACATTTTCATGGTATGACTCTTAAGGCTAGTATTTGAATAAATTTAGTTCCATGGTAGAGATGGCAGAATTGTGAATTTTCAGTTATTTGTCTATTCTTTGTTTTATTTTAATTTTCACCAATTTAATTATTTAGAATTAATATTTTACATAAAAGTAATATAAAATATATCAGAAGGAAATATTCATACATTTATTACTAAAAATTTCCATTATTTTATATACTTAATTTAATGTTTATTTGATACATGTGTAAATGGAATATTAAACAACTGTAATTGGTTATATATCAAATAATTTATATGTAAATATTCCTATTATATTTGCTTGAACAATATTTTCCATATCAAATGAACTCTGAGATTGTTTTAATCTTTATGGTATTTTTAAATATAAACAAATATAAACTTAATATAATATCATAATATCTTAGAAGATCTATCACTGGTAGATTGAACCTTGACTGAAGGAATTATGGATTATTGGCACAGGAATGGTAGAATAGTAATATGTCTTACATACTTTGTACTATGCATCATTTTAAGGGAAAAACTAAACACTTCATGGAACCTTGACAAGCTAATTTTATTCAAGTCTATCTCATTTGGTTTGGGAATTAGAAAATTATATCTGATTCATAGGGAGGTGAGTTTAAAAGTAAACTGAAATTACTTACCAAATATATTAATTTTATACCACAACACATGTATTGGGATAATGCCAAATTTTTATGATTTATAGTTTGTCCCATATTATAATATAAACATAAATTTAGCATATGCTGAATATTTGCATATATTTTTCCTGACTTCCGGTAATTGTGAAACTTAAACGACCTCATTTTCTTTTTTGGATGGGTTTCATACCTGGCAGCGCTCAGGGGTTACTCCTGGCTCTACTTCTGGCAGGCTCGAGGACCATATGGGATGCCGGGATTCGAACCACTTATGACAGAAGCAAACATGAGACCATTTGCACTAGGATTCTCGGGGGGGTGGTGGTGGTGGTGGTAAAGGAGGGATATGTGGGATACAAGCTGGGAACAGGAGTGGAGGGAGGACAACATTGGTGGTGGGAAAGCCATTCATTCATTGTCACTATGTACTGTAAATAATTCTGTGTAATGAACTTCAGTCACAATAAAAAAAAAGTAAAAAAAAAAAGAAAAAAAACATAAAAGGGTTAATATAGTGCTTTTCAGAACTTTTCAGTCCTACACTTATTTTCCACCGATACGATAGATTTAAAACATCACTTATCAGAATGCAGGAGAAAAATTATTTATCTCACTCAGTAATGTTTATACAGTTAAAGCAATATTTAATAGCAAAATGAAGAGTAAATACATGCTTACTTAATAAGATTTGTTTAGTCACCAAACAGCCTGATTAAAATAAAAAAGCTAAATATGTTTTTCTTCTTTTTTTATATATGGAGATTCAATTGTTTTAGATTTTCAGTGTGGAAATCTCATTTTAGTGTGACATGTCTTAGGAATATCAAAAGCATTTCTATGATGGTAAGTACAAAGAGGCCTATAAAGTGGAAAATTGAACTAACCATTATTGAAATGACATTTCAGGATGTTACAAATTTGGGAACTCTTGATGGATTTGCTACTTGTGCCCTGATAAAATGGCAAATTGACTTAGTAAGAGAAATATATTGGTCAGGGAATAAAAACATGCTTTTAAAATGGTAGGCAATAGATTCTTCAAAAGATTAAAAAGAGGAAGAGAAAAGAATTGAGTGCTGAATTTAAACTTCTGAACAGAACTGTCACGGTCATGTTTAGCACAAATCATTCATAAGTTGGAATTCTGAAGGAGTCCTAAAAATTCATTAAAAATTTCTTTTCTTCTTAAATTGGAAACCAAAAGAGAGAATAAATAAGTATATATATTTTTAATTTGGTAAGTCTTTAACAGAACATATAGCAATGTAAACATTTTTTGTATATTTGTATTTTGAATTTTTGACTAGATATCACTTATTTATATAAAAGAATATGAAGACTTGCTGTCTTGCTACCATAAAGATTCAGAACTATGAAGTAGTTTTGTTTTTCTAAAAATTTCTGCTGCTTTGCCTTATTTTATTTTTAGCATTTAATTTTTTTGGTGTTAGTGGTTATATCTCACACCAGTGAAAAAGAAGAAAAAGCAATAAAAGTTTCATGAGTTCATTAAAGTTTTACAGGCACTGCAGTTCCTGGAAAAATAGTTGTTGCTGTATTCGCCTGCAGTAGCTCTGGATGGGCAGCATTTTACTCATTACGGGACGAGAGACTGTAGATCAGCATTGAAAGGGGACAGGACTTGCCAAAAACAAATGTTGATGTGCTAGTCGGAACGTATTCAGAGTTTTTGTAGATTTCTGTGTTATGTGTAACTTAATAGACAATCTGGAAGAAAATGAGATTGTGGGAATTTAAATCACAACAGTTCATATGAGATGAGTCTTTGGTTACTATATTAAAAAAACACTATTTGCTTATTTCAAGTTTATGGTTAAAATGTATGGAAACTACTGCTCAAGTTTAGATTTTTTTAATTAATTTACTTTAAGGAACATGCAATATGTAGTTGACATAGGTAATCACTATACATTTATTTCCATGTAAATGGGATCAAATTAATAAAATAGGGAAAAGAAAAGGAAATAAAATAAGAAAGATAAAAAAGAGTACAACAAGAAAATTTGTGTAAATTATTGTATCTCACAATGAGGTCATTTAATTACTGTTAGAATCTTTAATAAGATTTTCTTTGCCCGTTAGTTGTTTATCCTGTTACTTTATTTGTTTCTGATTGTTAGGTAGTTTCATATATACATTGGCATCTAAATAGATTTTTATATATGTTTTATTTAAACACTGTGATTACATACATGATTGTGTTTGGGTTTCAGTCATGTAAAGAACACCACCATCACCAGTGCAACATTCCCATCACCAATGTCCCAAATCTCCCTCCTCCCCACCCAACCCCTGCCTGTACTCTGGATAGGCTTTCTATTTCCCTCATATATTCTCATTGTTAGGATAGTTCAAAATGTAGTTATTTCTCTACTAAACTCATCCCTGTTTGTGGTGAGCTTCATGAGGTGAGTTGTAACTTCCAGCCCTCCTCTCTTTTGTGTCTGAAAATTATTATTGCAAGAATGTCTTTCATTTTTCTTAAAACCCATAGATGAGTAAGACCATTCTTCATTTTTCTCTTTCTCTCTCTGACTTATTTCACTCAGCATAATAGATTCATGTACATCCATGTATAGGTAAATGTCATGACTTCATCTCTCCTGACAGCTGCATAATATTCCATTGTGTATATGTACCACAGTTTCTTTAACCATTCATCTGTTGAAGGGTATCTTGGTTGTTTCCAGAGTCTTGCTATGGTAAATAGTGCTGCAATGAATATAGGTGTAAGGAAGGAATTTTGTATTGTATTTTTGTGTTCCTGGGGTATATTTCTAGGAGTGGTATAGCTGGATCATATGAGAGCTTTTATATGAATGACAGACTTATATAGAAAGAATTTTCCAGAAATTCTTTTTTTTTTTAATTTTTTTTAAACACCTTGATTACAAACATTACTATGTTTGGGTTTCAGTCATATAAAGAACACCCCCCTTCACCAGTGCAACATTCCTATCACCAATGTCCCAAATCTCCCTCCTCCCCACCCCACACCCGCCTGTACTCTAGACAGGCTTTGTACTTCCCTAATTAATTTACATTGTTCTGATAGTTCTCAGTGTAGTTATTTCTCTAACTGCACTTATCACTTTTTGTGGTGAGCTTCATGTTGTGAACTGGAACTTCCAGTTCTCCTCTCTTTTGTCTCTGAAAATTATTGCAAGAATGTTTTTTATTTTTCTTAAAACCCATAGATGAGTGAGACCATTCTGCATCTATCTCTCTCTCTCTGACTTATTTCACTCAGCATAATACATGTATTGTAATATATAATACATGTACATTCATGTATAGGAAAATTTCATGACTTCATCTCTCCTGACGTCTGTATAATATTCCATTATGTATACCAAAAATCTAAGCACTATTGCTCACACTGTAGCTTTTGTGGGGTTTATTATAGCTACAAGGTACTCTGGAAGTACTAGAAGGTGTAAAGAGAGTGCCTGCTCTCAATTTAGAAAATGTCCTGATGATATCAATCCCAAAACCTGAAGTTTTAGCATACCTGGAGTTTGGATCAGATTGGTATCTCTGCAAAGAGCATAGAAGAATGCAGAGCCACACTTCAGCAGAGCCACAGGTGAAGTGGTGATTATGAGTACAGCAGGCATTTCTTTGTCGGGGCAAAGATCTTGCCCACCCTCTCCTGAGCTTTCCAACTTTCAGTTAAGTGGCCAATGTATTATTAATTTTTCACAGGTTGGTTTACATATCTTTTGAGAACACAATTTTATTTAAAAAATATTTTCTGTCAAATCCATTTGTGTGTACTTAAGTACATACTATTTTGGCAACTTCCACAGGAATTGTTACATAATTTAAATAACAGACTAAACTGTAAATATATAGGAATGTTAATTGCATAGTATTTGGCTCATTTTGTTTTTTAAAAAGATTTGTCTGGGCCCCACATCTGGTAATGTTAGGCCTATTCCCAATTCTCAGAAATCGGTTTTCGAGGACCATGTAATTTCAGGGATTCCATCTTGTTTTCCAACACTTGAGCTATCTCTTCATCACAGCATTTGACTCATTCATAAACCTTCCCACTGAATATGTATTTTTGAACAAATATCAAATTACTGAAGAAAATAATGAATGCAGAGTAAACTCTAACATCACAGTTAATAGCCAAAAGAATCTCAGATAACAGTAAAATATATCTGAAAAATATGTCCTAACTATTTTTTAAAATAAAAAATATTATATACTATATTAATGTCTATTAAATGTAATTAATAACTAGTGGTTAGATTCGATTCTAATGTCTAAGGGCTGAGTAATACAGTGGACAGATGCTAAGCATTTTGCATTTCTCTTTCCTAACTAAATAGAATCTGCTTTGAACTATTAAGTTATTTTCAATATTCATTTATATCATTGCTTAATCTCAGCTTTAAAACATAAGTGTTAAATGACAGGCTACCACTGCATAACTGCTTATTAAGTCCAATATCTTAATTGGCTCTCTTAAATATTCTAGTTCTAATTTATTTCTCCACTTTCATAAAATAACTTTTACACAGTCTAGAATAGCTTCTAAACAATAATCAACTTTTTTCTATAGAGACTTTTTTAATGACCCAAAATCCTTTATACATTTTCCCAATTACCACCTAAGCATATTAAAGTCTTCAGATGTTAAAAAAAAAAACAAACATATTATCTCCAAAGGCCGTAACACTTACTGATTCTTTTCCATGTTTTGGGCATCAACTGTTGAATAGTGTCATCTGTAATCATGCCCTTTTACTTTTCATATCAGATGAATCAAAGACCTTTTGTTACTTATCTTTTCTTTGCCATTCTCAAGAATTCCCAATAGGATAGCAGATGTTCAATCAATGAAGTGGGGAATTTTAGTAATATTGGTTGCTCATTTTTGCTTATCAAAAGTCTATAATGAATTAATATATTGACTAACAAAGTCAATATTTCTAAGGATAATTTGTATAATCAGTAGCATTTAGATTTGTTTTTTAAAGACCCCATAATAGAAATGACAATAAAATTTCTCTGATACAAGTTGGATTTTATTTAATCTTCTATAGAGTGTGGTCATAGTATTCCCCATTTACTGCTGTAGAATTAAGTATTATGTAAAAGTATCAGTATTTTCAATTTCCTAGTTGAGTTATATTAATAACGACACTCAACATAAACACTCTATATGATTTATTGCTTCTTCTTCCCTACCTATATATGATGAAATGATAAAAATTATGCAGATATTTAGTTGTCAGAAAATCTCCAAATATTTAATTTGAAAATAAATCTCTATAATATGATATATAGCAAAAATTATTGGTGATAAACACTCTTTCATTAATTAATTGATCAATTGTTTATTTCTTCCTCCTTCCCTTCCTTCCACCTTTCTTCCTCTCTTTTTCCCTCACTCTCTTCATTCCTCTCGTCCTCACGTCCTCTTTTCTTCCTTCCTTCCTTCCTGTTTCTTTCTTTCTTCCTTCCTTCCTTCCTTCCTTACTGCTGTTCCTTCCTTCCTTCCTTCCTTCCTTCCTTCCTTCCTTCCTTCCTTCCTTCCTTCCTTCCTTCCTTCCTTCCTTCCTTCCTTCCTTCCTTCCTTCCTTACTGTTTCTTTCTTTCTTTCTTTCTTTCTTTCTTTCTTTCTTTCTTTCTTTCTTTCTTTCTTTCTTTCTTTCTTTCTTTCTTTCCTTTCTTTCTTTCTTTCTTTCTTTCTTTCTTTCTTTCTTTCTTTATTTCTTTCTTTCTTTCTTTCTTTCTTTCTTTCTTTCTTTCTTTCTTTCTTTCTTTCTTTCTTTCTTTCTTTCTTTCTTTTCTTTCTTTCTTTCTTTCTTTCTTTCTTTCTTTCTTTCTTTCTTTCTTTCTTTCTTTCTTTCTTTCTTTCTTTCTTTCTTTCTTTCTTTCTTTCTTTCTTTCTTTCTTTCTTTCTTTCTTTCTTTCTTTCGTTCTTTCTTACTTTCTTTCTAATTTTTTATTTTTCATATATATTTCAGAAAACTTTGAGTTTTGCCAAATTTTTCATGACTCCCACATAAAATTATATGACCATACAAGGGATCATAAGTTCAAGAAAGCAGATATTACTGAAACTGGTATTATGTAGCTGCTTCTTTTCAGTGGATTACATTGAGCTGTGAAGGATAAAATGAAAAAAGTTACAGAAAGACTAGTATATAGGAGCGAGTGAGTAAAAAATGCCTGACTGTGGGGACTGCCAGGTGAAGTGCTGATTGCTTCACCTACAGAGTCTCTGCCCTGCTGTGCTTCTTTTGAGAAAACTGAGGACCTCAAGGGAGCCCTGTCTGGTGCTTCTCTGTCCTTTCTGAAACCTTGGAGCTCTCCTCAGAGACCTGGGAAGCGAACCCCCAAAAAACTGCATTCCGAAGCTACCCAGTGAGCGAGTGAGTAAGAAATGGTTGACTTTAAAAGCCCAAAAAGGGGAAGCCACTGAACTCTGCTGGAACTCAGATGTCAGCACCCCTATTTGCCTGTCTTCTGTGCTGTGCTCCATTTTATGCCTGATTTCATCCTGTGTGTGGCTCATCTGTAGATGGCTCGCCTTCCTTGGAGCCATCCCTGGAGGTGAGTTTACAAGCCCAGAAAGGGTGGAGCCAGAGGAGCACAGCCGCTCCGTTTCACTTCCTGGCTGTGCACATGATTTAGCCAAAGAATACAACCACAACACATAGAAAAACCCACAATACAGTGTGAAAATGGGGAAACAATGCAGACCAGCACCAGACATAGAGAATGATGATGGCAACTCTGATGAATTGAACATGACCAACCAACTAATCAGTCTCTCAGATAAGGAATTTAGAGTCACAATATGGAAGATGTTCAAAGAACTCAAAGAAAGTATAGAAGAGAACACTAATATGAATCAAGAGAATATGAATATAGAAATCAGAAAACTCCAAACTGAAATTTCAGGTCAAATAACAGGTCTGAAAACTCAGTAGATAAATTGAAGAAAAATATGGTTGAGCTTTCTCATGGGTTAACAGCAGCTGAGGATAGAATTAGTACACTGGAAGATGAGATGAATAACAACTCCATACAGCAGAAGAAATTGGAAAATGCCTTAAAACAAATGATCAAACAATGGAAAAATTACTCAAAGAATGGGAACAGATGAAAATATAAATCTATGATAAGCTCAACAGAAACAACTTAAGAATCATTGGAGTCCCAGAGACCCAGGAAGAAACTCTCCAGGAAGAATCAACAGTCAAGAACACCATTAAAGAGAAATTACCAGAGCTAATGTATACATGTGATCAAATCCTGCATGCCCGAAGAGTACCAACTAAAAGAGACTCCAGAAATAAACACCCCAAGACACATCCTAGTCACAATGATGAATCCCACAGATAGAGACAGAATACTGAAAGCAACAAGATCGAAAAAAGAAATTACATTCAAGGAACATACTTGAGATTTACAGCAGACCTGTCACCTGAAACACTCAATGCCAGAAGGCAGTGGTGGGACATAGTGACAAAACTCAATAAAATAACTGCTTCGCCTAGAATACTGCACCCAGCCAAACTCACTTTCAGGTTTGAAGGAACAATACATGGTTTCACAGATAAACAACAGCTCAGAAAATTTACAGACTCAAAACCATTCTTAAAAGAAAAATTGAATGGCCTACTTTAAGACAAGACTGACCAACAGACACACCAAACTTCGATATAAAGATGGCAATAACTTCCAGGACAATTCTTTCTCTCACTGTCAATGGACTAAATGCACCAGTTAAGAGACACAGAGTGGCTAAATGGATCAAAAAACTCAATCCAACCTTCTGCTGCCTACAAGAAACACACCTGAATAGTCAGAACAAATATAGACTCAAAACAAAAGGCTGGAAGAAAATCATCCAAGCAAACAACACCCATAAAAGAGCTGGAGTGGCCATACTAATATCAGATGATGCAAACTTTATACTTAGGAAAGTTGTAACGGTCAAAGATGGACATTTTTTATTAATCAAGGATACGTATAGCAGGAAGAAATCACTTTCCTAAACATATATGCACCGAATGAGGGGCCAGAAATATATTTAATAAAGTTGTTGACAAATATGAAAAATAATATCAATAACAACACAATAATTGTGGGAGACCTCAACATGGCATTGTCAACACAAGACAGGTCAACGAGACTGAAACCCAAGAAGAATATACTAGCCCTGAAAAGAGAAATGGAAGAAAGAGGCCCAGTAAATATATACAGGACACTACACCCCCAGAAGCCTGGATACATATTCTTCTCTAATGTGCATGAAATATTCTCCAGGATAGACTACATGCTAGCACATAAAACATACCTCCATAATATCAAGAGGATAAAATTTTTTCAGGCTACCTTCACTGACCACAAGGCCCTGAAATTATATGTGAACTACAAAGGGACACAGAAGAAAAATTTTAATACATGGAAGTTAAACAGCCTAATACTGAATATCCAGTGGGTCCGAGATGAAATCAAAGAGAAAATCAAAACCTTCCTAAAAACAAATGACAATGGAGACACAAACTATCAGAACTTATGGGACACAGCAAAAGCGGCACTGAGAGGAAAATTTATAGCTTTGCAAGCACACATCAAGAAAGAAGGGGCATAACTGAATAGCTTAATGAGGCAGCTCATAGAATTAGAAAGTACTCAACAAAAGGACCCAAAAATAGGGAGACAGAAGGAAAAACAAAGCTGATAGCAGAAATCAATGAAGTGGAAACCCAAAAAATAATCCAAAAGATCAACAAAAGCAGAAGTTGGTTCTTTGAAAAAAATAAACAAGATTGATAGACCGCTGGCAAAACTAACAAAGAAAGAGAGAGAGAAACTTGATAACTCGTATTTGGAATGAAAAAGGAGAGATCACTACTGATATGATAGAGATCCAAAGGGTAATCAGAAACTACTTTGAGAAAATCTATGCCACTAAAAATGAGAACCTGGAAAATGGATAAATTTTAGGACTTTTATAATCTTCCACGGTTGAATGAAGAGGATGTAGCATATTTAAACACACCCATCACTATTGAGGAAACTAAGATAGTAATCAAATGTCTGTCCAAAAACAAAAGTCCAGGCCCAAATGGATTTACTAATGAATTAATTCAAACCTTTCAAAAGGAACTTCTACCAATCCTGGCAAAACACTTTCACAAAATGGCAAAAACAGGAACACTTCCAAATAGCTTTTATGAAGCCAACATCACCTTGATACCTAAACCAATCAGAGATGCTACCAAAAAAGAAAATTACAGACTAATTTCGCTGATGAAAACAGATGCAAAGATCCTCAACAATATCCTGGCAAATAGGATTCAATGCCTCATTAAGA
This sequence comes from Suncus etruscus, assembly GCF_024139225.1. NCBI lineage: Eukaryota > Metazoa > Chordata > Mammalia > Eulipotyphla > Soricidae > Suncus > Suncus etruscus. Next base: position 134,290,243 of record NC_064851.1, read on the forward strand.
AGATCATCCACTACAATCAAGTAGGTTTCATCCCAGGGATTCAAGGCTGGTTTAACATCCATAAATCTATCAACATAATACACAACATCAACAACAAGAAAAATAGAAATTACATGATCATATCAATAGATGCAGAGAAAGCATTTGATAAGGTCCAACACCCATTCTTGATAAAAAAACTCTCAGAAAGATGGGAATGGAAGGATCCTTTATCAATATAGTTAAGGCCATCTACCACAAGCCAGAGGCAAATATTGTCCTCAATGGAGAAAAACTGAAAGCCTTTCCTCTAAATTCTGGCACAAGACAAGGCTGTCCTCTCTCACCACTCCTATTCAACATAGCAATGGAAGTACTTGCTATAGCGATTAGGCAAGAAAAAGATATCAAGGGAATAGAGATAGGAAAGGAAGAAGTCAAGGTCTTGCTATTTGCAGATGACATGTTACTCTACCTAGAAAACCCTAAAGTCTCTACAAAAAAGCTTCTAGAAACAATAGACTCATATAGCAAGGTGGCAGGCTACAAAATTAACACACAAAAATCAATGGCCTTTCTATACACAAATAGTAATAAGGAAGAAATAGACATTAAAAAAAGAACAACATTCACAATAGTGCCACACAAACTCAAATATCTTGGAATCAACTTGACTGAAAATGTGAAGGACCTATACAAAGATAACTATAAAACTCTGCTCCAAGAAATAAGAGAGGACATGCACATACCCTGCTCATTGATTGGCAGGATTAACATCATTAAAATGGCACTACTTCCCAGAGCATTGTACAGATTTAACGTGATCCCTCTAAAGATACCCATGACATTCTTCAAAGAAGTGGATCAGGCACTTTTGAAATTCATTTGGAACAAAACACCCTAGAATAGCTAAAGAAATCATTGGGAAAAAAGAATATGGGAGGAATTACTTTCCCCAACTTTAAACTGTACTACAAAGCAATAGTTATTAAAACAGCATGGTATTGGAATAAAGACAGGCCCTCAGATCAGTAGAATAGGATTGAATACTCAGAGAATGTTCCCCAGACATACAATCACCTAATTTTTGATAAAGAAGCAAGAAATCCTAAATGGAGCAAAGAAAGCCTCTTCAACAAGTGGTGGTGGCACAACTGGCTAGCCACTTGCAAAAAATTGAACTTAGACCCCCAGCTAACATCATGTACAAAGGTTAAATCCAAATGGATTAAAGATCTCGATATCAAACCCGAAACCATAATACATATAAAACAAATGTAGGTAAAGCACTCCAGGACATTGAGACTAAAGGCGTCTTCAAAGGGGAACCTGCACTCTCCAAGCAAGTGAAAGCAGAGATTAACAGATGGGAATATATTAAACTGAGAAGCTTCTGCACCTCAAAAGAAATAATGCCCAGGATACAAGAGCCCCCCCACTGAGTGGGAGAAACTATTCACCCAATACCCATCAGATAAGGGGCTAATCTTCAAAATATACAAGGCACTGACAGAAATTTAAAAGAAAAAACATTGAATCCATCAAAAAATTTGGAGAAGAAATGGACAGACACTTTGACAAAGAAGAAATACAAATAGCCAAAGGACACATGAAAAAATGCTCCACATCACTAATCAGGAGGGAGTTGCAAATCAAAACAATAATGAAGTACCACCTCACACCCCAGAGATTGGCATACATCACAAAGAATGAGACAAGCAGTGTTGGCGGGAATGTGGAGAGAAAGGAATTCTTATCCACTGCTGGTGGGAATGCCATCTAGTTCAACCTTTATGGAAAGCGATATGGAGATTCCTCCAAAACCTGGAAATTGAGCTCCCATATGACCCAGCTATACCACACCTAAGAATATACCCTAGGAACATAAAAATACAATACAAAAATCCCCTCCTTACACCTATATTCATTGCAGCACTATTTACCATAGCAAGACTCTGGAAACAGCCAAGATACCCTTCAACAGATGAACAGCTAAAGAAACAGTGGTACATATAAACAATGGAATATTATGCAGCTGTCAGGAGAAATGAAGTCATGAAATTTCCTATACATGGATGTACACGGTATCTATTATGCTGAGTGAAATAAGTCAGAAAGAGGGAGAAAGCCACAGAATGGTCTCACTCATCTATGGGTTTTAAGAAAAATGAAAGACATTCTTGCAATAATAACTTTCAGACACAAAAGAGAAAAGAGCTGGAAGTTACAGCTCACCTCATGAAGCTCACCACAAACAGGGATGAGTTTAGTTAGAGAAATAACTACGTTTTGAACTATCCTAATAATGAGACTGTACAAGGGAAATGGAGAGCCTGTTTAGAGTACAGGCAGGGGTTGGGTGGGGTGGAGGAAGATTTGGGATATTGGTGATGGGAATATTGCTCTGGTGATGGGTGGTGTTCTTTACATGACTGAAACCCAAACACAATCATGTATGTAATAAAGTTGTTTAAATAAATAGACTAGTATATAATAAAATATATAAAATATTAGTGGTGGACCTTCAAAGTTAGATATGTCACTGCCACTGTGTGCCTATGTACTTTTTAGACAAAATAAGTTAATGTACTCTGAATTTTAATAGCCTTCTCAGTCTAATGACTGGAACCACCACCTTCAACAGTATCAGCAATTTTAGATGTAATGTTTTCTCAAGTTCCACTCAGATATCAGAGTTAGAAATTTCTGTTCATTGCAATAATTGCCCCTTTGAGCCCCAAAGTTAGGAAGGTTTATTCTATTCTAGTGGAATTTATGTCTATTAAAAGTATGGGGCCAGAGCAATAGCAAAGCGGTAGGGTATTTTCCTTGCATGCAGCTGACACATGACGAACCTGGATTTGATCCCTGGCATCCCATATGGTCCCCCAGCCAGGAGTGATATCTGAGTGCACAGCTAGGAGTAACCCCTGAGGGTCATGGGGTGTGCCCCCATCACCCCCAAAAGTAAAACAACAAAAATGTAGAACAATGAAGCTAGTGAAATTGAAATTAAGGGAGAAAGAGCCATAGGCATACCGCTGACAGAGAAAGACCTTATCCTACAAAAAAAAGCAATAATATTTCATCACCATGATAAACAGTGACACCATTTCAGTTGTGGGGAATGTTATAGAAAATTACTTGACTTTTATAGATTAGCTGACTTTCTAGAAATTGTTGAAACTCATTTCACATCTTTGTGGTCTTCTGTGGTCTCTAGTCAATCTTTCTTAGAGTATAATCTTAGTAGATATACTCATGTACTCTAACCTCACATCCTATCTTTTCATTGTCTTTGTTCTAGTTTAGGTAAAACTCTTGATATCTGTAAAAACAGAGGGAAAAGTGAAAAGTCTCTGAATTATTAAATATTTATTAAAACTTCTTGACTAATTTTGATATTATGCCTTTAAAGCCTGTCAATCAGTTAGGAAAAGAAGCTAATAATTTATCTGCTCTTTTAAGAATTAAAAATCTAGTGTATCCTCAAGAAATTCTTTCAAATGTCTAAAATAAAGAAAAATATCAGAAGTCAATGAAAATAGATATTTTGTTAAAAATTTTTATTGAATTTAATATAAGTTTATTGTGCTACTAATGCTAATAGTAGGTATTCTCTAGTTACTGTTCAAAATACAGAGATGTTTTAACCTCCTTGGTAAATTTTAACTACCCAAAAGTAAAGAGATAAATACTATTTTTTAAAAAGAATTTTTTTACTGGACAAACACCAATTTTTATTATACCCACATGTGATATTACTCCATCCCTAATATTATTTTCTTTCATGTACTGACAGAATTTGACAGAAAATGTGCCTTCAAATGGTAATTTCCTCTACCCCATTTAATGAAGCAAAGTCAATACCTTTAGTAAGATCAATGTCTTAGAATTCCAGCAATAACCAGTATACAAATGAATATTGTATTCTATAAATGCTATACATGTTTGTGTAGCTGCACATGCAAAGGAGCACACAAATATTCATATCCACATATACATCTCATATCATATGCTCTTTTGACAACATAATTGATGCTCATTCTATGAAGAGTTCAAATCTATCTTCCTTCACTTGATCTATGTTCAGGGGCTGTGACATTTCAAATAGAGTGTGGAAGTTTTAAAGCTCTATAATGTATGAATATGAAATAGAAAAGAATGTATTTACAAAGTTTTTGCCCAAACATCTTTTTCTCTCAGGGCTTATTCCTGACTTTCCACTCAGAGATTACTTCTGGCAAGATTCAGAGACCATATTAGTACCTGGGATCAAACCCAGATCATTTTCGTGCAACAATAGTGCAACAATAGTGCCCTATCAGGGGCTGGAGTGATAACACATCAGTAGGGTATTTACCTTGCGGCTGACCCAGAACAGGCCCGGGTTTTGTATTCATTCCCTATTTATCTAAAATTATTTGTAATTCATTTGAAAAATTATTACATTTTTATATAATTACTTATACTGTGCAATTGTCCAAAAGAACTAGTCATTGTATATATAGATAACAATGAATGCATATCCCTTTGGGAATTTAAATGACTAAATGAATATACAAGACTGTAAAAAGCCAGACCCGGTGAAGGATGTGACTTTTACCATTAAATTCTACAAAAGATTCAATATACTCATTGAGACAGTAAACAGAGTGATTTGAATAGAAAGAGTTCCTTCCCTTAAATTATTAAAATGATGTAGGTCAATAACTATATATTACTCCTCATGCATTCAGAATCAAATATTAAAATTTCTTCATAGAAGAATAATCAAGCATACATGAGAAATGTCTAAACATGTTTTAGAGTGTATATAAGTATCTTTATATGTAATCAGATGTGCAATAATACTTATATTAGCAAATACAAGTTTTGGCTTCATATAAAAATTTATTGTCTAAGCATTTATCTGAAAAACTAAAATAATTTTAACATGATATTTGAGTATGTAATCAAAAGTAGAATATATACTTGACACTATTGTCATATTTTGAAATGCTGGCTAAATTGGGATAAATAATCGGTTTTTTATTTTTTATTTATTAGCTTTGTCAAAGCTTTGTATAAATACAGGGCAACTTATTTTATCTCAATACAAATTTTATGATATTTTTGATATTTTCCTCAGAAGACATATTTATTTATAAATAATATTCACTGGACAAATTTAGTTATTGAATTCCAGATTAATTCCATTTACTTTATTTCACATTGTTTCCCTTCCCTTTGTAAAAAATATAAAATATGTGGTATTCCATGAAGACATTCACCCATATTACCTTTCTTTTTCCTGACTAACACACCTTCCATCTTGGCCTTTTAACATTGCTACCATCTTCCAAATTTAACAAATAAATTTTCATTCTTAAAAGACCTTCCAAAGCAAGATGACTGTATTGCTTATTACTTTTGTAGCATTTACTCATTTTATGTTCTTCCTTTTCTGGTTTTCAGTAATAAATACTTCTTGTCTCTCCTATGCTTTCTAAGAGCCTGGATAAAACAAAGTGTATTGTGTTTGGAGTTTGTCTAATCACATTGCCTTTTGGTCTAAAATGCAATAAGCCATGCTTTGAAGAAGAATAGGAAAACATAAAAAGAAAAAAATTCCTGTGGTTAATGTCAGGTTTCTGGGATTAAAATAGAGTCTGTATATTGATACAGAACCCCAGACTAAGATGTTTATTTCAGAAAATAAGTAACATAAAACAAGAATATAGCAACCAGATAGCTCAGTGTGCATGGTTGAGCACATAAAGTGACCCTGAAAGTTCTGGAATTATATAGCAGATGGAGCTATCAGAAAGCAAGTTCAAACATTTTTGGATCATGTAAATAATGTGGATGGCAGAATTGGAGCATAAAACGCAGGAGGTCGACCATACCCAACACAGATATAATGAGTCATGAGTCATTTCATCAACTTATATGAGGGACAGGATTTCTTAAAAGCTTCTCTTAATTCAAAGCTATGTTTTCCTGATATGAATATGCTAAAATATGTAAAAATATATGTCACCCTATAGTCAATATGGCCTTGCTGTTTTAAATGGATGAAATACTGTTACTTATTCATAAAACAAGTGGCTGTGAGGCTGTGTGAGATATCATTTTGAATCTAGAACATCTCTCCTTTAATACACATACACAGGTACACAATACAGCCATGCTAATAAACAGTTTTTTGACTATTTCTACTGTGTAAGCCAAAGAAGTTGGAATGAGAGTCAGGCATTCATATCAGATAGATATCTGACTTAGATGCAAGGGATGCTCCAAATATATGACAACCATAACATCATACTTTTAACCCTGGCTATGTGCTAACAGTGTGCTCAGAGGGGAAATTACTAGCTAACCCGCTTAATCCACCTAGATATACCAATGTCACTTTAGCGGGCTCAAAGCTGACTGTATTCAACTTCTTTCTATTCTCCAGTTTTGATAAGTAGACACTTCATCCTTATATTTGTCAAAACTGATCAAGATTATTTCTTGTATCTTTCTCTGATTAGAATGCACTGGTATTCAGATCCCTATTTTTTCAGCCTTTTAAAAGCTTATTTCAACTGAACTATTCTTTTATTTCCCAACTGAACTATTTTTACAGAAATACACTCATATTGGTTAATATGATGCAATTTAAATTTAATTAATTCAACACAATTTGTTGTTTTGGGTATTTTTTTTGGTGGGGGGAGTGCACTCCCATCAGAGCTCAGGAGTTACTCCTGGCTCTGAGTGCAGAAATCGCTCTTGGCTCAAGGGACCATATTGGATAATGGGGAACAAATCTGCATTTGTCCTGGGTCAGCCACATTCAAAGCAAATACCCTACCTCTGTGCTACCACTCAGCCCTGGTTTAAACCTTTTATAAAAATGATTTGAAATCTGACTTTTCATCTTATACAAATGTTTATAAAAGATTCTCTATCATCTATTGTTAACGCAGGCAAAAATAACCTTGAGAAATTCACCTTTCGTTTGCATTGCACTGCAACAGTTTATAAAATTCTTGTAACAAAGCATTGTAATGTTTCAATGCTTGTTTACAAAGTTCACTATCTAATGGATGTTGAAAGGATGGAGAGAGCCAATGTATACTTATGCAACTGTAAAGGCTAACTCATTTTATTAACATTGCATGTAGATCACAAGTCTTGCACGAACCAAAATTAAGATAACTCCTTGAATCTGAACTAACACTACCAGCTCAGTTTATCTTCTGAGGTCAACAAGGAATATTGAGTTTTCCTTATTTAGACAAAAAGAAAATTTCCTTCCCCAGCTTTTCAACCCCTAAATTATATACTACAGGCAATGTTCTCCATTTTCAGAATACATGGGTGAAATGTTTTGAAGTTTACTTGGGTTTTATTTGTATTAGCATGGTAGTGCCCAAAGGTAAAGACTTTAAGAGTTGTAAAATCTAAAATGATCCTTTCATGGTAGGAAACTTGTCAAAACATCCAGAGTTATAATGATGTAGCCCCTTCTAAATTACACTACATTTTTATTTACTTTTTTTGCGGGGAGATGGCATACCCGGTGACGCTCAGGGATTACTGCTGGCTCTGCACTCAGAAATCACTCCTGGCATGGGGGACCATATGGGACGCTGGGGGATCAAATCACCGCCCGAAAGACAGATGCCTTACCGCTTCGTGCCACCATTCTAGCCCCTATGCTACATTTTTAAAGAAAGGAGCCCCGGAAAAAAAAAAAAACAGCTCTGAAAAGAGGAAAAATATAGTTTAAAATATCTTGAAGAAAAATATGATTATAAGTTCAAAAGATAGGTATGAGAAACATTTCCTTAAGGCTACATAGTTTAATTTATTTCGTTTATCTCTAGTTACTAAACATCAGTTTACAAATAATGTGTTGGCTGTTTATCCTTTTATAAAATGGGACAATCCTAGATTTAATTCTATCCAGTAGAAAGGCAACTGAGAAAAACAAAAATATTTAAAGGGCTCTATGAAATATTATTTTTAAATAGACAAACTCATTCTACTAATATGCTTTTTACTATATAATTTCTAATTAAGTACAAACATGAAATTGATGTTAGGAACCTAATATAGGCCTGACAAGTCTGATCTACTTTAAATTCCTTAAATTCCTACATTAGTTCAAGAAACTTCATCATGCAACAAATCTACTTTACACAAAGCTCACTTTATCAGTGATCCTGAAGTTCAGTAGTGAGTAGGGAGAAGTGAGTAGTGAGTAATGAGAATGCCACATTCACATTATTGCATAATAGGACTTACTTTCCTTCATTTGCTTTCCTCTTTCACTAATTATAAAAATTAATTTGCATTAGTGAACAAGAGTGTTCTTTTTATGACTGAGATCTAACTACAAAAATGTTTGTAATCATAGTGCTTAAATAAGAATTTTATTTAAAAATATAAAATTACTTTTTAAAATTAAAATTTAATATGTAATATTCCAGCATGCTAGTTTATAAGAGGAATACTATTCACTTGAGTATTTTGGAACACAACAGAAAAATAATAAAATGTTTGAATCCTGTATCTGAAATTTTATTTGATATAGTTTTTGTTCTTGAAAGTGAATTCTTCATTTCTCAGCTTTTTTATGGTTTTTCATTCTGATTTCTTTTTTTGGATTATGATGAAACTTCTCACTAAGTATTTCTGGAGCCCTGTGGCATGTTTTCTCAGATTTCTAGTAGAGAGAGGTGTGAATTACCTTCTTTTCTTCTATCCCAGGATCATCCAGTTGCATTTTTAAATCTCTGCATCTCTGTGTAGAATTACAATCAAAGCGCACTTGCCTTGAGTCAGAATTTCATGGTGTTTCTGTCACACCTGGGTGCCAATCAGACTGAATTATACTTCTTTATCTTTTATTAGTGTCTTCTATGCAATTACTAAATGTTCTTTTTCTACCTATTAGATAATGATTTTAAGTTATACTGACTGTCTACTGGAAAAGTATGAAGTATTAACATATTTATTTAAATATTTTAATGAGTATTTTATAAGTAATGTTTAATATGTATTTTAATGTATAATAATTAACAAATATTTACTAAAATATGGCATTGACTATATCACAGCAATCACTTTCACTTGGAATATATACATTTTGAAAAAGCACATAATTTTCATTTTGTGTTGGGTCAAGGAATATTTTATTCATTCAAAGCTTTAAAAAGAATGTGCTTTCTCAAAGATTATCACTGGCTTAATGCCAGATATGCAGCATAAAAGAGAAATATGAAAGAGAAACTTCATACATGAAAATTTTAAATAGAAATTATTTATCCTTTAAATTTTTGGATATGCATCTTTTATTAACTAGACTATGACTATTTTGATGTAACAATATTAACATTTTTCTAGGTTTCTAGTTCTTCAAAGAAGTATGCATTTATTTTTACCACAAAGCTATTGATTATTGGGTCTTGTCATTTAAACATAGCCAGTGTGGATCTTTTCCAAATAACTATGTTCATTAAAGCACTGAAGAAATTTGATATTTTTAATAATTTTTAGCATCCATTCTTTTATCTTATTTTTATGCAAAGCATTTTCATGGTAGTGAGCCTCTACTTGTTGGTTGCTATGAACCCATAATGGCTTAGCAAACAAAATGTTAATATAATTATTTAGATTTAAAAATTTTTATTTTACTTAATAAGAAATAAATGATTTGAGGAGTCAGTGACCTATTATATCTTAATAAAGGACAACAATCTTTTATTTTTTTAAATCTCAAAATATGGTTGATCTTCAAGCCCGTGTATTTCTTTGTACATTATGGCTTGTTGGTATGTATCCTTGGTCATTTATTTTTTTTATTCTGAACATATACTTGAACATCTATTTCTTATCTTTGCATAATTTGAAGCAAGTATTTTTCAACAAACATTCTTTACAATAAAAGGATCAAAAGGAAAATATATATTTAATTAACATAAACATACAAAAGTTCAGTAGCATTGCATGATAAGTAAAAGTACATTATATCATATGACCCTTAACAAAAAACAATTTGTTCTTTCTTTGGAAAGATTATATTTATTAAATATTGATTGAAGGCAAATGTCATAACCACCAAAAGGAAATTTTACTTATAGGTTTTCAATGATAGGTTTGGAAATTTTATTATTTTCATTTCTCTGTGAAAATTATTTTATTTTCATGGATTTCACGTTGGAACCAACTTCTGAATAAGATAACAGTGACCAAAGCAAGGGTATAAAATCTCACTGAATAATGGGAAATTATATAAATCACTTACATAATAATAATTTAGGATGTGAGAGAAGAGAGGGTAGGAGTGCAGAGGTAGCAACTATCCTAAATAATGTTAGTGGAGAAAGGCAATATGACAGTTAGCAAGGGAAAAAAACCTTCCAAGACATCTTAACTCGATAGTAGACATTTTTAAAAAAGTCATAATAAGCAGAAAGAATAATTCGTGGAAGTATGCATTGTGATTAATTTGGTATGACTGTGGAGCACCTACATAAAATAGAAAAATCTTGGGACAAGATGATGATGAAAAACATTTTTTTGACCAAGAAGTTTCAAATTTATACAGCAAATGGGAGAAGAAATGGATTCTTTGCAAAAATATTAAGAAACATATTAGCAATTATATGTTTATGATAAGGGGCTAGAAATATAAGGTTAGGAATTTTGGAAATATAGTGAAGTGAGAAATGACCAAAGATTGAACCAAAGTAGTGGAATTGAAATGAGAGAAGAGAAAGAATATAGAGGCGATAAAGATATGATTTTCAAAAGAAAATTATCCATATCTTGATGGGCAATTCAAAGATACATGATGTAATGAGAGAAGTTATTAATACAAGATCTTAGTATGTGTGAAAAATGTGGAATAAGGAAGAAAAACACAATACAATAGAAATAGATATTGCTGAGTTATGTGAGTAGTGTGGAGAGGATAAATTCAAGAATGTCTTTGATGGCAGGAAGAAAACATGATCTAATAGAGAAAGAGTGGAGATAAAGAAAGTACAGCTGTGAATATTCTGATAAAAATTTTGCTCATGTCTTACTTTCCTCAAACCTACATGTGAGAAATGTGGACAAGAAGTGCAGAATTTTTAATTTACCTGAAGACTGGATAGAAATATATGTTAAAAAGCAGCTATGAGAAAGTGTCTGGGTTTCTATTGTCTTTAATTCATAAATATTACTTTATAGCAAGGATACAAAAACAATCATCATAAAGGACATAGCCACACCTAAGTTTTTGTAGTACCATTTATAAGTCAAGAGGCTTGTAAGGCTTTGTTTATACATATAATTGAGTATCCTAAACTAAAAATTCAAGGAGTACATTTTCAATTGTCACATTCCAGAACAGGCTTCTTGCTGATGGTTCCTTACTACTTGCCTTCACTACTACTGTTTTAAGAACCCTGCAGGCATCTGCAAATTATTCTATTATTTATATTCGTTTTAATTAAATGGTTGGCCTCAACCTGTATGGATTATTTAATAAGTTTAGTCCAGTATAACTACTATATTTTAACTAGTAAACTACACTAATATAAAATAATAGAAGCTACCACATTTATAGTTGCATATCTTAATTTGCATAATTTATAATAGCATATAAGTATATACATGATTTGATATGATATAAAATATGTTGAATGCATTTATTTCTAAGTAGAAGTACCTAAATCATTTGAAGTTTTTTTAACTTTATGAATTTTTTATTTTTATTTTTTTTCTTCACAGAATTATTTATGGTACATAGTGACAATGAATGAGGGGCATTCCTACCACCAGTGTTGTCCTCACTCCTCCCCCATTCCCAGTATGCATCCCATATTTCCTTCCTTTCCCCTCCAGAATACTAGTGTAACTGGTCTCCACTTTACAGCTTGTTGTAGATTATCTATTCTGTTGTCATTTGAGATAAAAAAGGATAAGAAAAAAAAGGAAGAAAAATTTCGTAATACTACCAAAAATAGAAAGAGAAAAATAAAATAAAATAAAATAATAAAATAAAATAAAATAAAATTAAATTAAAAAATGCACCCGGTTAATAAGAAAAGAAAAAAATCACCATATAATAACCACAGGAGTGAAAAGGGAAGAGAAAAGTGGAAGAAAAAGGAGAAGTAAAATAAAGTCAAAAACTAACAAGTCAAAACAAAACAAGAAAAAGAAGGGATGCTGGGTTGGCAGGGTTTGACATTCCCTTCACTTTTTTTATTTTTTATTTTTTTGCATAGTCACAGTAAGCATTGGGGGAGAATAGGAATTCCCGTGGCCTAAGAGATTCAGGACTTCTCCATCCTTGAAGCATACCATTATGGAATCAACTCCTGGCTCCATAGATGCTCATTACCTCATCCCAAAGGCTTTTTATGTGGTGCCAGGAAACTTTCCTCTCAGTTGTGGGTGAGAAAAAGAGGCCACTGTAGCTAGCCATCTTGATATTTGCGCAGGTCCTAGGACAGTGTCTAGGTTAGAGTCTTTACGGTTCTAGAGGTTCTGTTCCATCATTGTTGTTGTGTTCAGTCTTCTGTAACAGATGCTCCGTTTTCATTCAGTCCTTAAGACGAAGTATGGGATATTATGGATCTAAGGGTTCTGCTCAGTCTCTGTTGTCCAAGTTGGGCCTCTGTAATAAGAAATCCTTTTTTTTTTTTTTAAATAAGAGTCCTGGGCTACAGTCTAGGGTAGGGTTTTCCTTATTGGTCCCAAGGAAAGTTCTGCCCAGTCCCGGTTGTCAAAGTCAGTTTGCTGTAGATGGTGCTCTTATTTTTCGCTGTTCAAAGGACAGCACATCTTCTGATTTCCATTTAGTGTTAGGTGAGGTGGTAGGACAACCTAGTCTTGGGTCAAGTTGTCATTTCCTTGATGTCATATCATAACTGGTACAAGTTGGTGCCAGAGCGGTGTTATAATTCTCCCAATGGAGTTGGTTCCTGGTGTTGTTGCCCGAAGCTGTATCAGTTCTAAATCTGGGATCTGGGGTTTGGGGTTGAACTTTGTAGTTCAACTTTGTAGTATAAGTTCTGATACAGTGAGTATTAGGAGAAATTATATGGTGGTTCAATAGTATAAAATTTGTTTATTTAGATGCTCAAAGAAGCATAAATCATGTTCATAACTGATATATATGTAATATATATAATGGGACTCCTTGATTTTAGGAGAAATAGATTACAGATGCCCAGTCATCCTCTTAATGTTAAGCAATTATTAAAGGTTATATGATCTCTGCTGTTTGAAGTGAGGGTTATTAATAGTGTTGAATCTGTAATAGGATTGACACTCTGATCATCAGGGGCAAAAATGAAGCAGAGGTCTCTTTTGGCAAAGGGATATCCTACAGATACTTTGAGTGAGCGGGGAGCACTGGATTTAGAGTGGTTTACCTTAAACCTAAGCATTTCTTTAATACAGGGATATAGTTTTGCATCAAAGTGTACATAGATTCTTTAAAAATTACCTGAAATAAATGTCTCAATCCAAGCCATATATTTTAGGTTCTTTCTAGTACATATCCAGCCCATAGGCTAGACATTGACCCTGGAGTGTTCAAAGGACTCTAGCAGGCCTCTGGAGATAGCTTCATACTGAAATCATCATCAAGAAAAGGAAGCCCAGGGGAGTCATAACAGGCATCTTGATATTGCAATGTCTTGGCTGAAGAGCAAACCACAGCTTTTCCCCAGGGACTCCATTCTGCAATCATTTCCATCTATACAGAACATTTACAGCTGTGCCTGGAATGGAAAGCAAAACTGTAAGGCTGTTTGAGAATTTCTACCTTAGAATAGCAAAAGTAGAATCTAAACACGTGAAAACGTTCTTTTCCCAGCTCATCCACATCAAATATCATTTTCTTATTTTCCAAGTAGAGTATTTAAAGCATGCAGAGGTTAAATGCCTAGCTGTGGAAATGACTGTGATTATATTTAAAAACTCCTTGAAGATGGATTTTGATTCTTTCACTGCACTTTACAGTAAGGTTATGGTAGCTGATAGAGACTATATCACTGAATTGCTTGTTCTGAGAAGAGTGACTTTAGAAACAATGTAATAGCCATATAGACCATTTTCTATGCTATTGATCAAAGGTAACTTAATCTCTGTAAGGCAATTGTTTTTCTTTGACAGAGGCTTTTAAAGCAGTATGGATGCTAATTTTCAGCCCTGATCATCCTTTAGCTAAGTGTGCATGTGCACGTCGTTATATTACATATACAATTATATAAAACACTTTCTTCATTTTATGATTATTTTCTGTGAAACACTATATTCCAGAACATTCCTCAGGACTCCTTTTATTCTTAGGTATTATACTAGAATATAAAGACAGAAATTCTGTATGCCAACTATAATTTAAATATGATATTCTAATTTTATCTACATTTAGCAAAAGCTTTATTTCAAATAGATTATATCATTGGTACCACTGGTGACATCTTTATTAGAACCAAATTTATGGTTTAGACAGTGTTTTGCATGTAAAAAATTTAGAACAAAAATAAAGTGTTGCTTAAAAATTTAAGCCATTGCATCTTTCTATCACTGATATCCTGTTGACAAAGAACCAAACTAAACCTATTTTTTAATTAAAACTCTTCCCCTCATTGACTTCATATTGCTGTTACAAAATTCACACTCATAATTAACAAATTATAATGTATACAATAGATTAAATACTTCTTAAAATGAAAATTTCAATTGAAGACCTGAAAATAAAAATGAAATGATATTATATGCATCAACAGAAATGTTCTGTCCAATGGTTTGGCATGCAATTAATAAATAAATTTCCAAGAAAGAATAAGAATATCAGAGATATCTTTAGATGCATGATACAATATTAGATGGTGAAATTCATTAGATTAAAAGTGAAAGAGAAGTTGACACTGGAAAATTTTTTGCTGATTATCTCTAGCTTGACATCGGTTTATCTCTCATACCTTCATTCTTAGAGTTTATCATCTTCTGATCCCCTTGTGTGTAATTAGTTCATAGCATACTTTTTTGAATTTTTTTCTGTGTAATAACTTTTATTTCTTTTCAATTTTGGGGGGGTGAAACCTGGTGATGCTCAGTGTTTACTCCTAGCTATGCACTCAGAAATCGTTCCTGGCTTGGGGGACGACAATATGGGAGGCTGGGGGATCTAACTGGATTTATCCTGGGTGAAGCCGTGTGCAAGGCAAAAGCCTGCTGCTGTGCTATCATCTGGCCCCTTTTCTTTTCCATTTTATATGTCCAATACAGATGTAGTTTATGAGGATAAAACAATAAGAGATGTCTCTTTTAAAGTCTTAGGGATTATACATTTAGGAGAACCATTGTTACCATTGTAATCGTTAGTGATCATTTTTACATAATAAAATTTTTCTGCTGTTCAGAAAACTTGGAAATAATACATGAAGAAAATAAATATTTCCTTCTCAAAAGTGTTATTTTGTATTAGCAGTAGCTGGACAGTTTGCAAATCATTGCTTGTATATCTGAAATTAAATTTCTAACACTTTGAATGCTCATCATTTACAGCGGTGCCAGGTTCTTGGAAGTTGAGCTAGTAATAGTGTTTTCTGCACCATAAATACAAGTTGAGAAAGTTCATCATAGCCTCTTTCCTTTCATATGGAACAAAATGGGTGAGCTTCCATTGCACAGATAACAAAGCAATTCAGAAAGAAAACATTCTGTTTCTTATTTAGCTCAAATGGGATGTGATAAGCATGCTTACTGAAAACTGGGAGCCGAAGAAAACACTAAAATAAACATGTGGATTTGTTCCAGTTAATGTAACAGTCAATTCAAAGCTATATCTTTCCGAAATGAGCAATGTAGGGTTTGTAGCTAGTAAATAATTACTAAAGGGAGCAGTGAATTTGTATTTCACAAAATATACAAGGTTATTTTCTCAATTCCTAATCTTCAATCATGTTGGCTATTTAAATGAAACTTATTAAAATATTCTAAAGAAAGAATATGTAATATATTGAAATATATCATTATATATCATTAGTGATATAAGAATGGCAAATGCTAATTCAGGTTACTTTTAAATGCTAAAGAAAGTAAACTGAGTCCTGTAACAATGTAAAATATCTTAAATAATGCTATAAAGTTATGAATGTGGTACAATGATGAATTGCCATGAGAAAGCAGATGGATTTTGACTAGTAGATATGAATAAAGCAGGTCAGGCTATTGAAACAGTTTGAAGATAGAAAGGAAGGAAGAGACCTTTGTGAGCATAAAGTTCAGGCATTTGTGAGAACTTTTGAACTTGACTATACACAGGGAGCAAGAGGTTGACCAGAATGTCCAGAGGGCAGTGTAGGCTATACCAGCTGAGGAACATAAGACTCATCTAAAGGGCTGCAAGTACAAAGCTTCTACTGATATTTGCTATTTCATAAAGGAAGGTCCAATTTATCAAAAGAAGTGTCAGATAGAGATTTTTATGTGACCTTTATTGTACTTGATGTTATGTGTTTTATTAGAAGGCAAAATCTACAAGCTTCTATTTAAAATATAACTCTATGAAGACCTAGCTATGTCTAACACCATTTGTATGGGATACAGCTATATCTACATGCTGCATGGCTACAATTCTCTCTTGTTCCTGACACTTCTATTCCCAATAGAGAACACTGTTATAAAACCACCTATTTTCTTCTTCAAGTGTTCACCTGCCACATACACACCATATCCTGCTTAGAGAATATCAGGTCCCTGGTCAAGAAAATATTGGTATTTTTGGGTCTACATTTAATTTATATTAAAATACTTGTTTATATATAATTAATAAATCTTAAATGTCAACATTTGTGAGATATATAATGAATTCTGACATATATCATGAGTTAATAACACTTCAAATTTTCCTCTCATGCTTGAAGATAACTAGCTATAAAGTATAAATATGTAATTATTGTATGCCTATCTATTGTGACCCCAGGGAATATACTTATAGAAACTATGTGTAAAGTCCCCTTTGGGAGACAGAGACTCAACTCTAAATTTTTTATAATTTGTATTGAGACCAATGTGAATTACAAGTCTTTCACAGCTATTTTTAAGATATATAGTGACAGTGAATTAGGGCAATTCCCACCACCAGTGTTGTCCTCTCTCCACCCCTGTTCCCAGATGTTTCCCCTGACTCCACTCCTTAGCTCCCCAGTCTGCTAGTGTATATAAGTCCCTTTTATGTATAGCTTTCAACACTGAAAATTGGAGGTGGATCATTCATTGGAGTCTCTTAGATAGGATGGTGATAGACTTAATTTAAAAACAAATAAAAATAAAGTACCATTATATACAATACTGTTAATAATAGAGTTTCTTAAAAAACAATATTTCAACATCAACATCAGAGTTTGTGCATTCTTTAACCTAGAGACCACCCAATCCTCTCTCCACTGGTTAAGGTCAGTTCTGAAATCCATGAACATTTCTTATTCCCACAGTATGTTTCTTTATATACCTGACAGAAGGGACTTAATTCTTTTTTTGTCCCCAATTCACAATACAGACCAGGCAAAGGGCCTGTGTTGAGGTGTTTATGGGGGGGTGTATTTACTGTACCTCCTCTTTCTATACAGTCAGTGTAAAGAACACAGCCTGTGTGGTAAGAATTGGGAGGCCTTATCTTTTCTTATTTTTATTTTTACATATATATATATATGTATATAAAGTCCTTCACTAGTTCAACATTCCCATGACCATTAGGGACTTAATTCTTAATGCATATTATTTGGTGTTAGTAGAATTATCTGCATATAATATGGGGAAATATTTAACAAAATGCCAGTGATACTAACTAAAGATAAATTCACACCTGTAAAAATCAAAAATGTTGTTGTGACTATAAAAAAGCTATTTATCAGAATAATAAATGTTGTTATAATTTATGGAGTTATATTTCGGTAAAATTAAAATGATAATATCATTGATATAATAGATATTCTTGTATGAGTTATTTTCTTTTTTACATTGAGGATGGTCTTGTTAAAAAATTGAAGTTATTGCTTGTGCTGTGGGATCTTAAACAAAATTAGCTTATTGAATAAGTTTTGGGGGACAAAGTTAAACTTCAGAGTTAAAACTTTTAATTTTTCCCTTAGTTTATGTAAAGAATCTGCATGCCTATAAATGGCAATGAAATAGCAGTACAAGCTCAATAACCCACATAACTGAATTCATTTATTTTATTTTTTGCCTACTTATTATGTACTTCATCTCTATCAGATAGTAGAGATATAGTGACTGCTTCTGACTCTACTGAGCTTTAAAACATAATGGAGAAATGGATTTTCATAATTTTGTAGAATACATGTGACAAGTGTAAGAAAAAGTATGAGGGGATAAAGATTCTGTATTAAGTCCTACTAAGTTGTTTCTAAGAAACAATTGAAAAGGTCCTTGAAAACAAAGTATTTATATAAAAGGAGGGTAAAAGGCAGGAGGATCTTTTTAGGGACTATATTCTGGGATGATGTAAGGAATTTTGTAGAAAGTAACAGTGGTCAGCATAGCTGAAGTACCTAAGGGGTTAAACTAGAGAAAGCTAAAGCAGAGATGCTGTCCTGAAGGAATTCATGCATAGGCTTGACCTTTATCTCACCGGTAATGGCACGTTTGATGGGTTTTAAACCCAAGAGCAGCATGATCCAGATTTGAAAGTGCATTCAGGCAGCAGTGTAGAGACACACAGGACATCATTTAGGTAGAAATTCCAAAAGAAGAGACAGTGATCTTGATGAAAATTTAATTATTCATACATTCAACAAATAGAGAGTAGTGTTCTTTTCTCCTTTTTTACAATCTATTACAGGGGGAAATAAAGAGATCTATTTCATGGGCAGACTGATGGATAAGACAGAAACAAAAGTCAATGTAGACATTATTTATTAAATCCAGTGTTAGAAAATTGTAACTTTTATCCTCCTGTTTAAGGGTTAGAAAATTTAATATATTGTGGCTGCAGCATTGTTTTTGAGAGACAAGTGCTTCAACAATACCCATTCCTTTTCTGTCCTTATTCTTTTTATTAACATGGCTGAAAAGTTTTTTCTCACAGAAAGAAAGTCACAGAATGACCAACAGTTTGATAGCAACATTGTAGTGCCTGAATCATGCAGTCATATCATGATTTGTCTGTCAAAAAATTTCCACAGTCCACAGACCACATTTTGAAAAACAGGGTTACAGAGAAAGGATTTAGCAGTTTCCAGGCTTATGGGGCTAGAGACACAATAGGGCAAATGAAAAAGCCCTGCTGTGAATTCTAGTTAAGGTATATATTTGTGTCACCCACCGTGTCTTATTGATCAGGGCCTTAGCAAGTGCAAAGAAGAAAAAAAGGCAGGGAAACTGTGAACATGGCAAAAGGATCTATGTCCCGGATTATGTGCAACGTGTATTGTGTACCACATAAAAACTAAAGGGAAATATTATTGTAGCATGCTTTAGTATAGAAGACAATTGCCAGATGTCCAGTATGAAATATGTTGCTCTGCAAAAATTAACTGTATAGCTAGTCTATAGATCCACAATTTAAACTTAGAAAAAATAAGGAACATGAAATAGCTCAGCCTGTTATTTGCATATAGTAAATATATATGAAGTATATATATGAAGCATATAGTAAATAAAATTAACATCTATTATTCAAATTTTGTTCTAGGTTTAAATATAGTATTAAAATTCTACTCATATTAACTATTAGCATTCATGAAAAATGAATTATGTCTGTAGACTGGTAAATGAAAAATGGAAAGCAGAATAAATATCCACACATGGTGTCAGATATTCCATAATTTTAATGCACATTTTGTGGAATGTTTACAAAAATGGAAATGACTAATGCTAATTTTCAAAGAATATACTGTAGCTAATTCCAGCAGCATTTAATCTTATAAGACTTGGTAATCTAGTATTTTTACATTGCTTGTTTTCAGATATTTTGATAAGAAAAAGGCCTTTTTAAATTAACTTCTTTAATAACTTTTTTCCATACCTTTTAGAGTTGCCAGTAATAAAACCAAATATTTTGATATGTAATTTGACACAGTATGATAAATATGTTATAATTTGGAATAGAAGGTCTAAGATATTTTAGCTTACACTGAAGAATAAGATATGTCATGCATCAAGGTATTTAGAATAAAATATTTGGAGGTGGGGATATATCACCTGAGTCTGCCAGGTGTGATCCCTGAGCACAGAGCCAAGAAAATCTCTAAGCATAACTGGGTATGGTCCAGAACATGCAACAAAAATAAGAAAATATATTGATTTTTGTCAAAATAACATGAATAAAATAATTAAGATCTAGGGGGTATAATTTATCATCATTTTTATCAATTTGCACATAACACATTAGATAAGTTTATTTTCCATGGATTATATAATTTAAAAAACCAGGGGCTGGAGCAGTAGCACAAGCAGTACACAAGCCTTGTGCATGCTAGCCTATGACAAACCACAGTTTGATGCCCCTGTGTCACATATGGTCCCCCAAGCTAGGAGCAATTTCTCAGTGCATAGCCAGGAGTAACCCCTGAGTGTTATTGGGTGTGGCTGAAAAACCAAAAATAATAAGTTAGAGAAATTATACTGATGAATGATCTGTTTTTAATTGAATACCTGTGAGATAGATAGTTTTAAATTGTTAATGTTTGAATTTCATTGAATAGTCCAACATTCATCCCTTCTTTAGTGCTCATTTCCCACAATTAATGTCTTCGATTTCCCTCTCATTCCACATAAAACTCCTCTCTTTATATCTTAAGACAATAATAGCAGGGAATTATTTTAAGGCTATAAACATAAAATATAAGCAAACATACAACCCATTCAAAAATAAAAATTTAAATATTTTTGACAAAGCCCTTTTACCACTGGCATCTGCATTATAGAATTGTCTTATATTGTCTCAAAGGTAGTTTTCTAAAACCTTATATATATATATATAAAACCAATATATATGTTTTATTGTGTTTCAGGATTGCAATAGTTTTCAAGGCTAAAAATTAAAGCTTTACTTAAAATATGTTGAATACATTAATATGTTTCTACCCGATGTCATGGCCCTTTTTCTAAACAAGAACTTGTATAGAAAGAACTTGTTACCATTTATTTATTTGTAGTTAAATGTAACCTCTGTATAAAAGTTTCTGACAAGTGATTTAAAATAGCAGTCTGATGGACAGTTTCTAGATACTTATGAACACAGACTGGGGGTGAGATAAGACATTTGTGCTTTTTCCCCCACTCTTTGTTTTGTTCAGAGTAAGTAGTCTGTGCTTTCAGGAGTCATCTTTAATTCAGGTAATCTTGCAGGTGAGTCTCATGTGAAAGATATAGTGAGGGGCAGTGATGAAGGATTTTACTTCACTCATGAAATCACTCATGTAGTCAACTTTAGACCACAAAGTACAATTTCAAGAGAAAATGATATGCCTTATTCATTAATATTTTCAATAATATATTAATAGTATATTCAATCATATATTAATAATATAGATAGTATAATAGATTATAATTAATAAAGTGAATATGTTAAATAATATTAACAGTATGTCATAATTTTTAATTTATTTTATTTTATTTCATTTTCAATTTTTTTATTTTGACCAAAGTGGATTACAATTCTTTTACAGTAATATTTTAGGTACATGGTGACATTGAATCAGGTGTATTCCCACCACCAATATTGTCCTCCCTCCACCCCTGTTCCCAGCATGCATCCCATATCCCCCTCTTTTACCCCCGGGCTATTATTATAAGTGGTCCCCTCTGTGTTTAGCATGTTGTAGATTGGGTATTGATTCTGTTGTCATTGGCCTTAGATTTGGTGTTTTAATCTGATCATTTTTTTATTCTACTTAATGTTCATATGACTGTTTGGTCTTGGTACCCTCCATTATTTCCCCCTCCATTTGTGAGGTGGAACAAGATGGTTCAAGTTCTGTTTGAAGAAAAGAAAAAAAAATAAAATGGGGCAAAAATCGAACAAGCAAAAAATGGTAGGAGTCCTTCTAGAGGCTATATCTATCAGTTAAGAGAATAAAGGGAAAAAAGAAAAAAACATAACAACAATACAAAAAAAAAAGATAAAAGTCAAACAAAAAACTCAAAATGCACCACAGCAATATAGGCAACTGCCACAGAATAACCAGGATCCTGAAATAAAAACAAAACAAAACAAAACAAAACAAAGCACACACACACACACACATACACACACACACACACACACACACACACATACACACATAACTCAATAACAAAACTAAAAAAAAAATGTCCTCTCTTTTTATTTCTTACATAGGCACAGTAAATATTGGGGAGATTAGAAAGGGAATTCCCTTGGCCTAAAAGATACAGGGTTTCTCCTCCCTTGAAGCATACTGTCATGGGAATAACTATAGTCTCCATACATGCTCTTTTACCCTCCCCTAGGTCCTTCTGTCCTTTCCGCTCTGTCGTGGGTGATAAAATCATGCCTCTCTGTAGCTAGAGATCTTGGTATTTGCACAGGTCAAAGGATGGAGCCTAGGATGGAGTTTTTCTTTATGGTTCTTGGAGTTATGATCCATCACTGTTGTTTTAATTAGTCTTATGTAATTGGCAGTCTTTGTTTTTGCCCCGATCCTAAGGACACAGCCTAGAATAGTCTTTCATTATGTTTACAGAAGATCTGCTTGGTTGCAGTTGTTTCAGTTAGACCTCTGGAATTAGAGATCTTGGTTGTTGTACAGATCATAGGCTAAGGCCTAGACTAGGGTCCTTCTTATTGGTCCCAGAATAAGTTCTGCCTAGTCCTGGTTGTCAGAGTCAGTCTTCTGTATACGGCGAATTTGGCTTTTGTTCAGATCAAATGATGACATGTCTTCTGATTTCATCTTATCGTTAGGAGGTAAGGTAAGACTACCTGTCTTAGAGTCACTTTAATTTTGTTACAGATTTAAATGTGGATATTAGCATTCTGTGCATAAGCATAAATATCACCAGAATTAGCTTTCGTGTGTCAGTTGAAATTTATATAATTATTACATGTTCACCTATAATTACTTATAAAATATTTGAAAACTATAAATCCTGATGGATTCTTAAGAATCCTGTTGGATGTAAAATAATTTTTAATTTGAGTCCAGAAATTTAGTTCAGGGCTTAAGGCGTTTTGTATGTAACTGAACTTGATTCCGTCCCTGGCACCCTATTTGGTCCTCTGAGCACCATAAGGAGTGATCACTGAACAGAAAGCCATGAATAAGCACTGAGCACCACAAGGGTATGGCTCCCCCCCACAATTTTCCCCATAACACAATCCTACAGAGAAAACTTTTATTCTTAATGTTTAAATTCCTTCACTTTACTAATAAATTCTTTTGAGGTATCTACATGATAATTATGAATATAACATTGTATACATAATATGAAATAAAAACAGTATAATTCAATAGATTAACAGAATAATCTTTCACTCTTTTTCCCTTCTTTCTCTCTCTCTCCCTCTTTCTCTCTCTCTCTCTCTCTCTCTCTCTCTCTCTCTCTCTCTCTCTCTCTCTCTCTCTCTCTCTCTTCCCCCCCCTCAGAAATTGCTCCTGGTGGACTCGGGGATCATATATGGGATGCAGGGGATAAAACCCCCACTGGCCCAGTGCAAGGCAAACATCCTATAGGCTGTGTTCTCGCTCCAATCCCTCTTAGTCACAGTGTTGCAAAACACAGTGTTTAAAAGGAAAAGGAGGGGCTGGAGAGATAGCATTGAGGTAAGGCGTTTGCCTTTCATGCAGGAAGTCATCAGTTCGAATCCCAGCGTCCCATATGGTCCCCCGTGCCTGCCAGGGGCAATTTCTGAGCAAGAAGCCAGGAGTAACCCCTGAGCACTGCCGGGTGTGACCCAAAAACAAAAAAAAAAAAAAAAAAAAAAAAAAAAAGGAAAAGGAGAAAAAAGAGATAAAGAGAAAGAGAATAAAATTGCCATGGAGGCAGACTGAGGTAGTGGGAATGGAGGGAAATTGGAAACATTGGTAGTGAAAAATGAACACTGGCAAAAGCATGGGTGTTAGAAGATTGTATGAAACAACCATCAACAAGTTTCTAATTCTGTATCTCACAGTGATTCAAAAAAAAAAAAACCCTCTTTTTCTTTTTCTTTAGTTTTCTTTTCTTTCTCTAACTCTGTGACCTTAAGCAGAATATTCAAGATCTGCAGGCCTTTACTTTCCCAATTCCAATACTGGGGGATACCTTTTTTTAAATATTTACTTTTATTTGTAAGACTATGGACTTTGGTTAAAAAATTTCACACATTACTTAGAGTTTGATGAAAATTTAGAAATTAATGATAAGATTGATTCTCTTAATTTGTTCTAATCTTGTTTAATTTTACAGAAAATCTATGTCCATGGGGGAAAGGGAATGGCTTCTCTATAGAAAGATGCATATATTATGTTAAAAAGTAAACATTTGGAGAAAATACAGAAATTAAAACATCTGTGGGTTGATGAATAAAAAGCAAGGTAGTGAAAAACAGAACTACTGAAATATGGTGGGAATGGATGCCAAACATTCTTGTTTTTATTAATTCTGCATATTTGAAACATATATAAAATAAGTAAGATATTTAATTTTTGGAAGAAGGGTTTGGCTACACCCAACAGTGATTAGAACAAGTGTTTTGGCTATCAGGGACCTATATATGGTTCTGGAGATGTAACCAGTTTAACCATGTGTAAGCAAAGTGTCTTAACTTCTGTACTATCTCTCTTAACCAATAGTAAGTAAAGTATTACACAGAGTGTATTTTTCAAATAAAATTCTTGTTTGTGGAAACAAAATAATGTTTCAAAAGTTTATGTTTAACTATATGATTAGTGATAAATAAAAATATGTAAAAATTACTAACAGATGAGGAATTTACCTGCTGATTCTCCCTCCCTAATAAAATGATCGTGTGATGTGTACTTAAATATTCTAAATCTCAATAGTTTATTATAGTTAGGATCAATAGTAAAAGTTATTTCTTTCTACTTTTTTGAGTCTTATACAATCTTTTTTATTTGTTCTGTTCCTACTATAAATAAAACCGGTAAAGGAGGCAAAAAAGTCCTGAATAATAAAAATAGAAAAGAAACTTACTTTAAGAAAAATACATTTATGTATAAAACTCCAATTCTTTAATGGACCTCATTCTATAGTCAATTTTCACATTTTTCCAGTCCACTACTTTTCCTAATTTGTTGAACATGTCAATGTAAGTGCAGAAGTGAAGTTGTTTTCTTTAAGTCAGATTTAATTAATGAATGATCTATGAAAGAAAAAGGACACAACAAATTAATGTAAGAGTTTTTTTTTAAACTTTATATTGTTCTTGGGTTTTTGTGTTTTCAAATATCAGCATGTTTCTTCACATTTGCATTTGTTCCTAGTGAATTAATAGTTCTGACAACCAAGTAATTGTCTGCATTTTAGAGAAAAAAATTACAATACAATAAAGTACCATAATGGACAGATTTTAATAGCACTTCATTTGATTCTCTGACACAACTGCTCATAAAATACTATGGTACATTTTAGTGCAGGAAGTGCTAACAATTGAAATGCCAAATGTATAAGAAAACACAAGACAATAATGTAGTTTTTCAAAAATGGAGAAACAGGGCCCAGAGAAATAGCACAGCAGTGTTTGCCTTGCAAGCAGCCAATCCAGGACCTAGAGTGTTTGGTTCGAATCCTGGTGTCCCATATGGTCCCCCATGCCTGCCAGGAGCTATTTCTGAGCAGACAGCCAGGAGTAATCCCTGAGCACTGCCGGGTGTGCCCCCCCCAAAAAAAAAACAAAATAAAAATGAAGATACAGATGAGAAATTTTATATTTTAATTAAAATTTCAGAAATGAACTCATTTTGCAGTAAAATATAATCACTCTTATTTATAGAAGATCTCTGTGTTTTAGAAAAAAGGAATTATTTTGCTACTATTGGGGTTTCTATGGAGGACATTAAGGAACTTATGAATTTTAAGATGTCAAAATTGAGAACATACTGTTTACATGTGAATGAGTCATATAACATCTAGGCGCAATAAAACAAACTCTATGACTCATATCATTTACTTAAGATATTTAAATAATGAGACTTTCTATTTCTACATGATTTTTTTTTGTTTTTTTTTTCTACATGATTTTTATGAAACCTTTTCCCTGAGTTTCCACTAACAGTTAAAGCACATTGTATAGTACTTATTAAAATGTAAAATGTATTTATCAAAATCTAAAATGAAGGCATTTATATTCTTTAATTTTTTCTTTTCTAACTGCCCTCCCTATTAACCTAATAAGCAAGTTCTGGGATTTTCTTTGAGTTTACAAATAAATTGGGTCCAATTTGGAAATATGAATTTCCAAATGGGTGACTGCACTTTTATTTTTAAGACATTATGGCATTATAAGAGCCTCTAAGAAAAATATTACACTAAAATTAGAAAAAAAATTTTTGCAAGAAAGATTTAAATAGCTAAATAAAAACAATGAGAAAATATAGAAAACATTTTGTTATTATGTGTATATTTGTGTCATAAAACTTGTATTTAAAATGAATTAAATTTATACTAAAATAAGATATAGTTTTTGCTTTTACTAACGTCTGATGTTTTTGCCAGCTTCTGTAAAAGTTTGGTATGATTGTAAAATTTTCTTGTCTTAAAAATGCCTACTTCTTGCAAAGTTGGTTTTATGTCTATGAAGTTCCATAGCTGTTATTTAGCTAGGAAGCTCTGAATTGTTTCTTCAAATCTCAAAAAAAAAAAAAAGATTAAAACAAAAATTATGTATTTTTAAATATTATTCTAAAAAATGAACATTAATATGATACATTTGCTTGTAATTGTTAAGAGGTTTATATAAACAAGTTATGTTCATAAGATCACTGAAAATATTAGATTTCATAAGTTTCTTCTGTAGAGTGCTTGAGGCATAGATAAAAAATGTTTGCTAGCATAAGAAGTTAATGTCAGCCTAATGAAACTTTTATAACACTGTGTTGGATAGTTTAATTTTCTGTGACTTAGGTTGTATTTAATGACAAACCAAAATGCATTCTTTAAAATGTCAGACTTGCTGAATCATGGAGAAACAATCACCTTAACATTCAAAGGGAATTGCTAGAGAAAGCCAAGGCTAGTGATGGTTATGATTTTTAAAGAAAATGATGTAGGAAGGTAATCAGAGAGTAGGTCCAGAAAATAGAAATTTGCTTACAGGTTTGCAAAAATTAACTTTATTGAAAATGAAACCATATATAGTAAAATATGACAACTACTAAATAACTATTTGAATAAAGTAATAATTTCATATGCTGCTGCTGTAGATACACAATATACAATCAGTATGAAAAACTGCTAGTTAACTTATAAAGTTAAATATACACCTAACTTCAATTAATAAATATTTATTTTAGGAATTTATCTTGAGATGTGAATATGTATATAAAAAGATATTTTAAAATTCAAGGTTTTTATTTCTTTAGTTATAGGATCCAAGCACAGAAAACAACTCAAATGCCTGCTGTTAGATTAATCGATTTTTAAAAATGTACTGAACAGTGACCAAAATGTCCAAACAAGTTTAACTAGTGTTTTTTTCTCTCTGTGCTGATTATAGCAAAACATGGGTTGATCTGAACAAATTGACCTGAAATTCTCACAATTAAGGATTCTATCAAAAGAGACAAAATGGTAATACCCAGGTGGATTACCTGGATAGAAGGCACACTGAACAAAAAATACATTACAATTCTAAATTTTAAGTTGCCCTAGGAAAGAGAATTTTAATGCTTAAAACCTTACTTGGAGGATTGGGAAGTAGGGGGAGTTTGCAACACTCAGCATTCCTATCCTACTATGATGTTCTCTTGACACTAAGAGGAGACAAGAAACTATAGAGAATGAATAAGAGTTGAAGGCAAACAGAACTCGTCTCGGTAGAAAGAAAACTGCACTTTTCAAAGCAAAGTGAATTAGTGAAGGTTATCTACCACATGTTATTTCCCCTTGTTGGCCTATGCCCTGTAAAACTACTCCCTGCCAGTCTCAGCAGGCAAAGTACTAAAAGGAAATTTTATTCAACCAAGCATACATAGATAGGTCATCAGTCATATTTAAAGAAAAATTAAAGAACTTTTCAGACAGCAGGCAAAGGATTCATCATCACAAAATCAGTCCTCGATTAAATATTTGTAAGAACTCTATAAAATGTAATAAATTTAGTGATAACATAATAGGGGATCGGGAATAGGACGGTGGCAGGGTAGGGGATCAGTTAACAACAGTGAGATATAAAAAAAGTGAGATATGGTAGAGAATTGGGATGTTAAAATAATGTAATTAAAAGGTAAAAATACATATTGCAAAAATTATTTTGCAATTATCCCCTTAAACCTTAGTGAAATTCCAACCATAGTTGAAGTATAGAGAATAGTATCAACATTTTACTAAGTACCTCAAGTAGCTACACTAAAATTAAATTTTCTTAACTGTCACAAATGGACTGAATTTTTTTGATTATTAGAATATTTTATTATTGAAATACATTTATAATGCAAAACAATATTTACTATACACAATTTGTAAAATTACACTTAATATGTAATAAAGCTATAAAAACTTCATAAAAGAAAAATAAGTGATTTATTTTCCTAGTCATTTTATTTATAACTTTTTCACCATATTTCAAATCTACCAATTTTTCTTTTTTCCTTCTCTTTAACACATGATCAACTCTGGAATTTAAATAAAATCCTACCTTTATTATTTTCTCCCAAATTTATAAAGGTGATATGACAAATATATAGTAAAAATTATCTTTTCTCTTTGTCTCTTTATCGTTAAAAATATTTAAAATTATTGTTACTGAAAGCACCATTCAATACTCTTTTCCCTCCTATATAAAAAAGTGTGCTAGGATATCTCTAAAAATATGCTGTGAATGTTTTATGATTGTACTTTTAGTTAACCAAGAAGTCCAGTGAAGGAGAATGACCTAACCTGCCACATTTTCTTTATGAGAACATCTTCCTGGTGATCTATGGCTTTGTGAAGTCGACATGGAGTTTTAAAGTTGCCCTTGAATCCTGGGTCAAGACATGGACTTAATTTTAATTTTAATCAATAAATATTTTGATTTACTTAAAGCATTGAAATAAAAAGAAGTTGAACATTTTAAAAGTGGTAACATTAAATTATGAAAAACTATTAGGAATGCATAAATTATTGGTGTTAAATTATGCATCTATTGTATTTCTTGTGATTTGTCCCAAGGAGAGGGTTCAGAGAATGGAGACCAAAGTTCTACACATGGAAATCATGCTTTTTACCGTGAGTCACATACCCAGACTTCCCTTTCAATTCTTTTTTGTAAAATAGCAAAATACTGGGTGATAGGGATAACTTTGTTGTTTGAAATAAATACTAAGAATTATAGAGACAAATCTGTCTTCTTCCTATCAAAAGAAGATATTCACTGATTCTAAAATTGAGCAAAAATATTTTATTCATGTAAATAATATTTTTGTGAACCTGGTCAAATTAGAATTTTTATATTGTATATATTTTAGAGTTTATACATTTCCTGATTCAGTAAAATAATTAAATTAGAACTGTCAAATTATAAAATATTACAATTTAAAAAATAATTTAATGAAAAGTTAGTAACTATAATACAAAAATCATATTTTACTTTGCAATATTATTACTGAGATATCATGCATATCACTTTACTTTCACCACCCATTTTTTTTTCAGAGCATGATTTCCAACTCTCATTATCTCAATAGTCCTTTCTCTGCCCTAACGGCACTCCCCCAATAATAGTTAGAAACATCCTATCATGGTTTGTTCTTCCTGGCCTTCATCTCTATTGTTTCTGAATATTATTACCATACTACCTATTTTTAATATTCCATAGCTGACTAGGATCATTTTTTATAACTGCTGTGTAGTATTCCATTGAATAGATGTACCATTGTTCCTTTATCCAGACATTGTTCTTGGCACGTGGCTTGTTTTCAGAATCTGGTTATTGTGAATAGTGCTGTGATTAACATAGCAATGCAGAGTATTTCTCTGCATTGTGTATTTGGGCTCCTAGCTTATATTCCTAGGAGTGGTAATGCTGGGTCATATGGAAACTCAACTTCTAGACTGACATTCCTACTAACAGTAAATGAGTATTTTTCTCTCTTCATCACGCTCACCATGGTTGTTCTTGTTGATTTAGATGTTCCCAATATCTCTGTGGTGTGAGACAGTACCTTATTGTTTGATTTGCAGATCCCTAATGATTGTGATATGGAACATTGTTTTATGTGCCTGTTAGCCACTGATGTTTCTTCATTGAGAAAATATCTTTTAATTACTTCATTTTTGGATGGGGTTACTTTTTGTATTTTTCTGGATAAGCTCTACTAGTACATTGAGTATTTGGATATTGACCCTTAACAGGTAGGTATTGGGTGAATATTTTCTCCAATTGTTGGGTTATCTTTGTATCCTAGTCACCATTTCTTTTGAGGTTCAGAAGCTTATTTGTTTAATATATTCCTAAATGTTCTCATTTGTTAAAGATGAAAACATGCTGCTTTTATAACAGATAGGGTTATTATCTTACATGCAGTCAACCTGTATACAATTTCTGACACCCCATATTGT
Source organism: Suncus etruscus (assembly GCF_024139225.1). Classification (NCBI taxonomy): domain Eukaryota; kingdom Metazoa; phylum Chordata; class Mammalia; order Eulipotyphla; family Soricidae; genus Suncus; species Suncus etruscus. The sequence goes on from NC_064851.1 coordinate 134,320,954, forward strand.
CCTCTGAGCCACACCTGAAGAAATCTATGAGCTCAAAACCAGGGGTAAACCCTGAACACTGACAAACATCACCAAATGTGTCTAAAAATATAAACACTTAGAGAAAGAGAAAAATTTTCTAAATTAATAAGGCAAATTATTTAGTAAGTGACTGTTTTGTCTCATAATTTGTTTAGCTTTTAGAGAGAATGCTTTTGTTAAAGCCATTTTAAAGTTTTCAGCTACAGTTTATGTAGTAGTACTAATAACTTACAAAGTAATATTGTTTTCTTTAGTTTAGTTTAGTTTTGGGGCTATACCCTGCAGTGCTTAGAATTTTTTTTTCCTGGATCTGTGCCCAAAAATTATAACTGGCAGAATTGAAGGAACATATGATATGCTGGGAATTGAACACTGGTCAGCTGTATGCAAAGAAAACTCCCAAGCCACTGTGCTATTACTTTGGCTGTCACTCTGGAGACTAGTGATTCTTGTTTAACTACTTTGTGATTCAGTGTTGGGCTTGAGAATGTAATACTGCTCAAATATATAGTGGTGGGTATTACTAGACTAAACTGAATGAAAGGCATTTGCTGGTGAGGTGAGCTGGCAACATTCAAGGAGGGTGGATGCTGATTGCTGCCGAATGCCATTAAAAGACTTTTCCCTGACCATCAGCAATGGCTTTTGAGAGAAACCCCAGAGCAGACATTTTAGAAGTGTATGAAGTGTATGTAGCTCAAAATTAGTTGCCAACATCATCAACAAAATCTTGGCAATATATTGCCACCTTATAAAGAAGGTCATACAACTTGATCAAGTAGGTTTCATTCAGAGAATGCAAGGATGGTTTAATATATGTAAATTAATCAACATAATACACAATATAAACAAAACAAAAAGTAAAAATCATAAAATCATATCAATTTATGCATAGAATGTTTAAGATAAAAACCAAAACCCAATTATGATAAAAAAAAACTCTCAACAAGATGGGAATGGAAGGAACTTTTCTCCATAAAATCAAGATCATTTACTACAAGCCAATGGCAAATATTATTCTCAATGGGGATAAACTAAAAGACTTTCCTTTAAAATCTGATACAGAATAAGGCTGTCCCTCTCCCCAGTCCTATTCAATATAGTACTAGAAGTACTTGCCATGGCAGTTAGGCAAGAAGAAGATATCAATGGCATCAAGATATGAAAGGAAAAAGTAAAGCTCTCACTGCTTGCAAAGACATAGTACTATATTTAGAAAACCCTAAATATTCTAAGAAATAGCTTCTAGAAACAATAGATTCATATAGCAAAGTAGCAGGGTACAAAATTAACACACAAAAATTAATAGCCTTCTTTTCTTTGGCCACATCCATTTGATGCTCAGGGATTACTACTGACTATGCACTCAGAAATCACTCCTGGCTTGGGGGACCATGTAGAACTCTGGGGGATCAAACCATGGCCCATCTTAGGCTAGCACTTGCAAAGCAGATGCATTACCTCTAACGCTACTGCTCCCACCCCAATGGCTTTCTTATACCAAATAATGATAGAGAAGAAATGGGCATTAAAAATCACATTCACATTAGTGGCATATAAACTCAAATTATTTGGTGTCACTTGACTAAAGAGGTGAAGGATCTATAGAAAGAAAACAGAAAACCCTGATTCAAAAAATAAAAGAGGACCTTTGCCTGTTTCTCTTCTCTTTTGTCTACTGAAATACTCCTGAGAAGGCCAAGAAAAACCCAGAAAAAACTGTCTTTTAGAGGCGCTCAAGCAGAAAGGCTAAGAAATTCGACGCAGTGAAAACTGGCTACCAGAGGGGCCCCACCAGAAAGGTAGCTCCTCTGACTGTGAATGCGGAAAGGGTCTAGACCCTGCTGTGAGCATCGAATCCAGGAGAGAGACTTAGGGGACCTGTTGCCTTTGCCTGTTTCTCTTCTCTTCTGTGTCCTGAAACTGTCCTGAGAAGACCAAGAAAGACCCAGCAAAAACTGTCTCTAGAGGCATCAAAAAAACATAGCTTCTCCACTTCACTTCGCGGCCATGCACTATTACTAACTAATGAACCCCACCATTACACAAAGAGAAAAAATCAAACTATAAGCGTGAAAATGGAGAAATATTGCAGGCAAAGACCATACACAGAGAATAAGATGATAGCTCTGATTACCACTAAAATACCAGTCATCTGATTAATCTCTCAGAAAAGGAGTTTAGAATAGAAATATGGGGGATCCTCATAAAAATCAAGGAAAACAGCTCTAGCTGAACAGAACACAAAGACAGAAATCAGAAAACTCTAAAGTAAAATAAAGGTCTGAAAAACATGGGAGCTGAACTGAAAATCTCAATGAAAAGCCTCCCCAACAGGATAACAGCAGCCAAGGACAGAATCAGTGAACTGGAAGATGAAATGCAGAACACTATACAGCAGAAAAGATTGGAAAAAAACCTTAAGGCAAACGATCAGACAATGGAAAGAGTACTCAAGGAATTTGAACAGATGGAAATAGAAGTTTCTGATGAACTCAACAGAAAAAACATAAGAATCACTGGAGTCCGAGAGGCCCAGGAAGGAAATAATGATAAAGAATAAATGGACATTAAGAAAACAACCCAATTCACATTAGTGTCACACTAACGCAAATATCTTGGAGTCAACTTGACTAAAGATGTGAATGACCTATAAAAAGAAAACTATAAAACACTGCTCCAAGAAATAAGAGAGAACACACCCAAATGGAAGCATATACCATGTCTATGGATTGGCAGGATTAACATTAAAATAGTAATACACCTCAAAGCATTATATAGATTTAATGCAACCACTCTAGAAATACCCAAGACATTCTTCTATGAAGTGGATCAAACACTTCTGAAATTCATTTGAATAAATAAACACCCATAAATAGCTACATCAATCTTTGGAATAAAGAATATAGGATGCATTAATTTCCCCAATTTTAAAGTGTATTACAAAGCAATAGTTATTAAAACAGCATGGTATTGTAATAAAGACAGACCCTCAGATCCGTGAAATAGGATTGAGTATTGAGAGAATGTTCCCAGACATAGAATCACTTAATTTTTTTATAAAGGAGCAAGAAATTCTAAATAGAGCAAGGAAAACCTCTTCAACGAGTGGTGTTGTCACAACTGGTTAGCCACTTGCAAAAAATCGAACTCAGACTCTCAGCTAACACCATGTATGAAGGTAAAATCCAAATGGATTAAATACCTTGATATCAGACCTGATATCATAAGGTATATAGAACAACACGTAGGTAAAACACTCCATGACATTAAGTCTAAAGGCATCTTTAAGGAGAAAACAGCACTCTCCAAACAAGTGGAAGCAGAGATAAACAGATGGGACTATATTAAGCTGAGAAGCTTCTGCACTTCAAAGAAAATAGTGCCCAAGATTGAAGAGCCACCCACTGAGTAGGAGATATTAATCACCCAATACCCATCAGATAAGAGACTAATATCCAAAATATAAAAGGCACAGATAGAACTTTACAAGAAAAAAGAAACATTTAATCCCATCAAAAAAATGAAAAAAAATGAACAGATACTTTGTCAAAGAAATACAAATGGCCCAAAACACTAGAAAAAATGCTCCACATCACTAATCATCAGGAAAATACAAATCAAAACAACAATGAGATATCATCTCACACCACAGAGATTGTCACATAACACAAAGAACAAAAACAATTGGTGCTGGAGGGGCTGTGGAGATAAAGGAACTCTCATTCACTACTGATGCGAATGAAGCCTACTCCAACCTTTATGGAAAACAATATGGAGTTTCATCAAAAAACTAGAAATTAAACTTCAATATGATCATGCTATATACAAAAAATACAAGTCAAATATCCTTTCCTCAAGCAATATTAATTGCAGTGCTATTTACACTAGCCAGACTTTGGAAACAACCAAGATGTCCTTCAACAGATGAATGGCTAAAAAAACTGTGGTGTAAATATACAAAATGGAATATTATGCAGCCATTACGAGAGATGAAGTCATAAAATTTTCCTATACGTGGGTATACATGGAAATCTATTATTTTGAGTAAAATAAGTCAGAGGGAGAGAGACACAGAATAGTCTCAATTATATATGGGTTAAATTAAAGACATTTTTTGTAATAATTCTCAGAGACAATATGATGAGGGCTGGAAGGTCCAGCTCACAATATAAAACTCATCACAAGGAGTGATGAGTGCAGTTAGAGAAATAACTACACTGAAAACTACCATAACAATGTGAATGAATTAGGGAAGTAGAAAATCTGTCTCCAATACAGGTGGGATGCAGGGTGGGAGGTGGGAGACTTGGGGCACTCTTGAGGGAATGAATGTTGCACTGGTAAAGGGGGTTGTTCTTTATATAACAAACCCTACTATAATCATGGTTGCAATAAAATTGTACAAAAATAAAGATAAATAAAAGAGCACATAAGGAAATAGTGCCACATACCCTGCTTGTGTATTGGAAAGATTAACATAATTAAAATGGCAATACTACTGAAAGCTTTGTACAGCTTTATTGCAATTTCCCTAATAATACCCATGACTATATATAGTCCATAGTCAGAGTTGATGAAAGAAAAAGATAATTACAGAATGAAGAGGTTCTCTTCAGACCCCCAGCTAACATCATGTACGAAGGTAAAATCCAAATGGATTAAAGACCTCGATATCAAACCCGATACCATAAGGTATACAGAACAACACGTAGGTAAAACACTCCAGGACATTAAGACTAAAGGCATCTTCAAGGAGGAAACTGCACTCTCCAAACAAGTGAAAGCAGAGATTAACAGATGGGAATATATTAAGCTGAGAAGCTTCTGCACCTCAAAGGAAATAGTGCCCAGGATACAAGAGCCCCCCACTGAGTGGGAGAAACTATTCACCCAATACCCATCAGATAAAAGCTTAATACCCAAAATATACAAGACAATGGCAGAACTTTACAAGAAAAAAAAAAACATTTAATCCCATCATAAAATGGGAAGAAGAAATAGACAGACACTTTTGCAAAGAAGAAATACAAATGGCCAAAAGGCACATGAAAAAATGCTCTACCTCACTAATCATCAGGGAGATGCAAATCAAAACAACTATGTGGTACCACCTCACACCACAGTGATTGGAACACATCATAAAGAATTAAAAAAGCAGTGTTGGTGGGGATTTGGAGAGATGAGAACTCTTATTCACTGCTGGTAGGAATGCCATCTAGTCCAACCTTTATGGAAAGCGATATGGAGATTCCTCCAAAACCTGGAAATTGAGCTCTCATATGATCCATCTATACCACTCCTAGGAATATACCCTAGGAACACAAAAATACAATACAAAACCCCCTTCCTTACACCTATATTCATTGCAGCACTATTTACCATAGCAAGACTCTGGAAACAACCAAGATGCCCCTCAACAGATGAATGGCTAAAGAAACTGTGGTACATATACACAGTGGAATATTTTGCAGCCATCAGGAGAGATGAAGTCATGAAATTTTCCTATACATAGATGTATATAGAATCTATTATGCTGATTGAAATAAGTCAGAGAGAGTGAAAATGATGCAGAATTGTCTCACTTATCTATGGGTTTTAAGAAAAATGAAAGACATTCTTGCAATAATAATTTTCAGACACAAAAGAGAAGGCTGGAAGTTACAGCTCACCTCATGAAGCTCACTACAAAGAATGATGAGTATTGTTAGAGAAGTAACTACATTGAGAACTATCCTAACAATGAGAATGTATGAGGGTAATATAAAGCCTGTCTAGTGTACAGGCAGGGGTGGTGTGGGGAGGAGGGAGATTTGGGACACTGGTGATGGGAATGGTGCACTGGTGATGGGTGGCATTCTTTACATGACTGAAACCCAAACACAATCAAGTTTGTAATCAAGGTGTTTAAATAAAATATTAAAAAAAGAAAATGTCGATGTAAAGACAAGTCTCTTCTCTCGTTGTTCTCACCTGAGGTGGCTCTGTCTTCTACTTATACCATACCATGAGTAAGAGAAATTAAAATATAGAACATCCCAGCATTTGTGGAAGAGATGGATTAGAAGTTAAACAACTAACATTGTTGACAAATCAACATTCTATCAATATGTAAAATGAAGAAATTTAAATATGGGAAAGACTTCTGCCAAAGACTAGAGAACATATATTAGAATAAGGATTATTATAACCCTCCACCCCAATAAAGAATATGAACACTATTCTGAGAGAACTTTTGCTTTAATAAATAATTTGGAAATATATTAAATTAAGTTATTGTGATAATTCAAAAATATTCATTAGAAGTTACAAGTTCTGGGGCCGAGGAGGTGGCTCTAGAGGTATCTGCCTTGCAAGCACTAGCCAAGGAAGGACCGTGGTTCTATTCCCCGGCATCCCATATGGTCCCCCCCCAAACCAGGGGCAATTTCTGAGCGCTTAGCCAGGACTAACCCCTGAGCATTAAATGGGTGTGGTCCAAAAAACAAACAAATAAAATAAAAATTGCAAGTTCTTTTATTTTATCTGTTAATCAAATATTAAAAATATTGTCAGCCATTTTTTGGAGTTTTGTAGTTTTCACTATAAATATTTCTAAGAATTTATAGATGCTATAGTGTTATGAAAAACAATTTACTCTGTGGCATTAAGTGAACTTCTCATCTGTAGATCAGCTTTCCTTAGCTATAGACCCCATTTTTCTTGTATATTCTTTCCTCATTATGAAAATTATTTTATTTAAACAGAATATTTTACATTCACAAGATAATACAAAGTTTATTTCACTGATGTTGTGATAATGTGATCAATTTTGTTATATAGTACTTGAAAGTAAATAGTCTCTCTGTAAATGGCAAAATAATATATCAGAATCATTAAAATGCAAAAAGTCAAAGCAAAAAATAAAGTAAAAAACATCAAATATTTGAAGAGTAGCAACATGCTACTCAATATAACCACTGAGTCAACAATGAAATGAAAAATAAAAGTCCTGAGCTGAACATGAATGAAGCCATGAGAATATGTGTTACAGCAAACGAAGCATTAAGTGGATGTTTGAGCAATAAATTTTAATTCAACCTAAAAGGGGAGAGTACAACACTCTGTAGATATAAGTAGTACTATAAAAAGACTTCAGTCGGGCCCAAAGAGATAGCACAGCGGCGTTTGCCTTGCAAGCAGCCGATCCAGGACCAAAAGGTGGTTGGTTCGAATCCCGGTGTCCCATATGGTCCCTGTGCCTGCCAGGAGCTATTTCTGAGCAGACAGCCAGGAGTAACCCATGAGCACTGCCGGGTGTGGCCCAAAAACCAAAAAAAAAAAAAAAAAAAAAAAAAAAAGACTTCAGTCACAGATAGGTGCCACTAAATTGAGAAACTAGAGAATAATGAGTATTCTCATAATTTTGCAACCACCTAAAACTGAAGGAGAATGAAAGAATAATCAACATTCTTTTCAATTGGGGGAGGAAGGAAGAAATCACAGGACCAGATAGTTACAATTGAGTTCAACCAAACCTTCCAAATTACCTCTTAACTAACCTTCTCAAGTACAGCTCATCAAAGAAAAGGGGCTGGGAAGGGAGAGAACTTTGCGCGCGCCACACACACACACACACACACACACACACACACACACACACACACACACACACACACACACACACACACACACTCTCTCTCTCTCTCTCTCTCTCTCTCTCTCTCTCTCTCTCTCTCTCTCTCTTAGTGTGGCCTTCCTCATTAAAAACATTAGACCAAAGGTATAAGGACATCACCATGAAACTACAAGCAAATATTCCTGGTGAACAGCAATGTAACAATTCCAAAATAAGACCTTAGTTAACTGTATTCAGCATTATCTAAAAAGACTCACAAGTCATCAAGCAGGAAGGATTCCAGAAATCCCTTCAACATATGCAAATCAAATAAAACTCTACACTGATGATTTTCACTCTTCTTCGAACTCTTCGGGTTATATCCAGTGTTTCATTGGGGTCACTCCTTCAGTTTCTGGAAAGTTTTCTATGAAGCATAGGGGTCTTTTTTTTAACTCTACATTTTATTAAATGCGTATTACCAAGGCACAAACTAGAATAATAATTATTTTGAAGTCGATTGAAATCATTGCATTCACTTCTCTTACAGTGACTAATAAACATTTTATTTGAGAGGGTGGTAAAATTGGTTTTTCTGGGGTAGAACTAGATTGCCCTGGTAACTAACTGTCTGCCAAAAAGTTCACGATCAAAGCAAACAAAGTTCCTAAATCAGTAGCGATGGACGCCTAGGAGGTTGGTTGAAGGAGCACCTTATTCTGAGTGGCTCCTGTGCTCTTTGACTCCACCCACATTGCCACACCCACAATCCTCCAAGATGGTCTTCTGTCAGTCCTCAGTTTCTCCTCAATTTCCCTCAACTCTTAGACGCAGCAATCGCCAGCCCTGATTTGTTTAAGAACTCCTCATGGTTGCTTCTCCAAACTCGTACAGTGGTGTTCGCCCTTATAACCGCATCGATTTCCAGTCCACGTTTGACTTCTTCCACATCCAACTGGAAGCCTTGTCCTGGCTTGCTCGGGGTCATCATGCTGTCAGTTATCTTGCTCTGGTCTTCGCCTCCTTGGGAAGATGTTGCCTCCCTGTCCTTCACTTCAGTCTCTGCAGAGCCACGCAACCACAAGAAGTCCAACTCTTTGCCAACTGCATCAAAGCGATCCTCAAGTGCATCCTTCTCAAGGAGAGCAGCTAATAAAGAGTCCTCGGTGTCTTCATACTCTTTCACAATCTGCCGCAATCTTTCTTGCAGTTTTTCATTCTCTTCCAAGGCCTTGTGATCTTCGGAGACTTTCCTCTCTATTCTCACAGTGAGCCACTCAGTTTTCACCACTAAAAGAGGAGAACAAGGACCATTCCCCAGAGAACAACTGAGGCCACCCACTGCAGTGGGGATTCATAGAGATCAGGATCTGATATCCTGAGGTTTAAAGGTGCAGTCACCAGGACAGAAACGCCACCAACCTCTCTGCAGCCATGGCACAAGGCCACCTGACAGTCATAGCCTCAGATACAAACAACGGAACCAGGCAACTCAATGGGCCAGAAGGCTCCAAATTCCATCAGAGCAAACTACTGTGGGTTTGCCCGCAGGGGACTGTGATGGCCTCCTGGCTCCAGTGTCCCCACTGGTAACTTGGGGAGCCCCCCATCTTGGTTACCTTTCACAAAAATAAATATTTTTAGGGGCCAGGGTGATAGTACAGCAGATAGGTTGTTCTTTTTGCAAGTGGCAGACCTGGGTTCCACCCACAACCCCCATTCTTCATTAAAGTTCTCCTGAGCCCTGCCAGAAGTGACCCCTAGAGCCAGGGATAACATTGTAATAATTAGATTTGTTTATATCGAAGGTTACCTACGTTTTTCATCTGATAGCTTTTAAATGACTGCTTAGTTTTCACTTATTTGTATCTATTGAGTTCCCTTGAAATTTTTCTCAAGTGGAAATAGATATCATAAATAATTCTAATTTTGACTTTCAGTGAGTTGACATTTTTCATTGATCCACTGTGCGAAATTAATGTTTTTTATGAATGTCAAAATTTTATTATCTATAGAAAATATCTTATGCTGTTTTCTTTAATTTATCTAATTTTACTTTATTGTTCTATTTCCTAATTCTACTGCTTATGATTATAGCATATTTTAAAATCATATTTATTTATATTATAGATGTTCAGCCTTGTTTCAAAAAAAAGAAATTATTTTTTAAACCAGGACTATAAATTATATGCTAGAATTATGAGGTCACTTTCTGTAGTCAGAGCAAATGTTCAGAGGCAAACTAAATTTCTGAAAGTACACTTTTATCAGACTCATGGAAATCAACCTGCACTCTAGTGCAGAAACCAAGCAAGCTAAAATCTTGATGCATTTTTGACATTGGTAGTTATTTCCGTATAGGACAATATAATACAATAAATAAAAGACAAGCAGAACATCGAATATGAATTTGATGTGTCCTAACTTTGTAACTTTTTAATATGAAAGAACCTTGTTTGATACTTATTGTGTCTAAAACTTTCATGCCTATAAAATAATTAGGCTGAGATGAAAATAGACTGAAATAATGTATAATGTACCATAGAGTTTGTAAGACTTTTCCTTTCCTCTTCTCATCTACAGAGAAAGAAGCATCTATTATCAGAGTAAATTTGAAAACATAGATTGGATTAGATCACATTTGCTAGTGAGTAACCTTGGGTTAAGTAGTCTGAAAATATGGTTCTTCCCCCTAAAAAATGTATACAATTTTTCAGCATTATGGTCTTTCTTTTAATAAATTAGCTTAGTTTTTGAAAAGACAATCTTTTCTCTTACGAATATTCTTGATTCCTTTGTCAAATGTTGGTTGACCTTATATCAAAAAATCATTACAATATTGTTCAATTTATTTTTTTATTTTCATTCTCATATATTTTTGATTACTTAATAATACTTTAAAATAAAGTTTGAATAAAATGGTGCTGTCTTCCATGTTGATTTTTTAATCAATATTTCATTTACTCTTGGGCATTTTGGAGACTTCATATGTATTAAATTTTGCTTTTCTATTTTGTAAAATATTCCACTGGACTTTTGATATTGTACCTGATCAATGAGTGTATATGTTACACATATTTAAGAATATTAATTATTGTAACCTATATACATATAATATCTTTTGTTCATGTACAGAGTTGACTTTAGATTTCATTACTTTACTGAAATGTCTTTGGTTTACTCAGACTTCCACACAGTCTATCTTGTCTGTGGACACTGACTAATTCATCCCCCACCACACATGTTTCTGAACCATGGCTTAAAAAGGTGAAGTGACTTCATGGATGACTTAGGGGTCCAGAGACAGGACCATGATCTGTTTATTTCTTACAGGATATGTGAGACTTGAGTGAACATTATTCCTCCTGGACTCTTTGGCATATGGTGCTGATGACAAAAGTAAAGCCAAATGAGCTGTGACTATGCCCTTGGAATTACGAAGAAACTCAAGTTCTATAGTTTGGGGAGCATGTCCATGAGTCAGCTGCCTTCTTAAAATAGTCTCCTTATTGTTAGTCTCCTTATTTTTGCCCCATCACAGTAGTGCCACACAAACTCAAATATCTTGGAGTCAACTTGACTAAAAATGTGAAATACCTATACAAAGAAAAGTATAAAACCCTGCTCCAGGAAATAAGAGAGGACACATGGAAATGGAAACACATATCATGCTCAAGGATTGACAGGATTACCATCAGTAAAATGGCAATATTCCCCAAAACATTGTACAGATTTAATGTGATTCCTCTAAAGATACCCATGACATTCTTCAAAGAAGTGAATCAAACACTGTTACAATTCATTTGGAACAATAAACACCCTCGAATAGCTAAAGAAGCAATCCTTGGGAAAAAGAATATGGAAAGAATTACTTTCCCCAACTTTAAACTGTATTACAAAGCTATAGTTACCAAAACAGCATGGTTTTGGGAAAAAGAATATGGAAAGAATTACTTTCCCCAACTTTAAACTGTACTACAAAGCTATAGTTACCAAAACAGCATGGTATTGGAATAAAGACAGACCCTCAGATCAGTGGAATAGGCTTGAGTATTCAGGGAATGTTCCCCACACAATCACCTAATTTTTGAGAAAGGAGCAAGGAATCTTAAATGGAGCAAGGAAAGCCTCTTTAACAAGTGGTGTTGGCACAGCTGGCTAACCACTTGCAAAAAATTGAACTTAGACCCCCAGCTAACATCATGTATAAAGGTAAAATCCAAATGGATTAAAGACCTGAATATCAGACCTCATATCATAAGGTATATAGAACAACATGTAGGTAAAATACTCCAAGAGATTGAGACCAAAAGTAGCTTCAAGGAGGAAACTGCACTCTCCAAACAAGTGAGCAGAGATTAACAGATGGGAATATATTAAACTGAGAAGCTTCTGCACCTCAAAGAAAATAGTGTCCAGGCTACTACTGAGTGGGAGAAACTATTCACCCAATACCCATCAGATAAGAGCCTAATATCCAAAATATACAAGGCACTGACAGAACTTTACAAGAAAAAAAACATCTAATCCCATCAAAAAATGGGGAGAAGAAATGAACAGACAATTTGACAAAGAAGAAATACAAATGGCCAAAAGGTACATGAAAAAATGCTCCACATCACTAATCATCAGGGAGATGCAAATCAAAACAACTATGAGGTACCACCTCACACCACAGAGATTGTCACACATCATAAAGATTGAGAACAAGCAGTGTTGGTTGGGATGTGGAGAGAAAGGAAATATTATCAACTGCTGCTGGAAATGCCAGCTAGTCCAACCTGTATGGAAAGCAATATGGAGATTTCTCCAAAACCTGGAAATCGAGCTCTCATATGATCCAGCTATACCACTCCTAGGAATATATCCTAGGACCACAAAAATATAATATAAACATCCCTTCCTAACACCTATATTAATTGCAGCACTATTTACCATAGCAAGACTCTGGAAACAACCAAGATGCCCCTCAACAGATGAATGGCTAAAGAAACTGTGGTACATATACATATTATGCAGCCATCAGGAGATATAAATATAATATATAATTATATATAATATATAATATATAAATATAATATAAACATCCCTTCCTAACACCTATATTAATTGCAGCACTATTTGCCATAGCAAGACTCTGGAAACAACCAAGATGCCCCTCAACAGATGAATGGCTAAAGAAATTGTGGTACATATACATATTATGCAGCCATCAGGAGAGATGAAGTCATGAAATTCCTATATATGAATGTACATGGAATCTATTATGCTGATCAAAATAAGTCAGAGAGAGAGAGAGAAAGACAGAATGGTCTCACTCATCTATGGGTTTTAAGAAAAATAGAAGACACTTGCAATAATTTTCAGAGACAATAGAGAGGTTGGCTGGAAGTTCCAGTTCACGATATGAAGCTCACCACAAAGAGTGATGAGTTTTAGTTAGAAAGATAACTGTCTTAACAAAGAAAATATATGAGGGAAACAGAAAGCCTGTCTAGAGTACAGGCAGGGGTCGGGTGGGGAGGAAGTATATTTGTGACATTGGTGATGGGAATGTTGCACTGGTGATGGGTGGTGTTCTTTACATGACTGAAACCCAACCACAATTATGTTTGTAATCAAGGTGTTGAAATAAAATATTTTAAAAAATAATTGAGTAATCATTGTTGCTTGCATTTTTCTTTTATTTGCATTTTTTCTTTCTTTTTTCCTTTGCTTTAATTATTTTTTATTTTGGAACCATGTCCCAAATATTTGGTTGTAGTCTTTATTGCTATGGTGCTTTTCAGGTTTTTTGTTTGTTTTTAGTTTTGGGGGGATTTAAATTTTTTCTATATTTTTATGTTTTCCTTCCTTTTTTCTTTCTTTTCTTAAACTGGTTTTTATAGTCTCTAGAAGGATTCCCTTTTTTTGATTGTTTGAATTTTTTTGCCCCCTTTTTTTCTTTTTCTTTTTTTTTTTTTGTACCTTCAAACAGAACTACAACTTGAACCATCTTGTTCTGCCTCACAAATTGAGAGGGAAACAATGTAGGGCCCCAAGACCAAACAGTCGTATGAACATTGAGTAGAAATAAAAAATGATAAGACTTAAACACCAAATCCAAAGCCAACTACAACAGAATCGATACCCAATCTACAACCAGCTAGACACAGAAGGGATCACTTACACTAGCAGCCTGGTGGGGACAAAGGACGGGCGATATGTGATGCATGCTGGGAACAGAAGTGTAGGGAGGACAACATTGGTTGTGGGAATGACCCTGATTCAATGTCACAATGTACCTAAAATACTACTGTAAAAGAATTGTAATCCACTTTGGTCTAAATAAAAATTATTAATAAAAAATAGTTGAGTTTCAAAGCAATCAGACAGCCTATGGGATAGGATAGGCTAAAGAGAGAGGAACAGTCTACAGTGGACACTAAAGTAACTACTCAGTGCTTCTTATCTATGCTTATTGCTGAAAAGAATAATCCTGAAACACTTTGGATCTAATTTTTCCAAATTCTGGTTAACTTTATTTTTTATACATACATACATACATACATACATACATACATACATACATACATACATACATACATACATATGTGTATATATATATATGTGTATATATATTTGTATTTAAGGGTACAGCCACACAACTCTGTATGCTACCACACTGCAACCACAATATAGATACATTTTTCTACCTTCAGTCAAGTGTAACTCTCCTAACTCTCCTCCCTCTTTCTGCTCCCATTCTCCCCCCATTCTGATAACCCCTGCAGGTAGTTCTGTTTTCAGCATCCACATTTTGTCGCCTTTTATTTCTGTGTTTTGCTGCTCTATATTTCTTGATGGATGAGATCATATGATCATTATCTTTTCTCTGCTGATTTCTTTCACTTTGTATAATATTCTCTAGTTTTATCTATGCTGTCACAAAAAGTAGATTTCATTTGTTTTCTTATCTCTGAATATTATGATAACATGTGTACATCTCATTTTATCTATCCATTCTTCTATCATTGAATCTGGGCCTATTTTCCTACCTTGGCTATTATAAATAACATTTTCATAATTTATTCCTCTTACGTTTTTTTGCATAGATATTTCTATAAGTGGAGTAGTTATATCATATAAAACTATTTATTGAATGCCCTTTATACTATTTTCCATAGTGAATGAACCAATTTACATTTACATCAGTGAATGGGGCTGATTATATCTGTATAAACTCCCCAAAACTTCTGCCCCTAAAATAGACAGGTCATCTTATAGGTGTAAGGTAATAATCCAGTGTCATTTTGATTTACATTTTTCAGACAATAAAGTTTAACAATTACATATTTCTGTAATACAATTTGAATTTTTAAAAGAATATGTTCAGAAATTCTTCCCATTTTTGATGGAGCTATTTGTTTTTTCTTATATTTTGTGGGTACTTTATAAATTTGATATTAATCCTTTCTTAGATGTATGATTTGTTAATATTTTCCTTTTTGTGTTTTTTAAATTTTGTGAATTTTTAAAAAAATTCTTTATTTAAACACCATGATTATGTGCACGATTGTAGTTGGGTTTCAGTCATAAACAAACACCACCTTCACCAGTGCAACATTCCCACCACCAATGTTCACCCCCACCTCCCCCAACCCTGCCTGTATTCGAGAAAGGCATTCTACTTCTCTCATTCTTTAACATCGTTATGCTAATTGTTAGTGTAGTCATTTACCTAACAGCATTCACCACTCTTTATGGTGAGCTTCATATTGTGAACTGGTCCATCTGGCCCTTCTTGCACTTAACTCTTACTGTCTTTGAACCTTATTACAATAATGTCTTTAATTTTTCTTAAAACCCATAGATGAGTGAGACTATTCTGTGTCTATTTCTCTCCCTGTGACTTATTTCACTCAGCATAATAGATTCCATGGACATCCATGTATAGGAAAATTTCATCTCTTCTGACTGCTGCATAATATTCCATTGTGTATATGAACCACAGTTTCTTTAGCCATTGAACTGTTGAAGAGCATCTTGATTGTTTCCAGAGTCTGGCTATTGTAAATAGTGTTGCAGTCTTTGATGTAGTGAGAGTTTTTGTTTTTGTTTTTTTATCTACAAGTTTTAACTTGAGATAATTCTATTTATTTATTTTCCTGTCTTAGAATTATATTTCCTGGTAGTATTATGGAGAATGTACCCTGTATTAAGGTTACATGGCTCAAAATTATGAATTCATTTTAAGTTGACTTTTTAATATGATCATACATATGATTTATTTTTATTATTTGAGTTATCGGGCCTAACACCATTTATAGAGGCTACCTTAATTTTTTTGTTCATACTATTTATTTTATTATAATTTAACTCTACATGTATACAATGATTTAATTCTAGGGTGTCAATTCTATTCCCTTAACCTGTGTATCAGTTTTGATTCTAGTGAAATACTGTTTTGATTATTCTATGTTTGAAGTGCAGTTTAAAATCAGAAATTGCAATACCTCTACTTTTAGGATCACATTGGCTAACCAGAACTTATTATGGTTTTATACAAATTATTTTTTATATTTGCAATATTATTAATGTTGTTTGAATATTGTAATTTGGATATTTATTTAAAATACACTTAATTTTATTATATGTTGGATAAATGGTTACTTTTACTGTGATAGTTCTTCTAATCCTTGAACAGGGCATACCTTCACATCATTGTGTTTTATACTATTTCATTTAACAATGTCTTAAATTTTTGAGTATGAGTCTTTCATCTTATGTTTATTTTTCAGTACTTAATTCTTTTTATTGTTTGTTTGAAGTAAATAGTTTTATACAGAAAAATGTAAGAAGAGTCAGAGAAAGTATACATTTCCGGTTGTGATTTAGTAGCAGAGGATGTGCCTAACTACCTTTAAGTATAATTTTGAGTGTGAGACTTTAAAGATATTTTTTACCAGTTTAGGATTGTAATTTTTTAATATTTTTTAATTTATTTAAACACCTTAATTACATACATGATTGTGTTTGGGTTTCAGTCATGTAAAGAACACCACCCATCACCAGTGCAACATTCCCATCACCAATGTCCCAAGTCTCCCTCCTCCCCACCCGACCCCCGCCTGTACTCTAGCCAGGCTCTCTATTTTCCTCATACATTCTCGTTATTAGGACAGTTCAAAATGTAGTTATTTCCCTAACTAAACTCATCACTATTTGTGGTGAGCTTCCTGAGGTGAGCTGTAACTTCCAGCTCTTTTCTCTTTTGTGTCTGAAAATTATTATTACAAGGGTGTCTTTCATTTTTCTTAAAACCCATAGATGAGTGAGACCATTCTGCGTTTTTCTCTCTCTCTCTGACTTATTTCACTCAGCATAATAGATTCCGTGTACATCCATGTATAGGAAAATTTCATGACTTCATCTCTCCTGACAGCTGCATAATATTCCATTGTGTATATGTACCACAGTTTCTTTAGCCATTCGTCTGTTGAAGGGCATCTTGGTTGTTTCCAGAGTCTTGCTATGGTAAATAGTGCTGCAATGAATATAGGTGTAAGGAAGGGGTTTTTGTATTGTATTTTTGTGTTCCTAGGGTATATTCCTAGGAGTGGTATAACTGGATCGTATGGGAGCTTGATTTCCAGTTTTTGGAGGAATCTCCATATCGCTTTCCATAAAGGTTGAACTAGATGGCATCACATACCCTGCTCATGGATTGGCAGGATTAACATCATCAAAATGGCAATACTCCCCAAGGCATTATACAGATTTAATGCCATCCCTCTAAAGATACCCATGACATTCTTCAAAGAAGTGGATCAGACACTTTTGAAATTCATTTGGAACAATAAACACCCTCGAATAGCTAAAGCAATCATTGGGAAAAAGAATATGGGAGGAATTACTTTCCCCAACTTTAAACTGTACTACAAAGCAATAGTTATCAAAACAGCATGGTATTGGAATAAGGACAGGTCCTCAGATCAGTGGAATAGGCTTGAATACTCAGAAAATGTTCCCCAGACATACAATCACCTAATTTTTGATAAAGGAGCAGGAAATCCTAAATGGAGCAGGGAAAGCCTCTTCAACAAGTGGTGTTGGCACAATTGTATAGCCACTTGCCAAAAATTGAACTTAGACCCCCAGCTAACATCATGTATGAAGGTAAAATCCAAATGGATTAAAGACCTCGATATCAGCCCCAAAACCATAAGATATATAGAGCAGCACATAGGCAAAACACTCCAGGACATTACAGGCATCTTCAAGGAGGAAACTGCACTCTCCAAGCAAGTGAAAGCAGAGATTAACAGATGGGAATATATATTAAGCTGAGAAGCTTCTGCACCTCAAAGGAAATAGTGCCCAGTATACAAGAGCCCCCCACTGAGTGGGAGAAACTATTCACCCAATACCCATCAGATAAGGGGCTAATCTCCAAAATATACAAGGCACTGACAGAACTTTACAAGAAAAAAACATCTAACCCCATCAAAAAATGGGGAGAAGAAATGAACAGACACTTTGACAAAGAAGAAATACACATGGCCAAAAGTCACATGAAAAAATGTTCCACATCACTAATCATCAGGGAGAAGCAAATCAAAACAACTATGAGATACCACCTCACACCCCAGAGAATGGCACACATCACAAAGAATGAGAATAAACAGTGTTGGCAGGGATGTGGAGAGAAAGGAACTCTTATCCACTGCTGGTAGGATTGTATTTTTTATGAACTTTTACAAATAATTATAATTTAATTATTTCCAAACTATAAAAATATTTTATTCATAGGCATAAACTGTTTTATTAATGAATATATATAATAAAATCTAAAATTAAATATTCAATATTACAGGCACCAAATAATGTTAATATATAAGTAGAGTATTCATTCTACTTTTCTTACTTGGTTTTCGTATTATTTATAAAGACTCTGGAAAAAAGAACAAACAAAAGTAGCTATGACCAACGGCCACAATTATAATCAAAAATAAAAAGTATGATTTATTACAATTAAGGCAGGTGTTTATTTGTATTCTTTAAAATAATATGACTCCAAAATCAAAGTGTAACAGCTAATACTATATTACCATTTATATAATTTTAGGCCTTTTATTCTTAAGGAAAAAATTAAATTTGACCACAGACATACAATTCAACTCACTAGTTCATATTTAATCAACCAACTTTGGTGTACACACAAGTATACATTTTTTCCAGAAGTAATACTACATATCAGTTTAATTCAGTGAACATTTGATGTGTAACTGACCTTGTTCTCAGAACTGAAGCTACAAAGATGAATTATGTGGGCCAGAGTGATAGCACAATGGGTAAGGTGTTTGCCTTGCACAAGCCAATCGGATTTGATTCCTGGAATTTCATATGGTCCCTCGAGCCTGTGAAGAGTATATTCTGAGTGCAGAGCCAGGAGTGACCTCTGTGGAACACCAGGTGTGTCCCCCCCAGATAAAAATAAATAAATAAAATAAAATAAAAATGAAATAAAAAGAGCCCTTTCTATAGTTAGGTACACATTGGCTCTAAAATCTTTGGTTTTTGTCAGTGATTCACTGGTAGTTGACTAGGAAACAGGGCCAATGCAGAAGTCATTTGCAGCTGACCAAAATGCATGTATGTATATGACACCTGCTTTTTGCATACTAATTAGCTACTTCAATTAAGTTTAGCTCTTAAATGAGTATATTTTAAATAGAATGACTGATCTGATTGAAAAAAATTCAGGGAAATGTTCTGTCTTAACTTTGCTTTTGCAGACACTAATTTGTCCATAGGAAGACTATTGGGTACAGCAACATATCTTTTTCTGTGATCTATTTTAACTGAATAGATCAGAGCGAAGGCCATAATTTTATTTTCTTCTATAACCACATCCTATATGATTCATGGGTGAAAAGGAAAGTACTTTTGTTTGAAAATCTATAGCAACATTTTAGTTTATTCTCCAATAAATGAGTAGGAGTATTCATGTCATTATTATTCAGGAAAATATTTAAACTTTAATAACATATGTATATAAACACATAACATATTTACACTTATATGCCTATGTGTATTTGAATAGTTCTATAAAATATCCCCAGTAATTGCAGTATATGAAAATTTTTATTTCATTATATAGACTCTCTCTCACAACTTACATGACTTGGAAAAAGAAGTATTGAATTATTGAGACAATTAAATGAAATATACTTCTAACACTTTTGTTTCTTATATTTGATAGTTTGACTTTTATAATATAGCATTTCAAGTGGGACTTTTTTATCTTCATACTCAATTTGTAGCCTTCCTGCCTTTACTCATATTTTAGTATCAATATTGTAACCATATCACAAAGCTTATATCTTAAAGCTTTTTAGTAGAGTCATATAGAACTGGGAGCAATTTCACAATTGCACAAAGGGTTTTAAAGTTGGCTGGCTGGAGTGAAAATATAAATGAATAAAACTACATTCAACTCTGTGCAGCAAGAAACATATTATATTTTAAAATATAAGTTTAAAGTAAATATAAAATATTCTGCATGTATTAGGCATATGTGACTCTATAAAAGTTACTATTCATAGAAGAAAATTTTAAAATTTCTGTATCTAGGAGCATGTGGCTAATTTGTGGATACATGATTTCTGGCCTCTGTTACAAAGATGCAAAGGCAGAATAACCACATTCATTCATTCATTCAGAATTTAAATTTTGAGCATTTTTGTCTCTAGCACTTGTAGCACACAATGAAATGCAAACTTGAAAAAATTTAATACTGTATTTTGAATAAGACTTTGTGAAGACGTTTAATCACTGAAATGACCAACCATGTCATCTCCTTTTTCCTGAAAACACAGGATCATTCCCTCTGGTATAATCTGTATTTTTTTCCTTTTGTCCAGTCCAGACATAAATAATATCAGATTTTCGGTTACCAGCAATATTTTGTTCATTTCTCAGCTGAAATTTTTTTCTTTTTTTTTACTTCAAGAAAAGAAAAATAAAAGACATTCTTGCAATAATAATTTTCAGACACAAAAGAGAAAAGAGCTGGAAGTTACAGCTCACCTCAGGAAGCTCACCACAAAGAGTGAAGAGTTTAGTTAGAGAAATAACTACATTTTGAACTGTCCTAATAATGAGAATGTATGAGGGAAATGGGAAGCCTGTCTAGAGTACAGGCAGGGGTTGGGTGGGGAGGAGGGAGATTTGAGATATTGGTGATGGGAATGTTGCACTGGTGATGGGTGGTGTTCTTTACATGACTGAAACCTAAACAAAATCATGTATGTAATCAAGGTCTTTAAATAAAATATTAAAAAAGATAAAACTTGAAATTATTTCTTTATAAAGCCAAAAAAGAAAAAAGAAACAAAAATGAAACTGACCTTTAACCAATCATGTACTATTGGTGATTATTCTCTGAAACAGTTACTAAATAAGTGTTTATTACTTACTCGAAACAGTTTACTACTTAATGCTCAGTTTGACCCCAACCTCAGCATATAGTAATATAAATAAGGATTTTTCAGAATTAACACCTTTTTGTTTTTGCTTGTTTGCTTGTTTGTTTTAGCCACGCCCAACAATGCTCAAGGGTTATTCATACCTCTACACTAGAAATCACTCTTTGCAGGCTCAGGGTATGGATGCTGGGGATAAAACCTGGTTCAGTCACATGTAAAGTAAATGACCTACCCTGTGTGCTATTGCCACAGCCTTAAGAATTAACACTTTTAAATAAAATTATAACATACTGGGGCCAGTGAGGTGGCGCTAGAAGTAAGGTGTCTGCCTTGCAAGCGCTAGCCAAGGAAGGACTGCGGTTCGATCCTCCGGCGGCCCATATGGTCCCCCCAAGCCAGGGACAATTTCTGAGCGCTTAGCCAGGAGTAACGCCTGAGCATAAAACGGGTGTGGCCAAAAAATTATAACATATATGTAAAATACAAACATCTTCACTTATTTTATATAAAATTTATTTTGTGCAAATCAAACTGATATAATGCTTGATTGAAATATTTTCATATGAAATAGTTGTTACTGTCAGATGATTGCTATATTGAAATATTTCTGTTGTATTATCCATATAAAGAAATATTAGTTTGCTTTAGGAGTTCCAATGCAGGCATAGTATCATCTTTCAATATGACTTTGGATTTAATTATACAGTAAATTCATATTTATGTCTCAATTTGCATAATAGGAAGTGTACATCCATGTCTCAAAAATCAACAAAACAGTATCATTTGACAAAGACTAATCTAATTACTATAGAGAGCATGGTGTGTAGACAAAATTAGTACTGTCCAAAAGGGTAAATGCAGCATATTAAAGAAAGTGAGGTCTTTAGAGATTTCAACCAGAAAAATTATAAAGAACAATGGCTGACACAGACTGGCTTAAACTACGGAAATTTATATTCTCATAGTTCCAGAGGCTGGAAGTCTGAAATCAGAGTTTTGGCAGGTTTGATTTATACTGAGGCCTCTCTGTGGCTCTTAGATGGCTGCTTTCTTAGTGTGTCCTGACCTGCTCATCTCTTTGGACATTATTGGTGTCTTATCCATATCTAAATTTCTCCTGCGTAATAAGGATCACTGAGATGATTTAGTACCCGCCCAACTAATGGCGATTTAGCCTAGTCACCTCAGTAAGATTCTATCTTCAAATACATCCACAATGTGAGATATTGGGCGATAGGGCTTTGGCCTGTGATTTGGCGGTGAGGTCATGTGACTAGGCAGCCACAAATCTGTCTGACAGTCATATGTAATTGGATACCAGCCTAAATGAGTGATAACTTTGGAGGGAAGAATCCTCTTATTCTCTAATCATGTGTTATATAAACTTACATAACCTATGAACCAGAAGTAGTCCTGAGATGCTGATATTTTGAGTGGATTTGACTCACATATCTCTTACAATGTAGATTGATGTATATATCTGAAAAGTGTAGTTATTAAATCTAATAGTTATAGAAAATATATTTTAAAAAATAGGGGCCGGGAAGGTGGCGTTAGAGGTAAGGTGTCTGCCTTGCAAGCTAGCGTAGGACTGACCCTGGTTCGATCCCCCGGCGTCCCATATGGTCCCCCCCCCAACCCAGGGGCGATTTCTGAGCGCATAGCCAGGAGTAACCCCTGAGCGTCAAATGGGTGTGGCCCAAAAACCAAAAAAAAAAAAAGCTTTGCTCTAACCAGTGTCTTTGACTTAGGATTTTACTGGCTATACCAATATTTCCTAAACTGTTTGGTTCCATTATAATTACTGGGTAGTAAATCACTGTAAGAGAGTTAATTTACCTGAAGTAAACAATTTATTGTATAGTTTCAGAAAACTGAAACAATTAATGGAAAGGATACTCAGAGCAGCTATAGTAATAATAAAAATCAAAATGCTTTTAAGAGTTCTTCTGGGGCCCAGAGAGATAGCGTAGTGTTAGAGCGTTTGCCTTGCAAGTGGCCTACCCCAGGACCAAAGGTGGTTAGAATCCCGACATCCCATATGGTCCTCCATGCCTGCCAGTGGCAATTTCTGAGGGCATAGCCAAGAGTAACCCCTGAGCGCAGCTGGGTGTTATCCAATAAACAAAAACAAAACAATAACAAAAAATTTTCTTCTCAAAAGTTACAACTGTAACCTAAGAGAGGACTTAAACAGGATTGCTCAAAACACTACTCCAGTGATTGCCACCTAGATGCGAATGACCTTTTGACTATTTACTTAGCCTTTGCTTTTTTTTTTTTCTCAATCTAGCTGTAGTAATATGTGCCTTCTTCTTATGTGGGACAGGAATAAGAAGACCACTTGATTTTGTAGTGGGATACAATCTTTTGAAACTTCCTTCAATTGTTAAAAAATAAGCCAAAATCATTTTCAGTAAAAAAAAAACAAAACACTATTTGAGAGAAACAAAATTAGGAAATCAGTATATGAAAGCAATTACTACACTGGCACATAATACACCAATATTAATGCTGCTGTTAGTTTTCTAATTATTGAATGGTCTAAGTTCCAAATGGTTTCTAGAGAATTTGACAAAGGTGAAATCAATGTAGCTTAGAATGTTGTTTAGAGTTTCATGACAATGTTAGAGTTGAGCAGATCTTGCATGGGGATTCCATAATGGGGAAATGAGCTTGCCATTTTTGGGAGTAGAACACAGGCAGGGAGATACATGAGAACATGATGGATGTTGCATGCGAAAATGATGACCACAACTGACCGACTTTTCCTTCTGGCAAATCTTGACCTACTAGCTTAAATTCTTCCAATGAGAATGACAGCCGGAAACCCTTATGATTCCACAAGGAGGCATTTGATTTATTGGGTAAATGGAAGCCACTGTAGATTCTTGAACAGCAATTTCCCCATGGCCCAATAGGTCCTTAGTTTGCAGTTTAAGGACAGAATAGCAAAGTTGTTCAGGGGCCTGGAAACCTCTACTATCATTAATTTTCCTTTATGCTACTGTTAAGTGGTTCCTTTATACCTCATATTACTTTTATTTTGGAAGAGGAATTTTATTAGTGCTTGTCTTTCTTCATATTGTTCTTACAATTTAAAGAAAAGATTATGCGAGCTAAACTATACATATCCTACTTTTAAAATAATTTGAAAATAGTTTTATTTCATTGTACATATAAGATAAACTGTTTTTTGAGTAACTTTATACATCGTGATACTTTAATGAAAATAAATTAAAATCAACCTTGGGCTGGATAACTACTATAGATTTCATATAGCTGGCTTGAGTTTAAAACCCTGATACTACATATATTCCATATAAACTCCCCATCAGGAATAATCCCTGAGCAACACTGTGTGTGACCCGGAAACTAAAATAGTTTTATTAAATTAAAAATGACATAAACTATTTTACTTGTTCCAATATCTACTGTTTTTATTTATATCTGAAAAAGATTTTGGTATCAAATAAACTATAAAAGTATGAAAAAGTAGCTGAAACAATTTTTGTAACACTGAACTGTATATGAAGCTGTGATCTGTAAAGTCAATAATGAATGTAAATGTTTTCTAGTGGATAAATCTTATTCTAGCCTTATAATAAGTATATTTCATATGTCTTTCTGGAATACTTTTGTGGAATCCTTTTATTTTTCTCTAAATTATTTGATAGATATTGCTGTTTTTGTTCAATATGAGAGTCAAAAAAATTTGTGAACTCTCTTAAAAGAAGACAAAAATTGATTTTAAGACAACAATAACCAAAAACTAACTTCAATTACTGACATAAGTTTTGCCTTCTGTCTCCTATTTCTCTGAATTTTGATATAGATTGCACACATCTCTTAGCAAAATACTGAATGAAAATTCTGGATGGTAAAAGAAACAATGGGAGCCACTGAAGCAAAGAGCTTTAGGAAGGACTGAGAATAAATTTTGCATCCATGATAGAAAGTGAAGTATTCATGCCACTTGGTACTGTAGTATTGATGCTCTAATTGTTAGAAAGTGGTATATGATTTTCTAACTCTTTGATATTCAACTGACCTTTTAATTAAATGTTAACAATAGCATGTTTTAGAAGAGCCATATAAAGAAGACTTTGGATTAAAAAACCAGAAACAATAAATTGCTAGTCAAGTGATTCTAAAGCCATCTTAGATGTACCAGTCTTACAAGTCATCAGATGAGTATAGAGGCACATGAATAAACCTCGTATCATATATTTAGAGGTCTTTCCAGCTCACAAATATAGAGAATTCTGAGGAAAATAAATTGTTGCAGTTTTATAGCACTATAAAGTTTGTAAATAAAGTGTTTTTGTTTGTAGCTAGATTCTCAGTAAAATTGCTTTTATATTCAGGGGCAGATAGAGTGTATGGAGGGTAAGGCACTTGTCTTGCATGAGTCCAACTCTGGTTGAATCTCCAGTATACATATGATCTCTGAGGCTGCAAATAGTGATTACTGAATGCTGAGGCAGGAGTAAGACCTGAGTACTGCCGTATGTTGGCCCCCAAAACAAACTAAAAGAATAAAAACTTATATATGACAGATTATGAATCACTTTAATCACCTATACTGTAGTATAGTTAAAGACTTATCAAAGATCAAACAACAGATAATCTGCTGACGCTATCCCCAAATATTTTGCATCACCATCAATATAGACTTTCAGGTTTACTTGAATCCATAAATCCCTGAAAAATATTTTTATTTTTGTTCCATTTTAGAATTCATAAAGTCATTTATAATCTTTGTGAATACTTTAAAAAAATAAAGATTTATTTGTTATGTTAGGATTTCAATTTCCATAACCATAATATCTTAGTGCATTATTTCTAATAATGTTAAAACAATTAAACAGATAAGACAAATTGATTCAGGTTTATTGATTTA
This sequence comes from Suncus etruscus, assembly GCF_024139225.1. Taxonomy (NCBI): domain Eukaryota; kingdom Metazoa; phylum Chordata; class Mammalia; order Eulipotyphla; family Soricidae; genus Suncus; species Suncus etruscus. The sequence continues at coordinate 134,346,944 of NC_064851.1, forward strand.
TAGCTCTCTTTTGCAATAAACTAAATATAAAAATAATTATCAGTGTGTACAAATATTTTACATATGAATTAAAGATTTTAAGCCAAATTAATTTTTTTTTTGGTTTTGGGCCACACCTGGTGATGCTCAAGGGTTACTCCTGGCTTTGTGCTCAGAAATTGATCCAGGCTTGGGGAACATATGGAACACCAGGGATCGAACCAGAGTCCGTCATAGGTTAGCGTGTGCAAGACAAATGCCTTACTTTTTGCACCACTACTCTGACCCCAACATTTTCTTATTTTTTGAAGTTTTATTTTTTAATATTTCTCTCTCTTCTAGTCCCACCATTACAATTATTCCATAGCTCTCCAACCCTACCAAAATAAAATAAATTAATAAGTAATCAGACAAAATGAAAATTACATGAAGGTAATTTATCAAAATTTTAATCTTCCAACATATTATATAGTTATTCAATAGTTTTTCATGTTTCTTAAAAAAATCTCAACTTTAATTTATATAAGTAGAGAAATAAAGTTTCTATTCAGGCAACTTTACCGTAATGTATAAAGAAATATAAGTAGTAGATGAAAATAAAAGTAGTGAACAAAGTTAAAGTATTATACAACTGTATTTTCATTATTTAGTGGAAATATTTAATTTATTTTTCCCTGTGATATAGGAAATATCATATTAAGGGAAGCAATTAATTTAAAATCTTGGAGCTATTATTTTCTGTCTTTTGAGGATGATTTTTTTCCCCAGACATTTGACTGTTACTTGTGAGGATCTAAGACATTAATACTGACCTTACTATACTACTAATTTCCTCTATACATTTGTTTGAAAATGTATTCAGAAATAGAATCAAACAGTGTCAATCAGGCCAGAACACACCATCTGTACACAAAGTAGCTGTCCGACCAGAACAAGGTTTTCCTGTCAGTCGCTATTGTTATCACATGAAGTTAGGAACAAAAGTTTCAGTGATGGTAGCTTGTAATGCTTTATAAAAACAAATTAAAACAAACAAACAAACAAAAAAAAAAACCTAGTCTGGGGCAGCACTGTGGCGCTAGAGGTAAGGTGCCTGCCTTGCCTGCGCTAGCCTAGGACGGACCGCGGTTCGATCCCCCGGTGTCCCATATGGTCCCCCAAGCCAGGAGTGACTTCTGAGCACATAGCCAGGAGTAACCCCCAAGTGTCACTGGGTGTGGCCAAAAAACCAACCCCCCCCCGAAAAAAACTAGTCTAATTAAGGTGATTATCTGTATTTAAAAAAATGTAAAGGAAACCGTTGAGAAGTTCACAAATATCAACCATTTTATATTTTACTATAAACTGATTCTCATGTATATTTTGAAAACTCTTAGATATATTTAAGTAGACCCCTGGTATGAGTAATGGGTTAAATAATCACTCAATAAATTAAAATAGAACATGTTTTATTAAAATATTTTCTTAAACAAGAACATCATGCTAACATTTTTATTTTTAAAAATGAGTCAATAAAAATACGTTTCGCATATCAATAGGCAGTCATTTAACTCACTCACTGGCTGGGAAATCTCTTTTAATCTACATCTTTTAATATCCCAGCTACATCTATTTAGGTGATCTACATGAGTAAGAGAGTTTTGTTTCTGTGATTGATTTATTTCAAATGCCATTATAATTTCAACAGTAAAACTAACAAGAAATAATAACAAAAATAGCTTCAATTCATTGAGTTCTGATTTTGTTGCATGCACAATAAATAGTATTGCTCATTCATATCTTATTTAACTCTTAGATATATTCCAGGAGGAGACTCCTATATATACAGATAATGTAATATATTGAATAAAACATGATCAAGGTCATGTTTTACCTACAGATGGGTTCTGTTAACATATATCATCTGTTGCTTTTATTTTCAACAATAGGAGCTCCAGCAACAGTGTGTTTTTGCTTTTGTATAATTTAATTTGCTTGCAATCTGAGGCCTTTTGCTCCTATTTAAATCCCAAACAACTTCAAAGCTCTCAAACATCATTAATACAATAGTGAAGAATGAGTTTGGTCCTTTGCTTGAACTTCCACTCCTAGAGAAATTATGGAAATCATTAAGAAGAATTATGAAGACACTTCATTATATTAATGTATATCTACTAAAATGCATATGCTACATGGTATAAATATTATATGATAATAAATTATGTATTTTGAGAACATGGGCTGCATATATCCATTCTATTTACACACATCTAATTTTTCATGATTAATAAGTGTTTTAAGTAATTTTTCTTATTAGGTATTGGTTTTTACCCACTGTGGAATGACCTTGTTCCTTCCTGATATTTCTTAATCTCTCTTTTGATAGCATATGAAATTATCTGTTTATGTCTATCAATATAGCTTAGCATTACAGAAGTTATTTGAAAGCAGAAATTTACAGAAGTGATATTAAGATTATTATTAATAAAAAATGTAGAACTACCAACAATTTATTATTTTTGCTAGAAGGACATCATGGTCTTTGCTGAAGCAGAAAGTAACATTTTCAAAAAGCTATTTCAACATTATAATAAATACAACTTTAGTCTAAACAATAGTCCTAATGACATGATAAATTATAATACATTTATATTTTTAAATTGTCTTTTAAAATACAAATAACAAAGAAACCAAAGCTCTTGGAATTCTGAGATTATAAACTAACATGTTATTATTTTAGTTAAATAACATAATATTGTTTTTACTAATGATGTGAATAAGTTTCATATTACTTTGACATTCAATCTGCTATTAACTTAGTTTGTTCTGGGATCTTCACTAAGGAGCTAAGAAATGGTAACAGCACTATGTAATTGAGACCATGTTAATATATGACACTGAATGAATCATAAGTGCTGATTCATTTCTACTGATAAATACTTTGATTGTTACAGTCAGGCTTACTTGATTACTAAGCCATAACAGAGGCATGATAAGATTTTAAATAATGAGAATTATGAAAAATGTAACATTAAAAAGTTCCCGATAGGGGCTGAAGTGGTAGCACAGTGGTAGGGCTTTTGCCTGGCATGTGGCTGACCCAAGATGAATATGGTTCAATACCCAGAATCCCATATGTTCTCTTGAGCCAGGAGCAATTTCTGAGCACTGAGCTAAGAATAACTCTTGAGGGCTGCTGGGTGTGGCCCAGAAAACCAAAAAGGATTTTTTTAAATAAAACAAATGACTTTTAGATATTTGTTTTATGATTGCTCATGAAATTATTTTTTCCTTTCTTTTGTTGAAATAACATTGATATATAAAACATCCTATCTTACATTGTATTCAACAATAAGAGGTGCTAGTTTTATGACAAAATGGATAGTCTCCAGGTGCTATCTATATAAACTTAAAAACCATTTCTCACAAGTAGGGAATACTTTTATTTTTATTGAACAACCATGAGATACACAGATACACAGATATTGCACACTCTCAGTTGCAGACATTTAATTTACAAGCACCTACCTTTTCACCACTGCACATTTTCCACTACCAATGCTCCCAGTTTCCCTTGTAATCTCCTAACACTTGACCCCAGCCATTCTCAATAGTAGATATTTTTTTCTTCCCACTCTCTCACCCTTCTCTCTCTCTTTCTTCTCTCTGTATTCTCTTTTTCACTCTTTTGTCATTTTGGGCTCTATAATTTGTAAAACTAATTTGAAAGAGTATCATGAATATTACTGAACTCCATTCAGTTCTTTCCAGAGTAATCATTTTCAACCATCATTGTCAGTAACCCTTTCTCTTTTCTAATTGAATTTCTAATTGAAATTTGAATTTCTCAAACCCTTTGAAGCAAACCTCCTAGTATGGACCACTCCTTCTCACCCTTATTTCTGTTTCTTTGGGTATTATTCTCACACCATGTTTTGTTTTTCATGTCCCATAAATGAGTGTGAGCATTCTTTTTCAGTCCTTATCCCTCTGATGCATTTCACTGACCATAATATTCTCCATAAGTAAATTTCATGACTTCAATTTTACTTACAGCTGTTTAGTACAATGGTTTCTTTATCTACTTGTTTGTTTTGGTTACTTGAGTTGCTTTCAGATTCTGAATATGGTGAATGATTCTGCAATAAACAAAGGAGTGCAATATATTTTATTCCTTGTGTAATATATTTTAAAATTTTCTTTGGCTTATTTGTGATTTTCAAAAAGACTTTTAAAAAGCAGAAGCATTATTCTTTATTACATATAAAAATCTGCAGGTCATATTAGATCAGTAAAATGGCCAAAACATTGGTAAATAAAAGATGCAACTAAAATTCTAATATATCTCTTTGGCTTTAAAGTTTCATTTAGAGCTACCAAGTCTGGTTATTTCAAATTGTATCACATATGTGATTGTGGTCCTAAGTAGATTAAAAAACAATTATCACTGCTCCATTTAGACACAGTTTGAGGAGGGAGTTAGAACAACCTTTCTTATTTCTTGGGGACATATCTAGTGATACTCAGAGATTACTCTAAGTTCTGAGCTCAAGGATATCTCCTGAGCTCCAGCTCCAGTAAGTGGTTGTGCTGGGAATGCTACCTAGATTAGCCATGTGCAAGGTAAATTACTTAACTGCTATAGTATCACTCTACTCTGTTTTTTGTTGTTTAGTTGCAAATGCCAGTTAGATGGAACAGGTCAAACAGATAACTAATTTCTCAGAAGTCTACAGATGGCTTAGGACAGGGGTCTCAAACTCAATTTAGCTGGGGGCCGTAGAAGGCAAAGTCGGTGTGAGGCAGAGCCACATAAGGGATTTCGCTTACCAAATATTCGCAATAAAAATCGCATTAGTAATAAAAAATCGTAAAAAATCGCATTAAACATTTGCATACCCCAAACGGAACTGCTCGGGGTATGCGAATGTTTAATGCGATTTTTTTCTAACCAACGCGATTTTTATTGTGATTATTCGGTCAGAGAATAATCGCGAATACTGCAATATTTGAAAGCCGGCAGCGGGCCATAAAATATTGTATGGAGGGCTGCAAACGGCCTGCGGGCCCCGAGTTTGAAACCTCTGGCTTAGGATGTGTAAATACACATAGCTGCAATTCAAACTCAGAGGTCAATCTATATTCCAAACTTATTCCAGAAGAACTGTTTGATCATTGAAAAGCAAATTAGGCCATTAAATATCTTGTGTAGAATAAAATTTATAATTAGAATTCTTCACAAAATAAATCATAAATATGACAGACTGATACATGAGGAGGGAAATTCTTTCTGGCATTTTAAATAGAAAATATAAAAATTAGGGAAAGGAAACTAATTATGGACAAAACGAAATATTTTACATATAATCACAATTTATTGCAAGTTCTGTACAATAGTCTATATATTTTCTGGGGCCGGAGCAATAGTGCAATGATAGGTAATTGCCTTGCACGCAGATGACCCAGGACAGACCTAGCTTCCATCCCTGGCATCCCATATGGTCCCCCAAGCCAGGACCAATTTCTTTTTTTTATTTAATAATTTTATTGTGATTAAAGTGAATTACACGTCTTTCATAGTTATATTTAAGGTACATAGTGACAGAGAATTAGAGCCATTCCCATCACCAGTGTTTTCCTCCCTCAACCCATTCCCAGCATGCATCCCGTACTTCCCCACTTCGACCCATGGACTGCTAGTTTAAAAGGTCTTCTTTGTGTATAGCTTATTGTAGATTGGGTATCGATTCTGGTGTCGTTGACTTTGGATTTTGTGCTTAAGTATGATCATTTTTTATTTCCACACAATGTAATACTACTGGTTGTTCCTGGAACCATCTATTTTTCCCCTCAAGTTATGAGGGAGAACAGGATGATTCAAGTTCTGTGGAGTAACCCCTGAACATCACCAGGTGGGCCCAAAAAATAAACGAACAAGCATACAAAATTTTTTCTACGTAGTTTTCAGGAGGATCATTTAGAATTAGGGTATAATTCTTTAAGAATTTATGGTTTTGTGTTTGGTTTTATTTTAATGGTTTTGTGCCATATCCTGAAGTGCTCGGGCTTTACTCTTGGTTCTGTGCTTAAGGATCAATCCTGACTGTGCTCATTGGAGACTATGTGGTGTCAGGGATTAAAATTGAGTTGATCACATACAAGGCAAGTTATTTTCTCATTGTATTTACTCTGACCCAACTATTCCATTCTCCATTTAACACGTATTATAGTAAAATAAAGAGAATTGATGACAACATTTATATTTCTTCACTTTTCAGCGTTTTTGTATGTATGTTTTTTGTGTTTTTATGTAGCTCAATGAGAATAATTTGACTTTCATTATACAAAATGTAGTACACCTTCTTCATGAACAATCAAATTTCTTTTGTTCTTCTTTTTTATTTTGTTTTTCTATTTTTTTTTCTTGCGCAGGGGCCATGTTAATCTTCTCTGTATCATTCTAATTTTAGGATATGTGCTGCCAAATGAGCACCATGAAATATCAAATTTAGCAAATAAATTATAGCATCATAATTCATGAGGGAATATTTTAATAGAACAATATTTGATTCTTTCCAAGGCTATATTTCTATTAATCAAATAATAGATGTTCACTTGTTGCCCATCATGGGACATGAGATAAACAAGGGTTATATGTTGTTGTTCATTAAAAAGTATCATCAAATGGAAGCAAAAAAAATGAGCTCTTGGCATGGCTTTGAAGAGTGTCCTATCCAAGACACAAATGAAATAACAAACTTATTGGAAAAATTGGATTCATTACTGCTTGCATTTCTTTTGTGATCTGTGAAATGGAAATTGAAAAACTGACACAGATCAAGACCATAAATAAAATGAACTGGCACATATACCTTGTTAAAATGCTACTAAGCACATAAAGAGAACAACTGCAGTAGTACTGAATCCGAGTCTATCTGGATAAGGTATGTAAATGGGACCCCTGTATCTATTCTCACAATGAACATCATGAACAAAGTTATTACCTCTTTGGATCAGGGAGTTTATGTAAAAGCATTAGACAGATTGGATAACTCTATAGGCTATTCTTTATTGTTGATAACTCTTAAAAACTGTGCATGGTACCAAATAGTTGAAGTTTTAAAATGAGGGAAGTGGGGGCGATGTTAAAATTATCTTAGTCTAAAATTATAATAGAGTTTTTAAAAGTCTCCAGAGAAAATGTAGTTTCTTTTGTTCATCCTCTTAAAAATCTTTCTTGTTATTAAAATGCTTTGTTTAAATTTAAAAGTATTTTCTATTTTTTAGTCTTTTCACTGGGATTCTTATCAGTTATTTTTGTGAGATATCCAGTTTGATGATGTATATGTTAAATTTATGATTTTACAGAAAGCTATTTGGTAAACATGGTTTAGAAAAGAAAGCTCTTATTAAAGTAAAGTTAAAAAGTATGTTATTGGTTATAAATGTAGTTGTTACTTGCAGAAAACCAAACTCATTTAAACAGTGAAGGAAATTTATTTAAAATATATAGGTCCAAAAATATACAAGGAAAATGGTCTTCATGTTCTTTGATTGTTTTCAATAATTTTTCCTTCTTTATTTTCTTTCATTCTTATTCTAAGGATCCTAGTTTTGGGGCCAGAGATATAATACAGGAGATGACATTTTCCTTGCATGTGGCTGTCACCTTGGTTGAAATACCACAAATAGTATCCACTGAACACAGATCCAAGAATGTTCCCTGAAAGCCAACAAGGATGGCTCAACTCTCACCTAGCCCAGAAAGATGATATGCTATCATTTTCATATGAAGTTAAAGATGAAACTGTGACCAGCCTTTGAACAAGCATGCTATATTTGTTCTAACCCATCTTCAACCAGACCAATTTGCCTGGTTAAATATTACCTGGTTGTGGCTTTCAAATTAGACAATGAATGAGAAAACAATAATAAAAAGGTCTTAATGACAAGATTTAGTGAGAAAGTAGGATTGTTTTTAGAACTAGGGATGAAGTAAATATCATAACTTGATAGCTGATACACAAAAATGAGAGGGTAGTAATCGTAGGATAAAATAAAAGTAAGATAACCTTAATGATCATTGCAGAAAAATAAATAATTTATAAATGTCATTAAGTATATATAATAAGGTTTTTTGCATTTGTTTCTGTAGTCCCTATTTTCAGGAGTATTCATTAATATGGGAGCTCAATTTTTCTTAATTTTTAGGAACTGAAAGAAGGTAAAATAATAATGTATAATAACCCTTCAGAAATAATATTGCGAACCACAGTGTCTAAAAGGAAGAGACAGACAGAGAAAAAGAAAGAGAATATCTGACATAGAGGCAGGCAAGGGAAAGGGAACAGGAGGAGGGCAAGAGGAAAATTGGATACATTAGAGATGGAAATTGTGTACTGGTGAAGAGATGAGTGTCAGACATTATATAGAACTCATTCCTAAAGAACTTTGTAACTATGTCTCACAGGAATTCAATTAAATTTTTATTTAAAATTTCAAAATGTATAGTGAGCTTTCCCAGAGGAAACTTGTATTCTATGTATTCTAGGCATGTATATTATTCCATTGTAAAATTATAGAGTCAGATAAAAAATAAAAACAACACCTAATGGTATTCTCATACTTTCTGACCCATTGGGATTCCATTTTTTTCTTGACTTTAATTCTTCCTTAGGTGGAGAAATTGAGGCATAAAGTGATTAGATAGTTTTGCCAATAAGGTACAGTAAGACTACCAGTATACTTCACATCCTTAAATTTTTTTACCTTTATTCACTCATTTGTTCACTGTTTATTTCGTGAACATTACTGATTCCTATCTGGAAAATACTCAAAAACTAAAGTGTTTGATTTCAAAGCCATTTTAAATGTTGCCACCTACACAAAAATTTCTTTCTCATATAATATACTATTATACCTTCAAATTTCATACCACTATCAATTCTTTCTTAATTTATGTCTCCCATAGAGACATATGCTCCTTGAATTCAAGTCATATTTTGTTAATTTCTGTATCTTTCAATAATAGTCTTTGCAATTTGAGGCACTTACATATATTTATAGTTGGAAACATGGTTGGTGAGTAAATGAATAATTATAGCAATAGTTAAAATGGTGATTTGAGAATTTATTACGAATGACATTTGATATTCTATGAATTACCAGATCCTTGTTAAATTGAAACATACCTTTTTGTTTGTTTACTTTTTTTGGTAATGGACCATTTTGAATCAGGAAGAATGTTAATGTAAATGGAGTTTGTCATTTTTCCTTCTTTTCAGTTCCTTTTAGCAGCATATTCCAGAAACTTCTCAAATAGAGAAACTACAAGTAGCTTTCCAGCCCAATCTCAATAGAAAAAAAATTCAATTATATGTGAGGGGGCTCTGTTAAGAATCATTTGGAATATAAATTTATTATAATGTTTTATTTAAACATTCTCAGTTATACTTTATTTTATAGGCACTAAATATAAAAAGTTTTAAGAAATCTAAATTAAAATTTGAGTTTGAAATAGCATGGTAAGCAGGGATTTAGAGAATGTGGCAAACTTCTCCACAGTGAAGAGCTGTGGGCTCCATTCTTCCTTGACAAGAACAAGTCTGATGATATAATTGTTATGGGTGAAGCAAAAATAACTGTAAGCGTTGATGCCTTGAAACCCTAACAGAAGTAATGCAAATGCTGTTTTCTGATTAAAGAGTCACAATGAAAATTTTAGTGCATTGGATATTCCCAGAGAAAGATCCATTGAGACATATTGAGATGCCCCTCTTTACTTGTCAATATTGTACTATAATTAATTTGACTAGGGTAATAAGTCTTGATTATAAATAAGAAAGCAAAGATTAAGCAGTATAATTTTTCTGTCTTACTATCACACATCAAAGTTCCTTTCCAGTTAAAAGAAAATAGTCTTTAACAGCAATTTTATACTACCATTAGAATTTTCATGCAGGAAATAAGAATTCTTGAATGAGTAAACAATCCACTGTCAAAAAATGTGACTTTTAAACTTTAACTCTTTCTCTGATTATTTTGATTTCACTTTATTTTTCATAAATTTTAAAAAAAACAATTAAGAGTTGACTCATTAATTAAGGATTGATGTATTAAATGCTTTGTCTAAACAAAGCAAAAGTTTTTTTTTTTTAGCAAAAATTAAGACAAGGAAACTGGCATGCTAAATATAGTGGTGGGTACAATAAAAAACTTGAACTAAAGCTGCATTTTATAATTCTGTTTTTAGTCCATTTGGACATTCATAACCCTTTTTACTTTAGAATACAACTTTTCAACACTTCATTAAGTGATAAGGATTTGTTTGTTTTTTTTTTTTGAGAGCTCCAAGAAAAATAATCCCTTCAGTCATTTTTGAATTATAAAGAAATAGGTGCCCCAATAACAAAAAAAAAATGAACACAACCATTTGAAATCTGGCATCTGGCTAAGCTCCCAAAAAAATAGGCACATTTATAGGAAAGAAAATCAAGAAGCACATAAAATGGAAATGTTTCTTCTAAGTACCTAGTTGGCATTTACTGACATTTTACCCAAGGTTAAAAGAGATACTGTCATTACCCGTGTTAGATATGATTTATTTCTGAATAATATATGTAAGGACATGATTTTTATGGCTTAGTAATTTGGGTTTTGATGAAATTTGAAATCTATATATTTTACACATCACCCAAATTTTTACTTCAGATATTCAGGGTTTCTTAATACAAAATAGAATTTGATCTGATTACATTCGAAAATTCTCATTGTTCAAGTTTCACACTTATATTTTGGGAAGAATATGCTCATCATTTTAATCTGGTGGAAATAAAAATAAACGGACTCTCAACATTATTATTCTTCCCATACAAGCCTCCTGTGGAGTAAACCTCAGCAACACATAGTGATATAGTAACACCTCATTTGTCTTTTGCTGTCAGCTATACTTTTCATCAAAAGTAAAAATTTAAGAATAGCAAAATATATTTTAAATACTTTTACTTGTATATTTAACTTCTTCTTAATAGAATGAACACATTTTATACTCTATAAAAAGTATCTTCTATATAATGTAATAAAATTCATATACTAAAATAAAATGTAAGGTTTTAAGTTTGACAGTGAGGATTAGCATTAGGTTTAGATTATAAATTTGACAATATAAGAAGGGAAGAATTAAATTTTGGGTGAGGCTTCATGTTAAATTTATAGTAATTTTAAAAATAGAGAAGTAGAGATAAGTTTTGGATATGGGTTACTATTAGACCTAGTTTTAGGTTTTAAGCAGAAATTAAGAATTAAACTAAGCTTAAAGTTTAATGTTAAATATTGGGTGACACTGTTAGGGATCGCCATGACTGAAGCAAATGAAGTTATAGAGCTAGGATTAGGGTTAGAATTAGACTAGATTAGGGTTGTATTTTCAATTTGACAGATTTAGAAATAAAGAATGAAATATAGGGTGAGGTTGAATGTTAAATATAGAGTAACTATACATATAGAACAGAAGTGTTAATTTACAGTATATGAGTTAGTTAGGATTAATATTAGTGTTGTGCTAGGTTTTAGTGTTTATAATGTTAAAAATCTAGAATAAAATTAAGTTTTAGCTTAAGTGTTAAATTTATAGTAACTTTTAGAGATATCCAAATCTTAGACAAATGGAATAGGATTATTGTAATTAAAGGTAGGTTTTAGATTATGGTTAATGTTAGTATCATGCTAAAAAGATAATATTGAACAAAATTAAAATTAATACATAAAGTCAATTATTATATTGTAATATAATATATTACAGTGTAATAACAATTTTGGAATATATCAGTGAATAAACCTATTGACTCTACAATGGTTCTTTTTAATAACTCTGAATTAAAAGTTACTTGCTGCTATATTTTAAGTATTTCTTATTTTATATTCTATTAAGATCTAACTTTTTAATTCTTGAAATCATTTTTCTCTTGGTTATTTACTGTTTGTAAAATTGCTTCCATTTTTTTGTCTCGAAAATAAAATATCTCTGTTTCTTAAAACATATATTTTTAATGTGTGAGATTTTTAATGTCCCTTTTTTTGCTCCAAACTTGCACTAACTTCCATTTCATACCAAGTAAAACATTCCTTATAATCCTCCAGGACTTTGTACCTGTTCTACTCCTTTCAAGCTCTCATCTCTTTCACACTTGTATTTATTCACCCCTCTTCAGCTCCTGGATAAATTTCTAGCCTGGTTTCCTTGTAATGCTCCTAGCTTAGAATTATTTTTCCTTTATTATTTTAAAAATATTTCCCCAAATATTTCTCTCTAATCTGCTTACATTCTTTAAAATTTGGCTCAGATTTCTTTTTTACAGTACCCCTCCTTATTGCAGCCAGGAGGAAGAATGGGGGTCAATCAATGCCCACATAAAATATGACTAGGAAATACATTTCTAATACATTACTTTTTCTTATCTATAATCTTAGTATGAATTTACTCATACTGACACACTTATTCAAAGAAAGACTGAGTAGCACAAACTATCTTGGAAAACAAGGCAAAGAAATGAGTTTGGAGTTTTAACACTTGGGAGCTTACCTGGAGTTCTCACACCTGTGATATTCTGTGGTAGTAGGAGAGTAAAACAGGGCCACATGTATCTGACACCCACATTAATTTTGATGGGAAAATGTATTAAATCACTGAACTTAGTATAGGAGCAATGAAGTTTTTTTCCTGTCATATGTTTATTGAACTTAATTATTTTCTCCTCTAATTCTAAGTAATTTCATTGTTTTCCCTTTTTCTGTGATAATTTTATCTGTTTACAGATGCCAAATTATAGAACACTGGTTATTAGTGGTAACCATTATATCACCCTGATCCTGCAAGCTTATTTTCCTTGATTTTTATCAATGTTATTTATTTTTCAGCTTTTGAGTAAGACCAGGAATTTCTAAGGGTTACTCCAGTAATTTAGGTCAGGGACTCCAGTGGGACTCATGAGATCTTATGGGAATCCGATCCAGAAAATGAAAATGGTTTTGTTTTGCGAAAAATAAAAGCACCCAACTGGTGTACTCTGGATCTGACTTCTTCCAATTTTAGTCTAAATGACCCATTCTAGATTTTGGACTCTATCGATTTTAATTTGTATCCTATTTATTTCGTTCTGCCTCTAAGCACTAAGTTATTAGGTCTTATCATTTCAAGATTCTCTATTCTGTGATCAATTTAATTACATTAAGTAAGTAAACTCTTGTTTTGTCCACTAATGAAATTCCAGGCATCTGCATGAACCCATGTTTCAAATTTGTTTGCTTTCTTCTGGTCAGAATTTTCTTGCTATTACTTAATTTCTAAATCAAATATAATTATGCATCAAATGTCATCTAATCTAAAATAATACTATCTGGACTATTTTTAAATCAGAGTACTATAAAAATGACTTAACTATCTTAACTACAATATTACATATGTTCATCAAAAATATTGCAAAATATATTTAGTATAAAACTTTTATCTGTGCCAGATGGATCTAAAACTTTTCTTAAAAGTAAATTTTATTTTCTTAAAAATAAATTTTCTTCAACTTTTTGTTTTCTCATGGTAATTTAATCTAAAATTATTTTCTAAAAAGTGAATTTTCTTTAAAATAAAGTCTGCTCACTATGGATGGCCCTTGGCATAAAACGTGTGTTTTTCTATCTAGACAGGTAAAGTGATTTTTCAAATATTTTATAAATATTATTATTTTTCTTTTCCTCTTTATTTCATTTCTACAAGTAGCTGCTCTTACTGTTATAGATTGCTAACTACCAGTCTTGCTTTTAGTACTCCATATCAAAATGTAACACAGAAGCTAAAACACATTTCATGGATATTATATGGTTTCAAGAAGGCACAGCAGAAAGTGTTGAGAAATGATATTCTGCTCAATTGCTTTTGGCTCCTGACATATGGGTTAGCCATCCAGAAATGTCAAGTAATTGTCTATTGACCCCTTACTGAGGGGGAAACATTGGGCTTAAATGTCCACTTTTGACTTATGTACATTCTTTCGAAGGAAGGCACTTGAAATATATGTTTGGGTGGTTCATTAGGCTGCATAAAATCTCCAAATGCCAGGATGCAAATGCAAAGTTCTATCAAGAAGCATCATCTCTTAAACTATTACAATACTATGAATATGCAAAATATCTGTGAGTGTTACAAAAAAGGATTTCTACAGCATAAAGGATATTAATGCATACTATAATATGACTCAACCTGTATTTGAAAATCAAATTCATGTTTTTCTAGATGAATGTTCTGGGATATCAGCTTGTTTCCTTACAGAAATGAAGCAGAATAGGAAAAAAATTACAGAAAATTTTTGGGTGCTAATGGAGTGGTTTGGATATACATGGATTTGAATTATTGCTAACAAGCACACTAACCTCTAACCTATCATAGTCAGCATGTCCAAACTTCCCCGAGAACAATAAATAGTATTTGAATAGGATTTCTTGCTATATGTCCCCAGATTTTCATATCCATGCCAAAATAGTCAATCAAACATGTATTTATTTTGTGCTCTAGAGTGAATACAGGGGTTCTCAAGCAAATTTTACTTGCTTGAGAAAATACCATTTCTAATAGAAAATATTTTTTGCTTATAAATTAATAAATTCTAGTTCTATCTTTATCTTGAGCCATAGCATATGTTCTATTTACTCTACTATGAATTGGAAATAATTTGTATTATTGGATATTTGGATATGTGATTCTGTATCCTGCCTTATATACTTAAAAGTTAATTATTTCTCCTCTAAGCAGTGGTCTCAATGAAGCAGTTTTAGGAACTTTCTCATGATTATAGTCTGGACTCTGGAGTTTCAAGACAGGATTTATCTTAGAGACATCAAGCATTGAGCATTATTCTTAGTTCTGTTAGCTTGATACACACACCCAGTAGTTGGGACCTAACAGCCTTCTTTATATATAAAGTGAGGATTTTTATATTTGAATAAATAAGGGCATAAATTGATTTTTCAGTTATAACATAATAATGTGAACTCAAGGCTATTATTTGAATTTCCTGCTTATTGCATCAAACCATTCTAATCATATCTCTGAAACTGGAAGACCAAATATTGTAAGGTATGGACACAAGTGTTTTAAAATTGAGTAAAAGAGTCTTCCAAGATACTTTCAGATGTTATATTTACTTGATCCTACTGATTCAATTTAAAAAAATCAACCAGACCAAATCCTGTTGGTTTTAGCATTTTAAAAATGGATTGCCTCTGTTATTGATTCTAACTGCTGTACTTGAACTATTTGATATCTGGTATCAGAATATCAAATCATATAATCTTCCAAATGTTATCAGAGATAGCATTTCCCTAAACTTCAGTCATGAGAACTACCTGATTTTATTCTGTGAAAAAAGTTAAAATAATAAACAAATAATTAATCTAAAATATGATTATCAGTAACTTCAGATATTTTCAGACATTGACATGTATCAACATTCAGTGTCTTTCAAAATTTTAATCATTCAGGACTGTCTTTCAGGGGCTGGAGAAATAGCACAGTGAGAGGGTATTCCCCTTGCACACAGCGATCCAGGACAGAGGGTGGTTTGAGTCCCTGCATCCCATAAGGTCCCCAGAGCCTTCCAGGAGCGATTTCTGAGTGCAGAGCCAGGAATAACTCCTGAGTACCGACAGGTGTGACACAAAAATGAAAACAAAACAAAACAAAAGTGTCTTTCAAAATTTTAATTCCCCTTCTTGTAAGTAATATGCTGTGGTTATTTTTCATAATTTTAAAAATGGATGTATTTGGCAGTATTCCACAATAAGGTTGTTAAGAAGAAAATCTTCACAAATCTTAGTAACATCTTCCTGCTCCTCTCCTATGGGTATAGCTGAGAATCTGGGCAGACAGCTGGCCAGTGGCCTCCTGACATGACCACCTAGTCTAGGAGACCGAGATCCCCCCATGCCAACCTGGTCTTCAGGGCCAGGTTTGGCAACTGGGCTCTGTGGGAAGGGGTAGGAGGGAAACTCCTCCCGTATTCATACTGGACCCCCTGCAGCAGTGTCTTTTCTTACTAATACTCATTTTTATAACCGTGCGGGCGACAAATATACTTTTTAAGCATTATCTAAAAATGTTCTTCATTCTAGATGATTCCTAGGAAAGGAAATGGAATACCAAAGATTTTGATGATAACACTCCAAGAGATCTTTAAAGTCAGTCTTTATGGACGTGACTTTCCGTACTGACTCCAAACCGAAATCACAAACAATATATATATATATATATATATATAGTATATAGCCTCTGTCGTGTATTGCCTCTCCCCTACCCCTGTGTCTCTTTATCCCCTCATCTCCCAATCCTGATCTGTCATCTTCCCCTAATTTAACCCTCTTTACCCTCAGTTCCTAACTCGGTAGGCACAAGATTGACCTCCTACCCAAACAGACCACCTTCCAGCTCCTCAGTGAAAGACACCCTATGGGTCCCCGTTCTCATGCATCAGCAAAGAACTACAACCAGCACGCCTGCTGGCTCATGCTTGATGGCCCCTCTCACCCCCACCAAATCGTGGACTGTTGCACGATACAGAAATTGGCCTCAGCAAAACTCCCAGCTCAAAGACACTATATGGTCTCGTAATGCAGCAAAGCATCTCTCAAACTCAGTTCCAAGGCCTGTGAATCTAAAGTACCTTGGCTTTTACTCCCCACAAGAATATATCAAAAGAGTTCATTGGGAGTCTTATATTGCCTATGGAAGCTCAATACCTGTATAACAATACATCTTAAGATGTGTATTCCTAAATATACAAGTAGCTTCCTCCACCACTTGTTTTATTCGAATACCTTTTCTTTTTAACTCACTTGTATTTATTTGTTCTATTTTAATATATACATTTTTTCTTTATCCTTACCATTTTTGGTGCTGCTTGGTACAAAAAGCCTTGACTGGGATAAAAGCTCAGAACAAAACCAGACGATAGAGACTGTGTGTGCAGCCTGTCATCCTTACACAGAATAGCACCAGCAACACAGTATTACACCATACATTTTTATATGGGCACAGTAAAAAAATGGGAAACCATAGACACAGAAACAAGATCTTATCTTCTAGGGATAAGAACTCACTTTTTATAGCTGAAGGGTGCCTCCCATCCTGAACATGTGTCATGTGGATACAACCAGTCCCCAGGAGATTGGACAGTGTTAGTCCAATCCAAAACCCCAGATCCCCGACATAGAAATGATACAGCTCTGGGCAACATCACCAGGAACTAAACTCCATTGGGAGATTTATCACACTACTCTGGCACCAACTTGTGCCAGTTTTGATATGACAATGAAGAAAGGAAAACTTGACCTAAGACCAGGCTGTCCTATCATATCACCTAACACTAAATGGAAATCAGAAGAGCTATCGTCCTTTGAACTGTGAAAAATAAGAGCACCAACAACAGAAAACTGACTTTGACAACTGTGACTGAACAGAGCCTACCTTGGGACTAATAAGGAAAACCCTACCCTAGGCTGTAGTTCAGGACACATAAGAAACAACAACAGTAACAACAACAAGATGTCATATTGCAGAGGTCCAACTTGGAAAACAGAGACTGAGCAGAACCTTTGGATCCATAATATCCTAGGCTTCGGCTTAGGGACTGAAGGAAAACAGGGAGCAAGTGTTACAGAAGACTGAACACCACAACAACGATGGATAGGAACCTCTATACCTAGAGACTCTATCCTAGACCCTGACCTATAAGCTGCGCAAATACCAAGATCGCTACCTACAGTGGCTTGATTTTCTCACACACAACCGAGAGGAAACTTTCCTGCATCACAAAAAAGCCTTTGGGATGGGGTAATGAGTATATATGGAGCCAGGGTTTGATCCCATGATGGTATGTTTCAAGGATAGAGAAACCCTGAATCTCTTAGGCCAGGGGAATTCCCTTTCTTCCCTAATGTTTACTGTGCCTATGCAAATAATAATAATAATAATAATAATAATAATAATAATAATAATAATAATAATAATAATAATAAAATAAAGTGGGGGGAACGCCAAACCCTACCACTCCAGCACCAATACTTTTTCTTGTTTTGTTTTGATTTGTTAGTTTTTGACTTTATTTTCCTTTTCTTTTTTCTTCCACTTTTCTTTCTTTTTCACGCTTGTGGTTATTATTTAGAGATTTATTTTTATTTTTATTTGCCAGGTTCATTATTTTTCTTTTTTCTTCCTTTTTTTTCTTTTTTTTTCTTTTCTCCTTTCTTTTTTTGGTAGTTGTTACCAAATTTTTTTCTGCGCTTTTTCTTATCCTTTTTATCTCCAATGACAGTGGAATGGATGCTCAATCTACAACAAGCACTAGCATACTGGGGGGTAAAGGGGAGATATGGGATGCATACTGGGAATAGGGGCAGAGGGAAGACAGCACTCGTGGTGGGAATGCCCCTCATTCATTGTCACTACATACCATAAATGATGCAGTGAAAGATTTGTAATGCACTTTGGTCACAATAAAAATGTAAAAAAAAAAGAAATAACATCAAAATTCTAATTCTTTAGCTGTTTTCATAATATGGGTATGACTTATTACTACTTTGAAAAATATTATAAAACCAAACACATATTCACACTCATGACTGAAATTTTGTTTTGTTTACAATGTTAATAGATAATGACTAATAATCACTATCCTGAGGATAATTTGTACATACAAAGATTGAAGCCAGTGCAGTATAGAAAACTGTTTCCAAATACTTCAGAAGTTTATACCTCACCAAACTTTATTGTATTTTTGAAACAACTTCATAATATAGAATTTGTATCATGTTAATGTATACAACTCAAATAAATTAGAGTGATGTTATAACAAAAATGGAAGCATTTTTAATTCTAGTTATTACACATATGGGTAGTTTAATATTCTTTAAAAATTTCCCCATATGTCATTTTGTCAATATCCTAGGTTCCAAGTAATATTCATTCTGCATAACACTAAGAACGATGGTTCATACCACCTTTATTATAACCTTTTTAAGTTGTTGCAAACATTTTTAAAAACACAAAGAACTTAGTCATATTTCAAGAGAATGATCTGTTGCGTATAAAATAAGTTCAGTAACCTAGAAAATGATTAGAGACAACAATCCTATGCAGATTGTTGTAGTTCCTTGCACTTTCCAATTTTCTTCTGTAAAGCAGAGATTTATATTGGATATAATATATAAGCACTATATATTTTTGCATTTAAATACCCATAATTCCTTTTTTATTTTGTGCCAATGCAAATATAAAGTGACCACTGAACAATTCTTCAAGGAACATACAGATTTCTGCTATGGTAAGAAATAGAGCTCTGAAATCACAATTAAAGATATAGGTTCAAGGTCATAAATTATAATTTATTAGAAAGATATACAAAGCAAAAATTTCAAGATTATTGATTCAGTTCTTTGAATGATGTCATGGGTATCCTTAGAGGAATTGGATTAAATCTGTACAATGCTTTAGGGAGTATTTTATTTCTTTTTGATTTTGTTTTATTGTGTGTGTGTTTTTTTTTTAATTTTGGGCCACACCCGATGACTGACGCTCAGGGGTTATTCCTGGCTTTGTGCTCAGAAATTGCTCCTGGCTTGGGGGACGATATGAAATGCCAGGAGATCAAACTGCAGTCCACCTTAGTTTAGCACGTGTAAGGCAGAAACCCTACTGCTTACACCACTGCTCCAGACACGAGTATTGCCATTTTAATGATGTTGATCCTCCTAGTCCATGAGCAGGGTATGTGTCTCCATTTCCATATATCCTCTTTTATTTCTTGAAGCAGTGTTTTGTAGTTTTTTTGTATAGGTCCTTCACTTCTTTAATTAGGTTGACTCCAAGATTTGTGTGACCGCAATTTGAATGTTTTTTTCTTAACATTCATTATTGGTGTACAAGAAAGTCATCAATTTTTGCATGTTAATTTTGTATTTTTCCATTTTGATATATAAATCTAATGTTTCTAGAAGCATTGTTGTAGTCTTTAGGGTTTTCTAAATAAAGTATCATGTCATCTGCAAACAGTGAGAGTTTGATTTTTTTCATTTCATATCTGGATGCCCTTGATATTTTTTCTGAATAAACACTCTTGAAATTCACTTGGAACAATAAACACCCACCAATAGCTAGAGCAACCCTTAAGGAAAGGAATATGGGAAGCATCACTTTCTCCAAATTTAAATTGTTTTTTATTTTCTTTTTTTTTAATTTTTATTTTTAATTATGAGAACAAGGGTGCAAAGTAAGAGGACAAGGTAAAGTTACAGTGGAAGGACAATCACCCATAACATAATTCTCAGAAGTCCCCTTGCTGATATCTTAACTTTGAAATTTCAGCCAAAGAACATTAAGATAAATAAGACAGAATCCATGTACAATTACTTTGTCCCTCAAGTCCCCAGATTGTAACACATTATAATATTTCTTAACAGTACACAAGGCAATCTAAAGCCATAAAACTTACGTAACAGAATAGAATCACACATCTATGGGATTAAGAAAAATAAAAGACATTATTGCAATAATGTCCAAAGACAATAATGATAAGGTCTGGAAAGACCAGCTATTGATATGAAGCTCACCACAAAGGGTGGTGAGTGCAGTAAGAGAAATAACTACACTGACAACTATCATAACAAGTTCTTGAATACAGGTGGGATGGGAAGATGAGGGGTACTGTGATCAGAGTGTTGCACTTTTGAAGGGGGTGTTCCTTATATGACTGAAGCCCAACTACAATCATGTCTGTAATTAAGCTGCTTAAAGATATTAAAATATAATAATCTTTCAAAAATTAAGCATAATTGACATCTTTTTGGGAATCTTGGAAACTATGATTCTTAAAATTTGAGGATTTCTTAAGACTATGTCATAGTAATGTCATTGAAAGTAGTTAGTTAAATATAGATTACTCTTTGTTGACCAATAATTCAAATCAAAGTGAAACTGAAGCTTTCAAAAGCACTCCAGTTGCATCCAAATTTTCTTCTGTATTTTTACCTGTTCTGCTTCATTTCAAGATGAGAAAGCAAGCAAGTCTCCTAGGACCTAAATTTTTTTTTATTTTTGCCTGCACAAAGAGATAACCTGGTTTTGAAAGGTTCTGACAAATTAACATAGCAATTTGGCTCCTCACAAAATGGAATTACTCAAAATATTAACTGAAATACTGAGAATACTGATATTATCTATAAAAGTAATGAGTAATTCCTGCAATTGTTTTGTAAATTTTGTTTCTAAAATTATAAGATTCTTTCAAAGACTTTTAAAGTCTTTCAATAGATCTAAGCATATCATATTATGAAAACTTTCTAAATTGAATGTATGGTGGAATCACTGCTGCCTAGAAAAGTATTGTGGACTGTCCAGAAAAGTAATGAGAAATGTGGAAATAGTATCTTAAGTATGGAAATATACTACATAAGCTTTTGGATTCTAGATTTCTGTCTAAAAATTATTTTCCTGGTTCTGGTCAAGAGTCTTTGGCATTTTTGATCTTTATTATTGAGGTAACTATGAACATCCAAACAATAAGTCAATAATACTGTAATCATATGACCCAAACTATAATAAGTATGTTTTTAAATATTTCTGAATTTGTAATATGTAATGGTTGTTTTCTAATTCTATTGTGAAGAAAAACTAAAAGTTTGACTTTTTTTTTCACTTTACTACCTTGTTACAAAAGGCCTCAATTCTAAATAATAAACATTTATACCTATTTTAATTCTTCTAAGTTTCATATCTCAAACTGTAAGCTATCTATGAACTACAATAATTTATCTTGAGCAGCCTGCTCAACTCTACAAAAGAATAATATTACTAATGTTTCTCTGGTTACTATCTTTAAAAATGCAACAATAACTAACACCTATTAATAAACACAGTTGATATTTAGATATCCTATGTTAAGGACTTCATAGTAGTACTTACAATATTGCTATTAATTTTTTATTTATTCAAGAAAAATGGTCCCATAAAGTTATGTAATTTATTAATAGTAAATTGTTGAGATCAATGATAAGTCAGCTGTCTTATAGACTATATATCCAAATTCTATATTTCATTTTTAAATATTTAAAATTTTGTTTATAATAAAATGTTTTAATGTTGAGTGGGTTAATAAACATATTAACCCATTTACTTTTGTTTTTGGTGTTTGGGCTATACCCATGATGTTCAGGGATTAATCCTGGCTATGTGCTCAGAAATCGCTCCTGGCTCAGGGAACCATATAGGATGTCAGGATCAAACCTGGGTTTATTCTTGGTCAGCAGTGTGCAAGGCAACCACCCTACCACTATGCTATCACTCTGAACCCTCATCTACAATTTAAATTCACTTAGTATTTTTTTTTCTTCCTAAATTATTTGTGTGCATGTGGATATATGCATTCATATAATTTTCTCTTGTATATGTAGTGATATTATTTTTCTGTAGTATTTTAGTTAGTATGTCATAAATTTGGAAAATTGAGAGCATTTGGATATTTAATTTGATTAATTACATTACTATGACCTTAGTTTCCCATTTTCCTCTGTGAATAATACATATCCAAAATAAGAGTTTTCTGAAATGTTCTGTGTATCAAATTGCATGCAGGTTATTTTTTAGGGAAAATTTTAAAAATCATGTGAATCATATCATTTAACCAAATTGTTCTATCAATAGAAGGAAATGACAAACTTTCAATTCAAATTACTTTGTATTTCCAAATAAATACTAAAACATTTTATTTCCTCATAAATCAAATTGCAAAGAGCTGATTTTATTTTTCTTCTTGTAAACAATACATGCTGAGAATTTCAGTGTTAGCTTCATTCGCTTTGAGTTCACAGTTCATCTTACATGTATAATGTAAAAATGATTCGCAATTTGTTTCTTAAATTTATAAGTGCCAGGATCACAAATTGGAACTGAAAGGAATGTTGAGCAGAAATTTCAAATGGTAGCTGTAGAAAATAAAAATAAAGTATATGTAAAATTTTACCTGTTTTGTAATATTCTATATGCTCCAGAGAAAAGTTAGTCTAAATGAATGAAAATGCACCAATTTTTTAGTTATTAACTTGAGACCTTTGATATGGCATGATTTATTGCTATTCCCATATGTAATTATCAAATATCAATTTCCTTTGCACTGAAAAACCAGTCCCATATCTATAATGACTCCTGATTTTAAATTGGGAAATGGCAGCTGGTTCACTATCATTAAACTGAATGAAACAGGTTTTCAGTAGTGAGACTTCCCTTACTTAACAATCACCACCCCTCTCTTTTCCTACCTTTTCTCTGACATCCAGTGAGATTAAATTTAAAATGCTCAGTTCTTGATAAAACTTTACAAGAAGGTAAAATCATATTGATGGAGCACTCTTGTAATTGCACTGTAGAACTCCAATTTCAAGTAAGATGAATGATCCACCAAGCTTGTTAAGCTGAAATGAGGCCATAGCTTACATCCTTTCACTGCATTGATTTTAATGATATAGCAACTAAAGAAAACAATGACTGAAGTTCAGCATGTTCAATGTTAGGAACAGAAAGATGGGAATTTGAAACTGCTGAGTCTATAGTTAAATTTGTGAAGAAAACCAATGATGATTCAAAAACCAAATCCTGACCAACAAAAAGGAACTTGCCCATGCATCAAGATAAAATAGAAAAGTGTGACCGTGCATGCTGAGACATATTTTGGCTTCATTTTAGTCATTCTCTTAGTTATAATTTAATTACTTTAAATTTTAATTGGTATTCATGTATGTGACCACCAGATTATCCAGATAATGCTCTAATTGCTATAATATCCCTAGCTCTGTTACAAAAGAAGCTTTGTAATTAACTTTAGAAAGTATGTACTTTAATTTTACCTGTAGAGTTGAATTAATACTTGCATGTACACATATATTTGGATGTCTTTTAGTACAGTCCATATATTAAAATGCATTTTCTTTCTCCACAAAAAACAACATACTGTGTAATTTGCCTAATGGTTCACCATCCTCATTAACATTTAATTTAGGTCAAACAATCTTGGTTGGTTATGGAGCAGCTATCTAAATTTTGACAAATAAAATGTGACAGAGTGAATTGGATCTTCAAATTCTCCATGGTTTCTTCATTCCTGACACTGACTGTTTGATTATTTTACTGTGGCTTTCAGACTTTTATCAAAAGATAAGAATAATGCTTGAATATTTTATGCTTAACATTTGTATCCTACATAATATAAAATCAGAATATGAATTTATTTACTTGTCACTTATTATTTATTGGGGACATACCAGGTAATCCTATGGCTTGTTCTTTGTTCCATATTGTTTATATGGTTCCTTATATGTGTACTTATACATGTACTTATAAATGTCTTTATATCATATGTGGTTTCTGTGATCAATTCAGTGTTGTCCATATGCACAGAAGAACCTTCACCACTGTATAATATATCTAACCCCCAGTATATTTGTTTTAACAATGTAAATGAATTATATGCTGTAAAATGTCTTCTATCTTTTCCCAAAGTTATCAAGTTTATATATTATGGTATAATTTTATAGAGTAAGGAGATTTGCACTTGGCAACACCTAACACAATCAGTTTCACAGCAGTTGGCAAAGATGCTATCATCATGTCAGATATCCCCCACAAACATCCACAATATACACACCTGGGAATGAAACTCCCAGCTTTTAAATAGGTACTTGTTAAAATATCCAACCCAAATTTGATTAAAAAAAACCCTTTATATTTGAAATAGCAATCATTTGTAGAAATGAATGAAAACAAAGGACATTATACATCAGATTACCAGAAGATTCAGCAAAACCCATTTGATGTAAAATTCTATAAGATGAAATATCACGGTTGGAAAGAGTACAGCTGACTGAGCACTTGCCTTTCACACATATGACTGACAAGATATCTAAGGGTTTAATTCAGAGCTTTTAATTCTATTTTTTAAATCTGGTTTTGTTCCCATATCATGTACCATATTGTTTTAAGTACTATAGCTTTAATTCCTATACATTTGAGATTTTTGAGGCGATCATAAATGAGATAGTTTTCTTTTTTCTTTCCTTCTTTATTAACATATAAGAATTAAAATTTTCCTTTGCAGAAGTTTTGTAGCCTTCTTCCTTACTATATATGTTGATTGTTTTTTAGGAGATTTTTAGTTTTATCTTTAGGTTTTGAATCTCACTGCATCATGTTATCTGCAAATAGTGATACTCTTAAATTTGTTTTAACAATTTGAATTCCTTTAATTTTCTTACCTAATTAATCTGATAGGAACCTATGTTACCATGTTTATTATTTATGATAAAATGAACACCTTTGTCTTGAGTCTGACCTTAGATGGAAGGTTTTCCTCTTTATTATGAAGTAAATTTACATAAAAAGATGAGATATCACTTCACACCAGCTACAATGATCTACATCAAAGAGCCAAGAAACAGTGCTGAAAGAATAAGCCTGCAAAGGAATTCTTATTCACTGATGTTGAGCTGTTATTTGGTGCAGCTGCTTTGGAAAGTGGCTTGGAAATGCCTCAAAAATTAAGAATATAATTTTTATATGACTGTACAAGACCACTCCCTAAGAACAATAAAACATTAGTTTGAAGAAACATACACACACCTCTGTCCATTGCATTGACTATTTACAATAGTCAAGATATGAAACAAAGCCAAGTTCCCAACACATATGAGAAGAACAATAAACCATGAATCATATACAAAATGAGAAAATACTTAATTATGAGAGAAAGATGAAATGTTATTTTCTGCAACTTGGATGGGACAAGAGAAAGTCATGCTAGGTGAAAGAGTCAGAAAGGAAAAGATACTATGATGATCTCACTCATATGCATTGTATAACAAGTTTAGGTACAGGATTAGACAATCTTCAGGAATGAGTAACTTCCTATGAGAGGAATACTGAGGTATAGCCAGTAAAATTATTATACTTGGATAGTAATGGGAGATGGGGTGAACACTGCAGTGATGGTGAGGGGTCCAGTCACTTTGGTGGTAGATAATGGTGTACAGCAGTACTGCAAGTATAACAGAAATGATACTGTTCTGAACCAGTAACAATACAATTTAAAATATTGAAATTCTTGCAAAGTCAAGCTATATTGGGATATATTACAGCTTAATTGTTCTGAAGACTTTCCTTCAAGTTTAATAAAATAGTAGTTTAAAAAAATTTAAATTGAATTCTAACTCCTATATTATGTGCTTGTATCACCATTACATATATGAAAATGCCGTACCAAGGACATAGGCAGAAGGAACACTTCTAATATGAATAGAAATGGAAAGTTTTCAATGGTCACATATAATCAGAATTTTTATTTATTTTATCAACTATTCACCAAGTATTAAGGATTTTTCTGTTATGAGAATAAAACCTTGAACAAATATAAAATTAGGGCCCGAAGAGATAGCACAGCGGCGTTTGCCTTGCAAGCAGCCGATCCAGGACCAAAGGTGGTTGGTTCAAATCCCGGTGTCCCATATGGTCCCCCGTGCCTGCCAGGAGCTATTTCTGAGCAGACGGCCAGGAGTAACCCCTGAGCACCGCCGGGTGTGACCCAAAAACCAAATAAAATAAAATAAAATAAAATAAAATAAAATAAAATTATTCACCTTATTATCTTCAAGCTTACATTAGATCAATAATAACTCATGTAACATATTATATATGGATAAAATGGCTCTCAGGACAAATTTCTTTTTTTTATGGTTTTTGGGTCACACCTGGCAGTGCTCAGGGGAAACTCCTGGTTCTATGCTCAGAAATTGTTCCTGGCAGGCACAAGGGACCATATGGGAAGCCGGATTCGAACTGATGACCTTCTGCATGAAAGGCAAATGCTTTACCTCCACGCTATCTCTCCAGTTCCAGGATAAATTTCTTAAATTAATTTAATCTTTATATTTTTAAGCAGCTCCCATAAACCCTGCTACTCCTACACAGCACTCCAAGAATTAACTTTCACTCAGATATTTCTTTTGTAACCAGAGATTTGTAAATTCACTCATCAATAGTAGTGGTCAGTCAGCTTTCTAAGAACTTGGTGATGTAATTTCAGTATCTACTGACGTAGGCTGAGAGCAGGTGGTTGCAATCTGCCACAGTTTGTCTTTGCATTCCTCCATTTTGCAGGCTTTGCTTTCCAAGTTCAATGACACTGCACCTGAGAACTTATCAGTATGCAAAGCATTTGTGCCTGTGTACCATAAAATAAATTCTTCTTTAAAAGATAAGACCATCACTTTTATTTTCTTGAGAAAATTTACTCAGCCTTACAAAGTTACACTTTTCTGAAGGGGGGGGTACATTTGTTCTAATCTTAAATCTGTCATCCATTCAAACAACAAAAATGCACAGGTGTGTGTGTGTGTTTCGATGGTAACAATTCACCTGCCTACCCACAACGAATCCTAACGAGAAAATTAAGGCTGTTGTCAATGTTTGCCTGCTTGATTGCTCTATCCAACCATAATTCAGTGTTTCTGAGATTCTTAGCATGCTACAAGGAGAACCTCTTTATTTTCTTACAAAACCTACTCAGAAGTACTACAGCTATAGTTAAAAATAACATACTCTAACAAGGGAACAAAATTGAAAATATTTACTTCAATTGTGTGAAAAAATGGTTTGGCAGATTCTAGTCAGTTCCACTCAATACAGATTTTATAGCAAGAAAATGTACTGTACTTCAGTGAGAAAAGAATGTTCAATTATGGTAGCATCTCTATAATTTCTGGATTACAAGAATTTCCTAAAACAATATTGAGTTCCCTTCTTCTATCTAGATGAAATGCTGATTTTCATAATAAGACTTGTGATTTCATAGTTTCACCATTAAAATAGGATTGAATAACCACATCTTAGAAGACATTGGGATAATATCTAAGTTTAACTTTGGGGGCAGGAGAGCTAGTAGAAACATAACCTGCTTGCCCTATATATGCTGACCTCAGTTCAATTCCTGTCATTGAGTATGATCTCTGGAGCACCACTAGGAATAAATTATTTACATGGCATCAATAATGTCTTGAACATCCCCCAAAAATACCCCCAAATTTTAAAATAATCAATTCTGTAACTTGTGAGAATACCACATGGAAAATCAGAACTAGCTAAGTTATGAAGGACTGGATTATGACATTGAAAGCAAATGGCAGTTCTGTCTTCTAAGTTTCTAAGTGCTAAACCTCTGTACTAATGGATGGTTGGGGCTTAATAACTTTATAGTCTTAATAAGAGAAACTGACTAATAACATCTGGAAAGCACTTGTTAAAAAGATAAACTGAAAATAATAAATATGAGTGTTTGTCAGTTCCAAAATGAATGGTCTTATATATCTAACTATTCTTCCATACTTAGAAAATATGATATATGAGCATAAGGCAGAATTATACAAAATTAAATACAAAACTGTATACTGAGCTTATAGCTGAATAATCTTTCCAAACGTAACTTGAATCTCTTCAAAAGCATTGACTCATAATTTGGAACCCCAGAGGAGTTATATAAGAAGAATTATTTGAACATCTAAGAGAATACATGCATAGATTTTTTATACTCAAAAATCCTTTCATATTTTTCCAAATTTAACTTTCAGCAACAGTTTTCATTTTGACCAAGTGAATATTTATATTACACTAAATTTACATAATTAAAACATGATTTTTGTTTTTCAAATATTTATTTTCACAGATTAAGACCATTTTTAATTAATGAAAGATGGTCAAAAAACATGGGTTTTTATATCTCTCTTTATATGATGGTTATATATGAAAAACTTTATTAAAGAAATTTAGGGGCTAAAGTGATAGCACAGAGGGTAGGGCATTTGCCTTGCATGCAGCCAACTCTGGTTATATCCCCAGTATCCCATATGGTCCCTTGAGCCTGTCAAGAGTAACTTCTGAGCACAGAGCTGGAATAATCCCTGAGTGCCACTGGGTGTAGCCCAAAAATAAACAAACAAAAATTCGATATATTTACTAAATATTACTAATACCATCTAATATTCTAGATTTAAATTAAACTTCTTGAATTTATATGTCTGGTTTATCTCTATAAAAGGTTTGCATAAATAAAGATTCATATATTTATTAACCAATACAAATCGAAATTAATGTACATAGAATTTCCCTTATTTTCTTTAGAAGCAAAACCAATGTATACACCAATAAAATTAATTATCTCTCATCTCTGAATTCATAGCACAAGGAAAATGTATGTGTTTTCAGAGTATGAAAGATTAAACTTTAATTTTTCAACTTTATTGAGACAACTGACATATAACTTAAAACTTAAGGTATGTTACCTGTTGATTTGATACATTTGTATGTTACAGAATTAAGGCTACTATACATTAACAAGACCTTTATGCATTCATAAAACCATTTCTTTTCTTGTTTGTGTGTGGACATGAGAATATTAACACAGCTTTCAAGTATACATTATTATTAACAATGATCAGTTTTCTTCATACTATATACTCAATATTTGTTAATCTTTGTTAGTAATTAGTAGTATATAACTTTGACCAAAATATTCCCATTTATATAATTCATATGTAGATGATTACTACTAAACTCTGTTTTGTTAAATTCATACTTTTTAGATTATATATATAAGTGAGCTTATTCTATATTTGTCTTTCACTTTCTGGCTTGTTTCCCTTACCAGTATGCCCTAGCAGGGTCTCAAACTCAATTTACCAGGGGGCCGCAGGAGGCAAAGTCGGGGTGATCCTTCAGTGCAAAGTCAGTAGTACACTGAACATTGGGGGGGTGACCCAATGAACTAAAACAAAACAAAACAAAAAAAGATTCCTCTAGGGCAGGGCCACAAAATGTTGTATGGAGGGCCGTATATGGCCCACGGGCCATGAGTTTGAGACCCCTGCAAGCAGAAGCTATGTAGTTACAATGATAGTATTCAGGATCTTATATAACTGATAATGTGAGTGTGATTTCCTTTAAACA
The DNA here is from genome assembly GCF_024139225.1 of Suncus etruscus. NCBI lineage: Eukaryota > Metazoa > Chordata > Mammalia > Eulipotyphla > Soricidae > Suncus > Suncus etruscus. The sequence continues at coordinate 134,376,981 of NC_064851.1, forward strand.
TTCATCAATATAACTGTGATTATCATTGAGGGAAAAGATATTTCCATTTTTATTTCCTTTGGGTATATGCTCAGAAGTGAAATTACTATATTGCATCATAATTAAATTCAACTTCTTAAATAGGGACCATATTTCCTGGGTATAAAATATTTTATCAAAATTATTAATAAGATTAGAGTTAGACCTTAGTTTGTACTCATGTCACTATCAGCATTCATTATATATTTTAATTAATTTCACTACCAGTTTCCCCCTTAAAAATATATAATACAATATTGTATAATAATTTATATATATTATAATAAAGCAACTTATATAAATTCATATGTTATTTATATCACACAGATTGAGAAATACTAATATAACTGATTAGAAATACACCTCATGCTTCATAATTCAATATCACTCTATATCTGCAATAGTGGACCTGGATGTCATAATGAAGTACTATAGATTAAATATTTTTTCAGATAAATATTTGTAGATCAGATCCTGACTTGACAAGTCAAAACTTTCTTGTACTTCCTCGTTAGAGGTAATCATATTCCAGAGTGATCCACAGAACCAAGAAAACAGTTTGCATACTACTGCTGACTTATTTATATGGATACTATAAAATTTTAATTAAACAACAAAGTGAGAACACAACACACTGAGATTATATGGTGTATACACCAGTCCAAAGGCTGCCAAGTTTGGAAATATTTATAGAGATTGTATCACATAGGCAATATGGATTATTATTTACTCCCCAGTTCCTTTTCTCTCTCAGGGGATTGGGGGATTTATAGAATAGGATTATTAGTCAAAGATTCAAATCATGGTATAGACTTTCTGATGTCCAAGCCCCCTTCAAGAAGCCACCATGAGTTAACTCGGTAGAACAAAGATATTTCTGCTCCAGTATAATAAAAATTAAGAGTTCTGCACTAGGAATTAATTGCAAAGAAAAAACATTAGAGCAATGATTCTTCTCAGATTTCTTTTTAAAAGAGGTCTATGTCAGGAACCAAGGATGGAAAAATTAATATTTTTATTTCTCAAAAATATTTAAAAATACTTATCATGTAATGTGGTCCAGACACTATTTTCTATATGATAGCAGGTCAGTAACACTGATAAAGTCCATTCTATTATAAAACACATATGTGATGCATAAATTATACCTATAAACATTTTAATACATTGTTGAGTTCAAAAGAAATATCCAAAGACCTCTATACCCATGTCTATCCTAAGGAGCCTAAGAAGGGAGGCCCTCCTGTAGTGGATAAGGAGAAGCCATATCAACTATAATTTATCTTAGCATTCATGAATCCTTATCATGTGTAAAAACAAAAATACAACAGTTAACAGAGCCACCCTTCTATTCAAATTACCATATAATGATATATTGTCTTCTTTAATAAAAATATTTTTGATCTATCGATATACTAGGTTAAAAATAAAGCCTACATTTGAACTAATCTAATGAAGCATTTCTTTTTCTTTCATTGACCCAATCTTTGCCATTGTTTGTTCAGATACTCAGACTTTAAATGATTTCTTGCTCCTTCACCACAAATCATGGAATCAATGATTGCAGTAGATGGACCATGTTTATTGATTAAAATTCAGATAAACTTTCTAGCAATACACTAAGAAATCCCTCTGCATTCAAGAAAAAGTGTTTAGAAGGCCATATTTTGAATGGAAATGAGCAGTGTTATGATAGTGCAAAATAGAAAATGCAGACACTGTAACTATTAAAGTCAAAGTAAGCCAGGATTTATTTGCATTTTTTAACGGGCATGCAGAAGGAGGCAGGTGATATTATAGTGTTTACACCAAATCACATGAGCTGAATGGGCTCAAAGAAAGTCTTAGATTAGTCATGTGTCAGCATTCTAGTCCTATCATGCTTGTCAGCACTATAATTTCCAGAATATTACTTAGTTTAAAATACAGTAGGGGAGAACTGAAATGTTTGTTTTCTTCTGATGAGCCATATGACTCAGAGCAAAATAAAGACTTAGTAATAAAATACTTAGGAAAAATGAGCAAGTGTGGCAAATTATAGTGGTTTTGTTCACAGCTGTATGAATTTATTTTTTTCTGTAAAGCAGGTACACATAGAGCCACATTTAGTAGGTTTAAATTCCCGAAATTGTATTTTCTGATGCTTCTCTGATTTCTAGAAAGTAAACAGTTTCCAAGTTGGTCTAACTCCACTTATGGAAAACATGAAGGCTTTTGCATCTTGATTTAAATTTTCAGGCTTCATAGCTTAAATGTAGATTCATCATTATATATTTTAGAAATTGTTATAGAAAGTACCCATTTCCATTGGGATATATGTTTCCAGACTTATATTTTTATAAAATAGCAGTGTACACATTCTGACATTCACTCTGGAACATAGCATAAAGAAGCTGGACAAATTATAGTCATAATTTTTTAACGTATTGCTGAGTTGAAATGCCTTAGAGAAAAGTTGACAAATCCCTAAAGGCTCCCACACTGTTTCTACCTCAAAGAGGGGAAAATGGTACACAACTAATAAATAAGCTGGAGCTACCGATAAAGCACAGAATATTGAAAGGAGTAGAATACTTTGATGGAAAATGACACCAGAAATTAGAACTGGCAGAATGGAGAGTAAAAGTTAGAAGGTCATATATTTAGAGTATCATCTCCTCAGTATAACTTTTGGCTAAGAATAGTCCTCTTTGGTATAACTATAACAATTCCAGAAAACAGTTTATTTTTGGAGGTTTCAAGTGGATAAAAGTGGTAATGCTTTTTTTTTTTTTCTGTGAGAATTGCTTAGCTTTTTCTCAAAAGGTTTGTGGTTTAAATTTGCATTTCTGCGTGCATCTGGGAGATCTCATTTATAAATATTAGCTATGTTGTTCTAGGATTTCTAGCAACTCCTCATTCCTGTGAGGAGTAAAGAAACATCCTTTTAATGTTTTAATGTTTAATGACAAACAGCATGAATTGAAATTCTTGATGTTATTAGGATTTAAATTTAGACAGATAATAGGCATAAATAAAAAATATGAATTCTCTTCGCACGCATAACACTAAGACCTTTATCGTGTGGAAATATCAAACAGAACAGAAAATGTCCTCATTAAAAATCCATAAAACTCAATGAAAAAATATATAAAACTCAAATAGACTATCATATTAGATAAAACAATGAGTTTTAGAAAGTGAATCTGTGAAAGTAAAAAAGGTAATAAGTGAAAACAGAAATATAAAAGTGTATATACACATTTTATTTATTCATTCATTCATTCACTCATTCATTCATTCATTCATTTTTTTTTTTGGCAAGAGCCCTCGAATTCATCTGAGCTCAGGCTCTGGCAGGCTTTTCACAAGAGAAATCTGGACAGAATGCAGTTTGTTCAGCTTGAAAGGGGAAGAGTTAAGATCTTGCGGAGAGTGGGAACTGGAGGGCAGGACCCCCCCTACATCTGCCCTGCCCCTGTCCAATGGCACTTGAGGTGGCTCAGTCCACAGCCCACTGGCCTGGCCTGTCGAGGCTCTATCATGCTTCTTAAAGATGTGTGTCCTCCTCCTCATCCAGGTCATCCTTGGTGACTTTGAACAGGGGGACGATCCAGCTGTCCCCCAACTTTGGGGCTACTCCAAAATAAAAATAGTGCTCAGTGGTCACTACTGACTCTGTGTTCAGATAATATTCCTGGAAGGTTCAAGGAACTATGTGGGAGGGGATCAAAACTATGTGGGAGGGGATCTGCCACCTGGAATGCAAATGACTTTACTGTTCTACTATCATTCCAGTACTCTACACATCTAATTAAAATTAATCTAAAAGGCACTAAAACTTTTTGGTAGTATGTATAATCTTAACACAACTGTTATTTACTTAATTAATAGTAATAATTTGGTTAATAATTTTAATCATTTTTTAAATATTTTTCATAATAAAGTATTATCGGGACAGTTGGCCTTGTTCTGGTTATTATTTTGTAAATTATCCTTTGATCTTAAGCTTGTTTTAATAGAAAGACATCTATAAATCTATCAACATAATACAAAACATAAATAACAAGAAAAATAAAAATCACATGATCATCTCAACAGATGCAGAGAAAGCATTTGATAAGGTCCAACACCCATTCTCGATAAAAAAAAAAAAACTCTAAGCAAGATGGGAATGAAAGGAACCTTACTTAATATAGTTAAAGCAATTTATAATAAACCAATGGTAAATATTATCTTCAATGGAGAAAAACTTAAAGCCTTTTCTCTAAATTCTGGTACAAGACAAGGCTGTCCTGTCTAACCATTCCTATTCAAAATAGTACTGAAAATACTTGTTATAGTGATTAAGCAAGAAAAAGATATCAAGGGTATCTAGATAAGAAAGGAAGAAGTTAAGCTCTCACTGTTTGCAGATGACATGATACTTCACTTATAAAACCCTAAGGACCCTACCAAAAATCTTCTAAAAAGATAGATGCATATAGCAATATGGCAAGCTACAAAATTAACACACAAAAATCAATGGTCTATTATATACCAATAATGATAGGGAAGAAATGGACATAAAGAAAACATCCTCATTCAGACAAACTCAAATATCTTGGAGTCAACTCGACCAAAGATATGAAGGACCTATACAAAGAATACTAGAAACCTTGCTCCAAGAATAACAGAAGACACGCAGAAATGGAAACACAAACCCTGCTCATGGATTGGCAGGATTAACTTTATTAAAATGGCAAAACTCTCCAAAACATTGTACAGTTTTAATGTGATTGCTTTAAAATTACCCACGATATTCTTCAAAGAAGTGGATCCAACATTTCTGCAATTCATTTAAAACAAAAAATACCCTCGAATAACTAAATTGATCTTTGTGAAAAGAAATATGGGAGGCATTACTTTCCCCAATTTTAAATTGTATTACAAAGCAATGGTTATCAAGACAACATGGTATTTGAATAAAGACAGACTCTTAGATAAGTAAATAGGCTTGAGTACTCAGAGAATGTTCCCCAGACATACTATTAACTAACTTTTGATAAAGGAGCAAGAAATTCTAAATAGAGCAAGGCAAACCTCTTTAACAACTGGATTTGGCATAACTGGTTAGCCACTTGCAAAAAGCCGAACTAAGACCCCCAGCTAACAACATGTATGAAGATACAATCCAAATGGATTAAAGACCTTGCTATCAGACCTGATACCATAATAAATATAGAACAACATGTAGGTAAAACACTCCATGACATAGATACTAAAGGCATCTTCAAGGAGGAAACTGCACTCTCCAAACAAGTGGAAGCAGAGATAAATTGATGGGAATATATTAAGCTGAGAAGCTTCTGCACCTCAAAGGAAATGGTGCCCAGCTACCCACTGAGTGGGAGAAACTATTCACCCAATAACCATCAGATAAGGGGCTAATATCCAAAATATACAGGGCACTGACAGAACTTTACAAGAAAAAAAACATCTAATCCCATCAAAAAATGGGGAGAAGAAATGAACACTTTGTCAAAGAAGATATACAAATGGCCTAATGGCATATGAAAAAATGTTCCACATCACTAATCATCAGGGAGGTGCAAATCAAAGCAGCTAGCATGTACCATCTCACACAACAGAGATTGGCACAAATCACAAAGAATGAGAACAAGCAATGCTGGTGGGGATGTGGAGAGATAGGAACTCTTATTCACTGCTGAGGGGAATGCAGTCTAGTTCAACCAATTTGGAAAGTGATATGGAGATTCCTCCAAAATCTGGAAATTGAGCTCCCATACTACCCAGCTATACCACTCCTAGGGATATACCCTAGGAACACAAAAATATAATACAAAAATCCCTTCCTAGCACCCATATTTATTGCACTGCTATTTACAATAGCCAGAATGTGGAAACAACCAAGATGCCCTTCAACAGATGAATGGCTAAAGAAACTGTGGTGCATATACACAATGGAACATTAGGCAGCCATCAGGAGAGATGAAGTCATAAAATTTTCCTGTACATGGATGTACATGAAATCTATTATGCTGAGTGAAAAAAATCAGAGGGAGAGAGATAGATGCAGAATAGTCTCCCTCGTCTATGGGTTTTAATAAAAAAAGAAGACAGTTTTGCAATAATTCTCAGAGACAAAGGAAAGGAGGGCTGGAATATCCAACTTACGACATAAAGCTCATCACAAAGAGTGATGAGTGCAGTTAGAGAAATGATTAACAATGAGAACTATCATAACAATGTGAATGAATGAGAGAAGTAGAAAGCCTGTCTTGACTACAGGCAGAAGGTGCGGGTGGTGAGGAGGAAGATTTGGGACATTGGAGGTGGGAATGTTGCTTTGGTGAAGGGGATGTTCTTTACATGACTGAAACCCAACTATAATCATACTTGTAGTTAAGGTGTTTAAATAAAGATATTAATAAAAATTTAAATACTGTATAAAGAACAAAACATTAACTACTAATGGTATAAAATGGCTTATTTAAATCTTTAAAAGTAGAATGTTTTTGTTTATTGTATTAATATAGTGAATGTATTGCTTTATTTTTTAATGCTTCATCGATCTTGTTTAAAGCTAAACAATTACTATAGGGGTAACATAATTTTCTTGCACATGGCTGACCCTGATTACATTCCTACCACTGATATAGTTACCCAAACATCTCCAGTAATAAGCCCTGATGACAGCCAGATAGGACACTTGATAACCCCCCTTTTTTTTCAGATAAAGACTTTTATTTTGATTCTTAAATAAATCTCATTTAGACATTTTACTTTTTGCTTGTTCTATTTTCTTATGTAAATTTAAGGCTTCAAAATTACATTAATGAATGATACCTCTTAAAGACTAATTTATTTTCTTGTAATATTTGTGTTAGGCTTTAATTTTAATGTAGCAACTTTATTATTTAATTTATGGACTTTTTTCTAGCTTCATTATTTTCTAAAATAATAGGTAAAAATTTTATTTCTTCACAAAATATTTTATAGAGTTTACCAGTTGAACTAGTCATAGCTATTTGTGAGAATGTTTTTAATTATTAATATACAAACACTTTTCTATGTCTTGATATTTCAGTTTCAGTTATTTGTGTTTTGAAAGCAACTTTTACATTTCATCTAGTTTTCTGATTTATTGACAGAAAGTTCTTAGTGTTTGTATGATATATGATGTCCTCCTTTCATTTCTCACACTAGTAAATTATTTTGTTTCTTTTAACTTGAACTGTCTTTCAAAGTGTTAATTGATTTTATTAATGCCTTCAGATAATATTTTATGATGTTTTTCTTTGTAATTTCTTTTTAAAAGGTATTTTATTTTATTTTATATGTATTCTCTTAACAAATATTTCTATTTTAATAAAAATAAACTAGAGGTGTTAAAAGTTACTCATTTATTGTGTCTATTTTTGCCACAGATATATTTTAAAGCACTATTATTTCACATGTTTAAATTTTTATGGCTTTTTTCATTATAAGTTTATGCTCATGGAATTATTTATTTTTGGTCACAATGTCAATCTCTTATTTGAATAGTAGATAGCTACATAAGAATATGTAAAATTATTTATTAGTCTGTTTTTGCTGTTCATGTATGCTCTATCATTTTATATTTTAAATGTACTTCTTTAAGTATTATATAATTAATTTAAGTGTATTTTAATTACCTCATTTTATATTTTGCTAATATGAGAATACATTTTAATTAATGTATTCAAATTAACCCAGCACTTGATATGTATTGGCTAAAGTTTCCTTTCTTGCATTTGTTTATATTGTTTCTTCTCCATACTTTTGTCTCTATTACTACATTTTGGCTTCTTTCAAGATAAATCATTAGTATTTTTAGTTGCATTTCAAGTATCCAATTTTGTTATCTATTATCTATATTCTACTAGTTTATTTAGCTCTTTACTATTGATATGTTGTTATCTCTTAACTATTTTCTATTATATATGTGTACAAACATGTATATTATCAAATGCATACATAACCTCAAAAATAGCTAAAAGATATAGTAACAATTCTAGGTAAGATATTTTGACACATAATTTTATTTCTATATCTCACCAAACCGAACCAATTTATATGCTATTTTAGCATACTTTGTAAACTCTATGTAATATATGTATACAATATAGTTTTCAAGTTTAAAAAATATATATTTAAATAACCTTTCTATGAGCTAGTGATACAGTGCAGGAGTTAAATTACTTGTCTTGAATGCAGTTGACTCCCAGTTAAAATCCTTTGCACCACCTATGACTCTTTCAGTACTGCAGTGTGAGGCCCAACTCTTGCACCCCCAGTAAGGATCCTATTTTAACCTTCAGTTATATCATCAGTATTTATTTATTTTCAAGGTCTTAAATCTGATAAAATATCAATAATTTAATTTACATTTACTATCATTTATATTTCTTATGTTTATGTTGATCTTCTTTATGTTTTGCATTTAATAACTAAAGATTAGGTAAGACTACATTTTAATAACTAAAGATGTTCATCACTGGCCATATGCAAGTTAATAATGATTGATAAATCTCTCTTAGATAATAGAGCATATTATATATAATATAAATTGATATAAAATTATATCAATCATAAGTTTGAAGTCTTCTCTGTATTATTTTATTGAACACTTTTGTGCATCAATATTATACATATTAATGTTATAATGAAATTCAAATAAACCTGGTTATCAAATCCTTGAGCAAAACTATATTTAATAAAACTAATTTAGCTAATCTTTATTGACAAAACAATTTATTTTAGTTACTATAAATTAATAGTATTTCCTCATGTATTTAACTGATAAATACTTTTCCACATAAAAAAAGCTATACATGACTTAAATTGATAATGAAGCCCAATTGTTACTGAACGTATATCATGGACATTTTTTTTCATTCTTAGAAACTTATGTTCTCCTGAACAAATCTTCCTATCTCTTACTCTCTCTCTCTCCCCATACACACATTTCTAAGTATAATATGAACATTCTCATTCAAAATTTTAATTTATCCTTTAAATTTTTATTACATTTGAGTTATAAGACTCGTAACTTTATCCCACAAAGTATATATATTTTAACATTCACACTGCTATTTTATTATCAGTGCCAAGTATTATCTTAAGCATAAATACTAATTTATAATCTAAGTTTATTCTTGGTTATCATGTTCCATTCTGTTAAATTACCTCTATATGAAAATCCAAAAAAATGTCAATTATTATTTAAAATAAGAATATTCATACAGGCAGGGGGTGGAAAGGTTGGAGATGGGGGTTATTGGTGATGAGAAGGTTGCCCTGGTGAAGGGGAATGTTCTTTTCCATAACTGAAACCCAACTGCAAACATGTTTGTAATCATAGTAATTAAATAAATATATTATTTAAAATAAAAAGAATATTCATTATGTAATGCTTGACCTCAAAGACATTTGTAACAGAAGATACAGAAGATTACCTTTCCAATCAAAAAGTTTTTTTAGGCAAAATTTGTTGGGGAAATATAATAAGCATCTTTTGACTTTACACAAAATGTGCAGGGGAAAATTTTCAGATTAGTCAGCAGCGTTTAGGTTCTCTGACCTTCTTTGTAAAACCCAAAGGGGTGCCCGAGAAGAGGTTGGATTTGAGGGACCATTGAACACAGTGTTTTTTCAATTACAGGAACACCTGCACTGTGTGGCTTTATGCTGATCTGTTGTGAGCATTTTACGGAGTGCTTAATAGTCCTTCAAATTCCTTATTCTGAAGTCCTAAATGTGCTGGAAGTGTTGCTGGCATGCTAAGACCATTGGTAGCTGTTCACTGAGGTTAATTTGATACCTTAACCACAATGTAGACTGGTTGGCCTGGTAGATTCTCAAATGCCTGCCACCAACAGGCAATCTAATTAACAGTCCCAGTGCTTTGCCTTCTAGGGGGAAGGAGTATTGTTTTCTTTTATTTAGTGGGAAAGGATTGTCGAAAAAATCAATGACTCAGCTCTTCAGCAGTGAAACTATTTACATGGGCAAGAAAGGCTGCTGCAGGCTTATAAAATTCATACTGGAATAATTTTTTTCTCTTTCCCTATGAAATTGTGGTTCAGGTAAAGTCATGAATTTTCAAGCATCTTCTTCAACATCTATTGCTTAAAATAAACACGTGCTTTTCTGCTAGAGGATCTGAACAATAATTAACTTAATTATTTCTGTTTACCCTGGGAGAAATCTATCCAAAACTGCAGTATGAGAGTTATTGGGCTTTTGAAACACCCCCTTTCTGTGTAGTTAGTAAATTGAAAAGATGGCTATAAACTTCATCTGTATTTATGTGGTTTTTTTTTTTTTTTTAAAAAAAAAGAACAATCTTTAAAAAGTGCAGCTCCAGCATTTTTAAAATCCTGCCAACTGTATTTTGAAAATCTCCTTTGGAGTTAAACATTAATGAAGTAACATACTTTGATTTTTCCAAAACAAAACTACATTGGGAATATAATCTAGCTTTACTGTTGCTGTTTTTTGTTTTGTTTTGTTTTGTTTTGTTTTGTTTTTTTAGTTTAGTTCTAAGCAAGAATGACAAAATGTAATAAAATACTAGCTGAGACCATTTCTTTTTACAAATCGTCAACAAAAGACATAACCACTAATCCTGCTCATATTTTGATGGGCAAGGTGAGTAAATGAGCTTCATGCCTTAGTATTCTTGACATTCACATGAGGGAGAAGGTTACACTTGAGTTTTCATTTCTAAATGTGACTATAGTTGATATTTCTGTAGACCAATTACATTCTATTTTAAACAATATTAAATTTACTGAAAAATAGCCAAATAGCCTTCAAGAATTGTATAAAAATAAAACAGGAAAAAACAGCTAATATATTTGTTTTGTACCAAGAAACCACCATTATTAAAAATTTGAAATGCAATGTGAATCAGCAATAACATCAATGTACATGTATCAAGAGAGGCTAATATTACTTTTGAATATGTTTATAATATGTTTCACCTCAGCATTGGCTATACGATTAAAGTTGCTGCCTAAAAATGAAATCCCTTTTTGTTTCATATCTACATGATAGAAATAAAATTGTGCTCTTCTTGTAAGAGAAGATTGTGAGCCTGACTCTTTTCACATTGAATCAGATTCTATTTAGGTATGAAGGTATTCTGAAGGTAAAGGAGGCTCTTGTGTAACACTATTTAACTTGTACAGATCATTTCAGTGATTATATTGAGTAAAAACTTATTTATTGACCATTTAGCTATACGATGTAGAGAACCCTAGGTCTTTTTTAGGTTATAGTAAAACCATAGAGCTTAACTGATGCCAACTATATTAATATTATATAGTTTTTACATTTTATTTTATGCTATTTATTACTTTAGTGTTCAAATAATATCTATGAATGTCAGATATGCAGCGTTTATGTGATTAGATATTTGTAGAAAATGTCCGGTGTGTATTCCTCTACAGTGTATTTTTTAATTAAGATGTCACAATTGAATTGATAAATTGAATTTCAGACATATAATTTCCCACCACCACTCACATGACTGGTGTGCAGAGATTACTCCAGGCAAAGTTAGGTTTGAACCTGGGTCTGTTGAGTGCAAAGCAAGGGCCTTAGCTGCTCTACTATTTCTCCAACCTGACAAGCACATTTTAAGTTTAGTTATTACAGTTTTGATCTCATGCATTCAGTTTTGTTGATTCTTCCATACAAAATTTTGATATTAACAAGTGCTTTCCTTTTCTCTTCCCCTTTCCTTGTCCTCACTAAATTAATCTTTTTCCTATTAAAATAGGAAGGTATTGAATAAAAATAAGTTATAAATTGTACCTTTATTCATGAATAATTAATATGAAGTGTATACTAAGCCTAGGTTATACTTTTTAAGAGTAGCATTGTAGAGGAACCTTTGTAATGTGAGTGCAATTGCTTGAAATTTATTCATCATTTACTCTGAAGTCGTATTTCCTCTCATTTTTTAAGCAATTAAAAATGCAGTGATTCTAATTTTAGCTCACACTACAGGTACAAATATTAAGGTTAAATATGTCTTCGTTTTATCTGTTCTATCATTATACCACTGTAGAAAGTTTTGTATAAATGAGTACTTTCAATAATATTTACTAATGAGCTTTCCCTCTTTTAATTTATACATAAATTTTTCAGAAGAGAAAATGGTTATATTGTCATATAACAAAACAAGAACAGTCAGATCTATGCAGGAATGTAGTATTTTTATTTGCAAGAAACTGCAACTAAAATTGTTGTTTCTTCTTGAGCAATGGTCTATGAGCCTTTGTTTGGGAAGTGGCCATACGAAGAAACAGCCAATGGCAAACTAACATAGTCCATCACATATCACATGTGGTTAAGAATGACTACACAGTTGCTCGCTTTGGCAGCACATATACTAAAATTGGAATGATACAGAGATTAGCATGGCCCCTTCGCAAGGATGACACGCAAATTCATGAAGCGTTCCATATTTTTCAATAAAGAAATTAAGATTTCTTGGGGAAAAAAAGAATGACTACACAGTTACTATTACTCAATTTAAAGTTCTTTACGATGATCTCTGGTCCTAATCACTACCAAATAATTAATTAATTAATCACTCCCCATAAGCAAGAAAATCAACACAGTGCACTTGCCTCTTTCTCTGGGCCAATAACAGAAATTCCTTACTTTTCTTTTTACAGTAGTGAAGGATTTAAAAGCATAAAATATGAATGTTAATAATTGTGTACATTAAGTATTACCATTTAAACACTATGGTATGCTATTACCTAAGCTAAAAAGAAATAACTCTACAGATATGGTTGTTAAAACACTGAAGCCTAACTTGCTTTTTCTCAAGCAGTTCTATAATTGACTGAGGCTCCCCTTTTCACTTTTAAGTCCTATTCAGCACTTCAAGACTACTTTATTAACTCTGTTTATAAAGGAAACCACAGGACATTATGGCTAGTGTCTTTCAAGAAGAGTCAGATATTTTTTTTACCTGAAATTTATGATTAAGTAATTTGGGGTATGTTTATATTCAGACATTTCAAAATTATTTTGATATTAATAGAACCAGGCCTACTTTGAGTGATAAGATAAAATAAGGTTTTACTAGCATGGGTTTTAAAACTTTTTAAACAGGGGGCCAGTTCACTGTCTCTCAGACCATTGGAGGGTCTGACTATAGTAAAAACAAAACTTATGAATAAATTCTTATGCATACTGCATATATCCTATTTTGCAATGAAGAAACAAAACATGCAAATACAATATGTGGCCCATGGGCCATAGTTTGAGGACCACTGATAGAGGAACTGTCAGAGGAGATGATCATGGTTTGAGCATAAAAGATGGGACTTCTACTATATTAGTCATGGTAACTTTTAATTGTATTTTTGTGTTTTTAATTGTAATCAATGTAATACTGACATAAGATTGCATTTGTTCTAAGGTTACAGTTTCAACTCTAAATAAAAATATATTAGAATAACACACTCATCTTCAAACTTGTCAGCATCTCCTCACTAAATTGCCTTTTCCACCACTCACATCCAGTTAGCTCCTTTAGTATGTCTGGCTCTGGGTTTAGAGTTTAAGGGTTGGTTCCCATGTGTCACCCTTTCTTTTTTTTTTCTCTATATCTGACTTTTGAGTGATAGCAGCTAGGAATTTCTTCAATTTTTTAGAGTCATTTCTTTTTGTGTAAATTCTCCAAATCCCTGTTGTCACAAAAGGCATGATTTCATCATTTTCTATAGCTGAGTTGCTCCATTCTGTCACATTTTCTTTAACCATTTTTTGTCTTGAGAAATAGGTTGTTTCCTTATTTTGGATATAATAAATATTGGTGTAGCAAGCTTAGGCTAATATATATCTTTCCGAATTAGTTTTTTGTGCAATTTCTTAAATAAGTTTAGAAGAAGGATTGATGGCTAATGTGGTAGATCCATATTCAACATAACTGCATAGACAAATCTCCATATTGTTTTAAGCAGAGAGTAGAACTTTATACATTCCTACTTCAAGTCATGGAAAGTTTGGTAAAGTCATGGTTTTCTCTCTACCACTGAAAATACTGTTGTTTCAGATGGTTTTGATATAGGGTATACTTACATGTGGGAAGTTTTAATTTCTATTCCCATGATAATCAGTTGTGATGAGCATTTTTATATTCCCGTTGACCATCTGTTTATTTTTGTTGGAGAAGTATTTAGCATTTCTTCCCATTTAATTTTTTTCATTTTTGGTTGTTGTTTAGTTTTGTAAATTCCTTCTATATCTTTGATGTAATATATGGAAACATCTGTTTGCATTTAGTAGGTCTTTTTGTTCTAGTGAAAATATATAAGCTTGACACTCAGGAATTACTCCTGTCTATGTGCTCAGAAATCGCTACTGGCTTGGGGGACCTATGGGACTCTGGGGGATTGAAATGCGGTCTATCCTAGACTAGTACGGGCAAGGAAGATACCTTCCCTCTTATGGCACCTCTCTGGCCCCAATATATAAGCTTTTTAATTTGTTATAATCCCATTATTTTTTTTTTTGCTTTTGTTTCCTTTTGTAGTTGGAGTGGAATTTCCAAACATATCATGTCCTGGGGCATTAATTATATTTTACTAAATACATTTTATAATTTTAGATTTATCTTTTTCGATCTTTAAACCATATTATGTTAATTTTGTGGTTAATTGTGTTAATGTCGTGGTTCAGTTTCACTGTCAGAATGACAGTACTTGACTATGATATTGGAGATGCTAGATTATCATGCAATGGAATAGGAGGACACTTCAAATAAATGTAATTTACAATGTTCATTATGATCAATGCATACAGCTAACCAAGCAGCAGAAAAAAGCAAAGAATTTTTTTCTGATAAAATATTATGATAATCAACTAGTAAATGGCATAGAAATTGATATGAGTACCTAGAAATTCTTTAAACATTTTTGTTTCTTGTAAGTGTGATTTTGAGTGACAGGGCAGCTATAAATATCTAGGGAATAAAAATAAAAGTTATTCTGAATAGAGAACACTCCACAAAGAGGCCAGATTTAAAATAAAAGTTTTTACTTTACATTTCTAGAATGTTATATTATTTTATTTGATAACATTTTCTTTAAATAGTGCAGTTAGGATTATAAATATATTTACAAATATATTTTAAATATCTGTACTTGGAAACTCTTCCAACTGGACTAAAGGTGTACACATTTTAGCTGATGTATTTTCGAGTTTCCCATTTTGAAACTATTATCTCTTTAGTATATGAGTAACACAAATAAAAATAGAAAAATGATGACACTAGAGTAACTGTAATTTTTGAAAATACTGTGTAGATTTTCGACTAGGTCCTAGGAGGGAAAAATTAGAAAAGAAATTACTTTTTATATGCAATATATTAAGTGGAACCCCGGGGTAAAATGATAGGCTGGTGATGAATAGATACTTTGGGACAATTCAGAGGCCCCTTGGCTTTAAAATTCCTTGATACTGTACTTAACCTTTAGAACTTTTCAAAGGCGTACTGCACACAAATTACTCCCTTGAAAATTCCCATTTGGAAAATAAAGTCTAGAATTACAGAGAAAATTATGAGTCACTGCCTATGTCCAATGCATATACATGTGGCCTTTGAAGAAGGGAATACACCTGGATAAAGGATGTCAATGTGAAGGGTTGGGGGTTAGTGGTAACCGGAAATAGGCTGAACTCTAAATCATAATTTTCTTTCAAGTGGAAATATATACCCTTGGTTGTGTCAATATGGCTTTTAATTTTCTGATATTTGCTCCAGTTTCTTATCTACCTATATTTATTTTATTAATTCAAATTTGCATAGCAGAAACTCTCTTTGAACTGAACTATATTTCAAATTGTATGTCCTCAAAAGAATAGATGATTGGTAAAAGTTTGAGCATTTGCGAGAATCACTGTAAAGCCATAAATTATGTGAGCTTTAAAACTATGGCAAGGGTAAAAACTAAACTAAGAGTTAAAGAAATGTTTAGCCATTTATTTTTTTCTTATTTTGTCTTGAAATTTTCATTTTTTTTTATTCCTGAGCACAAAGTCAGGAATAAGGCCTGAGCACTGCTGGGAATAACCCAGAAACAAATTAAATATACTCAAGAAAAACATAAAAACTCATTTAGTCAGGATATTTCCTGAATAGTTCCTTCTACTCCCTAGTTAATTCTGTATTACTAACTACTTTTTGTTATCTGAAAATTTTTCTGTCTTTTTGTAATAAAATTTTAAATTGAATCACCCTGAGATAGTTATAAAGTTGTTCATGATTGAGTTTTAGTCATAAATTTCCAACATCCATCTTTTCACCAACTACCCACTGCCTATCTCTATGGCAGGTGTTCTCTCTCTCTCTCTCTCTCTCTCTCTCTCTCTCTCTCTCTCTCTCTCTCTCTCCCTCTCCCTCTCTCCCTCCTCTCTTCTCTCTTCTCTTCTTCTTCTTTTTCTTCTTCTTGTTCTTCTTCTTTCTTCTTCTTTTTGTCCTTCTTCTTCTTCTTCTTCTTCTTCTTCTTCTTCTTCTTCTTCTTCTTCTTCTTCTTCTTCTTCTTCTTCTCCTTCTTCTTCTTCTTTTTGTCCTTCTTTTTGTCCTTCTTCTTCTTCTTCTTCTTCTTCTTTTTCTTCTTCTTCTTCTTCTTCTTCTTCTTCTTCTTCTTTTTCTTCTTCTTCTTCTTCTTCTTCTTCTTCTTCTTCTTCTTCTTCTTCTTCTTCTTCTTCTTCTTCTTCTTCTTCTTGTCCTTCTTGTTGTTGTTGTTCTTCTTCTTCTCTTCCTCCTCCTCCTCTTCCCTTTTAGACACTGTAGTTTGCAATACTATTACTGAAAGGTCAAACTTTTTTTGTCTAATTGAGGTTCTTTCTGACCCTGTTTTTTTCTTGTGTGCCCCTTCACCCCAGATGCTATCATTTAATTCTTTCAGAATATCCTAGGAGTTCATGGAAGTCATATGTCTCTTAAAATCATGGTATTTTTTTGTGTTCAGTGAGATTTTATTTTGTTAGTGATAATATAATTTTATGAGAAGTTAAGTTTTGAATTGGGTGCACAGTGAATCAAAAATTACAGGATTGATATTTCAACTCTTCCCAGGATCTCAGCAGTAAAGAGAGCTTAAAATTAAGTCCAATTATGAGTGATAAAAATAATCACATGTACATAATGAAATCTTCAAAATCTTAACAGAGTGACTTCAGCTTGCTTCTGGGTTGGTAAATGCATATACATTTAGGAAGAGGTTGTAGAACATCTACATTATTTTTCACATCATTACCTCTATCCCTCTTCTCCATCTAACTCTTACTTATTATCATTCCTTATGATAGATAGTTGATCTAGTGAATGGATTTCCCAACTTCACTCAAAGTCACTGAGATTAATCAAACATTAATTTTCTTGAAAATCTCTAGATTATAGTTAGTTGATTAGAAGTACATGCACTTGTTACTATCATCTGAAGTTTAAAAAAGAGGGCATGAAAATATGTAATCTGTAGTTATAAACAAGAATATGGTTCTGGTACCTCAAATGGAGAATGTTCTTGGAAACTGAGCCCTCACCTGTATAACCTTTGCTAACTCTAGTTAGACAATGTCAGAACTGAGAAGAAATCTTGATATTTAGAATGGCAAAACCTCCATAGATGTCCACATGATTTCAGAAACCCTCTTAACAAGTTACATCATTAGGATGTTTGTATATGTAAGTGTTTTTTGTACTCTGTGTTAGGACAGAAATATGTAATCAAACTGGTGAATATATAATACATATAATTAAATATATATAATAATAATCATATATATAATCAAATTTGTGAATTTACCGTCCAAGGTACTATAAGATTGGTTCTCTTTTTTCACATCTTAAAGCATGTTTTCATATTTAACTTTTTAAGCCACTATTTAACATCTGTAAGTTATTGAAATCTCAATTTCTATTCATCTCATATTAGTCAGCATGTTTCAAGATGCCAAAATGGCAACATATGATTAGTGGTGAAGATTTGTGTTCCAAAATCTTTTCATGCATCCTTTGATACACATACTAGGAATGCAAAAGTTCCTTGAAAAACAAATAACAGGAAATTACCCAAGGGTTCAAGTGATGAATGGATAAACTAAATAAATCACCAAATAATTATACTCACATAACATAATATTATTTAGATGGAAAATAAGCAATTAATATATTTTCTACGATATGAATGAACTTTATGTATATTATGCTAAGTGAAATAACTTATTCAAAAAAGATAAGGTACAAATCATATTTGAAATATCCATATCTTTCATGTTATAAATACAGAGGTTGTGAGAAACTAGAGGAGAATTGGAGAAGCTTATTTTGCAATATAAACATATTCTGAAGTTAGTTACATACAAAGTGTATATACTCAAGATTTCTGAATAGTGATAAAATGATAAATATGTTGGGCTAAGGAGATAGCTGACTAATGTTCAATCTCCAATAACACCTATGGCCCCCTAAGCAAAGCCAGTAGTGATCTATGAAGAAAGCCAGAAATAATTCATAAGCTCTGGAGAATTTGTCACAAAACTAAAAACATTAAGGTGATAAATTGATAGTGCATATATTTTTACATAATTAAATCTTAAAAATGATAGCAAAAGACAAAACAAATATATAAGAATTGCAATAAAATATCAGTACTGCAATTCTGATCATAAAATATATGAGAATACATTTATTTGATTTTACTTGATTTTATTTTTCAAGAAAAAAACATTAATAATGATGTCAAGAGAATGTAGAGAAACCAGAACTAATGGCACATGTAGGTATATGTATTTTGTATGTTTTTGTTTGTTGTTTGTTGTTTTGGGCCACACACAGTAACACTCAGTTATTACTTCTGGCTCTGCACTCAGAAATCACTTCTGGCAGGCTTGGAAGACTATATGGAATGCTGGGATTAAACCTAGGTTGGCCACATGCAAGGCAAATGACCTACATACTGTGTTATTGCTCTGGCCCCCTTTTTGTATGATTTGTACGCGGCATGCACTAGCATAATAAAATCCAAAGTCTGCTCAAATATGACATTTGGATCCTAGATCTGATATTTAATGTCATGTGCTCTAGCATGTATTACATAATCTCATAGTGCTTAGTTTATGCATACTAATAAGTAGTATAATTATTACTGCTTATTCAAGAGTTCCTGTGATTCAAAAAATCATAAATATGTACTACACTAGTTGCTTTTGTGTTTTTATTAAGAATTTAATAAAAATTAGAGACAAATATTTTGTTTTGCTTTGTTTTGTTTTGAACCATGCTCAGCAGTGATCAGGGGTTCTTCCTGGCTCTGTGGTCAGGATTCACTACTGGATGGCACCAGGGACCTTATAGGTTGATGGGCTGGAACCTGGATCAGCTGCAAGTAAGGCAAGTGCCCTATTCTCTTTAATATTACTCTGGCCAGAAAATGATTTTTAGATAATCATAGTGAAAAATTCAAACCCCAGAGCAGTACAATTATCTTTGAATTTAGAATTGTTCCACTCCTGCAAGTCTGGGTCCCTATTGCATACCTTGTTACAGATAAACACAAATGTACAAATAATAAAATGTAAATTCCATTACTTCAAGTACTATGCAATGATCTTTTAGAGGAGTGTCTGAGTTTTGATATATAGGACTTGAACTTTCCATATTCCATAATATTTTAAATAATTTCAATACTATTTATACATACAGGAGTACAAATGCTAGGGGTTTTAAATTGTTGTCTTTTTAAGTATCTTGAGACACGCAGACCAGGAGCCTTTTGTTCGGTTCTCCTGATACTGATATCCTTAATCAAAAGCAAGAGAGTTTGCAGTTGACTTCCTGAAGGCTTTAGTTTCCTGTGTAGTCATTTCATACGAAAGAATAGGTTCATACATTATAGCCCCATACAGAGTAAACATCACAAAACATGTATTTTTATTTAATGTAAAAATAGAAAAGTATTAATACCGCTTCATATATGTGCACTACCAAATCCATGAAAAAATAATGATCAAAATAATGCTTTTCTTTGATGGCAAATATATTTTTATTCTTACATGACTATTTTATTTCCTTATATCATCTACAATTTGTCCCTTAGAATAATCCTTAACAAAGAATTAACATAGTTTTATTATATTATGGGATTGCTAAAAACAATAATATTATTCTTCTAGGACCTAGGGATTCCATTTCTTGACATCTATATCTAAAGAAATCCTCACTTATTCTAAAGGCTATATGTATACTTTATGTTCATCACAAATTTAGTACAAAAGTTTGGCATAAGAAGATTTCGTAAATGTCCAATGCCAGAGGTCCGATAAAGAATATCTGGTATATGTATATACACAATGGAAAATCATGCACAATATGTAAATATTAAATCATGCATTTTGCAAAGTGGTTGGAAGTGAAGGGTTTTCGTTACACAAAATAAGTCAGAATTCACACTGATATTCTCACCTGTAAAAAATAAACTGACAAAACAAAGCTATAGTTATAATTAATGACAAATCCTTACCCTTAGTTTGAAAAGTAAATAAACAAATGGAGGTGTGTTGCTTGTGTGCCTTTAAACGTTGTCTTTGACCTTGACCACCGCATGTGGGGTGGTGAGGAGGGAGGCAGGTGGGTGGGTTCCAAATCAAACTCTTCGACTTTAGTGAACCGTTCATACGGTTCATAGTGACTCCTATATTACAGAGAGTGAAGGGGTATCTAAACTACTATACAATCTATAGGAAAAGCAGAATTTACCAGCATATAAATATTGAACAAAGGGAAATAAGGTCCTTACTGATCGGGTGTACATACAGCCTATCATGTCTGCAGACATGACCTATATGACTGGGGTGATGTGGGAGGTAGATGGAAGGTGACCTACATAACCTGGGAAAGAGCAGGATATTCTCTCTATTGTAAAGTGCCAGATGTTCGCTGTAACAGCATTCAACTCCCTTTCCTATACTTAGGTTGGAGCTGTCTTAGCCTACCGGGCACCTCCTTTCAGAGGCTCCATTCAGCAGATGTGAACATTTGTCCCGCTAGATTGGTGATTTTAACTGGATCCAAGGCTGTCTCTGAAGGACCCCAACTACAGGAGTGTGTGGCAGGATGATCAATCCAGGGGTACATATGAACACAGTGTGGAAGTGGTAATGTGCTGCATATAGCAATACTATGAATACTACCGTAACCATATCATCTAAACTACAGTAAAAGAAGAATGCTTTTATAAGAAGAGAAATTAATCAATCATATTCATTATAATGTAGATCTGAACTATTTCAACAAAATGCTAGCAAATCAAAATTGATCAGTTTAAGCAATGCTGTATTTGTATATCTCTGAGTTACTTTGTTAGTAATTTTTAGCAATATTAAGAAACATAAAGATGTGTGGGTAAATAGTAGAGGGCAATGCAGCTGACTTTGGTGTGATTATTGCATATGGTCCTCTGAGCATTATAAAGAATGACTCTTGAGAGCTACCCAGGTACCCCCTGAGCCCGCCCCAGACCTCGCACTGGCCAGTAGCCCTGGCCGGTGAGAGACAGATCTCCAAGGTACCCCCTGCGGAACCACTGCCTGGACCCTCACACCGGCCCAGAGACAGTGGGGATCGAACACCCAGGGCAATCCCTGCGCACACCCCAGACCCACACACTGGTCCAGACACAGGTAAGGGAGCAACAACCCCCGGGTGTCCCCTGCACACAATTCACCGGCTGCACCAGACATGTGCAGACACGGGTGAGGGAGCGATCACCTGGTAGGCACCCCCTGCCTGGATCCTGAGCTGGCGGGACAGGTTGGGACTTGTGGAACAGAGGGGAAAGTGGGACCGCTCCCCTGACCTTTGGGTGGGTTACAGCAGCCTGCCCCCCCTGAGCCCAGGAGTGAACCTCAAACTCCAGGGCCGAGAGAAGCTGCCAGGGGTCTGAATGAGGGAATTCCTTCAGCTGAGACCGGGAGGGGGCGAAGCTCAGCTGACTCCCAGACAGGGGAGAGAGGGCAGGGACCTAGGCTCAACTGCGCCCTTCACCATTGTGGCCAGGAGCGGAACTGCACTGGCTGGCAGGAATAAGCAGAGGGAATTTACCAGGTCCACTGAAGGAAGAGGCAGTGCCAACACTCAGGTAGGGGAGGGGGGGCGAAGGAGCTAGGGGCAACAGCGTCCCCACCACTGTGGCCAGGCGTGAACTGCAATAGCTGACATCAAAAGGGAAGAACAACTGATCAGGCTCCACAGAGAACACACGAGGAGCCAAATCTCAGCGACCTCACCCAACAGACCCCTCTAGAACCACGTGCAGGGAGGGAACCCATCCCCAAGACACAAGGGGCCAAAACAGGCTGAATTTGAAAGGCACTGCACTCCAAGACAGACCAATAAATGCAAAGAAATATGGGTAAATTAAGGAGAACCCTAGCATCTGGAGAATTGGAGACAAACCCTGGCAAGTTTCCAAGTCAACCAAAACGCACAGATCCATGGAAAGGAGACCTAAAAGCAGCCATGAGGAAATAAATACAAGAATTGATAAAGGAAATGAAAGAAATGCTAGCCACCGAGTATAAAAAAATCTATGGATGAACAAATCAGCCAAATTAAAGAAGAAATGTTAAAGAACATGAGAGATTCCAAACAAAAGGAATTGAAGGAATTAAAAGACAATGTAACAAGCCTTATGAGCAGAGACACACAGTTGGAGAAGCACATTGACAAACTTGAAGGAAAACTGCAAATAAAAAAGACCAAGAAGCCAACAAAGAAATAAAAGGCAAAGCACTGGAAGGAAAAGACCAGTATCTAAAGAAAAAGGACAAAAGAAATAACCTTAGAATTGTGGGTATATCAGAAGGGGAGAAAATAGGAAAAGGGGAAGAACGAATAGTCAGAGAAATAATAGCAGAGAACTTTCCCACCCTCTGGAAAGAAACTTTATTGCAAGTCCAGAAAGTGAAGAGAGTCCCTAATAAAATAGACCTTAATAAACCGACATCAAGACATATAGTAATCCAAATGGCAAAAAACAAAGAGAACGATGATCTACTTAAAGCAATAAGGGAGAAAAAAACCTCAAGTACAAAGGAAGGGACATAAGAATCAAACCATATCTCCCATTTGAAATAATTCAAGCAAGAAGACAGTGGAACACCATATTTAAATGCCTGAATGAAATTTCCAACCTAGGGCCAATATCTAGCAAAGCTCTAATTCATATGGGAGGGCACACTAAAAAAATTCTCAAAAAAATGATCTTGCATTATTTTCACAAACAAAACCGAACCTAAACGACCTACTCAGCGATGAACTACACAATTCAAAACCCCGATTGTAACAACAACCACCCTACACAACAAAACTGCACAACTTCCTCTCTGTCAATAATCTCCCTAAATGTTAATGGTCTAAACTCTTCCATTAAGAGGCACATAGTAGAGAACTGGATTAGAAAACATAAACCGGACTTCTGCTGCCTGCAAGAAAAACACCTACAACTATAGGACAAACACAGACTTAGAATAAAAGGATGGAAATTAATTATTCAGGCTAATAGAGAACAAAAAAGAGGAGGGACAGCCATTCTTATATCAGACCAAATTCCATTCAACCTCAAAAAAGTGATCAGAAACAAAGAGGGACACTACGTACTGATCAGGGGAACACTAGATCAAGAAGTACTAACCCTCGTCAATATTTATGCACCTAATGTAGAGCCAGAAAAATATGTGAGGCAACTGCTTGCAAATCTGGAGAATCACATGAAGGGAAATGTGATAATTATAGGAGATCTCAATATTCCACTATCACCACTGGACAGATCCACCAAACAAAAAACAGCAAAGACATAAGAGCCCTAAATAAAAAATTAAAAGATCTAGGTCTAATAAACTTTTATAGGAACATCCATCCCCAGAAAACAAAATACACATTCTTCTCAAGCCCACATGGAACCTTCTCCAGAATAGACCATGTCCTAGGATACAAATATAACCTATATAAGATCACAAATGTAAGGATTATTAGAATCACCCTATCAGATCACTATGCAACAGAGGTCAAAATTGACTTCAAGAAGAAGCAATGGAGAAAAACT
The DNA here is from genome assembly GCF_024139225.1 of Suncus etruscus. Classification (NCBI taxonomy): domain Eukaryota; kingdom Metazoa; phylum Chordata; class Mammalia; order Eulipotyphla; family Soricidae; genus Suncus; species Suncus etruscus. The sequence goes on from NC_064851.1 coordinate 134,401,139, forward strand.
AATACCTGGAGATTAAACAACATGCTGCTCAACAACAGCTGAGTCAAAGAGCAACTCAAGGAGGAAATAAAAAGATTCCTTGAGACAAATAATAATAAGAGAAAACCTGTGAAAATCTGTGGGACACAGCAAAAGCAGTAATTAGGGGGAAACTCATAGCAATACAGGCCTATGTCAAAAAATAGGAAAATGACAAAACCAACAGTTTAAAGGATCATCTCAAGAAATTGGAACAACAGCAGCAAGGAAATCCATCCACAAACAGAAGGCAAGAAATAATAATAAAAAAACAAACCAGAGCAGAAATAAACAGCATAGAAACAAAGAAAACAATACAAAAAATCAATGAGACCAGGAGTTTGTTTTTTGAAAAAAATAAACAAGATAGACAAACTGCTGGCAAAACTCACCAAAAAAAGAGGGAAAACACCCAAATCAGTAGAATCACAAATGAAAGGGGAGAGATTACAAGAGAACCCCCAAGAAATACAACATATCATGAGATCATATTATGAACAACTATACTCAGATAGGCTAGAGAACCCAGTAGAAATCAACAGATTCCTGGAAAAATACCATATTTTGAGACTGGATAAAGAAGACCTAGAAATCCTAAGCAGACCAATGACTTCAGAGGAAATTGAAGATATAATTGAGAAACTCCCTAATAACAAAAGTCCAGGCCCAGGCGAATTTACAGGCGAATTCTATCAAACATTTCGAGAAGAATTACTACCACTTTTCAACAGGCTCTTCCAAACCATCAAAGAAACAGGAATCCTCCTCAATTCCTTTTATGAGGCTAAAATCACACTCATTCCCAAAGATGACAAAGACACCACCAAGAAAGAAAACTACAGACCAATCTCACTAATGAACATAGACGTAAAGATTCTAAACAAAATTTTAGCAAACCGAATCCAGCACTTTATCAAAAACATCATACATCGTCCAGAACGTGAAAACCGGCGGGATTTCGCAGAAGCCAGCTGCCCTGTTTGGGACATCACGCAGGGAAAAGCCGCGAATCTGCGCCCGCCCAGTGGAGCCCAACTCTGAGTGCTCCTTGTAAATGTTTCTCTACTGTCCTCTTGCGTGAAACTCTTGGGAGTGGGGCAAAAGACGCTCCAGAAATCTGCTCTCCCAGACACCATTTCCAGGGCGGGTCTCCAGAACGTGAAAACCGGCGGGCTTTCGCAGAAGCCAGCTGCCCTGTTTGGGACATCAGGCAGGGAAAAGCCACGAAACTGCGCCCGCCCAGTGGAGCCCAACTGTGAGTGCTCCTTGTAAATGTTTCTCTAATGTCCTCTTGTGTGAAACTCTTGGGAGTGGGGCAAAAGACGCTCCAGCAGAGCACGGCTGCTCCACTTCGCTACGCGGCCGTGCGCTCTTTCTAAGAAAAGAACACCATCGTAACAAGAAGAAAAAATCACACTAAGAACTGAGCTATAACACAGAAGCAAGCATTCCTCCTCGGACTGTCTTCTCCGTTGAATGCTTGGGCCTAAGATTTGATCCAGTGTGAGGCTTCACCCACGGAGGACTCCCCTCCCCTAGAGACAAGTCAGCCCATCCAGAAAGGGCGGAGCCAGAGAAGTGTGCTGCCTACATCATATAGCCAATGAATACCACCACAACACGTAGAAAAACCCAAAATACAAGTGTGACAATGGGGAAACAACGCAGGCCAGCATCAGACATAGAGAATGAAGAGGACAATTCTGATGACCAGATAATGGCCAACCAACTAATCAACCTCTCAGATAAGGACTTTAGACTAGCAATATGGAATATGTTCAAAGAACTCAAAGAAACCGTGGATCGAGTTGAACAGAACACTAATAAGAACCAAGAAAATATGAAGACAGAAATCACAAAACTCCAAACTGAAATAACATATCAATTAACAGGCCTGAAAAAGTCAGTAAACGAAGTGAATGACAATATGGATAAGCTCTGGGACAGGATGTCAGAAGCTGAGAATAGACTTGGTGCTGTGGAAGATGAGATACATAACAATTCCATACAGCAGGAGAGATTGGACAAAAAACTTAAAGCAAATGAGCAGAAAATGGAAAAATTAGTCAAAGAATGGGAACAGATGAAAATAGAAGTCTATGATAAGATCAACAGAAACAACTTAAGAATCATTGGAGTCCCAGAGACCCAGGAAGAAAATTCCCGGGAAGAATCAATGGTCAAGAACATCATTAAAGAGAAACTTCCAGAGCTAAAGAATATAGGTGATCAAATCCTACATGCTTGAAGAGTACCAACCAAAAGAGACCCCAGAAAAAACACCCCAAGACACATCCTAGTCACAATGACAAATCCCACAGATAGAGACAGAATTCTGAAAACAGCAAGATCAAAAGGGGAAATTACATTCAAGCAAGCTTCCCTGAGATTTACAGCAGACCTGTCACCAGAAACACTCAATGCCAGAAAGCAGTGGTGGGATATTGTGACAAGACTGAATGAAATGAATGCTTCACCCAGAATACTATACCCAGCAAAACTCACTTTCTGGTTTGACGGAAGAATACATGGTTTCACAGACAAAAAACAGCTCAGAAACTTCACAGACACAAAACCAGTCTTAAGAGAAAAACTGAAAGACGTAATCTAAGACAAGACTACCCAAAAGACACACCAAATTTTGAAATAAAGATGGCGTTAAATCCCAGGACAATTCTTTCTCTAAACGTCAATGGACTAAATGCACCAGTTAAGAGACACAGAGTGGCTAAAAGGATCAAAAAACTCAATCCAACCTTCTGCTGCCTACAAGAAACGCACCTGAATAGTCAGAACAAACATAGACTCAAAATAAAAGGCTGGAGAAAAATTATCCAAGCAAACAACACCCATAAAAAAGCTGGAGTGGCCATACTAATATCAGATAATGCAACCTTTATACTCAGGAAGGTTGTAAGGGACAAAGATGGACATTTTATATTAATCAAGGGGTATGTAGAGCAGGTAGAAATAACTCTCCTAAACATATATGCACCGAATGAGGGGCCAGCAAAATATTTAATACAACTGTTGACAAATCTGAAAAATAATATCAATAACAACACAATAATTGTGGGGGACCTTAACACGGCTTTGTCAACACTGGATAGGTCAACCAGACTGAAACCCAACAAGAATATACTACACCTGAGGAGAGAAATGGAAGAAAGAGGCTTAGTGGATATATATAGGACACTCCACCCCCAGAAACCTGGATACACATTCTTCTCCAATGTACATGGGACATTCTCCAGGATAGACTACATGCTGGCACATAAAACATACCTCCATAATATCAAGAGGATAGAAATTTTGCAGACTGCCTTTGCTGACCACAAGGCTCTGAAATTATTTGTGAATTCCAAAGGGACTCAGAAGAAAAACCTTAACACCTGGAAGTTAAACAGCCTCATACTCAATAACCAGTGGGTCTGAGATGAAATCAAGGAGGAAATCAAAAGGTTCCTGGAAACAAGTGACAATAAAGACACAAAGTATCAGAACTTATGGGACACAGCAAAAGCAGTACTGAGAGGAAAATTTATAGCTTTGCAAGCACACATCAGGAAGGAAGTAGGAGCTTACCTGAGTAGCCTAATGACACAGCTAATAGAACTAGAAAATGTTCAACAAAAGGACCCAAAAATAGGATGACAGAAGGAAATAACAAAGCTGAGAGCAGAAATCAATGAAGTGGAAACCCAAAAAACAATCTGAAAGATCAACGAAAGCAGAAGTTGGTTCTTTGAAAAAATAAACAAGATTGATAGACCACTGGCAAACCTAACAAAGAAAGAGAGAGAGAGAAACTTGATAACTCGTATTAGGAATGAAAAAGGAGAGATCACTACTGATATGACAGAGATTCAAAGGGTAATCAGAAACTACTTTGAGAAACTGTACGCCACTAAAAATGAGAACCTGGAAGAAATGGATAAATTCTTGGACTCTTATAATCTTCCACGGTTGAAGGAAGAGGATGTAGCATATCTAAACACCCCCATCACCATTGATGAAATTAGAATGGTAATCAAAGGTCTGCCAAAAAACAAAAGCCCAGGCCCAGATGGATTCACTAATGAATTCTTTCAAACCTTTCAAGAGGAACTACTACCAATCCTGGCAAGACTCTTTCATGAAATTGAAAAAACAGGAAAATTTCCAAATAGCTTTTATGAAGCCAACATCACCTTGATACCTAAACCAGACAGAGATGCTACAAATAAAGAAAATTACAGACCAATATCGCTGATGAATGCAGATGCAAAGATCCTCAACAAAATCCTGGCAAATAGGATTCAATGCCTCATTAAAAAGATCATCCACTATGATCAAGTAGGTTTCATCCCAGGAATGCAAGGCTGGTTTAACATCCATAAATCTATCAACATCATACACAACATCAATAACAAGAAAAATAAAAACCACATGATCATATCAATAGATGCAGAGAAAGCATTTGATAAGGTCCAACACCCATTCTTGATCAAAACTCTCAGCAAGATGGGAATGGAAGGAACCTTTCTCAATCTAGTTGAAGCCATCTACCACAAGCCAACGGCAAATATTATCCTCAAGGGAGAAAAACTAAAAGCCTTCCCTCTAAATTCTGGTACAAGACAAGGCTGTCCTCTCTCACCACTCCTATTCAACATAGCACTGGAAGTACTTGCTATAGCGATTAGGCAAGAAAAAGATATCAAGGGAATCCAGATAGGAAAGGAAGAAGTCAAGCTCTCACTGTTTGCAGATGACATGATACTCTACTTAGAAAACCCTAAAGACTCTACCAAAAAGCTTCTAGAAACAATAGACTCATATAGCAAGGTGGCAGGCTACAAAATTAACACACAAAAATCAATGGTCTTTCTATACACCAACAGTAATAAGGAAGAAATGGACATTAAGAAAACAACCCCATTCACAATAGTGCCACACAAACTCAAATATCTTGGAATCAACTTGACTAAAAATGTGAAGGACCTATACAGAGAAAACTATAAAACTCTGCTCCAAGAAATAAGAGAGGACACGCGGAAATGGAATTGCATACCCTGTTCGTGGATTGGCAGGATTAACATCATCAAAATGGCAATACTCCCCAAGGCATTATACAGATTTAATGCTATCCCTCTGAAGATACCCATGACATTCTTTAAAGAAGTGGATCAGACACTTTTGAAATTCATTTGGAACAATAAACACCCTCGAATAGCCAAAGCAATCATTGGGAAAAAGAATATGGGAGGAATTACTTTCCCCAACTTTAAACTGTACTACAAAGCAATAGTTATCAAAACAGCATGGTATTGGAATAAGGACAGGCCCTCCGATCAGTGGAATAGGCTTGAATACTCAGAAAATGTTCCCCGGACATACAATCACCTAATTTTTTATAAAGGAGCAAGAAATCCTAAATGGACCAAAGAAAGCCTCTTCAACAAGTGGTGTTGGCACAATTGGATAGCTGCTTGCAAAAAATTGAACTTAGACCCCCAGCTATCATCATGTACGAAGATAAAATCCAAATGGATTAAAGACCTCGATATCAGCCCCCAAACCATAAGATATATAGAACAGCACATAGGCAAGACACTCCAGGACATTACAGGCATCTTCAAGGAGGAAACTGCACTCTCCAAGCAAGTGAAAGCAGAGATTAACAGATGGGAATATATTAAGCTGAGAAGCTTCTGCACCTCAAAGTAAATAGTGCCCAGGATACAAGAGCCACCCACTGAGTGGGAGAAACTATTCACCCAATACCCATCAGATAAGGGGCTAATCTCCAAAATATACAAGGCACTGACAGAACTTTACAAGAAAAAAACATCTAATCCCATCAAAAAATGGGGAGAAGAAATGAACAGACACTTTGACAAAAAAGAAATACAAATGGCCAAAAGACACATGAAAAAGTGCTCCACATCACTAATCATCAGGGAGATGCAAATCAAAACAACGATGAGATACCACCTTACACCACAGAGAATGGCACACATCACAAAGAATGAGAATAAACAGTGTTGGCGGGGATGTGGAGAGAAAGGAACTCTTATCCACTGCTGGTGGGAATGCCGTCTAGTTCAACCTTTATGGAAAGCGATATGGAGATTCCTCCAAAAACTTGAAATCGAGCTCCCATATGATCCAGCTATACCACTCCTAGGAATATACCCTAAGAACATAAAAATACAGTACAAAAACCCCTTCCTTACACCCATATTCATTGCAGCACTTTTTACCATAGCAAGACTCTGGAAACAACCAAGATGCCATTCAACAGATGAATGGCTAAGAAACTGTGGTACATATACACAATGGAATATTATGCAGCTGTCAGGAGAGATGAAGTCATGAAATTTTCCTATACATGGATGTACACGGAATCTATTATGCTGAGTGAAATAAGTCAGAGAGAGAGAGAAAAACGCAGAATGGTCTCACTCATCTATGGGTTTTAAGAAAAATCAAAGACATTCTTGCAATAATAATTTTCAGACACAAAAGAGAAAAGAGCTGGAAGTTCTAGCTCACCTCAGGAAGCTCACCACAAAGAGTGATGAGTTTAGTTAGAGAAATGACTACATTCTGAACTTTCCTAATAATGAGAATGTATGAGGGAAATGGAGAGCCTGTTTAGAGTACGGGGAGGGGTTAGGTGGGGAGGAGGGAGACTTGGGACATTGGTGGTGGGAATGTTGCACTGGTGATTGGTGGCGTTCTTTACATGACTGAAACCCAAACACAATCATGTATGTAATCAAGGTGTTTAAGTAAAAAAAAAAATCATACATCAGGACCAAGTAGGTTTCATCCCAGGAATGCAAGGTTGGTTTATCACATGCAAATTAATCAACATCATACATCACATCAACAACAAGAAAGACAAAAACTACATGATCATATCAATCGATGCAGAGAAGGCGTTTGACAAAATCCAACATCTTTTCATGCTGAAAACACTCAGCAAAAGAGGGTTAAAGGGAACCTTCCTCAATATTGTTACAGCTATCTATGAAAAGCCCACAGCCAATATCATCCTTAATGGTGAAAAACTAGAAGCATTTCCAGTAAACTCAGGAACTAGGCAAGGCTGTCCACTCTCTCCACTCTTATTCAATATAATCTTAGAAGTCCTAGCAATAGCAATCCGACAAGAGACAGGTATAAAAAAAAATTGGGAAAGAGAAACTCAAACTATCTCTTTTTGCAGACTATATGATAATATACATCGAAAACCCTAAATAGTCCACAGTAAAACTCCTAAAAATAATTAACCTTTACAGCAAATGGCTGGCTACAAAGTCAATACACAAAAGAGAGTAGCATTTCTTTACACAAACAATAAAGTTGAGGAGAGAGAGATCAAAAATACAACTCCATTTAAAATAGTATCAAAAATATAAGTTACATAGGAATCAACCTTACAGGGGAAGTGAAAGACCTATGCCAGGGAAATATCAAAACACCACAGAAAGAAAGTTAAGAGGATCTAAGGAAATGGAAGAACATCCCATGCTCATGGGTAGGTAGAATCAACATAGTCAAAATGACTATCCTACCAAAACTACTATAAAGATTTAATGCAATTCCGATTCAAATCCAGACACCATTCTTTAAAGAATTAGAACAATCAATCATAAAATTTATCTGGAATCACAAAAGACCCAGGATAGCCAAACACATACTAAAAAACAAGAAGCTGGGTGGCATCTCACTACTTAACCTGAAGCTATATTATAAAGCCATAGTGATCAAACAGCATGGTACTGGTACAAGGACAGAGCCTCAGACCAGTGGATTAGAACAGAATTTCCAGACATAAACCCCCAGATATACAGTCAACTAATATATGATAAAAGAGCCAAGAACTTGAAATGGAACAAAGAAAGTCTTTTCAACAAATGGTGTTGGTACAACTGGAAAACCACATGTAAGAAATTCAAAATTGACCCATACCTCACTTCGTATACAAAAATTAACTCAAAATGGATCAAAGACTTCAAAATTAGACCCGAATCTATAAAGTTCATAGAAAATAAAATAGGTAGAACACTCTAAGACCTATATATTAAAAAGGTCTTTGAGGATGGAGCACCAATAACAACTTTAACGTCAAACATAAACAAATGGGACTACAAATCGAACTAAAAAGCTTCTGCATGACAAAAGAAACCCTTCTTAACACAAGAAGACAGTTAACTGACTGGGAATCCAGAATATACAAAGCACTCAGAAAGCTGAGGCCCCCAAAACCAAATAAAGTCATAAAAATTGGGAAGATGAAATAAATAGACACTTCTCGGAGGAAGACAGAAGGATGGCCAACTAACACATGAAAACATGCTCACCTTCACTCATCATCAGAGAGATCCAAAGCAAGACAACAATGAGATACCAACTTACACCAGTGAGGATGGCTCACATCAGAAATAATGGGAACAGTCTCTGTTGGCAGGGATGCGGTATGAAAGGCACTCTCATTCACTGCTAGTGGGGATGCCCCCTAATTTAACCCCTATGGAGATTGGTCTGGAGAGTGCTCAAGAAACTCAGAATTGAGCTGCCATTTGACCCAGCAATTGCTCTCCTAGGTATCTACCCCCAAGTTGGAAGGACATTCATCCCAAAGTATGTGTGCACCCCACTTTTTATTGCAAAACTCAGTATAATAGCCAAGTCTTGGAACCAGCCTCGATGTCCAACAACAGATGAGTTGATCATTAAGATGTGGTATCTATACCTAATGGAATACTACATGGCAGTCAGAAATGATACAATCATGGACTTTGCAGCAACGTGGATGGACCTAGAACATATTATGTTAAACTAAGTAAGCCAGGATACAAAAGATAAACACAGAATGATAGCACTATTCTGAAGCACCTAGAACATACACCTTATATACAACTAATACAAAACAATAAAATAACAGGGTTTAACAGGGTAGAAATTCCAAACACTGTAACCGTCAACATACACCAGAAAGCAGTGCCCAAAACACATAATAGAAGAACAACACTAACTCTTGACTACACATTATATCACAAAGAAACCAGCAACAGCAGAAACAGCAGCATAGAGAGAACAGGTATGTAATCAGCCTTCTACTACAAAGGCCCATAATAATCCCTTAGGGATCTTATACAGGATTACAGATAAAGAATACCATGGGTAATTACTGACTCCAATGGAAACATCTCATAACAATATGTTTTAAAGCCTTAATCTTACTATATTTAAAATAATCTCTCAGCTTTTCTGTCTACAGGCGTTCTTGGATACAAAGGGTGGACAAACTAAGATGGCATCTTGGGGCCCAGTCACAGGAGATAACATACCCAGCTTGTACTACGAGAATGCCCCAAGAAAACTCTTTAACATGCACTTTATCTCTAGGTTATACCTTCTTTTAATACTTGAAACACGTGACCAGCCAAAACACCAAAGTAGCAACTGTGACCTATAGACTCATTCTACAGGACCTACTCATCAAACACATTCAAGCAAACTAGCATTCCCTTGTCCTTTCCTCCTCTCTTCTCACTTCTTTCTTTCTTTTTTCTTTTCTTCTTTCTTTCTTCTTCTCTTTTACTTTATAATGTATTTTCTGTTTTCTTCTTTCCTGCCCCTTCCATATACTTTCCCCTTTCCTCCCTTTGGAAATCCGACTATCCCTTCACGCCTCAATATCATCCAGATTTTTCACCTTATTAAATCTCTTCACCCTCAGTTATTACTCTATTAGGCATCAAGACTGACCTCCTACCCCAAAGAACCAGTACCCAGCACCCAACCGAAGGGACACACAGTTAAACCCACACCTCATCCCTGGCAAGAAAAGGCAACCAACTCCCCTGCTGACTCAAGCTGCGCAGCTCTCCTTACCAACTGTACCTAGTGTGGACTGTTACTTGAAATCAGACTCAGCTCTAAAAGTATTTCCAAAGCAAGAACTTTTTTCAAGACCTCCCTGCTGCAAAACTTTTGTCAACCTCAAGAAGTTCAGGGTGTGTGATGAAAAGGCACCTGGGAACCCACACACCACAAGAAAATCTCAAAAGACAATGGGGAAACCTATACTTCTATCATAAGTATAAGTCCTGTATTGCTCTATCTCTTTACCTGCTTTTCCTCAAATGTAAGATAGTCTATAGCATCATTTTGTTCCTTTAATTACTTTGTTACTTCATTTTTTAAAAATCTTTGTTCCTTTTATATATATATGAGCACATAAATTTTTATTTCTATTTTTGTCTTTTTTTGGGTGTGTGACCTATTTCCGTTGTCTTCTTTTTCCACCCCCAAGTGCACCAGCAATAAAATGTAGCACCATTTCCCCCTGCAAAGACACACTAAAAAAAAGGGGGAAATCTTACATATAAAAATGAGCTCTTATCTACTAGGGATAAGAACTCATACTTGTTTACAATACAAGGACATCTCCTACCTTGAAAATATGTTATGTGGACCCAACTTAGACCCCAGGTGATTAGACACCATACATCCAGCCTTGAACCCTGGATCCCAGACATAGAAACGACACACCTCTTCACAACAGCTACAGGAAACAAATTCTATCCGGAACATCCTTAATACTGCTAGGACACCAACAAGTGCAAGCTCTAATATGATATCCTGACAACGAGGAAAATGGGAACAACTTGACCTAAAAGCAGGTTATCCTACCAGTCCAGCTGGCGATAAGACAAAATCAGAAGACTTATCACCCTTTGGTCTCTTCAAAAGCCAAGATCTTGTTTTACAGATGACTGGCTGATAGAACTATGACTGGATTGTATGTATCCTATGACCAATAAAAAAAAAGCCCTAGTCTAGGGTTTGAGCTACGACCTGAACAACAACCATGACTCCATTTCCAAGGGTTTGAGACAATTGCAACGGATTGGATCTTCTGGAAACATAACAAAAGATGTTATCCTAGGCTCCAGCCTAGGATCAGCACAAAGGCCAAGACCACCAACCACAGAAGACAGATTAAAATGACACTGAGGGAACAGATCTTCTAAAACCACAAAGAAAGGCTTCATCATAAGTTCCACCCCTTGACCTGTGCAGATACCGAGATATCTAGATACAGAGATCTTATTTTATCACCCAGGATGGAGCAGAAACTTCCCAAACACCACAAAAGCATCAAGGGGAGAATAAATGAACCTAAATAGAGACTATAGTTAATCCCATGACAATATACTCCAAGGGTGGAGAAATCCTGTATCTCTTAGGCCAAGGAAATTTTTTTCCAAATGACCCCAATATTTACTGTGCATGTGCAGGAGGGGAAAAAAAAGCACAAATCAATTTTTTTAATCTATCTAGGTTTTGTCGATTTCTTCATTTTGGTATGGTTATTGGAGTTGTTGTCTCCATTTATATTTATTTTTTATTTTTTTCTTCTGTTCTTTTCTTTTTTAGGTGCTCTGCCATGCTTTTTATCTCAAGACTATGGCTTTTATATGGTACTTACCTTTATTGTTGGAGTGCTCACAGGATATTTTATTTGACACTTCTTTGTGTACTGTTGGGGTGTTTCACCTTCTTTCTCCCCTTCATCTCTCAAACCGATGATGAGAGCCTCTAGAAGGACTCAGCCCATTTTTGGCATATTTAATTTTTACCCCAGTTTATCTTTTTTCTTTTCTTCAAACAAAACCACATAACTTGAACTATCTAGTCCCGCCTCCCAATTAGAGGAGGAAACAAGGGAGGTACCAAGACCAAAACAGGTGTAGGACCATTAAGTAGTAAGCTGGGCTCAGAGCGGACCACGTATTCTAGCAGCCCCGGAGGTGAGGGAGGAGGATGTGGGAGGTAGAATGGGAATGGAGGTGTAGGTAAGATAATTCGGTGATGGGAATTCCCCTGATATTATATTGATATGTACCTAAAATATTGTCAACAATATGCAAGCCACTATCATCAAAATAAAAATTATAAAAAAAGAAGAATGACTCTTGAGCACAGAATTAGGACTAGGGCTGGAGCTATAACAAAACAGGTAGGTATTTCCCTCCTATGTGGCAGATTTGGGTTTGATCCCCAGAATCCCATATGGTCTCCAGAGCATGCCAGGGGTGGTTTCTGAGTGCAGAACCAAGGGTAATCCCTGAACACTGCAGTGTGTGGCCCAATCCCTAAAAAAAAAAAAATTATGATTACAGCTGGATGTGACCCTTCTCCCAAATATTTTTCACTTTATATATTTTCAAAATAATTTTGAACAATGATCAAAATACATAATTACTATTTACTAACATAAATGCTGGACTAAGTAAGAACAACTACATTACTATTATGAGATACTAAATAATAGAATCAGTGATGATTGAATGATTCATTGCTTGGTGTGCTCATATATTTTTAAACTTTAGAATGATGTCAACAAGATTCAATACTGACAATAATGTGTGTATAAGAATTCATTTAAATGATTCAAATGATTTGAATTCACTGTTAAAATTTGGCACTGTATATGAACAATGTGTTACAGATGTGTCTTTTGTAAAATGTAAAAATCAGGGAAAATTATTAAATGTGATTGGATCACTTGTATAATCAAAATTTGTACAAAGCAGATATAATAACAAGAGAAGGAATACTTCCCTGGGAAAAGAAAGTACTTCTTTCATAATAGATAAATATATGAGGAAGAAGCCATGAGTAAAATTCCTTAGATACTTGTCAGTTCAAATTAGTAGGTTAATAATGTTGGGGAGGCCTTTGAAAATGACTTAGAGAAGTAATAAAATCAAAATGTGATCTGAAAGGAGTAACTCTATCACAAAACCTTTTGTCAGTTCAAGGCATGAGATCTACATTCTCTTTGGAGATAATTCTACAGGAATTAAGACCTGATAAAAGTTCAAATTTAGTAAACCTGAGGAAGAAATATGAAACCCCTAAGAATGGAGATTCTTCCATATGGCCAATGTAGGTTCAATCCCTGATAATCCATATGGCCTACCAAGACTGCCAGGAGCAATTTTTGAGCATAGAGCCAAGAGTATTCCCTGAGTGATGCCAGGTGTGCCCCCCCCAAATAAACCACAAAGTTTAATATGCCTACTATATGTTATTCTTATTTACTAACATCCAAAAAAAAAGAATAGAGAAGAATAACAATGTTCTAATATAAATATAATATATTTAATTTTAATAATATTTATTATATATTTAATATATAATTCTAATATAAATATGAGAGTCCTGGGTGCTCCATTAGTGTTTTTAATCTGGAGAGAAAGTACAGAGGGTAAGGCACTTGCTGTCATGTGAGTCACTCAAATGTGATCCCTGGCATCCCCTATAGTGCTCAGAACTATACAGGAGTAAAACCTGTGTACATCTGGATGTACCGCTTTCCCCCCAAAAAAAAATAAAATCACAGAAGACCATCCAAAAGTGAAAGTCCCTTTTCACTTGACAACAACTTACTAATGGTCTCTTAGTTTTCCAGAAAACTCCAAAGTAAGTAAAGGAAATCTGGAATATAAGACCAAAAAACTATTTACAAGTTCAAGGGGAAACCAGTTCCTCTTGGAGTTGTCAGAACTCTGTCATCGGTGATGTGGCTTATTCTTTTTACTGTGCACTCCATTTAAAAGGTCACCCTCATGCTTTTGGAGTTCTTGTCTCTCATAGTTCCTAGATTACTTTGTAGCACTTCTCCTGAAATTCTTTTTCTTTAAGAAAAGACAACATAACTGAGAAAGCGTGGGTATAGCTCAGGTTTTGATGTCATATCATGCAGAAACTCCTGCTGATTTGTATGTGTTCTGATTTACCAACAGGTTTACAATGGGTGAAACAGTAAGGCAGTATCACTCTCAGGGCCCATCGCTGTGATTTCTCACTAGCCCTCCTCAGAAACACAGATAAAAATGAAAAAATAGAAAATGCTTTATTCTTTACATTAAAATGTTAAAATAAAGCAGTAATAAAAAGCATTACTACATTTTAGTAAACATGAAAATATAAACCAGACTATTATAAACCTCAAATTGTTGTATTTTTATATATTAGATTGCCTGCAAGTAAGAATTCTAAAAACCCAGACCACTATATTCATCATCGGTGATCTCTACATATAAACCCAATCAAAACCCCACCTATAACAGTAAAGTTGAACTTTAGCTTGGCTAGCCTTAAAATTATTTAAAATAATTATTAAATAATCAAATCATTAAAATTATATAAAATAGTTTGAAAACTATTATGTTTTAGTTACTAAAACCTCCCCAAACCCAAATTTGATCCAAACCCAAAAATGATCCACTTTGCATGCAGAATATAGAAAAGTCAACAAAATGCATGTTTTCATAGTGAAAGTACTCTGGAACAAAAATAGGAAGTCACAAAGTAGCTGTCCAAAAAGTGCTTAAAGAAAGGTAAGAATAAAATTGTGATTGGAACACCATTGTACAGAATTAAAGTCCTGAAATCTACTCTGTATGCAATTATTCCCTCTATTTTGCACATGTTCATTTAAAAAAGTGTTTAGAAAGTGTGATTACTGATAATGTAATACTATATGACACATACTGCATGTTCCTTATACATTTGAAGTAGTCCTACTCACTAAACAAAAATAGCTAACCTAAGAAGGAGAGGATTATATATACCCACATACTAAAATACATATTTGAGCACTCAAAACAGCTTCAAATTTCTTGGGTTTAAATATGGTAAGCTTGGATTGGAGTAATGGTGTAAGTGGTAGGACATTTGCCTTGCAAGCACTAACCTAGGACAGACCTTGGTTTGATCCCCCCCACCTCTCATATGATCCCTCAAGCCAAGAGCGATTGGGTGCGGTGTGGCCCAAAAAGCAAAAACAAAAATTATATGGTAAGATTTTTTACTCTTGTAGTTATATAAAGTTCCAGAAAACACAATACAGATTATAAAATTAGAAATGGTAAAAACAGATTTTTTTATAATTTTTATTTTGACCATGTTGGCTTACATATCTTTCATGGTAGTATTTTAGGTACATATTAACATTGAATCAGGGGAATTCCCATCACCAAACTTGCCCTCCCTTCAGCCCCGATCCCAACCTGCATTCCATATTGCCCACCCTCACCCACCCCCCGGACTGCTAGAATAAGTGGTCCCCCTGTATCTAGCTTACTACTTAGTGATCATATATCTGGTTGGTCCTGGTACCCTCCCTTATTTCCCCCACTGTTTGAGAGGCAGAACTAGATAGTTCAAGTTATGTGGTTTTGTTTGAAGAAAGAAAAAGCAATAAAGTGGAGTACAAATTAAATAAACTAAAAATGGGTGTAGTCCTTCCAGAGTCTCTCAACCTATCTTTGAGAGAATCCAGTAAAAAAGAAATTGAAATACTACAACAATACAAAAAGAAATATTGAATAAAATATCCAGTAAGCACTACATCAGTAAAGGCAAGCACCAGTTAATAGTCTGGGTCCTGAAATAAAAACATGTCGGAGAGCAAAAGAAAGAGAAAGAGAAAATAACATAAAATAAGATTGGGGACATCAATTTCAATATCAACACCAAAACAAAGAAGTAAAAAAAGATAAAAATAAAAATAAATAAATAAATACATACATAGATTAAAAAAAACTATTTTGTCCTCCCCCTGTGTTTTTTTTCCTGCATAGGCATAGTAAAAATTGGGGGCATTAGAGAGGTAATTCCCTTGGCCTAGGGAGATACAGGGTCTCTCCACCCTTGAAGTATAGTGTCATGGGGTTGACTGTAGACTCCTTGTCTGTTCATTTACTCTCCCCTCTGTGCTTTTGTGGTGTATGGAAGGCTTCTGCTTCGTCATGGGTGATAAAATCAGACCTCTGTATCTAGAGATCTTGGTAGCTGCACAGGTCAAGGAGTGGAGCTTATGATGAAGCCTTTCTTTGTGGTTCTAGGAGTTCTGTTCCTTCTGTGTTGTTTTAATCCGTCTTCTGTAGTTGGTGATCATGGTCATTGCACTGCTCCGAGGATGAAGCCAGGGATATAGACTTTCGTTATGTTTCCAGAAGATCCATTCAATTGCTATTGTCTCAGTCAGATCTCTGGCATTAGAGATCTTGTTTGTTGTACAGATAGTAGACCAAAATGTTGGCTAGAGCTTTGTTGTTGGTCCCAGGATGTGTACTGTCCAGTCATGGTTGTAATGACCAGTCATCTGTGATAGTGTTCTTGGCTTTTGCACAGATCAAGGGGTGACAAGTCTGTTGATTTTGTCTTATCGTTGGCTGGTGAGGTAGGAAAACCTGCTCTTAGATCAAATTGTTTCCATTTCCTCGTTCATTTTAGAACTAGAACATGTTTGTGTCAGAGCAGTATTTAGGGTCCCCCGGAAAGGATTTGGTTCCTGGAGCTGTTGTGGAGATCTGTGTCATTTCTATGTCTGGGATCCAGGCGTCAAGACTGGATGGTAGGTGTCTAATTCCCTGGGGTCTAAGTTGGGTCCATATGGAATCCTGGGGGATTGAACCGAGGTCTATCCTAGGTCCGTGCATGGAAGGCAAATGCCTTTACCACTAGCATCACTGCTCCAGCCCCTAAATAAAGTAAATTTTAAAAATTAAAAAATTTGTTATAGGGGCCGGGCGGTGGCGCTGGAGGTAAGGTGCCTGCCTTGCCTGTGCTAGCCTAGGACGGACCGCGGTTCGATCCTCCGGCGTCCCATATGGACCCCAAGAAGCCAGGAGCAACTTCTGAGCGCATAGCCAGGAGTAACCCCTGAGCATCACAGGGTGAGGCCAAAAACCAAAAAAAAAAAAAAAAATTGTTATAGTCTATAACTTATTTTTCTCTTTTTTGTTTATTTTAACATGTACATTTACTTTGTTCCTCGAGCCCCCAGATTGTAGTACATTATAATATTACTTACACAAAGCAATCCAAAGCCACATAATTTATGCAACTCCTTTAACATTAAAAGCTATAGTATTGTTGACACAATTGATCATAATACAATAATTCATTAAGAATGAGTCGAAGATCCAAGGTTGTATATAACATCACCCGGAGGCATTCCTGTACCAGGGACGACCCTACAGCTGCTCTGACATCGATCTACTCAAAAGAGACATCCCTTAACACTGAGAAGACAACAAGAACAATGACCTGCTTACTGGACAGGGCTTGCTGTATTGCCCCTTTATGGTGAGGTTTGTCTATAACATCACCTGGAAGCAATCCTCTACCACAGAAGACCCTACCACTGCTCAGACATCGTCCTGCTCAAAAGAGACTTCCCTTAACACTGAGAAGACTTAACAACAACAACCTGCTTACAGGACAGGGCTTCCTGCATTCCCCTTTCATGGTGAGGTGAAATGAGAAGGCACTCCACATCATGACTTCAATGTAGGACATGCAGATTCCAGAATCTTTAATACAGAAACATGAGACCAACAACAGAGACTGTGTGATAAGTGTGTTGGCGCTACGGACAATGTCTTGGAGTGAACGATAACTTTCCTGAGGCCTAGAGCTGGTCTTATGCCAGGAAACTTCAGGGGTAGGATCTCTTTGTATTTAGGCCAAGGCTATTCCTTTCCATGCCTCTCATATTTTGGTGGGCCTATGCAAACAACAATTGCCACTCTAACACCGTTTTTACTGTGCTCCTTGGACTCTAATCCTTAAAACACACCCACTTAAAATTTGAGGTTAACTTAAGCTAATATGCATGTACATGGAAATGTAAAAAATACTATGCCTCTAATGTTTAAGGAGTTACGTAAGTTTGATGGCTTTAGATTGCCTTGTGTGCTGTTAAGAAATATTATAATGTGCTACAATCTGGGGACTTGAGGGAAAAAGTAATTGCACATGGATTCTGTTTTATTTATCTTAACTTTCTTTGGTGAAAGTTCAAAGTTAAGATATCAGCAAGGGGACTTCTTCAGATAATTATGTTATGGGTGATTGTCCTTCCACTGTAACTTTACCTTATCCTCTTTCTTTGCATCTTTTGTTCTCATAATTCATAATAAAAAAAAAGTATTTGAAAAAAAAAAGAATGAGTCGAAGGAGTACAGCAAAGACTGTGTTAGTATGGAAATTGTTTGCATAGGTCCAGCAAAATATAAGGGACATGGAAAGAAAAAGCCTTGGCCTAAATACAAGGAGACCTTACCCCTGAAGTTTTCTGGCATAAGACCAACTCTAGGCTTCAGGCATATTTGGTTGTCCAACCCAAATTATTGTTGTAGTGCCAATACACTTTTATTTTTCACACAGTCACTGTTGTTGTTGTCAGGTTTCTGTAGCCAAGGATCTCAGAATATGTCCATATCTTATATAAAAGTCAGGATGATGCGGAGCTCCCTTTAGTTTTACTCACAATTAGAGGGTGATACAGAGAGCTCAGTCTTTAAAGCAGGTTATTATTGTTGTTAAGTTCTCTGAGTGTTAAAGGGAAGTCTCTGTTGAATAGGTCTATGCCAGAGCAGTGGTAGGGTCTTCCCTGGTAGAGGATTGCTTTCAGGTGATGTAGTACACAACCATGGTTGTTTTGTAGATGGCTTCCCTAGTTCAGGGGTAAATGAACAAAGCCCATTCTTTCAAGACATGAGCCAGGTCTTTATGACAATGTTCAGGGTGTAAGGCAGGGGTCTCAAATTCACGGCCTGCGGGTAGTTTGCAGCCCTCCATACAAAATTTTGTGGCCCTGCCATAGAGGAATCTTTTTTGTTTTGTTTTAGTTGTTTGGGTCACACACCCCAATGATCAAGGCTTACTACTTACTTTGCACTCAAGGATCACCCCGACTTTACCTCCTGCGACTCCCAGGTAAATTGAGTTCGAGACCCTGGTCCTACTGCATTACAAGATTTGTGTGTTTCCATCTCTCTAAGATAAGAACATGTTTGTATATAATTTCCATTTTAATGTGCCTATGTAGAGGAAGATCAGTATCACATAGCGAGATTGGTGCCTATGTGGATGCTAGAACAGTTCAACAATCCAATTGAATTGGTCCTTATATAAATGTTAAATGGAGGGACACTTCTATAAACTTCCTTATTTAACAAATAACAAAGGGAAGGAAAGAGAACGAGGGACTCTTTCACCAAAATACCTTATTGAACAGTTCACAAAGAGGAGAAAAGATAAAAAGTGGGGAAAATAAATAATCTAACTTAGGACAGTGGACTCAATTGTCACCGTTTGTGAGAACTAATCAGAAACCTAGTATGGTAGCAACCACAGTTACACAATGAAGGAAGGAAGAGGCCAAGAGGCTGCTGAGAGTAAACAAGTAGAAAAAGAGTACTGGCCTCTTCTCAGCCTGAGAGTCCATCCTTTCATTTTTATTTTAAATATCTATGATACCCCAGTGCTAACTGGTCTCTTACCAGCCTAAGAGTCCATCCTCCCATTTTTATTTTGAATATATAGCGCCCCCATGCGGCTTTCAAATGGAGACTAATGAGAAAAAAAAATACCAGTGAATGTTACTACATACACCAGTGCTGCATTGGCCTGCCCTCCACCCCATGTGCCCCCCCCCCCCTTAGTGTAAGAAGAGAAACGGGAAAAGCCTGAGGACCACTATAGAGTCCACCTGAGCCGACAACCAGGGAAGGCTTGAAATAAAGGGGAGAAACAGGGGAATGGCTGGAGGCCTGCCAAATCTCCCAGCACCCCCCAAGCTAGGGAGTAGGCCTCCGGCATGGGGTGTTCCCTAACCCCATACCTGGGAAGAACTGACCTCCAGGATCAAGGAACCGGAAGCCAGTTATCTGCCCGGCCCCTCCCCATGCTCCTCCTCCCCTAGAGAAGGGGGGAAGCCTGAGGACCCCTAAAAGAGTCTACCTGGAACCCACTTCAGGCCACCTGAATTGGCACCCAGGGAAGGCCTAGAGTTCAGGGGAAAATAGGGGAATGGCTGGAGGCCTGTCAAGCCTCCCAGCACCCCTTTCAAGCTAGGGAGTAGGCCACTGGCATGGGGTGTCCCTTAACCCCATACCTAGGAAGAGCTGACCTGTATAGTCTATAAATTATTTTAAAGTCACCCTAGATATTATCTCTATTTTAGATTTTTATTTTGGTAAAGACTATGCAGTGTGCATGAGAGCTGTAAGGACCATATTCATATAACACTATTAATTCTTATAGAGAATGATTATAAATAATTTAATTAATATTAATTAATTTTTATATTTAATTTGTTTTCTAGCCATGTTTATGTTAAGTGAAGAACTTAAAATAAGTGAATCTAAATCCCTAAGAAATGAGAAACAACATTTGGAAGGCAGTTAAAACTATAATCTGATTTGGGCTGGAGTGATAGCACAATGGTAGGGCATTTGCCTTACATGCAGCTGACCTGGGATAAACCCAAGTTCAATCTCTGGCATCCCAGATAGTCCCCTGTGCCACCAGAAGTGATATTTGAGCACAGAACCAGGTATGGTACTGCCAGGTGTGGCCCAAACACCACAAAACAAATCAACTATAATCTGTGCTATGTATGTAACATCTCTCATTGAGTCCATATACTCTTAGAAGACTGGGAATTCTTAGTATTATAGATAACCTGAGTAAAAAAATCATGATTTTATATGTTCTATATTTTATATGTTCTATATAATCTAGAGGTTATATTATATAATTATAATATATGTCATATATTATAATCTATTATGACTAGTGCAATTAATTATTTAAATACAAAGTCAGTAAATTATAAGAATATATGACAGAAAACAACATTCTTTAAGAACATTGGGGTAATAAAATTATGCCTTCTACGTATTTACAAAAAATATAAAAGGATCTAGGTATGCATGAACACTCCTAAACCAAGTAAACTTTCTAAAACTCTAGAGTTAAGTTCAAAATCAAAATCGTTTGGAATTGCCAAACTCTATTATTGATAAATAACTATTCCCATATTCTGGGTGTTACTAATTCACTGAAAGATAGGGGCATTGTGAACATATGAAACAGCTTAGGTGAAAGCTCCTCATCCACATCTGCTGTCAGGAATAGTTCATGTTGTCAAGAAGTATACTGCCATGCTAGATTTGATAGGGAATTCACATACTATTAAATGGTATCTAAGTGGATTTTTGGATATGTTCCAAAGCTTTATATTACAGAAAATGCAAAATACTGAGAATGTACAATAGCTCATCTCCCCATGCCAGCATGCACTGCACATTGCTGCTAAGCCAATCTAGAAACACTACTTCAATCAAATTACTCTTTCTAATTGACTTTGGTGGTTTGTCATTTATACCAAATTTCTTGGCAATGAACTTGAGATTCTTTGCAATGTGAACTACCCTATTTAATATATTTCTTTTCTACTATTCACCCACAAAATGGCTCACACCACCTAATCAGTTGACAGCCTTCAAATATGATTTATATATTCACATTGGTCATTTATTTTGGAAACCATGAACACATAAAGTACACTATTAGCGTATGAATGTCTCCCTGAAAAACAACCCACAGTGAATTGCATTGTCTTTTAAATTCTGAAATTTTATCATTTGCTTTTTACCTGACCTAGTCAATTCTAAAGTGTTGGCAATGTATTTGATTTTGTCATGCTACATGATTTCAGTATCTTAGGCTAAACACACATACACACAATATATTATTTTGCCTTTCAATATCCTATATGTGAGACCTATTTCAGTATATATCCCATATTAAATATTCAGTCAATTTTTACTAATTGGGCTACATTTCTTGAACCTATGAAAGATTATCCTCAGTAACATGAAAATAGTCCACCAGGCAAAGAATCACAAGTGTAAACCAAATCTTTCTTTAATAACCAATGTTACTGTAGGGAAAATAGAACACATGCCACATAGACTCAACACACACTAAAGGAACCAGAAATACATGACTTTATTTACCTACACATACATTGATAGAATTTTTAATTCAAAATATGAAAAACATCAAAATTCATTATGAGAAAATTCTAAATCTGTATGATTCCTTTCCTCTAAAGTTTAACATTATTTTTACTTTGGTTCATAGTGGCAACAAAGAGGCAAAGGAGTGATAATAATCACTTAGACCGTCCAAAATTTATAACCTGGTTGTGAAATCTAGACAAGAAAGAGGAGACTTTTATGGTCATGTTCTATAGTCATTTTTTACAATGACATGATCACTTATACAACAAGTAGTGGTATTGCTTTTCAGAACATTCATAAGTAGAGACAATTGTGATAGCCTAGTGAATTGTGATCTGGGTGATTAACTGGAATGTCTTAGTATTATCTAGATTTGTCAGAAATATATAGTCTTTGAAATGTTACTCAATATTTTTTGAAGCTTAAAAATGAAGGAAGAAAGGTAAAAACAAAAAAGGCAAAGCAGATGTGCAGTAAATATTTTTTTCTTATCAATTTTATTTTAGTTCTCTAAAATTTTAATTTTTTATAGATACTCATCTTCCATCTCCAATATGGCTACTAAAGCAGTGCCCATATCTTATTTTGATCCTGTTTTAGCACCTGGTACACAGAAGATGCCATCAAATATTTCATGATATATTTTTTTCAATTTCCCACTGGTTAGTGTTTTCCCGAATTTAACAATTCACAGATTTACAGGGAACCTTACCCAACAATATTTTGAAAGAGAAACTTCTCTAATTCTTTTGATTATACAAAAGTAGAACTGTGGCTATAACATGTTAGCTTTTCTCTCTCACAGATTCAGAAACTTCCAAACTAGTATTTATTGAACATGTTCATCAGATTGCATTTTTTTTAGATTGTATTCTTCTAGAGCAACTTAACATTAGTCTTCCATTCATGGAAGTGGCATCAAGTTTTCTTTTTAAAGATGTTTAAGTGGAAAAAAATCAAAGGAAAAAATCTGAAATAATGCAGGTGAAAAATCAAAGGTTTTTCTTAAAAAGGATGTAAAGAAGATTCAGCAAGAGGAGAGATTTGTAAACTGTGCCTAGGCACTTTTCTCATTTTCCAGTGATAGGTGGCTGTGCTTCCTGATGTAGGAAATCAGCTTCTCAGTGAGAGCCAGCACCATGGAAATGAGATTCTGCTCTATCTAGAAAGGATCATAAGCCCCATGAACACTATAGAAGCCAGAGCACATTACCGGAACTTGGAACTTAAAAAAAGGGGGGGGGGGGGGATGAGGTCGAGGAGGAGGAATTTCAACAGTAACTTTGTTTTACCAGGCAGAAGTATCAAAATCTAGCCAACATTTTTGCTCCAGTAGCAGTGTCTGGCAGACATGGAGCAGGGCTACGGAGGCTACGGGGCCTGGAGTTCCGGAGCTGCCAACGCCCAGGGTGCCTATGGAACTGGTGTGGCTAGTTGGCAAGGTTATGAAAACTATAACTACTATGGTGCCCAAAATATGAACATGACTACGGGAGCAACCTACAGCAATGGCCCAACTACCTGGGAAACCAAGGCCAGTGATGGTCTGGCATCTGGCGCCCCTGCCATGCACATGAGTTCTTATGGTCCAGAGTCCTGCAGTGACAACTCCGACTCCCTCATTGCCAAGATCAACCAGCGCTTGGACATGATGTCCAAAGAAGGAGCCAGGGGTGGGAACAGCAGTGGGGGAGGCATGCAGGACCGTGATGGCTCCTTTCACTTCCAGTCGTAGGAATCCTATGAATCCAGGCCCTGTCGGCCTGAGCACACTTCTTACCGCCCTGGCTACAACTACAACTTCGATTTCCACCTGGGCTCTGACCGCAATGGCAGCTTTGGTGGCCAGTATGGTGATTGCCGGGACACTGTGCAAGAGCGCAGCTCCTTTGATGGCTACATGCCGGCTGGGGGCAGGGTCAGAACTGCTTCCAGGACCGCAGCAACGTCAGCACCTTCATGCGCACTGACCCCTTTATCCCCTCAGCTGCCCCCTCAGAACCCCTGTCTGCTCCCTGGACAGAGATGAACTATGTGGGGGGCTGGGCCCCGCCAGGCCCTGCTCCCAGCAGGCCTCCACTGTCCCTCTTCTCTCATCAGCCCATGGCCCCTGACTTCAATATGATGGGCGTCCAGGGGCCACGCAGGTCTGATAACCCTGTGCTCTATGGATGTGGCTGTTCTCAGACCCGGATGAGGGATCGGCCTCGGAGAAGGGGTTTTGAGCGCTTTGGCCCGGACAACATGGGCAGGAAGCAGAAACTGCTGCTGATGTATGAGGAGCGGGATGCCAAGCAGGCACGAGCTGACAGCGATGGAGATTTCTCTGACAACGATGATGGAGCTGCTGACTTCTGTTCGGGAGATGAAGAATGCCGGGGCGAGGAGAAATTCTGTGACTCTGCGAAACAGAAAGGAGAGAAGGAAGATGAGGATGATGAGCTGAAGAGGAAAAGAGAGAAGCAGAGAAGGCAAGACAGAGTGCGAGACCGAGGAACTGACAGGATTCAATTTGCCTGTTCTGTGTGCAAGTTCCGTAGCTTTGAAGATGAAGAAATACAGAATCATCTCCAAAGCAAATTCCACAAAGAGACGCTGCGTTTTATTGGTACCAAACTGCCTGATAAGACAGTGGAGTTCCTCCAGGAATACATCGTAAAAAGGAATAAAAAAATTGAGAAGTGGCGCCAGGAAATGGTAGATAAGGAAAGCACAAGACCAAAACCAGAACCTTTCAAGGGGATTGGCCAGGAGCACTTTTGCAGTAAATATTTTAAAACAGGTAAATTTTTCTACAGTTAATCATGGAAAAGGGTAATTATTTTAAAATTGATAATAGAGGGGCTGGAGCGATAGCACAACAGGTAGGACATTTGCCTTGCACAAGGCCGACCTGGGTTTGATCCTCTGCATCCCATATGGTCCGCCAAGCACCACTAGATATGAGTCAAAGAGCCAAGAGTAATCCCTAAACAGAGCTGGATGTAACTATAAAAATTAAGAAAATATTAATATTAGAGATTTCCTTCTAAATTTATAGAATTTGTAAAAATAATTATAAGGAAATAAAATAATTTGAAATATTTTGGAGCTTTTACTATTTTCTTTTTATTATTTTTCTTTTATTTAAAATGTTATATTTAAAGAACCATGATTTAAACTATTACTGATAGTTGAGGTTTAGGCATTTAATGTTTTAACACCAAACCCACCACCAGTGTCAACTCCCATCACCAGTGTTTCTATGCCCAATACCTACGCACATACTTGACAGGCACATTATCAAGTTTGGTGAAGGCAACTTATATCTTATGTTTTCATTGTTGTTGAGTATGTGGCTTTTATTTGTAGCTATAGTGCTCTCCCACATCATCAATGTCACCAAAAAACCATGAACACTGTCCCCCATTAATTCCCTTTCTCTTTTCTTTTCTGCTTGATTTCTTTCATTCTCTCATTCTCTTCCCTTAGCTTTGTGGTCAAGGGTGAACTATGCCTCACCCCTTACAAAATTTTTTCATGCAGTTATTCTATATACCACAGATAAGTGAGATCTTTTTTAAGCTTACTTCACTCAAAATGATATTGTCCAAGAGTTATTATTAATTTTATGTGCCTTTTGAGTTTTTATAGTTAAATCATAAGTTTTAAATCAAGATATTAAATACCCTGTAAAAGTCCCTCTTCTATGATTCTCCAAAGAGACACAAACCTGACCAAACTTCAGGTCTCTCAGTATTTGGGCTGAAACCACCAAGGATATATTGGAGTAAATATGGCTCCCTCCTCTCCTCTCACATTCTAGTTCCTGGAGACCTGGCAGCTGTCTGTAACCACATCCATAAATGAAGTCTCTATGTTTCCACCAGGTCATCTCCATAGACTCACTTTTTTATTTAAAGAAATGTAAACCAAGATGTGAAAAACTATATATACACTGGCCATGCAGATGAAAGCTGGCAATCTCAGGAGGAAAGGGCAGACCAAGTCCCCACCCAGTCAAAACCGTGCCTGCTGTATCCATCAGCCATAATCATTGTTTTGCCTATGATCTTGCTTCACCACTCCTCAATGATTCTCTGCAGTGATACCAATTTGACCAAAATCAAGGTATTTAGATTGACTTTTTTAAAGTGATTGTGGGCACTCTGCCCCTACATTCTCCTACTTTGGGGGACCTGGAAGGTGAGATCATGCCCCACGAAAGCTGCAGTATAACTATTAATGCTTTGAATTCCTAGATGACATAGCTGCATTTATGAATGCTCAGCAACTTCATTCATTTGATTCTGTTATTCCCATAAGAACATACCAATTCATATTCCAATGTGTCCCTTAATGTTTGGAAACAAATAAAATAACAGAATGGTCAGATAGTAACAAAGCTTACTAAACCTTTTGCCGATGTCTTAATGGCATCCATGGAGACACAATTATCTTAACAAATTTTCTTGTTACTGCACTAATTTTATTAAAACAATTTTTCTTCTTTATATTTCCTTTTCTTTATTTTCTATTCTTTTAAAAACAATTTTACTCTCACTTATCTGAGCAAGTATATTACAGTTGACTATGTCATTGTATATTCTTTAAATATAATAAATAAAATTTAATAAAAACAGTAAGATAAGTCAAATTGGGGAAGCAAGCATTGAAAAATATGTCATAGTTTTCCATGGCAAGAAAATTAATAGTAACTTCAATAGAGCTAGAGGTTTTCTTTAGATGTTTTATAACTTTCAAAAAAGACAACTTCTAAAAATTCTAGAAATTTGGTTATACCCTTAATAAAAATACTGGGAGATAGATACAAATATTCAACTGTAGAAAGAAGAGAGAAATTAGGTTTCCAAGGTTATTAAGTCAAAACCTAGAATAATTCCTAAAATTTAGATGGTACTAGAGTCAGTCTGAGGATCTCAACTGTAATACAGACTAGTTGTCATTCTCTATGACTGGCTGGATGCAAATCACATGAAGTGCATCTAGAGACTAGAATTTTCTGTGATTTTCTTTACTTAGGTACAGATTTTTATTTTTATATATATGAATATGATGGAAATATTTTTAGGTAGAACCCCTTAGGTGAAATAAGGTAACTCACACCATTAATAGGCCAAACATTGAAAATAGTTATAAATATTTTGTGAGATTATTTCCATCATGTTTCTACTTAGAGTTAGACTTTTCTTTCTTCCATTATCCTCTACTTTCTGAGAGAGCATGGTTATCTAAGGTATACTCATATACTAGCAAAATGTTATGATCTTGACCATATAAAAGCCACATTCTCAGCATGGGTATTCTTAATGGTGTTTGGGAGACTATACTAAACTTTTACATGCTGCCAAACTGTAGATGTACATGACCAAGAGCAATGGAAAAATAGACAAATGATGCATACAAATTTTAGTTTGAATTTTGTATTTTATCATTCTACATTTTAGAAGTCCTGATGATTGATCCCAGGCATCATGCATATAATTAATGCTATAAGCCACATCTATAGCCTGAAATGAATAAAGTCTCTATAAGCCCGAGTGCCTGTCTGCATTGACAGTTTAATGAATGGAAATTATGTTCTTGCATTATTTCTATATCACAGATCATTTTATTCTTCTGGGAAGTAGAGCACTTCCCTGCTTTATATATAAACTTAAATGAATCCCAGTAAAATACATAAAGATTTTTTGAGAGTCAGTAGGCACTTCACATCTTCATGTTAATACCATTCATTTAGGTGATGAAAACTTTGAAAATAAAAAACACTTTTCTAAGCTTGAATGATGTATAGATATGTACCTAGACAACAATAATTTAAATTCCAAAGTAATTCAGTTAAATTTACATTTGACCAAAAGAATGCATCTAAAATAACTGTTATTAATTTATTAATTAACTGTTTACAAATATGAATTGTCATAATACTAATAATAACACAATGTACTTTATTCAGAGGTCATCTCTTTCTTGATAATTTCATTATATTTTATAAGGTGGTACATTTTTATGAGAAAATTCAACTGATAAAATAAATGTGGAAATACTTTTTTCTAAAATGAGAACATTTTCCAATATGTTTATTATTTGAATAAGGCTCTTAAAATATATTTGTGTTAGGGAATTAAACTTGTAGATTTATCAGTCATTCATCTGGAACTTTAATTCTCTTACCTGCATGAAACATTTGTATTTATTAAATATTTATATAATATAGGCAAAATTTAGACATCCACAGTAATTTATTAAGAATAGTATGAATACATAAAACATTTCCTGAAAATGATTTTACTCATGAAATTTGAACTGACATCTAAAGATTGGAAATTTATATTCTCTTCTTCATAAAAAATTTTTCTCTGGCATGTGAAAAATATTTATCTAATTGTTTAAGCATTTTTATGTTAGTAAAGTTATTTAAATAGATATGGGGGAAGTAAAGAAAAAGATTACAATAGTATGTTCTATAGCATTATGAGAACATCTCTATCAAGTAGACTTACTATTAAAGTTTTCATGAGTCAATATGAAGATGATAAAAAACACATTGATATGGGGCTGGAGAGATAGCATAGTGGCAGGTCATTTGCCTTATGCATGGCCCACCCAGGATGGACCTGGATTTGATTCCTGGCACCCCATATGGTCCTCAGAGCCTCCCAGGGGCAATTTCTAATAGCAGAGCCAGGAGTAACACCTGAGCACTGCTGCATATAGTCCCAACCCCCCAAAAAAACACACACAAAAAAAACATGGTGATGAATAATTTTCACCATACGAGATTTTATAATTTTATTAATAATGAATTACCATCTCCATTACTAGTTGGACCTCAGAAATGCTTGAAAATCATTCATCAATGACTCTTGTCTCTATTTTTAAATGTTTCTTGATTGATTTCTGCCTTTCTCTTCTTGTACCTTTCTACATGTTTTATAGAAAATATAGAGGTTAGGACAGAAGCAATAGCACTGCAGTAGGACGTTTGCCTTGCACTTGGCCAACAAGGGTCCGACTCAGGTTGGATTCTGGATCCGATATGGTTCCTGAGCCTGCCAAGAGCGATTTCTGAGCGCAGAATCAGTAGTAATCCTTGCACGCTCAGGGTATGACCCCAAAACAAAACAAAGCAAAAATAAAGAATCTGTAGAAGCAATTTCAAAGATCTTATTTTCAATTTCTTGATAGTCGATTTTATGATTAGTAGAGCTAATTCCTCACTTTAGTAGAGCTATTCCTTACCTTAAAAATATCAGTGGAAAAATTAATAAAATCAGATAGTATAAAATCTAGAGATTAGTAAACCCTTTGATCAAAAATAATCTTTCTTATATCTAAAATCTTTCCGGCACAGGGCCCAGAGAGATATTACAGAAGGTATGGTACTTTTCTGGCATACCACACAACCTGTTTCAGTATCCTCATCTCCATAATTTTCCTCCAAGAATCACTAGGAATGATGCCACAAAACAGAGCAAGCCCTGTGCACAGCTGAATGAGATCCAAACTGAAAATTAACAAAAGAGGGTCGGAGCTATAATACACCCAGTAGGGCAATTTGCCTTGCAGGTTGTTGACCCAGCTTCGATCCTTGGTTTCCTTCCTGTATGTCCCCCTCAGCACCACCAGGAGGAATTCTGAGTACAGTTCCACGAGTAACACCAAGCATTGCCAGTTGTGACCCAAAAAACAAAAAAACAAACAAAAAAAAAAAAAGAAAAGACAGCTCAAATCTATCCTTCTTGCCCCATTTATAATTTTTTTGCCTGTCTTTTAAATTCTCTCACCAAGATTTTTCTTCTCTTAGAATATTTAACATCTGCAAGCCCTATACACAACTAAGTGTATAAGAATTTTACACCAATCTATTACAATGCTAATAAATCTATTCTACAAACAGCAAGTTTTTCTTTTTCTTTTCCGTTTTGTTTTGTTCTGGTATTGTTGTTTGTTTGTTGTTTTTGGCCTATGACAGGCAGTGCTCCAGGGTTACTTCTGGCTCCGCGTTTAGAAATCACTCCTGAAAGACATTCTTGCAATACTTTTCAGAGACAAAAGAGAGGAGGGCTGGAAGTTCCAGCTCACTTCCTGAAGTTCACCACAAAGAGTGACGAGTGTAGTTGGAGAAATAACTACATTGAGAACTATCCTAACAAGAAGAATGAACGAGGGAAGTAGAAAGTCTGTCTAGAGTACAGGCGGGGGTGAGGTGGGGAGGAGGGAGATTTGGGACATTGGTGATGGGAATGTTGCACTGGTGAAGGGGGTGCTCTTTACATGACTAAAACTCAACCATAATCATGTTTGTAATAAAGGTGTTTAAATAAAGATATTAATTAAAACAAACAAACAAACAAAAAAAAGAAATCGCTCCTGGCAGGCTCAGGGTACCATCTGAGGATCCAGGGATCAAATCTGGATAGGTCTCTTGCAAGGCAAACACCCTAACCACTCTTCTATCAATCCGGCCACAAACGTTTCTTTTTTACTTAAACTTAATTCAGTAGTCATTTGTTCAAAATCTTTCAAAGTCAATTTGATATACTGAGTATAAAATAAAATTCTCCACCAAAATCTCCAACTAGCTGTTTGAGCCAACTCTTCTCTATCTCTCACACTTAATCACCTTTTGTTTTGTTTTGTTTTGTTTGTGGGGGGGGTCATACCCAGCAGTGCTTACCTGGCTCTATGCTCAGAAATTGCTCCTGGCAGGCTCGGGGAACCATATGGGATGCCGGGATTTGAACCACTGTCCTTCTGCATGCAAGGCAAATGCCCTACCTCCATTCTATCTCTCCAGCCCCACACTTAATCATCTTATCATACCTATGCTCTCTCCTCCTGCCACCTTAGACACTATTATTTCTCAAGTCCATGAAGCAGGAGTGTGGCTGGAAGTGTTTAAACTCCATCTCCTCTCATAAAACTCTTTTTCAGAATGTTTTCCCCTTCATTTCTCTCCTGATACTTAAATAGGAAGACATCTTATTTTGTACTGTTTTTAATCTTTTTTATTTACCATATTGTTTTTAAGGAAGAGAATTTTCCATCGTGAGTCAATGATGTAAAATGTTTGACAAACATTATAATTTATAAAAATATGCATTGGACTATAAATTAATAATCACTGAATTTCTTATCAGTTCTATCCAAAATATTATGACTAATTTGCCTTTCTCACATCTTTGTTTTTAAAAACTTGCCTCAATGAAGTTCTAAATGTTTTATCTAATGGATATAATTTTTCTCCTATATCATTTGTCACCCAGCATATTAGAGTGTGTGATTTTATTTCTTTTACTTTTAAATAAAACATTAACCATATCTTACATGGCTTACTCTTCCTGTTACTGTTTCCATTTCCTGTCTTTATTGCAAATTTTTTCTACCAATTATATTTTATATGTGGATGGTTTTAATATTATATTCTCAGTCTTATGGTTATTTTATAGTAATTTTTTTCTGATTTCTCAGACTAAAATTACCTGAACCTATGATCTCCGTTTACACAAATACCTTTAAATGTATGTCATCACTTTTGCGGTTCCCTGAGCCCCTGAGAAATATTCCTAAACATTCTTAGTTGTAGTCACTAATTACCTTGAATTAAAAAAATATCTCTGAGTATTGAACTTTATCAATAATATTTAAGGTTTCAAATTAAATTTTCAATAATTTTCTCAAGACATCTTGCTGTTTAGAAGTTATTCTTCACTCTTCTAGTCTCTGCCCTTTTCAAATTGCACTTTCTACAATTGGCTTTAATGTTACTGTTGCTGGAAGAAAGCAAAGGTGTCACAACTTCATAAAATTTAGAGAGAAAATGTAAATCAGCAGGTATATGGAGAATAGGGAATCTTTAGTCTTAATGAGTTGCTCATTGGACTGAAGCCAGTCAATTCTATATTTAATCAGGAGAGAAAAGGACAAAATTAAAACTATTGAAGAAAACTAAGCAATAAACCCTTTAAGCTATGATTTATAGGGAGGGTGGAATAAAGGGTTGGGGAATATGTAGATATCCAGAAATTAAACACTGACTTACATATTTCATTTTAGTTTAGGATTCTGAAATATATAACATTTTAAATAAAAAATTGTTGAATAATATATTATGTAAAGTTATTACATGATACAACTATGGCTAGATAGATTATCTTACAATGAACATGCCATTGTTGTCCTTAGAAAAGAGTAAGAAATAAAACATGGTAAATACTTTGAAACTTCCCTTATTTTCTACCTCCATTGTTGGCAAAATTTGGACTAAGAGAGACTAATTTTGTTTTGAATTTTACTTATATGAAATCACATGAACATATTTTTCTATTTCTTGTCTCCCTTTTTCCATACTTCCTTGTTTTGATATTATTTTATATTGTAGTTGGCCTTTTTCAACTAAAATGTTTATGAGAATTATTCATGTCATTGAATATCAAAATATCTATTTTATTACTCTGCACGTATTATAAATATTATAATTAAAATGCACTGTCAGAGAAATTTTGAAAGAGATGACATTGGATATTTAGACTATTTGGGGCAGTATAAACAATTTAATATAATTTTTTCTTGAAATAAATTAAATTTGTTTTTTTAATATTATATTTATAATCATTCATACTTACTCTTCTACATATAAAATCAAAATATGGAAACCAGAGCAATGGCAAAAGCGGTAGGGCATTTATTTGCCTTGCACGCACTAATCTGGATGAACCATGGTTCAATTCTCTGGTGTCCCATAAGGTCCTCCAAGCCAGGAGCTATTTCTGAGTGCATAGCCAGGAGTAATCCCTGAGCGTCCTTGGATGTGGCCCCAAAACCAAAAAAAATCAAAATATGAAACATAGTTACTTTTTTGTTTAAATAAGGGCAACCTGTTCACCTATAGACTTACCTCAAATAAACTATAAATTATAAGTCCTGTTCCAACCAAAAATATTTTATGATTCATGAATCACATAATATGTTGATAATTTTCCAGGACATAAAATATATTATAGTTTAGAAGTAAGCAGTAAAATTGTGCCTAAAATGTCTTATATATCTTATTTAAAATACTTTCTGTTCAAATTTGTTAACCATATCTGAGACTTCTAGTTTTAAATTATTTACTGGTTTGAGGCTCCAACCAAAATATTGATGACTTCTCTGACTAGTGGTTGGAGAAACTGTTGAACAAATGAAGTTTACTGCATGATTAACTTTTACTTGATGAAAAGATTTATTTTTATAGCATGTGCTGTTGTTTTGATAACATTTTGTCCAAGTAGGGCTTTCAAAATTGCTATCATGTTTGAAAACACTGCTGCTGAAACCAGAGTTATTTTGCTCGAAATAGATGCTTCTCAACCAAGGGTCAAATGACTGCTAGGACATTTGAAAGGGGCAATAGGTGAAAATTGTGTAGATAAGAGACCAGGACACAATGCTAGGGTCAGCCAATAGAACAAACTTTCTTTTCTCACTTGTAATAGGAAAAGCCACATATGTTAATACTTTATGAAAAAACTGCAGCAATTTGTTCCCATCTCTAACTCTACTTTTACTATTTATGCAATTTCCATTACATCTGTAATTAGTTCACTCCTAAAGACTTGAAACCCTAAAAACCATCTATGGAAGCTGAAATAAATTGCTTCCAAATTACTATCACTGTTGATATTTATACATCCTCCCATGAACTAAAATCATTTTAAATAATATTTAGTAATAGTGAATTCTTTTGAAATGTTTTTAATTTATTTACCCAGAAACATAAAAGGAAATACTATGGCAGTTTTACCCTTAAAAATATTTCTTATTTTGTTTGTTTGCCATATCCAACAGTGTTAAGTAGTCATTCCTTGCAGAATTAGGGGGAATCCATATGTGGTGCCTAGAACTGAATGGAGTAGACTGCATGTAAAGTATAATATATAAACTCCTGTACTATCTTTCTGACCCAAGAAATATATTTCTTAATTATATTAGAACATTGAAATTAGAAAAGGGTACAATATAAATCACTATGACTTTAATACTGTTTATTCCAAATGTTCTATATAAGTTTAGGGCTATTTCTTCTTAATTACAAATCTATATTTTTCTTTATTAATAGTTTTTATTTGTAATTGAAGATATATATTTTAATAGTGGCTCAAGTAAAAAGTTTTAACATGTTAAATAGCAATGTTCTCATAAAACTAGAAAACAAGATAAATTATAGGATATTTTAATTTAATGAGGAATAGAATGAACACCCATGTACTTATTATTCAGCTTAAAAACAATTTAAATAATTTGATGCTTCCTTGAGCTTTTGTAAAATTACATTTTTATAGAATGAGATGGAATTATTCTTTGTCCTTAGACTGAATTCTATGTTCATTTACCCGTAATTAAAAAGTATTAAAATTAGTTTTAATATTTTATTAGCTATATGCAAAAATTTATTGATCAGAAAATACTCATCCATATGTTTTTCTAATCTTTTTAGACATAATATCTCACTGATAAATAGATAGAACACCAGATACAATGTAGCATGAGCTATGCTTTGCATTTGTTTGATAGAAAGTGATATTTCATACATTTTCATGTGCCTGATGACCATCTACAAGTCTTCCTTGAGAAAGTTTTAAATTTTTTTCAACCCTTTGATTGGTCTGCTTAATCACTGTGTAATATCCACCTTTGTCTTATTACATTTGGGGGGTTGAGCATATGAAAATATTCAAGTCCTTTTCACTGTATTATTTTCTTGAAACACTGCTGTTACCTTTATTTCTTTTGTTTGATTGTTTGTTTGTTTGTTTGGAGACCACACCTGGTAGTGCTCAGGGATTACTCCTGGCTCTGTGCTCAGAAAGCACTCCTGGCTTGGAGGACAATATAGGATGCCTGGGATCAAACCAGCATCAGTCCTTCGGTCAGCAGCATGCAAGGCAAATGCCCCAGCGTGTGCTACCACTCAGGCCCCACGTAACCTTTATTCTTAATTTATATGTGACTTTATATATGATGTAAGACTCTTGTATGTATAATACAGTGGATTATTCTATTTTAGTCATCTCTTTACTCTATGTTGCTATTGAAAATTAAATTCAGACCTTTAGCATTTAGGGTCATTATTGCTATATGGGACTTTTCCTGATTATTTTGTATTTTTATTGTATTTTATTTATACTTGGGTTTTTTCTATTTTTTTCAATTTCTTCTAATTTTTAGTACTATGAGGGTTGTATTATATTTATGACATAGGGGCAAGAGTGGTAGCACAGCAATAGAGCATTTGCCTTGCACGCAACTGACCTAGGACAGACCTGGGTTCGATCCCTGGTGTCTCATATGGTCGTCTGAACCAGGAGCTATTTCGTAGCACAGAGCCAGGAGTAACCTTTGAGCACCACCAGGTGTGGCCCCCAAAAAACAAAAAACTCAAAAAATAAAAACAAAAAATATTTAAAATATAATCTTTTTTGTGCTAGTATCAATGTATTATATAAACTTTTGTTAGCACCCTCTGTATTATCCATATCAACATTATGATGAAATTAGTGCAGTAATGCTTTAGTTTTGATTTCCCTGATAGTTACTAACATACATATGTATTTTAGTTTGTTTATTATAATCTGTTCTGAGTACTGTACAAGTGCTGATGTTATTTAGTATACACTGAGGTCATAATATTAAAACTATTAAAAATAAAATGATTTATGGCAGCTCATACAATTCAGAATTTTTTTTATCACTTATAAAGAATAATACTCATGCAATCAAATATAAAGGATTTACTGATCTGATTCAGTTCTCAGCCCTTATCAATCACTATTTGGGAGTTTCAGGGAAAAGAAATTCTTTAACAAAGCATTATATATTACCTCCACCAAAGAAAATATAAATTTTTATTTTGTAATCAAAATCAGAAAGTTAATATTTTATATTTTTTCCTTTACTCTAGTCTGGGTGTGCCTTATTTTTCAACATTTGGCTAGTAAATGGAACTCAGTGAAAATAATATAGGCATTAGTTAGAAAAAGGAAGTGTGGCAAAGGACAGTGATTAATCTCACATGTCTGATTCACCATAATACTAAAAGTGAATTTACCTTATTGTAGATATTGTTACATGAGAAATTTGCAATTATAGCTCTACATTTCAGTGCAGTCATTTTGAGTGTGAGCATTTCTATACAAGAATAAACATTGAAGTCACTGGTGTGTTCAGGGTCACACACCAGATCTACTTGTTATGCCCCGATATAACACTCCCTCTCTCTTTGCCTTCTTTCAGGCCCTGGCAAAGTGACCCCTATTACACTGATAGTAAGCATCCTCCTTGGCAAGATGATGCAAGTCACCACAGTAATAAAGATGTCAGAAGAGACAAGGAAACAAAATGGAAACTTCTGCCAGGAATCTCCATTCCACCATCATGACCTCCATCAGCAGTGCATTGCTGAACCCAGAAGTTTTTCTATCTACTACAGTTAAATCATTCCTGTCTTCAGAGACAGCTACAAGCCTGGAGAATTGCAGGACAGAGGCAATTTTTTTTTTATTATTATCTCAGTTCTTTTTTTTTTTTTTTTTTTTTTGGTTTTTGGGCCACACCCGGTAACGCTCAGGGGTTACTCCTGGCTATGTGCTCAGAAGTTGCTCCTGGCTTGGGGGACCATATGGGACACCGGGGGATCAAACCGTGGTCCGTCCAAGGCTAGCGCAGGTAAGGCAGGCACCTTACCTCCAGCGCCACCGCCCGGCCCCATTATCTCAGTTCTTAATCTTAGCCACATGACCAGGCTGCTAATTTCATAGTTTAATCAACTATCTGTCTAAAAGTCATTCTGTGGTGGTACACTCTACCTTTGGTTGATAGTACAAACTTTCCTTGGCATTTGTGTTCTTTAGCTTTACTACTAGTCAAGTACTTATTTCATTCTCTTTATCTTATTTGGGATTCCTGAATCCAATTTTGTGTGGTAGGTTTTCAGGCACTGTCTCTTCAGAGATTTTACCATTATATCTTCAGATATTCTTAAATTAGACTGCTTTTCTATCCTCATAGCTACTATGTTTTATATTTCAACAGTTTTCATTGCTGTTTACAATTTATACTACCTCATTCATTTGAAATTTTTAAATAATTTCTTATTAAGGTATCATTGTTTTATAGTTGCAGAGCTGTTACACCAATCCCTCCACCTCAAT
Organism: Suncus etruscus; assembly: GCF_024139225.1. Lineage (NCBI taxonomy): Eukaryota > Metazoa > Chordata > Mammalia > Eulipotyphla > Soricidae > Suncus > Suncus etruscus. The sequence goes on from NC_064851.1 coordinate 134,438,247, forward strand.
CCCTTAGCTTCTTCAGTTACTATATCTATTGCTTATTTCTCAGGATTTTTTTCCATTAAAATTGTCTAATTTCTTTTTTTATACTTTATATACCATGAAGAATGTTTGTTTTTTATTTTTTACTTTGACTTGCCTTATTTAGCAGAATTTCATTTTAAATTGGGTTTACTACTTCATGAGTTGATATATTTTAGGTCAATAATTTAATTTTTTATTTTATAAATAAAATTTCTATCAATTTCTTATTTACACAATTTTATTCTGTGTTTTGTGTCTTGTCTTTTTTATTATTATATTTTGTCTCCTTAAATACTAAAATTTTATTATATTTTGTTTCCTTAAGTACTGAAATACAATTATATTTTGTTTCTTTAAATACTAAAAAATGCTTAGGCAGGATATTGGCATAATATGTTTTAAACCATAAAACCAGTCCAAAGAGATAGCACAGCAGTAGAGTGTTTGCCTTGCATGTTGCTGACTCGGGATAAAGCCGGTTTGATCCATGGCATCCCATATGGTCCTCTGAGCCTGCCACGAATAATTTTTGAGTGCAGAACCAGGAGTAACCCCTGAATGTTGCTGAGTGTGGCCCCAAACCAAAATCAAACAAAAAACCCACCCCAAAAACACCCATAAAATCAATTTTTTCTCAATCTTTTTCTATTAACTTTATTGTTTATTTGTTTGTTTGTTTTGTTTTTGGGCCACACCCTGTGACCTGACTATACAGTCAGAAATTGCCCCTGGCTTGGGAGACCATATGAGATGCTAGGAGATCAAACTGCAGTCCATCCTAGGTCAGCTGTGTGTAAGGCAAACACCCAACCGCTGCACCACCTTCCTAGCCCCTCTATTAACTTTATTATGAATTCCAATACAAGCCCAAATGATAGCCCTAATGCCTTATAAATTAAAATAAAAATAAGTTTTCTCTTCTACGCAGTTTATCACCTTCTACAAATCATCAGTTTTTTCCTTTTTTTTAAGTCATTCTTTAAAGGGTTGCTTGTAGTTACCTACTATTTAAAATAGAAGCTCTGAATTCAGGAAAATTTGAAAACTCTAATCCTTTATTGTCTGTTGAAATTAAAATTGTAAAGTTTCTATTACTTGGATACTTATTGTATGCAACACAATATCAATTAAATATAAATATAGAAGTACAGGCATTTTATATTTATTTTCATGTGTTGAATGTGATATTGAAATGATTTATGATTAAGATGATACATTTCTAATATATATGGAATATACCTTCAGGTTTCACCCAACATCTGCAGGGTAGTATTTTATAATCAAAATAAATTATTTACATAACTTGTTTCTGGTCATTGTAGGGTGTAGAATTTTGTAAATTACTAGAAAAATGACAAGTTACAGGAAATTATGAGATATAAAAACCATGCTATTTCAGATTCTTAAAATTAATCAATACAGGAAAGAAAGCTTTTTGAATATATTAAGCTTAACATTAGGAAATATGTGTTCACTTATTAGAATTCATTATTCATGACTAAAATATTACTTTATTTATAAAACTATAACCATTTATAAATTTAAAAGAAGAGCAAGAGTTTTAATTTGAAATTTATGATAGAAGAATCAATTCTTCTTAACTGTCTCATATTTAAAATTATTTTTTTCTTTGATAAATCTAGTCAGCCATCAAACTCACCTACTTTTCCTACATGCATGAAAAGCCCTATCAATCACTATTAGTGATTAGTCATATTGGGGAAGCATTTTGCATTTACCTTGAAATATCATTCATAATAAAATTAACAATGTCTATGTATAAGTAAATTAGCAAACTATACCTGTATTGGGAAATGAGAATAGTAACTCAAGAAAAATCAATCAAAATAGAATGATGACCAAAATAGGCAGAAAAAGATTGTAGAAAGATGAAAATAATAAGTAATGGAAAGTTTTCTTCCTACTTCTCTGACAGGAGTCTTTGTTTTAGAAAATGTTATGTCATATTAGGAATTTGTTAATATATTTAGCATTCATATCAGCTGAAAGAAAAATTAAAGTAATGCAAATTTTTCCATAAGTATTAATAAGTTTAGATTTTTAAAAATATTTCACTGTGTTATAAATATTTCTGGATAATATATGAATTGAAGGGAAAAAAAGTCATCATCTCTAGGCCAATCTCTATGAAATAAGGTTAACCTTTTTAAATGATAGCAAGCACCCTGGAGCAATATAACAGTGGCAGTATGCTTGCCCTGCATGTGACTGACCTGGGTTCAATCCTTAGAACCTCTTTTGGCCACATTAATTCCCTTTGGGAATAATCTCTGAACACAAGACTTACTTTTTTTTATTTTGGGAGTTCTCCCAAAATCCTCAAAATAAGAAAAAAAGTGAAAGTAAAAATCACATCAAGTAGATTTTTTGAAATAATTGTATAACATTGTACTTGCTTAAAACATCAAAGAAAATTCTAGTTATTTTTTATATTTTTGAGTCATTGAAAGGTTTTTACTATTAGATATTTTAAGTGGATTTTTCACCCAACCTACATATCTTTTTTTCTTCTCTTTAACAATCTTATCTTTCTCTGAAATTCACAGCCTAAAGTAAACTTCATGAGATGAATTATTCCTTTGTTCTTATACAAAGACAATCTATGACCCATTTTTTAAATTAATATACATCTGTGGAGCCATATCTTACTGTGATTAGGACAGAATCTTTTAATCAAATAACGTTGAATTAAAAGTTACAAGGATATTTATCATTGAGTTAAGGAGTACATTGTGCTAACATTAATCCCTTCACCAGTGTCCTCTGCCCTCCACCTATATCCTGTTTCCCTCCTGCCTCTTAGTTTGCCTTTGTGGTAGGCACTTTTTCCCTTTGTTACTGTGCTAGTGTACCCTTCCTTAATCTACCTCCAACATTACTTCCTTCCATTTGAAATGCTTTCTTTTCTCCTGCTCTTTGTTTCTATTATTAATGAACATTCGAAGTGTCCTTATATTCCACATATGAGAAAAACCATTCATATTCTATTCATCTACCTCTGATTGATTTAATTCAGCAAGATACTCTTCAGATCCATCCATGTTAGAGTAAATTGCATGGTTTTACCTTTTCTTACAGCCAAATAGTTTTCCACTGTGTACCATAGTTTCTTTATCCAGTCATGTTTATTGGCATGTGGGTTGTTTCCATAATTTGGTTATAAAAAAGCATAGAATTGTGTTTATTTCCTCACATTGTGTTTTTTGGGACCTTGGGTTATATTTCCAAGAGTAGAATCACTGAGTTACATGAAAACTCAATTCCTAATTTTTTTAGGATTTCCCATATAGTCGACTAGTAGACATTCCCTCACACAGTGATGGATGGCCCTTTTTACCCTACATCCATGCCAACACTGGTTGTTGTTGATGATGATGATAAAGAATGTCACTCTCTGTGGTGTGAGGTGATATCATTGTTGTTATGTCTTTCATTTTCTTGATGATTAGTTATATAGAGAATAGTTTCTTCTTTCATTTCAGAAGTTTCTTTTTATTTCTTCTCTCTATGTTTTCTTATGGTTTGATCCTATTTTTTGGTAGAGTTCTACCAGTGCATTTTATATTTGGATATTAAACCTCTGTTGAAAAAGATAATGGGCAAATAGTATGTGGGCTGTCTTCAATTTTGTTCATAATTTTCTTTGAAATGCAGAAGATTTCCTTAGTTTAATGTAGTCTCATTTGTTTATCTTTTATTCTACTTACAAGAAATAAAGTGGCATTTCATTCTTAAAGATGAAACTGATCACTTGGGACAATAACTGGGTGTTGGATGGAGATAAAGTGAAATGCATGGAACTCCTTTATTAACAATCCTGCAAATCAGTGTCTAAAAATAAAAAAGGATAAAACATTTTTATAATCATGGTAATAAATGATAAATAAAAGATATCTCCAGCCTAAATATCATGAAATTACCCTCTCTGGTTTCCTCTGTGTAATTTGAGGATTCAAGTATAATATCTAGGTTCTTAAAATTTTGCTTTGGCTTTTGTACATAGCATTATAAATAGGTCTGTGGTCATGTGGATAACCATTTATCAAAATCATTGTTGAAGAGACTTCTTCAACTTCATATTTTTTCTACTTTGTCAAAGATTAACTGATTGTATACCTGAGAATCTCTTTCTAGGTTTTTTTGTCCCATTCCATTGATCTTAGAGTCTGTCCTTATTCCAGTATGACATTGCTCTAATTATTATTGCTGAGGAAAGTGGCTTCTCCCAAATTTTTTTCAAGGATTTTCTTAAGTATTTTGAACCTGGTGGTACTTATTATTTTATATAAATTTCTGGAGTACTTGACCTATTTCTTTGAAAAATTTCCTGAGACTGCATTGAGTCTATATATTTTTTGGAGATTATTGTACTATTTTGATGATATTAGTTCCTCCAATCCATGAGCAAGGTATGTATTACCATTACATTGTATACCCTTTTATTTCTTTTTTTTTGGGGGGGGGGGCACACCCGGCGGCGCTCAGGGGTTACTCCTGGCTGTCTGCTCAGAAATAGTTCCTGGCAGGCACGGGGGACCATATGGGACACCGGGATTCGAACCAACCACCTTTGGTCCTTGATCTGCTGTTTGCAAGGCAAACACCGCTGTGCTATCTCTCCAGGCCCCACCCTTTTATTTCTTTAAGAAGAGTTTCATAACTGTCTTTGTAAAAGTCATTCACACCTTTAGTTAAATTGATTATTAAATACTTGATTTTCTGAAGCAAAAAATTATAAATGGTTTTTGAAAAGCAATCTTTCTCTTGGGGCAAGAATGATAAGACTGTAGGTATGGTATTTCACTTAGCCAACCCAGGTTTGATTCCTGGCATCCTGTATAGTTCCCCCAAAATTGTCAGGAGTGATTTTTTAGTGCAGAGCTAGGAATAACCCCTGAGTGCCACCAGCTGTGGCTCAAAAACAAATAAATAAACCAAAAAGCATCTTTCTCTTTTATTTTAATGACTTTTGCATACAGAAAATTTTGTAGATTTTTATAGATATAGTATGTTATCTAAAAATAATGGAAGTTCAGGGGAAACTTGTGTTTTGCCTAATCTTTTTTGGGGGTCACACTCGGCAGCACTCAGGGGTTACTTCTGACTTTATGCCCAGAAATCACTCCTGGCAGGCTCAGGGGACCATATGGGATGCCAGGATTCGAACCACCTTCCTTTTGCATGCAAGGCAAATGCCCTCTTCTGTGCTATCTCTCCGGTCCCTCTTTTGCCTAATCTTAAGGGTGAACATTTATTTTTCCCCCCAGTCATTATCATATTTTCTGTGACTTGTGATAAATGCCTTCAGTATATTAAGGAAAATTTCTTCAATTCCTATTTTGTTGACAAATTTTTTAAATTATAAATAACTGTAGATATTGTCAAACTGTTTTCTCTGTATATATTTGTATCATCAAATGATTTTTATTTTTTGTTTTGAAGACATAATGCATTGATTTAATTGTACATGTAAAACCATCTTTGCATATGTGGGATGAATACCACTTGATTATGACATATATTTGAGTTATTAGATTCCATTTTCTAGTAATTTTTACATATTTTTGCATCTTCGTTCATCAAGAATATTGTTCTGCTATTATAGTTGTTTGCCCTATGTATCTGCTTTTGGTGTCAGTGTAATTTTTGCTTTATAGAAACTGGGAGAAGAAAGTATATATTGCTTTTTGGTGATTAAATGCTATATATGTATATATAAATGTATATATATATGTATATGTATAAATATGTACATAGATGTATATACTTTCTTGATGATTTTTAGTCTATCAATGGTCCTCAAAATATGGCCCGCGGGCCACATATTGTATTTATTCTTATTTTGTTTCTTCACTTCTAAATAAGATATATGCAGTGTGCATAGAAATTTGTTCATAATTTTTGTTTTTACTATAATCTGGCCCTCCAACAGTCTGAAGGACAGTGAACGGCCCCCTGTTTAAAAAGTTTGAGGACCCCTGATGGGTGATCTAGTAGGTGACAGAGTGATGTTGAAATCTCTATTATTGTGTTCTTAGTAACATCTACTAAAAGTTTTTTTACTTGTTTTATTTCTCCTTAATTAGGTATATATAGTTTTAGGAATGTGAGGTGTTTGTTTTTTTGAGTACATATCCCTTGGTCATAAAAAAATGACTGTTTCATAACTTTTTTTATTCTGAAAACTATGTTGTCTCTAACAGTATAGCCTTAGCCCTTTTGGGGAAGTTTTTTGCTTGAAATATTGTTTTTGACCTTTGATTTTGAGCCTGTATTTTTTCTTACTGTTTACATGCATTTCTTGTAAACAACAGAAGGTTGAGTTAAATTGTCTAATTCATTCTGCCACTCTGTATTTCTTAATAGGCACAGGTAGGCCATTTACATTGAATGATATTATTTCATGTAATTTTTTTGCCATCTTTATGTAGAATTTTGGTGCATTTGGGAGATTTGTATTGTCTTATAGTATCCCTTTTAGTAGTTCTTGTAGAGACGGTTTCAAGTCTATGAAGTGTCTATGCAATTGTTTATTCTTAAATTTGCTTCAAGGGAACTTTCTTCAAATCTGAATAAGAGGCTGGTTGGATGAAATTTTGTGGTGAAGTGTTCATTTTATTGAGTTGTCATCATTTTTTCCAGGCCCATAGGGCCCTATAGTGTCTCATACAGTAAGTTGGGCTATAGTGTCTCATACAATAAATGTGCTGGTGATAGATCCCCAAAAGGGGTCAATAACTTTAAGAGCAAAGGGTCCTCTCGATTAGAAATTCCTGAATCATATTGAGAAGCAGTTTCCCTGAAAGGATAAAAACCTTTGTTGGAATTCTGTGTGGGAGAGTTATTGGTGGAGACAGTTATTGGTGGAGAGATATTTTCTGTTGGAGTGATATTGGCTGGACTTTCTGCACAGCATTGCTGGAGTTTTTCCTGAGTAATAACATAGGAAAGCACATTTATTACAGCTGTGAGCCTTATTGACATTTCTTTGCAAATAATTTCTTTATTTAATATTATTGCTTTCTATATTATATTTTATCTGTGGATTTCATCATTTTGATTAAGAAAATGTTGGGGGGTGCTGGAGCAGTGGCGCAGTGGTAGGGTGTCCTGGCATCCCTATGGTTCCCCGAGCCACGAGCAATTTCTGGGTGCATAGCCAGGAGAAACCCCTGAGCATCATCAGTTGTGGCCAAAAAATGTTGGACATTTCTAATTGCTTCTCTTTTAGATGGTAACCTTTGGGTCTCTTGGATCTGTCAGCAGGTGCATTTATTCTCAAGATCTGTGAACTTCTCCAGAGTAATGTCTTTATCTGGTGCTTCATCATCAGGTATTCCATCCTGTCCCTATTGGAGCTCACTCATTCTTTTTTATTTTCCTGTTGAGCTAGTAGAAGCTTCTTTCTTTTTAAATAATTTTTATTAAAATCACTGTGAATTACAAGTCATTCATACTTGGATTTCAGACATACAGTGACCATGAATTAAAGTTATGCTCACCAACAGTGTTGACCTCCTTCCATCAAAGATTCTAGCATGCATCCTATATCTCCACCCTTAGCCCCCTGACCTACCAATATAATGGGCCCATTCAAAGTATAGATTGTTATAGTTTGGATCTCTTAATTCTATTTTTTTTTACTTTGGCTTGGGTATTTATTTCTTTCCTTTTTCATCTCCACCAATGTATCTGAAACCAGTTGGCCCTTGGCCCCACCCTCTTTTATTGTTCTCAATTTTGTAGATACATACAGAAATATAAAGTAAAACAAAGTAATTCATGTTCTTAGAATCATGTTCATAGAATCCAAGGTTCTGTGAGAAAGGAACTGGGGAGGGAGAGATAGTGGAGAGGTAGGGCATTTGCCTTACACGTGGCCAATCCAGATGGATCTAGGTTTGATTCCCGACACCCCACATGGTCCCCCGAGCCTGCCAAGCAGGAGCTATTTCTGAGTGCAGAATCAGGAGTAACCTCTGAGTAACCTGATGTGGCCCAAGTACAAACCAAAAAAGAAAGATTGGAGCCTTTAAATATAAATAAAATAAAAAAAAAAATAAAGGGTGATGGTGGTGGCAGGTTTTTGTTTTGTTTTGTTTTCAAAGGCACAACATCGTGGAGACCAATCTTATGTTGTTCCTCTTGCTTTCATTCCAGTGTTCTCTTATCTGCTATTCATTTATTTTTACATCTTTTTTTCCCCCATCTCCTGCTGTTTTTTAGATTCTTTTTGTATATAATCCTACTGCTCAATTATTTTGTCCTCAGCTACTGCTACTCTGCTGCTGAGGCTTTTCAGTGAGTTTTAGTTTAACTTATCAATTTATTTTTAATTCTATCATTTATGTTTGTAGTTTTCTTATTTCTGCTCTCATATTCTCGTGTGTTTTATTGGGTCTTCATCCCATGGTTTCCTTGAGCTTCTTATACATCTTCAACATTTTCTATCAGTTATATGACCTATTTGACTTATTACTGGTTATGTCTTCACAACTACCATTTTCATTCACTAAATGTGATGGAATTTTGTGTTACTTTAACATTGTACCTTTTGCACTCCACAGGTACACTTTGAGTTTTTGTGCGGATAGGTGACTAGAGTTAGAATGTCAGTGTATCTTCTCTGTAAGATAGGAAGAAAGATGGGGCCAATTTAGCAGCCACACACTTCCTTAGAGGTGGGGGTGGTGTTCTAACATGGGGTTGAAATAAGTGCAGCTTCCTGGCTCCTAGGTTGTGTGAGTGGGGGCAAATAACCTATATGTTTTTTCCATATTTTCACTCTCTCTTAGACTTATTCAATTTCAAGTTGGTTTTAAATTTCTAATAAAGTGTATTATGCATTTAAAGATATTAAAGAGTCTCCCATAATAATCTATGATTTATTTATTCCATTTAATGTACTTTTAAATTTAATCTTTCCAGTGGGAAAACTAAAATGTCGGGGTATTTTTTAGAAAGTCTACTTATTGACCTCAGTCTTGGTTTGAGCATTATAGGAAGTGGTGTAAGTGTTTGTATTGTAAATCCCATATTCTGGCCCTTAAGTATACTGACCTTTCTAAATTCACAGGAAATTTCTTAAAGGATTTATTTCCAAATTAACCAAAACAAACAACATACAAAAAACCACTGGGATGAGATTGTGCTAAGATGCTGCCTGGCAGGGCTGACAATGCTGTGAAGTCACTGGCACCCCACCATTAAGTGGAAGGACTGCAGGCACCCGTTTACTTGCTGCTGGAGCTCAAGGGCAAGGATGGCTACCAGGACCCCTGTATACAGAAGGCCTGGGCAGTGCTGGATATGCCTGTCCCCCTGTGTTACCTGCCATGAAGGAGAAGGAGAAGTAGCAAGGAGGAGGCCACAACTGCCGCTGCACTGTCTCAGGAGCTGAACACCGCCTCTGCAGAGCTGGACTGTGTGCAAATGCAGGAACCCTCGCACACCTTCCCCAAGCAGGAGAAGGACGGTGGGGGATCCCCGCCAGAAAGCAACGTACACTACAATCTCCTAGTCCCCGTCATGGGCTCCAGAAGTTTCATCGAAGCTCTGGACTTGAATGAGTTGGACACCAATGCTTGCTTGGTGCGACTTGAGCAAGTTGTACCTCTGGGAGGAACTATCACTGGAGACTAGCCTAGGCGGCAGCCCCCTCCAACACTAGGCCCCTTCTAGGCTGCCTGCTCACCATACCAATCCCCGGCATCACTGAGTACCGCTAGGATGGAAACACCATCTCAGACCTGAGCTGTAGCAGCTGGAGCAAACTAATCTCATCTTCCCCAACACTGATGTGGGCAGCTTGGGCATCAGGATACATACCATCACACTGGGTACTTAAGCAGCAGCACAAATGGTTCATGGCCCTTCCCTGGTGACTGGGAAGAGTGACCTGTCCTTACTGTACTCATGTAGCAACCTCACACCCAAAAACACCCCCTGTCAAGGCCCTGCCCTTCTCACCCTTCTAGTTTCTAAACCTCTGACATATTGGAGCTTGAGATTCCCTTGCTGACATCTCCCCCTGTGTGCAGACAGAGTTGGTAGTCACCACATCCTTCACCATGACAAGACATCAGAAACATATTTATGTTTGTGACCCTAGTTGAAAAGTACTCTAGCTATGCTGAAACCCCATCAAGAATGTGCACAAGCCCTGGACATTGTGATGAAGACATGAACCTACTGATGTAAATTGCTGCCCAAAGTGTACTCCCTGCCTTCAGGTGGCCCCTTCAGTTTCTTGGACTTCAGCCAGTTCCTGCCGTGCATTTAGGAGGACACCAGCCTGCTCAAACAGGGCTTTCTGCAGGCCAAGCCTGAGAAGTGTGTGGCCACTCTGAAGCCCCAAAGCTGCTTCTCCACCCATGACGAGCACCTGGAAGACAATGGCCTGCACAGCACTTAGGACCAGCTGTTCATGCAGGTTAAGGCACAGCAGCTCCTGGGCTATTGGAAGCCCAGCCACAAATCCTGGTCCCTCATTCTGAGAGACAAGTATGCAATCCTCTCCCAGCCTAACTCATGTTTACAGGGAGCCATGGATGGGTAGTGTCTGCTAGAACATTCATGTGGGACCGAGAGAGGTCTGCCTCGACAACTACTGTCCCCTTGTTGTGAAAACTGTGCTCCAGAAGGTCTATCCCCTCCACGCTGGCTCCTTTTATGATACGGTGTGGCTACAAACACTCACACCCCATATTTTCAGAGAATACAGTGTTCTTGTAAAAATTAAATGCCTTCTAAATAAAAGATTTATTTTTAAATAAAGTTTTTACTTTTAAATAGTTTACCATTAAATATCTTTCAATGCATTTATTTTATAACACTCTTATAATATTATTAATGATAACATACTTCAGATATCACTAGTTCAATGTAAAACAAAAGCCCAATTCTTATCATGAATTATGTTTATAATCTTACGTCTTGAGTACTTTTATAGAAAATTTCATTTGATCTTTAAAAATATATTTCTATTTGATTTTGGAGTAATAGACCATGGAATTAGGAATGCAAATATAAATAAAAATCAATATATTTCTATTAAGGAATATTCAACAAAAAAGCAAATCACAGAATAAGTGAAATAATAACCTGAATTGACTGGAGTAAGTGTATAAAGAGGTAATCATGCATGTGATCATAAGGATTCTACAGTTACTGTTACATTACCAAAAAGTTTTCAGCTTTGGAAAAAGCACTGTTACTAAAGTAAAATACTATCCTGACTTCCATTGCTCTTTAGTGGTTTTCAATATCTAAATAAAATATAGAGGGGTTATTTTTATTAAGATCTTAGAAACATACTTTATATCCATGCATTTATCTAATCTTTATACCCTATATATAAACAAGATTTTCTTTAACTGAGTAGTAGCACTATAACTGGATGGTAGAAATTGTTTTATGAAATATTCTTAGTATCAGTGGCTCTGTTGGAGGAACTGAAATATACCCTGGAAGGCAAGAGTTCTTTAGAAGTGTGGGAAAATTGAAAAGCCTGTGCATTTGCCAGTCATTGGATTGGGAATAAGTGGCATAATATGAGCAGTTGAAATGATCTTTCCAGAGAAGGAATACTATAGAAAGTTGACAGCTAAAATCTCTCAACTGTGAAACCTCTTAGGAAGTTCAATCTTTGATCTTCAAAGTGTATTTGAATATACCAGAACAATATCCTTTGAATTTTCATTCCATCAGGAGTCTAGAAGAAACTGGGTATAGGAGGGATGACAAGACACACTCTGATAATGCTGATGTTTATAAGTCTGCAGTTGATAATTATTTTATCCCTCCTCTATATTCTGTTCTAAATTCCTCTCACTCTTGGTTTTACCTCAATTGATTCAAGGACCTAATTTGGGGAGTTTTACCACATCTTTATTAGTTGTGATTACTGTGGCTTTCTTATGCATTTGATCATTGCCATCAAAGTGAAACAAGTTTGTTATAAGATGCTCAAGTGGATACAGAGATGCAAAAGTGTGTTGTTTCCCCCAGACTAGATAATAGCAACTGTACCATATTATTAGGTCATGAAGACCCAGGATAAAATTGTTCTTCCAAACATCCCAAATTTTCCCAAGAAAAAATTGCTTGTTAATTTTAGGGAGCCACAATTGTCCCTGCTTATTACTGATTCTGCTGCATGAAAGACTTGCTATACTATCTCTTTGGCTCCAGAAAACATTTTTTGATATTTATTAAGCAAAGTCATCTTGATCTGTGACTTGCTTTTAGCAAGCCAGTATTTCCAAAGTTCACAGAGCCAAAGAGAAAGATCAACTCATTAATTTTATACAGATAATGATAGTTCTTCTGTTCCTTGAATATCACCCACTAAGCATTTTAACTATTGCAGAATACAGCACATACATTCTGTGTAACTGTGTATACTGAGCATATACTATGGCTCCACTTCTTTAAATTCAACATGAAATATCATCACTCTCTTTGGTCAGACCTTGATGGATGGTCCAATATCTATCAGAATCTTAAATTCTACTCTTGACCCCTATTACATTTCTTTTGTAATAGAATAGACTATTTGGTTTGCTATTTTATGTGTTAATCAGTAGTAAATATAAAAATTTAAACTTACATGATTCCAGTGGAAACCCATAATTAGGGAAAGTGAATCCAGGTTCAGAATATAAAAAATTTCTATAAATACACATTTCTCTCAAAATTGAATGGGTATTCTATATCATTTTTTAAATTCTCTTTGAAGGATAATGCTCTCTTGAAAGCACTGAATAACCCCTTTTTGGGCATTTTAGACAAATATATTAGGTTTGATGAGCAGAAATCTATTTTGTTATCATTTACATGACAGCTCTGATGTTTTTAATGACAAAAAATCACAGATCTTTTTCTAAATCATCTTTTCTAGGTGACTTAAGAATGTATTTTTACTGGTTGTTCACTAACATCATCACCATAAAAACAAGTCATACCAATATTCATTGCCATCTATTCATATTTTCCAACTGCCACTACTTTTAATTAAATATTCCATCCTCCTATTTGTGATCAAATATTCTATACTCTCACAAGAGCATATGAGTTCATATGGATTTTACCAAATAGCAATTATTCTTCTATACAGATCAAATACAATTAACAAATGCACAACTCAAAACGCTAAAATTTTTCCTCACAATTGTCTTTCAAGATTAAACACAACTATAAATATATTGCACACAAAATATGACACAGTAGTAAATCTAGTTTTTAATTATTCTTTTGTAATATTGTATTGGTATGTTCTTCCCGAGTCTCAGAAATATTCATTGCAATTTTTATGTTAGAACTTTCTTTTTTTTATTCATAATTAAGTTTTAAACATACAACTTTTCAACCCCAATCCCACCACCAGTGTCACCTTGTGCATTTTTTTTTAAATGTTTAACTGAAACTCAACAACAAGCATGTCACATTCACGGTGTTTAAACAAAGATACTATTATAAGAAAAGAAATTAAAAATAAATCTTCAATAATTTTTTTCTTTTTTTCCTCTTTTTTCTTCTTCCTCTTTCTGTGATTAGACAAGATCAGGCACATTCAGGGTGGTATGGCTGTAGACTCTTCCTCCTCTTTCTCTTATTCTTCTTCCTCCTCCTCTTCTTTCTTTTCTTCCTCCTCTTCGACTTCTTCCTCTTCTTTTTATTTCTCCTCCTCTTCTTCATTTTCTTCTTCCTTTTCTTTCCCTTCTTCCTCTTTTCTTGTCTTTTTTCTTTTCTTCTTTTCTTCTTACCCTTTCTCCTCTTCTTCCTCTTCTTTTTCTTCTTCCTCCTACTATTCTTTCTCCTTTTTTCTTCTTCCTGTTCTTCCTCCTCTTCCTCCTCTTCTTTTTCTTCTTTTCTTACTATGCTTTGCTCTTTTCTTACTCTCCTTCCAATCCTCTTCTTTTTCAGAAGAAAAGGATGAATCCTTTTCATCTTGCCTTCTTATTCTTACTATTTTCACCATAATCTTTTTACTCCTCTTTGCCTTATTCTTACTCTTCTTTGCCTTATTTTTCTTACCCTTCTTTGCCTTATTTTTCTTACTCTTCTTCTTCGCCTTATTCTTCTTAAAATTCTTCTTCCTCCTCTTTCTGTTCTCACTCTTCCTCCAACTCGTTTCTGGGACTTCATTGATTCCTATGTTGTTTCTGTTGAGTTTCTCAAAGACTTCTATTTTCAACGGTTCACATTCTTTGAGTAGTTTAGACATTGTCTGATCATTTGCTTTAAAGTTCTCTTCCAATCTCCTCTGTTGTATGGAGTTGTCCTGCATTTTATCCTCTGGCTCACTGACCCCGTTTGCAGCTGCCGTTAATCCAGTGGAGAAGTTTTCCATTGAGGTATTCAATTCATAAGCTGAGTTTTTCAATCCTGTTATTTCAGTGTGAAAATTTTTAATTTCAATCATCAAATCCTCTTGATGCTTATTTGTGCTCCATTCAAGTCTATTGATGCTTTTTCTGAGCTCCCTGAACATATTCCATAATTCTACTCTAAACATCTTATTTATGAGGATACCTAACTGTTTGGTACTTTTCGGATTATCAGAGTAGCCATCTTGACTCTTTAAACATGGGGTTGTACTGCAAAATTTCTCCATTGTCTAGGTAGATTGCTTTTTACAATGTGGAGAAGTGGGGTTCAGGGGTTAAAAGATAAGTGGCCGTGCTACTCGGGTGTGGATCCTGGAGAAATTATGATCCTTGGTGTCTCTGGGCTGGCTCCCACAGAAAGGAGGCAAAGAGCAGGGCAGCAGTCCTTTATATAAAGTCTCTGGGTGCCCAATCACATGGCAGGAATAGTCCCCACACTAGTTGGGTGGGAACATCTTACCGGGTGTGGGTCCTGGAGAGATTATGATCCTTGGTGTCTCTGGGCTGGCTTCCGCAGAAAGAAGACCGGAACTTTCTAAAATAACACATAACATCCTTTTCTATTGTTATTGATACACCTAATTGATATAAGTCATCTGTACCAACAAACATCATTTGCAACTTAGTAGACTTTCCCTTATCTATCTAATATTGGCATTATTAATATGCTTTTGTGTGGTGATCCTATTATTATTCCTTTATCTGAATTATGTCAAACTTAGAATGCAAAGATATATGCCATGCACTGATTCCTCCCTTTGTTGACTTATTTTTGTGGAAGTGTGTGACCATGAGTGGAGGGGGAGCCATATAAAGATGAGTAAATCCAGAGAACTAGTCATGAAATTAAGTTACTAGGAAATCTATAAGCTAGCACAGTGGGTAAGGCGCAGAACTTGCATGTAACTGACTTAGGTGTGATCCAGGCTCTGCCCAGAATCCTGTGATCTCTGCCGGAAGTAATTCTTGAGCACTGTATGTTTTTATAAATAAACAAATACACAAAAATGAAGATAAACAAAAGGTTTGAGTAATATGATATAACATAGAATTTAAATTTATAGAATTTAGGGACCGGAGCAGTGGCACAAACTGTAAGGCATCTATCTGCCTTGTCTGCCTTGCCTAGCCTAGGACAGACTACAGTTCGATCCCCTGCCTCCCATGTGGTCCTCCCAAGCCAGGATCAATTTCTGAGCGCATAGCAGGAGTAACCCCTAAGCGTCACCAGGTGTGGTCCAAAAACAAACAAAAAAATTTGTAGAATTGTGGAACACAGTAATTACTAATCACAAGGTTGGAACGATAATTTTTTCTCAGCTCCAAAATCTAGTGGTCATGATGAATTAACTCATGTTTGAACAAATCTGTGTTAACTCACTCTCATCTCATTTACATTACTGTTCTTTGGATATTTGCTTAGTGACTATTATAGATAAGTGTACAATTGTAGCTTTTCAAAGTCAAATGACTAATTAATATTAAATGTACTTTACACATCTTTAGATGAGAACTATTTATTCTTCTGAATGGGTCCTTCTTTCCATTTAAGCTAGTCAGTGGTTTTTGTTTTAATCAATATAAAAAGGCTAAATCTGGTAGGCATTTTATTTTAACTCACTTTTTATAACAATTTCAAAAATGAATTATAGATAACAGTAATAATACTTGTGAACACATAGACAAGCAAATACTGTAATCTCCCAGGGCAGACACTTTAAGTCATTTAACTTTTTGATATATAGGTAATAGGTAAATGGTGACTTGCATCATTTTTTCCTTATAATAAAGATAATGATTTCCCTGTTGGAGCTTATAATGTGGCAAATGTCTGAAGAAAATGGCATGATGGATCGTGAATGTATTATAGTGTATTATGTATTATAGTGCTTCTTTGTCTCATTTTTGGAAAAATAACATTGCAATACATTATTCTCAATTCACAATTTATCCAGACAGACTGGCAAAGAATAGAATAATTAATGCCAAATATCTTCTGAAGACAGATATAAGTCAATTCAGTTTAATTTTATATTTTATTATAAAATCATTACAAAAGGGAAAGATTAAATTAATATAAGACATATCCTCAATCTTTGGTATTCAGGAGTAATTAAAATGAAATATGGGAATCTGAGTAAGACTCTTGATACTTCTGTCAGCCAGTATGTTCTTGTCAAGCTATGAGGAACCAACTTTGACATGCACATAATTTTACTGTCAATTTAATTTGCCATTTACAATGTAGTATGGAAGAATAGAATTTTTAAAACAATTCTACTTGAAAGAATTAGCGTGTATGATTCAATTATATTTTGCATATGTCATTCAAATGATCAGTAAGCATTTGCAACATTCTACATAGCAAAACATCAGAACAAAATAAGACCTGAAATAGTAAGAAGAGCCCTAAAATTAGTTTTCAATAATAAATAGCAGATCCATTTTAATTGTGGTCCTTTTTTAGAGTTGACAATTTTTTCCCACCAAAAATGTATTTAAAATGGAGTGAGTGCCTCATTTTCAGAAATATTCATTGCAAATTTTCTGTTGGAACTTTCTAAAACAACACATGACATCCTTTTCTATTTCTATTGATACACATAATATATATATATATATATATATATATATATATATATATATATATATATATATATATTCAGAAAATAGTTTTAAGAAGTTCCTGATGATAGTTTCCCCCTCAGGTAAAGAAAAGAATTCAGCATTTGGCAACAAAATAAATGAATAAGCCTATAATTTCACAAAAGTATAGATAACAATGTCAGAACAGCTACATTTGATTAGAAAATATTTCTTAAAAATCTAGTATTGATTAATTTAAAGTACTAAGGAATTTTGTTAAAATATAATTAATCTGTATTAAATATATTTAAACTTAAGTCTATTATATAGAACAATCATTTATTTAGTTTTAAGCTAGTATATTTTTACCAAGACTATTGAACATCTTTCCAGCCTTAAACTATGCTAAATAATTTTAATGGCATTTTAAAATAATTACCTATAATATACAGTTTTGGTAAAAAGAATATATGTGAAACAAGTCCTGCATTATAAGAAGATCCTTTTTCTACACTTTCTCCATTAGTTGATTCATTGCATATTACCAAACTAGCCTAAAATCTAAAAAGAATCATTTAATGGAAATTGACAATATTATTCTTATTTATATAAGCTACTGTCAACAATCTATTACAATTAAGAAAGTGACCATTAATAATTTAGTTATAGAAAAGTATTGTACAAATTTGTTATTTTATTTTTTATTTTGTTTAGACAATTTGTTATAGTTAATTCCTTATTATATGGCAATTTGTTATTTAAATAATTTAATTTTTCTCACTTATAGTAATGTACATCGAAAGAAATTTAGAATAATAAGTATAATCTCACATAAAATATTTTTCAATGATCTATAAACATTTTGTTGCTTAACATATCCTACATTTATGATTCCCAATATAACATTGTTATGGAAATGCTTTGGAGCCTACCCAAAAACCAATGTTAACTATATTCTCATTTCAAAGTAAAGACAGAGAAGCCAAACTACCAATAAACATTACTTGATTTATTTATATCTATTTTTTACCTGGTTTTGAGTTTAAAAATTACTCCAGTAGATTCAAGGGACCATATAGGATACCAGGGATTGAACCAGGTGGGCTGCATACAAGCCCTACTAGCTGTGTTATGGTTATGGCTCCTGCCCCTTTCCTTTCTTTTTTTTTTTTCAACAATTTTTTGTATTTTAAATTTAAATGCTTTATTTAAGCATTGTGGTTACAAAATTGTTCATTGTTGGGTTTTGGTCATACAAAATATCTGGGTTGATTAGGTAGCTGTCATGAGATCTAATACTCAGGTTTGATCCTCCTCGCCCCCCCCCCCCCCCGCTGGGGCTACAGTTAGTTCAGGTTAGATGGTGTTTCTTGAAGTTCACTCACTGTACATTGAAATCATCTGTAGACTTTACACTAAAATAAAATACTTTAAAGTACAAAGTATTTTATCCTCAAAGATTATTATAATACATTTGCTTGAATATGGTCTTTATCATGTAATTAAGAATATTGGGGGCCCGGAGAGATAGCACAGCGGTGTTTGCCTTGCAAGCAGCCGATCCAGGACCAAAGGTGGTTGGTTCGAATCCCGGTGTCCCATATGGTCCCCCGTGCCTGCCAGGAGCTATTTCTGAGCAGACAGCCAGGAGTAACCCCTGAGCACCGCTGGGTGTGGCCCAAAAACCAAAAAAAAAAAAAAAAAAAAGAATATTGGATGTTAGAAATTCTAAAAATTCTCAATACATAGATTATCCAAATAATAAAGAAAGTTTGGAAAAGGGCAACTCTGGTCTAGACCTATGTCCAATATTGTTCACTCATATTCCTGGCAGGTGGTGCTGGTGTTGCTTTCTCAGAACTCACCTGGGGATATCAAGGAGACTGTCTATCATGGTCTCTCCACTGAGCTTGGGCTTACCAGAGAATAGATGCTATGTTTCAAGTGAGTGTCCCAAGAGTGAAATGTTAAGTGTCTCTGTGAAAAAAAAAATACATGGGCATTCTTTCTTTTTAAATTCATATTTAGAAGTCAAAGATTGTCACTTTGCTTGTATGGGTCCTAGATTATCTGTGTTCTATAAATGATACAAATTAAATCAATACCCTTGAATACCTCAGTGTCTTTAATTAGTAACTTGTATGATATAATAGTAGGCTGCTGTATCAAAGTTTGCTTAATCATATCAAGACTATCTTAGATGAGAAAGGAGTTTAATTAGCATCTAAATGGAACACAACTATAAAATCCCCTGAAATTGTGATTCAGAATAGTTCACCCTGCAGAAAGGATATATATTTAGGGAACTATCAGCAAGATATAGTTTCTAAAATTTTTATTTTAATATTTTGGTTATATTTATTTTGAGGGGGAGTTGGACCACACCCTGTGGTGCTCTGGGGTTACTCCTGGCTCTGTGCTCATAAATTACTCCTGGCAGGCTTAGGGACCATATGGGATTGAACTCAGATTGGAGAAAAGCCCTACCTGCTCAGCTATGGCTCAGGCTCCAATATAGTTGATAAGAATTATTGTGTTTAGTACATTCTAATTTAAGTTTTATATAGAAGCTTATTAATTATTTTGGTGAACCCTATCTCCCCTCCTGATTTGGTAACAGATTAGTCTGGATAGTTCTAGCTCAGTATCATTCATTTTTTCCAATTCCTAGAATAAGTCACTCAGAAGTTCTGCATCTTAATTACCTGCTTTGTAATTTGTGTAATGCTCCTACTTTAATTTCAAACATTTTGATAACTAAAAATACACACCAAGATATGACATTTTTTAATTAAAAGGGAGAACAAAGATAAAACTACAATTTAACCCTTACGTATGTTAAGGCAGGCGGCAGTGAAGACAGTGTTACACCACAAGTTAAATATGATCAACACTAGGATTTCAAAAATAAAGCTGTAAGCCAAAAGAGTTGATCTCTGCATAATAATAATGTGTGTTTACATTTTATTCATGCTAATGTTTATCTTCAATGGAATAATGTACAATGTATTCTCTATGGAAATGCTAATATATTTGGTACTAAAGCTCAATAAACCTAATTTGTTCAAAACTCTAGTCTTCATATGCATTTGTTCCCCAGGTTTTATTTAGCCAAGTTGTTTAATTACAATTTAAGAATAGATGCTTATAAAGTGAAGAACTTGCATCAAAATAATACATACTTGAACATCTATTTATACATTCAGTTATATGAGGACAATTTTAAAAGAAGAATAAAAGGAATGAAATATTTTGATTGCTTACTACGTAACAGTTTATTTTCAGAAGATACTTTCATGCTCTCTTATCTTTCAAATTATATAGGAATAAATTAATTTATTTAAAAATGAATAATAGTTTTAATTTTCCCAAGGTCAAATAAGAGAACTGAAATTTGATTAATGTATAAGATGAGAAATAATAGAAGAAAATAAAAAGATAACAAGAACTATAAGAAGAAAATTATAATCAATCATCTGCTTGCCTCTATCATATATATAAGTACAATATTAATATAAATATATGTTTCAACTCTAAAATGGGAGTTTGACTGAACTTGTTATCTTTATCCATGTATTATGTAAACTTAACTTTTGGTCAGTCTGTCCTTTTCTGTATGTATACAAATTGCATATTTCAAAATAAATACTAAAGTATTTTATTATTTATATGCAAAATCTGCCCTGAAAATCACTAAATTTCATGATAAATTGTTTTCCTAAAATGAAAGTAAAAATCTTAATAGTCCCAGATCATAAACTTTCCTAGGAAGCTATTTTTAAACAAAACATAAAACCCAATTTGTGGTTTTATTTATTTATTGAAGAATTTTGGGACTACTTCAAGCTGTGCTGAGGCTTCATTGCTTGTGTTGTCAGAGACAGAATCATGTCAACCAAAAGAAGGTAAATGCTTAACCCCTGTAAACTATCTCTCTAGCCCTGACAGAATTTGTTTCCACCATTATTTTGGGGTGTATGAGGTTAAATGCAGATCAAGAGAGGAATACAAGAGTTTCAGTATTATAATTTCTGGTGAAAGTCTTGGCCACAAGCACTATTCATTCACCTCAAAGTTCTTCCCTAGCAGAGGGGCAGGAAGAATTGTATGAAAGAATTCCTACAAGAAACAGAAACAGGTAGGAAGGATCTGAGGTGATTACTTAAAATATATTCAGTTGTATCAAATCGTCAGAGTCGCTATTTGTCTGGTATTGGATTCTGAGGAGATTCAGGTGAGCATATTGTGACCTAGAGTTTGAAGTCCTGTTAAAAAAAGATGTTAAAGATCAAGGGTAACAGACTAAACTCTATCTAAGGCCTCAAAACTAAACAATCTCCTATATGACCAAATTCATATATGATTGAGAAAACTCTCCAGAAGAGGAATAAAACAAGCCAGACAAGGCAGCAAGGCAGAAGAATTAGAGCTTAATAAGGCAGTAGTGTCAGTTCACACAAAACTCTGGCTAGTAAACTCTAGGAAATAGAATTGGTGTTTCACACCTAGCAAAAGCTGCCCCATATACCTTGGAGCGCGCGCGCGCGCGCGCGTGTGTGTGTGTGTGTGTGTGTGTGTGTGTGTGTGTGTGTGTGTGTGTGTGTATAGGAAGCAGGAGACATGATTCCCTGGGGGATAATTGCAATTTTCCAGAGAAATCTGCTATAAGTTACCTGCCAGTGTCCACAATAGATGGGAGCAGGGATTTGGCTCCCACATTCATAACATACCATAGTCAAGTCTACCAGAGAGTAGCTAACTCTCAAATCCTAAATTGCCATATTCACAAAACATACAAAACATAATCTTTACAACTAATTCCTCACTCCCCCCCCCCCCCGCTTGTAAAATGAACTGGAGCCAGTTCAGGCCCAAGTTCTGTTGCTGTCAGAATTTTAGATGCCATACTTTTCTTATTATTGTGTGCAATTACAAAATTTTCATTATATTAAATGAAACCTTTTAGAGGTTAGCCTCTTAATGCAAAAAAATTAATCTTTAATCTTTTTCTTGGGTATCAGATTTCTATATTCTGAGTATCTCTATTTTGCAGTCTTGTCTCCTCTTTGTTTTGTGACCACACATGGTAGTGCCTAAGGATAACTGCTAGCAAGGCCCTGCGGACTTTATGGAATGCCAGGGATCAAATCCAGGATTACTGCATGCAAACCAAAGCACTATTTACTGTATTATATCTCTTCATGACTCTTTTCAACCACATTTCAACATAAGTTTTTAAGGATGTTTTTTAAATAATTTTTACAGTAGAATTCTCTGACTGTTTGATAAATTATGAAGAAATTTATATTCTTAAACAATATTTTCTCCCATACCTTCTCCCTCTCATCTGTCTCTGTCTCTTTCTCAAGCCCACCTGTTTCACTATCTGTGTGTATTCTTTCCAAATATGTTTTTCCCTTGGAAAATTAATAATAGGTTTTAAATGTATGTTTAAATGACTAATATGAGGCTATTGAACACATTATCAGAACAAAGATACAATGCAAACTTTTAATTTTAACTCACATATGGTGATGGAAAAGTATTTTTAAGTGTTAGTTGACTTAGTGCTTCTCTACACAATGATTATAAATAATGATTTGTAATGATGACACTAAAATCATCAAAATAATTTCAATAATTCTAAATTTAGAAGTGCTTTGATATTTGTTTATGACATGAAAAGCCATCTCACTAATACATATACATAAATATTCTTGAATTTTAAGCAAAGATAATTTTATTCTCAATTACATTTCTTTATTGTATCTATTATATGTCCTTTACATATGTCTTTAAATGTTTATGTAATTGAAAATTGATATTAAAATTTTCTAACAAGTTTTACCAAAGAGCAATATTTTTTCTTTTGAAAAATGAATGATATCACTTGATGGAGAGGGCCATGTGTTAGATCAAATCAGACAGATAAAAGTAACCACAGAAGTAAGTGGGTAGCAATTTGCTAAATGAGATACATTTCTAAGTATGTGTGTGTGTGTGTGTGTGTGTGTGTGTGTGTGTGTGTGTGTGGTGGGTGGACACTGATTTATTTAAAAAAATTGTAATCCCCCCAAAATAATTTTATAACCTCTGCCTAAAGGTATGAACTTTTATAAAGCCTGAGCAGTCTAGGCCATTATAAAATATTAACTCATTTAATAGAATTGCTATAACACAGACACCATTTTTCTCCAAATGCAATTACTATATTAAAATCAGTAATTACATTGTTATTTTTAAAATAACAACAACTATACATCATTAAGAGTTCTAGAATTCACTTTACTCACTGGCATACTTAAGAAAGTATCAAAATAAAAACTGCATGAAACAGCAATTGATAAGCAAAATAAATTCTGCATAGCAAATGTAAGGGAAGTTACAGTTGACCTCAGAATAAGCTCATATTTAAAATTAGTGTGTTATATATTAAGATAATTAAATGTTATTAAAATGCACAGCAGATAACTAATAAAGCTGAAAGGATAATAAAATAACATTATTTAAGAAAAATGTCAACTTAGTATACTAATATTACTGGAATTTAGATAAACTTTTAGGATGAAGGTGAAGAAAAATAATATATTTCACATCAGTATAGAAAACTGTAAATACTACATATTTTAAATAATTAAATACAGAAATTTAAGTGATAATAAAATTGAAAATTTCTATTAATAAGAAAATTGTTAGATAGTATTAATTTAATTAAGGTGACTAGAAACATTTTCTGTTTTTTTTTTTTTTAGCCACACCTGGTGATGCTCAGAAATCACTCCTGGCTTAGGGGACTATATGGGACGCCTTGGGATTGAACCATAGTCCATCTTAGGCTAGCACCAGCAAGGCAGACACCTTACCACTCATCACCACTGCTCCAATGACTAGAAACTTTAAGAAAAAATAAAACTATTCATTATTGAAATTCTGTATCATCAAAAATGTATGTCTGAATTTTTTGCAACGTAAAGAAATTTTGAGTCCTATATAAAAAGAGCAAAGGGCATAAATTATTAAAGTTTTATCATATTAAAAGAATAATTACATTGAGAATCTAAAACCCTCTCTATTAAAATTGGAAAATTTTATGAAAGATTTTCAAGTTATATTAAATAAAAAATGCAAAACATGTATTTAAATTTCCAGCAAATAAAATTAGTGGCTGTATCTTAAATATATTTCTGATGCAGTACAGCATCAGAAAAATTATCAAAGTAGTACTTCACATTAAAATATCTTAATGAGGATAAAAAGTATCTGCTCACTTCAAAAGATAAAAAAAGACACTTAGATAATTCAGAAGCCAAAAAAATGTCTCTAGAAGTTTCCTCTATTAAATTAAAGAAAGAACTATTATCTCTTATTATATCTTATTATTCAACAATATGCAAGAGTTACTAGCTAATGTACTATAAAATCACATGCTCCACACATGTCAAGTTTGTTTTAAAAACCATCTGAGAACAAAAAATACAGTATTATTATGGAGAGAGAATTGGAGAATACATAATGGTACTGGTTCAACACCTGGCAGTGCTTGGAAGATTTTTCATGCTGAGGATTGATCTGGAATTCCAAAACCCACAGGAATGGCAAGCACCTTAATCCCTAAACTATCTCCTTGACTCAGAGAAAAATCTTTATTAAGACACTTTTGAATGAAGAGATTTCTTCTACTCCCTTTTTTTTATTAGAACATCAGTAATTGCTTCTGAGAGGTATTGTTACAATTCTGAGAAAAATCACAAAACGGAAAAGTATTTATGAAAATGTGACATGATAGAAATAAATGATATTGAAGATCTAAAAAGGACACTCTTTGGAATATTTATGTCTACAACAACACCAACAACAAACATGTAGATTTAAAACCAGATTCTTACTGTGGAGGAAAGTCAAATCAATTCCTGGTATAGTAAAAACTCAAACATCATATGACATTACAAAAATTTTAAATATATTATGATATAGCATCTTTATGATTCAGATATAGATGGATATGTCTTTAAAGATACAGAAACAGGACACATACAATTTTAAATTTTACATTTTTATTAAAAAAAGATACCAGGTACAGATAGTACAGCAAGTAGGGTTCTTTGTTTTTCATGTGACAGACTTTTTTTGTACCTGACACCCCATAAGGTCCACCAAACTTGCCAGTAATGATTCCTGAGCAAGCAAAAGGAGTAAGACCTGAGAGCCTCTAGGTGTGGCCCTCAATTCCATAAATATATAATGATACCAAACTAAGATTAAAATAATGTATTACTCAGAAGATTTACAACTTTGACAAACACATACTAATATTCATATAGAAAATCTACAAACACATAAATCTTAACTGCCAGTTTTATTTCATTTTTAACACATGGACGAATACTGAGAACAGAAGTGATGGCAAATATATGAAGAAATAGAAAATGTTAAACTGTTGGTGGGAGTATAAGTTGGTACAAATCTTTGGAGGACAATTTGGCTTTATCTATGAATATGTCCATGAATCATGTGTTTATAATCTGAAATTCTCCAGCCATTACATTTCCAAATGTATTCCTTAGAGAAAATTAAATATGTCAGGGAAGCATTTATTGTGTTTATATTAGTAAAATTTACTATGTCAATATTTTAGTGTCATAAAATTGGGTAAATTGTGGATTGACTTGACTACAGGTTGTTTTTAAAAATAAGAGAGGCAAAACCAAGAACACTATCTACAGGATTGATTAAAACAACAGTGATGAAATAGAACTTCTAGAACTGTAAACAAAGACGTCATCCTAGGCTCCATTCTATACCTGTGCAAAGACCAAGAGTTCTAACTACAAAAGCCTGATTTTATTATTCACGATGGAGCGGAAAGTTTTCAGACACCATCAAAGGACCAAGGGGAGAGTAAAAGAACACGTACGGAGCCTGTAGTTATTCCCATGACACTATACTTCAAGAGTGGAGAAACCCTGTATCTCATAGGCCAAGAGAATTCCCTTTCTAATTTCCCCAATATTTAATGTGCCTATGCAAGAAAAAATAATAGAGAGAAGCACAAATTAACATTTTCTTTCTTTCTTTTTTTTGGGTTTTGTTATTGTTGTTATTGTTTTTCTTTTTTTCCCACTTTTTTCTTTTCCTGTTTTCTTTTTTCTTTTTTTGTGCTTTGTTTTGTTTTTATTTTAGGACTGCAGTTATTTTGTGATTGTTGTCTTTATTGTTGTGGTGCTTTTCGAGATTTTTGTTTTATTTTTTTTCTTTCCTTCTACCAGAACCTCATAACTTGAACCATCTTGTTCTGTCTCACAAATTGAGGAGTAAATAATGGATGGTAACAAGACCAAACAGTCTTATGAACATTAAGTAGAAACAAAAAACAATCAGACTTAAACACCAAATCTAAAGCCAATGACAACAGAATCAATGCCCCATTTACAACAAACTAGACACAGAGGAGACCACTTATACTGGCAGCCCGGTGGGAGAGGGGTAAGGGTGGGGGGAGTATGGGATGCATGCTGGGAACAGGGGTGGAGGGAGGACAACACTGGTGGTGGGAATACCCTTGATTCAATGTCAGTATGTACCAAAAATATTATGATGAAAGATTTGTAATCCACTTTGGTCAAAATAAAAATTATAAAAATAAAAAAATAAGAGAGATAATAGGTAAAAAAAATGTTACAGCAGTCTCATAGATACCACCTGGGTTTGCATCCAAGAATTCAACATTAAAGACTTTGAGAACCTCTGGGTGGTGCCCTAAAGTCTCTCCAACATGGCCAAGATAGTCTAGTTAATCTTTTGCACTCTAAGGTCAGAGAATACTAGGTCTCTTCAGTTAATCATTTGACCCTCTTATTAGAGAATCAATCAATTGATAGTAAGGTTCTACCCTCCTGACCACCACTTGAGAAACTTAATTAAAAAACTGATGAACAATAACAAAAAATTGTAACTGAATTTTATGTATAGGGTATATGACTATTTAATGAAATGCCAACAGTTGACTGAGTTACACATAATTTTTTCTATATGTCACTTTTATAAATAAAATTGGAAGTTAAGGACTAATTTAAAATCATTGTAAAAGTAACATTTTTGTTTGTTTTGTGCCCCAATAAAAGTTGACCAGGAATTACCTCTGTTTCTGCATTCAGCACTCCCTCGACATAAGGGGTCCATATAGGCTGTAGAGATTGAGCCCAGGTAGGCCACCACTTGCAAGGCAAGTTTCCTACCTGTACTATCTCTCTGGTTCTGAAAGTAACAATTTTTAACAGTAAATAAATTAGCCTTTTTTTCTTTATTCATGTTTCTTCACAGATATGTATTTTGCTTTCCAAAATGAATAACAATATAGCTTTACCTATTTTTTTTCATTTTCTTTCTCAAGCTAATCCTTAAATAAACTTTTAAATCAAGTTAAAAAAAAACATGGAGACAATAATTTTTCCATGAGTAATCACTAATCAGTTTTTCACAGTCAGGTACTGGAATAAACATTTTGCAAAATCAGAATACATGCATATAAACATTTATGAGAAAGAAGAAATAATCAAGTTGAATGTAGTATATTCTTTTTTTTTTTTTTTTTGGTTTTTGGGCCACACCCTGTGACGCTCAGGGGTTACTCCTGACTATGCGCTCAGAAGTTGCTCCTGGCTTCTTGGGGGACCATATGGGATGCCGGGGGATCGAACCGCGGTCCGTCCTAGGCTAGCGCAGGCAAGCCTTACCTCCAGCGCCACTGCCCGGCCCCAGTATATTCTTAAAGTCGGACAAAAATATTAAGTTACCCTTAGTAGAATTTTCAGAATTACCTACAGTAAAATATAGTCTGAAGAACTTGAAGAGATGAATTTAGCTTTTTTATTAATCCTTTTTTTAGTTAAATAGCATCATTGAATACCACGTTGGGTAGATATATTGCCCTTCCTTGAGGAATATGCTAACTTCAAAGAACACTCTATCTTTTGCTAAAATCTATTATTCAATTCGGAACTAAAAACAAAACAAGAAACACTGGATTCTAATATTCTGTCTTTAGAAATGAGCGAATCAGTAAATTTTATAACAAGTTAGTTTTTGTTTGCTTTTGTGTCATAACCACAGGAACTAAGGGGGTCACTCCTGGTGTCAAGGATTGACCCCCAGCAATCAACCCGTAGCATTCTCTCTCGAGCACTTGCTACATTGTTTGACCTCACATTTCAGTTCCTCGGGAAAACCTTTATTGTAGTGATCACTATTAGAGCCTTTTACTTCTCTATGGGAACATTTTTCACATTAACTCTATGCTCCACGTAGGTAGTGTTTGCATTTGTTCACTTTTGAAAGTTCAGTTACTACCTTTCAGAGTGTCTGAAATATGTGAAGTATTTTCAAAGCAGTTTACAGAACTAACTCATTTAATCATTGTAGCAACTCTATAAAATGAATTTATTATCTGCCCTAGTTTTAGATGAAACAAAGGCAATAAGTTAAACAGCTTGACCTCTCCTAACAACAAAGATTGAATTCCCAAGAATAAGGGTTGCCCCTGAGGAACAACTACTATAAAATGAGCCCTTTCCATTAGAGAAAAACAATAACAACCCCGCTGAAGCTTTAGAAAAAAATACAAATAAAACAAACAACAAAAGAGAAGTCAATAGAGAACGTAAGAAAATATCTAGGCAAAAGAATATTGATCAGTGTGCAAATTATTACTAATATGAAGAAAGCCACCAAAATTAGATAGTCCCTAATCAAGTTTTATTGCTTGGGTGCTGTTTCTCAAGGGCAGGTGAAAGGAGGGTTAAATAACAACTACCAAAAGTCTGCAGTTTGCTTAATTAAAGAGGCAATGATGAGTGTTAGGAGTCCATAGTGCTAAAAGGTATGAAACCTAGTAACAGAGAAGGCATTCTTAATCTCTGAGGAATTCTTAAGTTTCAAGTTGATTGCCTGAAGATAAATCTGCTTGAGTATAGGAAACTCTAAGTGGTTCTACTTAGAACTACTGAAACTAAAAGAAAGCACTACTGCCATACAGTAAGTTTAATGGAATCATTGCAAATATTTGCAAACAGCTAGAAATCATTTTATTTTTTTCACTTGGTGAATACTTCAGGGTTTATATCAAGGACTCGGGAGATATCTTATATGTGTTGCCTACATAAGCCTAGAGGACAAGGATGCTAGGTGAATCTTGATATCCAACTCTCACTCTCTCTTGCTCTCTTCATCTCTGTCTGTCTGTTTGTCTGTCACTCTTACACACACACACACACACACACACACACACACACATACACACACACACACACAAACAACACTCTTAGGATTTATCTGCCAATAACTTTTGTCATCATAATTTACCCAAACTCTTTGAAGAAAAAATAAAGTATAGCCTAGCAACCAATATATAAGCAATAATTTTTATTAGTCAAGAAAACCAAAAATGACATTTTTTAAAGAAAATGGGCCTTTTTTTTCAGAATATCGTCAATAAAAATATATCCTGAATTGACAAGTTGAGAAAATAACATAAGATGATTTTTAGTTTTAAAGATTTGAATGAAAAATATATAAAAGTTAAAATTATATTTTCACTTTTTTACATATAAGAAGAACAAGAAAAATTAAAATTTCAATTATTAATAATGAGCTTGGTTTTTTGTTATCAGTTATATTTAATACCAACTAGGAAAATATTGGTATTGATAGAAAAAATAAGAAAAAAGAAAAGAGATAGAGCAATAGCTACTATCTAAAAAAGAGATCTGAATTTTATTATAAAACTATGACCAAGTAGGTGGAAAGGATTTGGAGGAAAGAGGTGTAATGTATGTGATATAAGAAAAGTGGTTGAAGTTCTTTGTACTCTGGTGCTGATGAGCTGGAGTAACTGAGTTCAACAACAACAAAAAGATTAATCGAGGCTTGCTCTTCAAGCCTCTATTCTCCTCAATACATATCTCAATTGATTCTCTCTCTATTACTTTGATTGCTTTTTCTACTCTGGAGAAGTTCATGTTCTCTCTTGAGCACACATTTTCTCTCTTCTTTCCCATTCTCATTTTTCTAAGTTTAAAGAAAAATCTATCTTGCTTCACCAAATGAATTTAAATAAAATAAAATGAACATAAAGAAAATAATATTGAACAAAATGAAAAAATAAATTTCATCTACCTATGCAATTGCAAATAAAGATCAATCCATGACCCAATTGTTAAAAGCCACTCAATTTACCTGGGGGCTGCAGGAGGCAAAGTTAAGGTGATCCTTGAGTGCAAAGTCAGTAGTAAGTGTTGAACACTGGGGGGTGTGACCCAAACAACTAAAACAAAACAAAACAAAAAAGATTCCTCTAGGGCAGGGCCACAAAATGTTGTATGGAGGGCTGTTTGCGACCCGTGGGCCGTGAGTTTGAGACCCCATGAACATAATTGAGACAAGGAGTCCAGAAACATTTGGAAAATAAGAGAAATATGTACATATGAATAAGAAAACATGTTAAACACATTGTAAGACTAGATAGATATTTACGAATTTGTTATATAAATACACAGATCTAAGGTGTTTTTTGTTTGTTTTTTGGGTCACACCCAGCAGCGCTTAGGGATTACTCCTAGCTCTGTGCTCAGAAATAACTCCTGTCAGGCTCGGGGGACCATATTGGATGTCGGGATTCGAACCACCATCCTTCTGCATGTAAGGCAAATGCCCTAACTCTATGCTATCTCTCCAGCCCCAGATCTAAGATTTTTATGAAATTATTGGATGTGTCTATAAACAGATAAAAAGTAGTATGTCATTTTACTTGTGACACATTCTGAGAAGTGCATTATTAAGCAATCATGTGCAAACATAGAATATACATCCATTACACTTGATATCAGATAGGTATCTGATATAATCTATTGGGACAAGCATCTTATACTGAGTCCTTTGTTGTCAAAAATGTTCTTAAGTGATAAATGACTACATATATACAATATAATATTCAGTTGTAAGAAAGAAAAGAGTCTTATTGTTAATATTAGCAGATATATTTTGAAACTTTATGTTAGCAGAAAAATTCAGAAGAATACATATAAGTATTTCATAATAGAATTTACATCTAAATTATAGAACTTATAAAAATAGAGCAGACTGATGGCTGAGAAAGTGGAAAGATTGGAAAGAATTTTATTAAAGGACCAATTTTCAATTGGCACACAAGGAGCCTCTCACCTAAAAGCATTTAAACTGATCCAGGGAGGTGGTAGTAGCCCGAGCTGCAATTGGAACTTGTTTTTGTTTCTTTGTTTAATGGAGGTATATTTGATGAAGTGTACTGAGTACTTTTCTGGAAATGAACATTAAGATTAAGTAAATTGACAATCTTTACATTACACTGTGTAATCTAAAAACAGAGCTCTAGAGATTCATAGATCTAATCAATTTTTAAATCTGTAAATATATAAATATATAAAATATATAGTATATATAAAGATTGTATAGAATAATATCTCTAGAAATGTAAGAAATGTAACTGGAAAAAGAAAAGATCCTCTTCTGTGATGCAAAGATATTAACTCAAAGATTAGATTAAAAAAAGTTCACCATTGTGTACAAATTTGTATCATAAAAATTATGGATCATATTTTTGTTGTTGGTGAAAATTACCAAGCAGAACTAAGGGTAATTCCTAGTCTACACCTAGGAAAACTTGGAGATGACCGGGAACACATCTGACAGTACTCAGGGAAGTATGTGATGCCAGGGAGATATTGGGTTTTGGTACAAGCAAGAATGTGACCAAGATTCCTGAACTATCTTCCCAGCCCCTCATGTTCCCATTTCTGAAAAAATAGATATGTAACCAAATGATAAGAATAAAATGAGTTTCTATTTTATCTTTAACTTTACCCTAATTGTGTAAATTATGATAAATGAAATTTTATACACTATATATAAAATGAATATATCTGAACATTATCATCTATTGTACCTTGCATTTATTTGATGAAAATTTCTAGTTTATGCAAATACTATAATGTATAAATTCTTAATTTGTTACCATAAAATAGCATCATGACACATGGTTTGCTCCAATTATTTTAATATATTTTATAATGGCTACTCTTAGGCCTTTGTATATTTGGACTACAGTTAAGTTTACATTAATTAGAAATGGTAAATTTTGTACATATTTTTGCTTTGTGAATAATTGTGCAATAAAAATTTAGAATGCATGAATTTTATTTGTTGCAGGTAAAAACTGTAACAACTATGTCAAGGATTCTAATTAAGGATATTCTGTACAGTATTTATAACACTTAGATTATCAGCAGACACTCCCATCTGTTTTTCTAGTCCTTCATACTGACTCAGATATAAAATATTAAACAAATTACTATTGTTTTAATGTGATAAAACTAATTTTGTGTCAGCAATTAAGAATCTTTCATGATACAGATTATTCTGATAAAGTCAAATAGATAATTTGGTTATCTGCATTACGTTTAATGTATTAAAATATGAAAGGTTATATTAATACTTCAATGGAAAAGGGAGTGAGGCATGAAATTGCATAAAGTGCCTAGAAAAATGTTCTTAAAAATGATTTTTGGTAAGTAACATAGCTTAAAAAATTAAAATCAAGTTTTATTCCAAAGACTTGAAATTTGTGTTATCTGGATGGAAAAATATCTACCAAAATATCACCTTATCTCAACACATGACGACAATGGTCTGTGGATTCTGAAGCCAATTAGAGAATATTTTTACTTCCTTTTTTTTCATTGAAAATTAGTTTATCTGATTAAGAAATTAAAACTCCTTATATCTTGTAATTTAAATTTTGTTGTTATAAAATAGTACAAATTTATTAAAAACTCAAATTATCATGTCTTGTTTTACTAAGTAGTAGTTTATAATTGTTACTTTATTATACATTTTTCTTCTAAAAATTTTCCTGTTTTATGTGATATTTTGATTTATGTTATAAGTGATGATATAATTTATGAAGTTAATACTTGGTTTGAAATTGAACATTTAAGACTGGATTACATCAGCATTCCTGCGGTGATCCTGCCTGCTTCAGAGCTGCCTGAGACTGGATTTCATCTGCATTCCTGCTGGTGATCCTGCCTGCTTCAGAGGTGGGTCGGAACACACACACACTGATTCCTGCTGGTTTCTGCCAGGAGTCAGAAAGGTGCAGAAGCCATCTTGGGTCATGCTATTTTCAGCTGCCTGCGACTGGATTTCATCAGCATTCCTGCCAGTGATGCTGCCTGCTTCAGAGGTGAATGTCAATATTCTGGGTGACCCTGGAAACCACAGTGAAGGTTTTGGAGGCTTCAAGCTCGTTCACCTTTGTCAGTAACAGGATGGGAAGCCCTAACCATCTGAGGAGATTACCCATTTCAGACTAGGATTAAAGTTCTAAAGGATTTCTGGGAACTCAGATGCCAGCACACCTATCTGCCTGTCTTCTATGCTGTGCTGCATTTTCGACCTGATTTCATTCTGTGTGTGGCACATATGTGTATGGCTCGCCATCCATGGAGCCTACCATGGAGGTGAGTTTACACACCCAGAAAGGGGAAGCCGGTGAACTCTGCAGGAACTCAGATGCCAGCACCTCCATCTGCCTGTCTTCTGTGCTGTGCTACATTTTTGGCCTGATTTTATCCTGTGTGTGGCTCTTCTGCAGAGGGCTCACCTTCCCGGAACCTTCCCTGGAGGTGAGTTTGCACACCAAGAAAGGGAGGAGCCAGAGGAGCACTACAACTCTGCTTCACTTTGCAGCCATGCAGTTCATTATAGCCAATGAATAAAACCACAAGAAGTAGAAAAACCCACAATACAAGTGTGACAAAGCGGAAACAATGCAGGCCAGCACCAGACATAGAGAATGACAATGGCAACTCTGATGACTTGAACATGACCAACCAACTAGTCAGTCTCCCAGATAAGGAGTTTAGAGTCGCAATATGGAAAATGTTCAAAGAACTCAAAGAAAGTATAGAAGAGAACACTAATAAGAATCAAAGAATATAAAGATAAAAATCAGAAAACTCCAAATTGAAATTTCAGGTCAAATAACAGGTCTGAAAAACTCAGTAGATGAATTGAAGAAAAACATGGTTGAGCTTTCTCATGGGTTAACAGCAACTGAGGATAGAATTAGTACACTGGAAGATGAGATGAATAACAATTCCATACAGCAGAAGAAATTGGAAAAAACCTTAAAGCAAATGATCAAACAATGGAAAAATTACTCAAAGAATGGGAACAGATGAAAATAGAAGTCTATGATAAGCTCAACAGAAACAACTTGAGAATCATTGGAGTCCCAGAGACTCAGGAAGAAAATCTCCAGGAAGAATCAATTGTCAAGAACATCATTAAAGAGAAACTACCAGAGCTAAAGAATACATGCAATCAAATCCTGCATACCCGAAGAGTACCAACTAAAAGAGATCCCAGAAAAAAACACCTCAAGACACATGCTAGTCACAATGACAATTCCCACAGATAGACACAGAATTCTGAAAGCAGCAAGATTGAAAAGAGAAATTACATTCAATGGAACATCCTTGAGATTTACTACAGACACGTCACTGGAGACACTCAAGGCCAGAAGGCAGTGGTGGACATAGTGACAAAACTCAATGAAATAAATGCTTCTTCTAGAATAATGCACTGAGCAAAACTCACTTTCAGGTTTGAAGGAAAAATACATGGTTTCACAGACAAACAACAGCTCAGAAAATTTACAGACTCAAAACCATTCTTAAAAGAAAAACTGAACAGCCTACTTTAAGACAAGACTGACCAACAGACACACCAAACTTTGATATAAAGATGGCACAAACTCCCAGGACAATTCTTTCTCTCAAAATCAATGGACTAAATGCACCAGTCAAGAGACACAGAGTGGCTAAATGGATAAAAAAATCAATCCAACCTTCTGCTGCCTACAAGAAACACACCTGAATAGTCAGAACAAATATATACTCAAAATAAAAGGCTGGAGGAAAATCATCCAAGCAAATAATACCATAAAAAAGCTGGAGTGGCCATACTAATATCAGATGATGCAAATGTTATACTTCAGAAAATTGTAAGGGACAAAGATGGACATTTTGTATTAATCAAGGGATACGTACAGCACGAAGAAATCACTCACCTACACATATATGCACCGAATGAGGGGCCAGCAAAGTATTTAATAAAATTGTTGACAAATCTGAAAAATAATATCAATAACAACACAATAATTGTGGGAGACTTCAACACGGCACTGTCAACACTTGACAGGTCTACCAGACTGAAACCCAACAAGAATATACTAGACCTGAAAAGAGAAATGGAAGAAAGAGGCCTAGTAGATATATACAGGACACTCCACCCCCAGAAGCCTAGATACACATTCTTCTCTAATGTACATGGGACAATCTCCAGGATAGACTACATGCTAGCACATAAAACATACCTCCTTAATATCAAGAGTATAGAAATTTTGCAGGCTACCTTCGCCGACACAAGGCCCTGAAATTATATGTGAACTAAATAGGGACACAT
Source organism: Suncus etruscus (assembly GCF_024139225.1). Classification (NCBI taxonomy): domain Eukaryota; kingdom Metazoa; phylum Chordata; class Mammalia; order Eulipotyphla; family Soricidae; genus Suncus; species Suncus etruscus. The sequence goes on from NC_064851.1 coordinate 134,473,820, forward strand.
AAGAAAAATTTTAATACCTGGAAGTTAAACAGCCTAATACTGAATAACCAGTGGGTCCAAGATGAGATCAAAAAGAAAATAAAAACTTTCCTGAAAACAAATAACAATGGAGACACAAACTTTCAGAACCTATATAACACAGCAAAAACAGTACTGAGAGGAAAATATATAGCTTTGCAAGCACACATCAGGAAAGAAGAAGGGGCATACCTGAATAGCTTAATGACACAACTCATAGAATTAGAAAGTACTAAAAAAAAGGACCCAAAAAATAGAGAGACAGAGGGAAATAACAAAGCTGAGATCAAAAATCAATGAAGTGGAAACCAAAAAAATAACCCAAAAGATCAACAAAAGCAGAAGTTGGTTCTTTGAAAAATTAAACAAGATTGATAGACCACATGCAAAACTAACAAAGAGAGAGAGAGAAATTTGATAACTCGTATTAGGAATGAAAAAGGAGAGATCACTACTGATATGGTAGAGATTCAAAGGGTAATCAGAAACTACTTTTAGAAACTCTATGCCACTAAAAATGAAAACCTGAAAAAATGGATAAATTTTTAGACTCTTTTATAATCTTCCATGGTTGAATGAAGAGGATGTAGCATATCTAAACACACCCATCACTATTGAGGAAATAAAGACAGTAATCAAATGTCTGCCCAAATACAAAATCCCAGGCCCAGATTGATTTACTAATAATTTTTCTCATACCTTTCGAGAGGAACTACTACCAATCCTGGCAAGACTCTTTTATGAAATCGAAAAAACAGGAACACTTCAAAATAGCTTTTATGAAGCCAACATCACCTTGATACCTAAACCAGACAGAGATGCTACCAAAAAAGAAAATTACAGACCAATATCGCTGATGAATACAAATGCAAAGATCCTCAACAAAATCCTGGCAAATAGGATTCAATACCTCAATAAGAAGATCATCCACTACAATCAAGTAGGTTTCATCCCAGGAATGCAAGGCTGGTTTAACATCTGTAAATCTATCAACAAAATACACAACATCCACACAAGAAAAATAAAAATCACTTGATAATATCAATAGAGGCAGAGAAAGCATTTGATAAGGTCCAACACCCATTCTTGATCAAAACTCCCAGCAAGATGAGAATGGAAGGAACATTTCTCAATATTGTTAAGGCCATGTACTACAAGCCAGAGGCAAATATTGTCCTCAATGGAAAAAAACTGAAAGCCTTTTTTCTAAATTCTGGCACAAGACAAGGCTGTCTTCTCTCACCACTCCTATTCAACATAGCACTGGAAGAATGTGCTGTAGCAATTAGGCAAGGAAAATATATATGTAGGGAATCCAGATAGGAAAGAAGACAAGCTCTTGCTCTTTGTAGATGACATGATACTCTACTTAGAAAACCCAAAGTCTCTATGAAAAAGCTGCTAAAAAAAATAGATTCAGATTGCAAGGTGGCAGGCTACAAAATTAACACACAAAAAATCAATGGCCTTTATATACACCAATAGTAATAAGGAAGAAATAGACATTAAGAAAACAACCCCATACACAATAGTTCTACACAAAGTCAAATATCTTGGAATCAACTTGACCAAAAATGTGAAGGACCTATACAAAGAAAACTATAAAACTCTGCTCTAAGAAATGAGAGGACACGTGGAAATGGAAGCACATACTCTGCTCATGGATGCAGGATTAACATCATTAAAATGGCAATACTCCCCAAAGCATTGTACAAGTTTAATGCGATTCCTCTAAAGATACCCAGAAATTCTTCAAAGAAGTAGATCAAGCACTTTTGAAATTAATTTGGAACAATAATCACCCTAGAGTAGCTAAACCAATCATTGGGAAAAGAATATGGGAAAAATTACTTTCTCCAACTTTAAACTGTACTACAAAGCAATAGTTATCAAAACAGCATGGTATTGGAATAAAGACAGGCCCTCAGATCTGTGGAATAGGCTTGAATTCTCAGAGAATGTTCCAGACATACAATCATCTAATTTTTGATAAAGGAGCAAGAAATACTAAATGGAGCATAGAAAGCCTCTTCAACAAGTGGTGTTGGCACAACAGGCTAGACACTTGCAAAAAAAAATCGAACTTAGACCCCCAGCTAACATCATGTATGAAAGTTAAATCCAAATGGATGAAAGACCTCGATATCAGACCTGAAATCATAACATATATAGAACAACACTTAGGTAAAACACTTCAGGACATTGAGACTAAAGGCATCTTCAAGGAGGAAACTGCACTCTACAAGCACGTGAAAACAGAGATTAATAGATGGGAATATATTAAACTGAGAAGCTTCTGCACCTCAAAAGAAATAGTGCCCAGGGTACAAGAGCCCCCACTGAGTGGGAGAAACTATTCACCTAATACCCATCAGAAGAGTGGCTAATCTCCAAAATACACAAGGCACTGACAGAAATTCACAAGAAAAAAAAATCTAATCCCATTAAAAAATGGGGAGAAGAAATGGACAGACACGTTGACAAAAAAGAAATACAAATGGCCAACAGACACATGAAAAAATGCTCCACATCACTAATCATTAGGGAGATGCAAATCAAAACAACTATGAGGTACCACCTCACACCCCAGAGATTGGCACACATCACAAAGAATGAGAACAAGCAGTGTTGGTGGGGATGTGGAGAGAAAGGAACTCTTATCCACTGCTGGTGGGAATGCCATCTAGTTCAACCTTTATGGAAAGCAATATGGAGATTCCTCCAAAAACTGGAAATCGAGATCTCATATGGCCCAGCTATACCACTTCTAGGAATATACCCTAAGAACACAAGAATACAATACAAAAATCCCTTCCTTACACCTATATTCATTGCAGCACTATTTACCATAGCAAGACTCTGGAAACAGCCAAGATACCCTTCAACAGATGAATGGCTAAAGAAACCGTGGTATATATACACAATGGAATATTATGCATCTATCAGGAGAGATGAAGTCATGAAATTTTCCTATACATGGATGTACATGTATATTATTATATATATTATATATATATTATAATATCACTATTATGCTGAGTGAAATAAGTCAGAGAGAGAGAGTGAAAGATGCAGAATGGTCTCACTCATCTATGGGTTTTAAGAAAAATGAAAGACATTCTTGCAATAATAATTTTCAGACACAGAAGAGAAAAGAACTGGAAGTTACAGCTTACCTCATGAAGCTCATCACAAACAGAGATGAATTTAGTTAGAGAAATAACTACGTTTTGAACTATCCTAATAATAAGAATGTAGGAGGGAAATAGAAAACTTGTCTAGAGTACAGGCGGAGGTTGGGTGGGGAGGAGAGAGTTTTGGGACATTGGTGATGGAAATGTTGCACTGGTGATGGGTGGTGTTCTTTACATGACTGAAACCCAAACACAGTCATGTATGCAATAAAATTGTTTAAATAAAAAAAGAAATTGAACATTTATATAATTTTGTAGAAAAAATAACAACTTAGAATTTATTACTTCTAAGTCGACTTAAAAATTGGGCTGCCCCTAGCTGTGATCAGGAATAACTCCTGTGGTATTTTGGAGATCATATTTGATAATGGGGATCACAACCGAGTTAGCTTCATGCAAGTTAAGCTTCTTATACACTGTACTACTGCTCTAAGCACAAAATAGACATTACAAGATACATAAATTAAAACATGTTTTAGGATTGGATAATATTTATTCTAATTTATATCTGCTACAATAGCAAGGATCTATGAGCTATTGTCAGTGATCGGTAATAATATTTAACCACTGCAATTATTTACTGAGTTACAGTTCTTTTTATTGACTTGAGTTTTGGTGGCACTTAGATTAACAAAAAACATAATTGTCTGAAAATGTTGTTTAAAATTGGAGGCACAATGGGATAAGCCTACCCAACCCAGTTTTGATACCAGCATAGAGCCTGCAAGGAGTGATTTCATTGCAAGTAAATCGTGATTGTGTTGGATGTGGCCCTCAAAACAAAACAAAACAAAACAAAACACTATCACTCAGATATTTGTACTTTTCTTGTTTTAAATAATTTGGAGTATAGTTAAGCACATTCAATCTACACTTCCATTTAGTCATGACTTTAATACAAATGCTAAATAATAATTATTAACATTAAATCAATAATAATTGATCATAAATAATTTCAGAAAACATTTTAGGTACATGACTGATTGAAATATTAATTTTTGGAAAAATACACAAATATTCTTGGCAGGGAATATTTAGAGCCTTATTTAAAAAGATATTGAGGAAATAGGAGGCTAGGTGGCTTCCCTCACACACACACAGACACACACACACAAACCAAATATAAAAAATCTTAAACTTTATTTTTGAGAACTGGAGATGAGACTCCCAAACAATTCTCAGCGAGCATGGGAATCACTCCTGGTGATACTTGGATAATTCGGAACAACAGATAAATGTTGAGTGATGCTAATTGATGTTGGTAGTGGTAAGAGGGGCTATGCACTCCCTGGAGGTTCCACATTCAAAGCATTCACTTCACCCCATTATTTTTCTCTCTAGCTCCTACAATAGTACCTTTAAGGGGCAAATTTTCAAATATAATGCTTAATAAAAATATATCACATTTCCTATTAATCTATTCACTAGGATTTTACATCAAATTTTGACTTTATGCATTTTGAATTACATGTTATATATATCAAGTTTATATGAAAATAAGTTTGATACACATTCCTATACATTTTTATATATTATGTTTTTTTTCTTACATCAGATGAGTAGGAAAACTCATTAGTTCTTTAACAGCATTGTATTCTTTATATGAGTAATTAAATTTAATGGTGGTGTCAGAAGTTTCAATAAGATAAGATCTTTGCTCCATAATAGGTAATTACTAATTACAGAAAGGTTAAAAGGAATTAACTTTTGTTCATAAATATACACTATATATATGAGAAGATGTTAATAGGGGTTGAAGAAAATGAGTTCTTAATTCTTAGAGTAAGGGGTTGGAAGATGAAAAGTCAATGGCTTTAAAGAAGTGACAAGATATATAAATTAGTGAAAACTATGATGGAATATTTATTAATTTAGAGTTGAAAGTTGGGCCTTACCCAAAAGAACTTATAGATCTTTACTCAGGATCACTTCTGGCAGTTCTCAGGGAATTAGAAGTGATGACCAGTAGGGTGGAAGGGGTGAACTGCATGTAAGGCAATAGCCCTTACTCCTTCACCCCTGTACTATCCTCTGGCTCCTTAAAGTACTTAAAAATAATTCACATAACGGTTAAAATATAAAAATAAAAAAAAAGAGTTCTACAGAAGAGGATGATATAATTACTGCATTTTTTATGTTTTCATTGTATTGTTTTTATTCAAGTCAGATTTCAAATGAATCAATATGAAATAACTGGTCAAAATTTAAAGAAAAAAGCAATATTGAGAAAGCTGGGTTTTATAAATTAAAAAAAGTTGTAGGTTTTTTTTAACATTATTTTACCAGATATCATTTCAGTTGCCTTGAATGTTATATCCCAGACACTTATAATAATTGCCCCAGATTACCAGCTAATAAGTGATTGCTCCTTTTCACATACAATTTATGTTCTATTACAACCTTGCTAGTTAACACAGGCAAAACTATATTAATGCTTATGTATGTACATTTCTACATATAAAATAAAGAGAAATCTAACAAAATTAAAACAAAGTTAGGACAAAATCTAACAAAGTTAAATCATAGAAAATTGCCTGCTTATGGATTAATAGGAGAAAAAGTCCTGGTTCAAGCACTGGCATCTCATCCTGAAGCTTTCAGAAGTGATTTCTGTCAGTGCCTTGTATATTTTGGAGATTAGCCCCTTATCTGATGGGTATTGGGTGAATAGTTTCTCCCACTCAGTGGGTGGCTCTTGTATCCTGGGCACTATTTCCTTTGAGGTGCAGAAGCTTCTCAGTTTAATATATTCCCATCTGTTAATCTCTGCTTTCACTTGCTTGGAGAGTGCAGTTTCCTCCTTGAAGACGCCTGTAGTCTCAATGTCCTGGAGTGTTTTGCCTATGTGTTGTTCAATATAGCTTATGGTTTTGGGTCTCATATCGAGGTCTTTAATCCATTTGGATTTTACCTTCGTACATGATGTTAGCTGGGGGTCTAAATTCAAATTTTTGCAAGTGGCTATCCAGTTGTGCCAACACCACTTGTTGAAGAGGCTTTCCCTGCTCCATTTAGGATTTCCTGCTCCTTTATCGAAAATTAGGTGATTGTATGTCTAGGGAACATTTTCTGAATATTCAAGCCTATTCCACTGATCTGAGGACCTGTCCTTATTCCAATACCATGCTGTTTTGATAACTATTACTTTGTAGTAAAGTTTAAAGTTGGGGAAAGTTATTCCTACCATATTCTTTTTCCCAATGATTGTTTTAGCTATTCTAGGGTGTTTATTGTTCCAAACGAATTTCAAAAGTGCCTGATCCACTTCTTTGAAGAATGTCATGGGTATCTTTAGAGGGATAGCATTAAATCTGTATAATGCCTTGGGGAGTATTGCCATTTTGATGATGTTAATCCTGCCAATCCACGAGCAGGGTATGTGTTTCCATTTCCGTGTGTCCTCTCTTATTTCTTGGAGCAGAGTTTTATACTTTTCTTTGTATAGGTCCTTCACATTTTTAGTCAAGTTGATTCCAAGATATTTGAGTTTGTGTGGCACTATTGTGAATGGGGTTGTTTTTTTAATGTCCATTTCTTCCTTATAGAAAAAAACATCTAATCCCATCAAAAAATGGGGAGAAGAAATGAACAGACACTTTGACAAAGAAGAAATACAAATGGCCAAAAGACACATGAAAAAATGCTCCACATCACTAATCATCAGGGAGATGCAAATCAAAACAACGATGAGATACCACCTCACACCCCAGAGAATGGCACACATCACAAAGAACGAGAATAAACAGTGTTGGCGGGGATGTGGAGAGAAAGGAACTCTTATCCACTGCTGGTGGGAATGCTGTCTAGTTCAACCTTTATGGAAAGCTATATGGAGATTCCTCCAAAAACTGGAAATCGAGCTCCCATACGATCCAGCTATACCACTCCTAGGAATATACCCTAGGAACATAAAAATACAATACAAAAACCCCTTCATTACACCTATATTCATTGCAGCATTATTTACCATATCAAGACTATGGAAACAACCCAGATGCCCTTCAACAGACGAATGGCTAAAGAAACTGTGGTACATATACACAATGGAATATTATGCAGCTGTCAGGAGAGATGAAGTCATGAAATTTTCCTATACATGGATGTACACGGAATCTATTATGCTGCGTGAAATAAGTCAGAGAGAGAAAAACGCAGAATGGTCTCACTCATCTATGGGTTTTAAGAAAAATGAAACACATTCTTGCAATAATAATTTTCAGACACAAAAGAGAAAAGAGCTGGAAGTTCCAGCTCACCTCAGGAAACTCACCACAAATAGTGATGAGTTTAGTTAGAGAAATAACTACATTTTGAACTGTCCTAATAATGAGAATGTATGAGGGAAATGGAGAGCCTGTTTATAGTACAGGCGGGGGTCTGGTGGGGAGGAGGGAAACTTGAGACATTGGTGATGGGAATGTTGCACTGGTGATGGGTGGTGTTCTTTACATGACTGAAACCCAAACACAATCATGTATGTAATCAAGGTGTTTAAATAAAAAAAAGTGATTTCTGGAGCTAGAATGATGATAGCACAGCAGTAGGGTTTTTACCTTGCACACTACAGATCAGGGATTTACCAGGGTTTAATCCCTTGCATCCTGTTTGATACCCTGAGCCTGCCAGAAGTGATTTCTAAGTGCACTTAGTAACCCCTGATGCCACTGCATGTGACCCTAAAACAAATAAACAAACAAAAAGGAGAAAAAAAAAGTAATTCCTGAATGCAAAGCCAGGAATATCCCCCTGAGCATTGCAGGGTGTACTCCCTACTGCCCTCCCCCTGACACACACACACACACACACACTAAATTGGGGGGAAAATCACAGGCACAAATAATCCTAAGAGTAATACAACATAAATATCCAATAAAAATATCCTGAAAAGAAGTAAGGCAGTTGCCTTACATGTGGGTGATCCTGGTTCAATGCTCACTCAGTACTGAATTTTGTTCCTCAATTTTTTTTAGTTCTTTTGATTTCTTTTTTTTAAATATGTTTATTTAAACACCTTGATTACAAATATGGCTTCAGTCATGTAAAGAACACTCTCATTCACTAGTGTAACATTCTCATCACCAGTGTAACAAATCTCCCTCCTCCATACCCCACCCCTGCCTGTACTCTAGACAGGCTTTCTACTTCCCACATTCAGCCACATTGATATGATAGTTCTCAGTGTAGTTATTTCTCAAACTGCACTCACCACTCTTTGTGGTGAGCTTCATGTCATGAGCTGGACCTTCCAGCCCTCCTCTCTTTGTCTCTGAGAATAATTGCAAAAATATCTTTTATTTTTCTTAAAACCCATAGATGAGGGAGACTATTCTGCATCTATCTCTCTCCCTCTGGCTTATTTCACTAAGCATAATGGATTCTATGTGCATCCACTTATAGGAAAATTTCATGACTTCATCTCTCCTGATGGCTGCATGCTATTCCATTGTATTTATGTACCACAGTTTCTTTAGCCATTCATCTGTTGAAGGGCATCTTGGATGTTTCCAGAGTCTGGCTATTGTAGATAGCACTGCAATGAATATAGGTATGAGGAAGGAATTTTTGTATTTTATTTTTGTGTTCTTAGGATATATTCCTAAGAGTTGTATAGCTGAATTGTATGGAAGCTCAATTTCCAGTTTTTAGAGGAATTTTCATATCACTTCCCATAATGGTTGAACTAGATGGCATTTCCACCAGCAGTGAATAAGAATTCCTTTCTCTCCACATCCCTGCCAGCACTGCTTGTTCTCATTCTTTGTGATATGCGCCAATCTTTGTAGTGTGAGATGGTGCCATCATAGCTATTTTTATTTGCATCTCCCTGATGATTAGTGATGTAGAACATTTTTTCATGTGCCTTTTGGCCATTTGTATTTATTCTTTGCCAAAGTATCTGTTCATTTCTTTTCCCCATTTTTGAGAGGATTAGATTTTTTTTCTTGTAAAGTTCTGTCAGTGCCTTGTGTATTTTGGATATTAACTCCTTATCTGATGGGTATTGGGTGAATAGTTTCTCCCACTCAGTGGATGGTTCATGTATCCTGGGGTTTCTAAATTTCTAACAGAAGTTACCTATGAACACAGAGCCAGGAGAAAGCCCTAAAAACTTCAGGGTGTGACCCACCCTCACCATATTCTGAGAGACCAAACAGAAATACTGCTTTCACTTTTAAAAATTATTATATGCAAAAAGTATTTTAAGATATTAACACAAAGGATAAATTTATGAAAAATTTAAAAATGATTGGTGAATATTTAAAATAATAAAATATGTTAATGTCAAAGAAATTAACTGGTAATAAATATTTTTCTATGACTGAAAATTTTAGGGCCTCAAAGTTTTGAGTTTTATACCACTAAAAATATATCTACTATTTCATAGCTTTTTTATTTTATAGACAACCCAAACTAGAGCAAGAAACAAAAATTCCTCAAATATTGTATAAAACTGTACATTTGTGATGAAGCATTTTCTTTAAAACACAATTTGTATGATGCAGTAGGTTTTATATCAGACCTTTCAGAATCATTCCAAATTAAAATATCTATTAACCTATATTATCTGAAAATTAATTCAAATAAATGATAAATATAAAATATATTTTAACTTTATTTTTCTCACTATAATAATTTTAGTCACAAACATGTTTGAAACACTATTAATAGAGCATTCAAAAGAAAAGAACAAAACTAAAGCTCTTATACTTCAGCAATCCACTTCTATGATATAGTTATGAAGGTAAATAATACATTTGTAAATGAACAACCTAATATTAGGTAATAAATATTACTCAGAAAAAATTATAGTACTAGCAAAAGATTACCTAGGGTTAAAAAAATCTAGATAACCAAGATAGGTATTAACACTAAGTAGAAAAGATAAAATTTATATTTTATCTTATATTAAAGTAGTCTAATTATTGCTAGTAAATTAATATGATTCAGTAGCTCAATATTAAAGCTTAGTTTTGAAATATAAAATGAAAAACTTTTTATTTAAAACTACAGACCAGCTATATTCATCTAAGTGAATATTAAAAAGAACATGAAGAAACTGTTAGATATATTTAAAAAATAATTTTTTATTTTTATTTTTTTGCCATATAATGCCTTTTATTGCTTTACTTCCTAATAATCCTATGTGCCATTCCTTAAATTTTTTTGGAGTAAGTAAGCAACATGAAGTAAATTTGGCCTGAGCATGATAGGGGGTAGTCTAGGGGATGGAAGGGAAACTGGAGATATTGGTGGTAGGTAGATCACACTGGTGGTGGGATTAGTGTCAAAATCTTGTATTACTGAAAGAGCTTTATATATCATGGTGTTTTATTAAAATATTTTTGGTGTTGGTTGTTTTTTTTTTGTATTTTATTAAAACACCTTGATTACAACCATGAATGTGGTTGGGTTTCAGTTATGTAAAGAATACCCCCCATCACCAGTGCAACATTCCCAACATCAGTGTCCCGAATCTTCCTCCTCCCCACCCCACCCCTGCCTGTACTCTAGACAGGCTTTCTATTTCCCTCATACATTCTCATTGTTAGGATAGTTCACAATGTAGTTATTTCTCTAAATAAACTCATCATTCTTTGTGGTGAGCTTCATGAGGTGAGCTGTAACTTCCAGCCATCACCAAGGTAGGTTGAAGCAAAAGTATAGCAATAGGGTGCTTGCCTCACACACAGTCAATATAGTTAATTCCCAGAAACTCATCTGGTTCTCAGTGTTCTGCCAAGCATAAGGCCTGAGCACAGAACCAGGAGTGAGCCCTAAACACTGCTTGGCATGGCTAAAACATTAATAAACAAAAATTTACCAAGAAATTTTGGGGGGGGTTTGGCCACACCTGCTGATGTTCATGGGTTACTCCTGGCTATGCTATCATAATCACTCCTGGCTTGGGGGGCCATATGGGACGCTGGGGGATCGAACCGTGGTCCATTCTAGGCTAGTATGAGCAAGGCAGATGCCTTACCACTTACTCTACTGCTCCTGCTCCTTTACCAAGGAATTTTAAAAGTACAGTTTAAAGAATAAATTTGCATTACTTGATTTAAATATAAAAACATAAATATTCATTCTCTAGTTTAGTGAATAAGTTAAATATTGTAAACATTTTAAATAAATTATTATTCTTAATAATATTAAATTATTTTGAAGTCACAAAGTTAAAACTGGTATAAAACAATACATTGAATAAGTAAAATTTAGAAAAGTATACTGTATAATATTTTTAAATTTTTGTAATCATGAAAGCATACTTTTGTTATAAAACAAAATAATTTAAATAGCAGAAAATTGTAGTATTGACCTATATAGCTGTTTACTAGTTTTACAAGCATTCAAACAATAAACCAATAAAATTAGTCCTAGAGAAGTATTTCTAAGTCATTAAATTAGTTAATATAATTCCAAATGATTTTTTGAAGGCTACATGTGAAAACAGAACACTAAATGTGCTAGCCAAAATTGTTTAAGTGAGCATTTATTGGCTCAGTCTTGGTTTGGAAAGATTATCTAACATGTACAATCCTCTTAATGTGAAAATGTAAATTGGTACATCCTCTATAAAAATATGTGCATATGTCTCAAAAATTAAAAATAGAACTACCATCTGATACCACAATTTCACTCTTAAATATCCATCCCCAGAGCACAAAAAATGCTAGCTCCTAAAGCAATACATGAATATTCATTGTAAATATTCATTGTAAAATATTCATTGTAGCAATATTTACTTTAGATAAGATCTGGAATGAGTTCAAGTGCTGATAGACAAACAAGTAAATAATGAAGTTGTGGAATATTTACACAATTTCCACCCGAAGATGAAATCTTAGGTTTTGATTCAATGTAGTTGAAATTGTACATAAGCTAAATTAGTCTAAAGAAGAAAGACACATCCCATGTGATTTCATAGTGATAGTGTCCAAAAAAAAAATTGTTAGACTTGACAACAGAACTGATGTTAATTTAGGGGAGAGTGGAAGGGAATGTTCAGTGGGCTGTGATGAATGGTCATTTGTACCTAGTACGTATGAGGGTATAGGTAGCATTGAACCTAAATATATAAACTTTGACATTCATATGATTTTGCTATAATAATAAAAAAATAAGGGAAAATACAAAATAACATCAAATAAATACAATAAATTTACCAACATAAAGATCATAATTAAATAATATTAAAATAATAAATTCAAAAATAATTAAAATGTTTTTCAATAATTTGAGTATTCACCTAGTAAACAGAGAAAATGATCAAAGGTAATGAATAAGAAGTGACTAAGAAATACTTAGAAATGTTAAATATTAAGGATCATGCAAAAGATGGTTACACTAGCATTCTGGGGCAAATGAGGGAGATATGGGATGCATGCTGGGAACAGGAGTGGAGGGAGGACAACACTGGTGATGCTATTGGCCCTGATTCATTGTCACTATATACCTTAAATATTACTGGGAAAGATTCGTAACTCCCTTTGGTCACAATAAAAGTTAATTTTTAAAAAAGGATGGTAACAGAAAAGCTGCTTGCATAAGACTTGTTTTATAACTTATTTTATAAGTTAACTCTAAGCTTGTTTCATCATGTGATAAATTGTCTTTTGAGTTATAACAAGAACTCTCAACATTTTGCTGCTTTTTATTTGTTAATTATTTTCAAATATTTAAAATAATTAAAGATTGGTAACAAAATAACAGAAAATTATATTATTTTGTGGCTATATGTCAGTATATATTTTTCATTACATCATATACTATATGATTTGTAGTGACCATATATATGAGTATATCATTTTTTCAATGTTTATAGTGATTATCTGGCAGTTAAAATCAAGATTCTTAATTTTATATATACATGCCTTTTAATTCATCATTTCTACATTCTGGAATGTACCAGCCAGGTACAAAATTACAGAGTTCTTTACAAAGATATTACAGTAATATTATTAAATTAATTTGAATGCTTAAATTAAGAGGCACATTGCATTTATAACAATCATATTCTCAAAAATTAGTTTGAATATTTGAAATTTATTATTTCCATTGTTAAGTAATAAAATGTATAACTCTGAGTTTATAATTAAATGTGTGTATTTTAAAATGTTATGTTGTGTATCTCTTGTTGGTCTGACTAGGAAGGTTCTTTCTTCATAAAAATAAAGTTTTGCTATTTTAAAATATACAAACAATAACTATAGAGTCATTAAAATGTTCTTAAAATATGTATGCAAGAATACTGTGTCTAAAATGTGAAAAAATGAGAAAGGATTTTATTGTATTCACCTATGAAATAATAATCTACCTTCTATGTTTTTATGTAATTATTGCGAGAAACAAGGGAGAGAAGATATTTTGAGAGTGAAATAAGAAAGTCAAAGAGGTAAGATTTTATGAATTCCATTAAGATACCAAGTTGCCACTTAAGCATTTTGTCAGTTGCTTTAAATCTTTCACTTGGGTACCATAAGCACATTAATTGTAGGTGGTGACCTGTAGAAATTAAACCACATTAAATAATTTACTCCCAGAAGAAGCTGATTCTATGTTGAGCTTTGGCTGTGTTTTAACTGTACATATTGTCGAGACCACCCATTTGCTGAAGTATTCAAAAATCAGGACTTGGCAAGACTAGTTTATAAGCATTAGCAAAAGGTTAAGAAAGGTTCTAGTCTCCTTATTGAACTCAAGAGATCAAAAACACTAGTGTGTATAATCATGGTCCACTAAACCAAATAAGAAAGTGTTTTACAGGTCCTTGGAGACATCCGGCATCTCTGCATAGTGCTCTCATGTGAGAAGGAAGTGAAAAGGAATGAGTAGTTGCAGCAGTTTAATAGTGAGGTTGTTTTACTAAGGGTAGTCCCAATAAAACTCTTTGGACCTACTAAATTGTAGAACGGAGATTTTAGCCACTTTTCACATTGAAGCAAATGCAGTGTTGCTTCTCATGTCTGGCTACTGTCCAACTCGAACATATGACATTTCTCATGATTTTAGAGATTCCAGTTTTTTAATGTCATTGACCCTGTCTTGAACTATGCTATAATGTTCGTATGAAGTGTACAGGGGTTGATACATTTGCCTCACAAGTGAATAATTTTAGAACTAATATCAATGTTTCATTATACTCAGTTTACAAATTAACTGAAGTTACTGTGCCCTAAAGATTTCAACAGAAAACAGAACTAGGCACTGCAGTATTTTCATCCCTTTACTGCAGTGGAGGACATTTATACTTTACTAATTCCCTGCTTAGTTCTAGTTTCTTTCCATCAAAGACCACAGCATGATAAAGGGAAATAAAATATTAGAACTCTTGTGAGAATAAATAAAATATCAATTAGAAAATTATCATATCAAATTATAATATTTACACATTGTTTAATGTTCTTATTAGATCATAGATGAACTATATCAAAATTAAGAACAAAATGCTTCAAAAAATCAACTTCAATCATGCTGATTAATTCAAACAAGTATATATATGATTCCCAAGTTAAAATTTTATAGTTAAAAGTTTCAAAGATAAAGTCACATAGAGATTATTACTTTAGAGTTGAGTTTTTATAACTATTAGCTTGTTTTGTTGTGTGATGAGTTGTCTTTGAGTTATAACTTAGGAAAAACAGATTTTGGTATTAGTTTATATTTACTATTTATCCCTATATAACAGAGAAGCTAGCAGAAAAAAGCTTTGAGAAATACATAGTAATATATTTTAGATAAATATGCATGTGCATTTCACTACTTGTCACTTCTTCAATTGTTTATTTTGTTTATATTTTTCTATAGAACTACATTTTTATTGAGATATGACTAATATACAGAGCACATTGTTCATACTTAATGAATACTTCTTGATGAGTTTGAAGATAATATGCATCTGTAAAATATCTCCAAAAACTGCATGGACACAATCACTGCTAAAGAATGACTTTCTGTTAATAAATATTGCTGAAATTATATTTGTTATTAATGAAACTTGATTGAAAACATGCATTTTGTTTACAAATTTCTAAATGGCATGCCCTACTCAGTTTGAAATGAACTAAGCCTGATTTTGACTTCTGTACTTACTATTTGCTATTTGTATGATTTGAGTTACCTTATCCTGGTGAAAATTCTTTTTTTCTTAACATGTAAGTCAGAATTACAACACCCCTCAGGGGTTGGTGTGAGGATTAAGTGAAATAATAAAAAGTGTCCAACAAATTGTAAATATTATGGATGAACCGTGTAGCCACAAAAAATTTATGTTTAAACTTCTAATCTCCAGTATCTCAGAAGGGACTTTATTTGGAACTAGAATCTTTAGCAGCTATAATTAAGATGAGGCCATTAAAGTGAGGCACTAATGGATAGTGTCCTTATAAATAAAAAAGAAAAAAACAGTGATCATAGATGCAAACCCACAGGAAAAAAAAGCATCTGAAAGAAGGCATATAAAATGGAAAACAGAATGATTATTTTTTTGCAAGCAAAGCACTTACAAAGTTTGCTAGTAAAGCTAGAAGATGCATAGCAAGAGAGGCAAGGAAGAGATTCATTCTCTCACAGATCTGATGTCCAGTTTTAAGAACTAAGAAACTCAATATATCCTCATTAAGCCACCCACTTTATAGTATTTTGTTAGATCTGCCCTAGGCTATTGTAAAGCTTTATGTTACAAAATCTGCACCTCTTGTAGTTCTACTTCTAATCATCAGATGATTCACATCTTAGTTTCACAAAATGTAACAATCATTTAAATATTTCATAAAAAGATCAAGAGAATTCCATTGTTATAAATGAACAATAAAATTTCCATTTGCCCCATGTTTCAGTATCCTTTTACTTGTAATTTATCCCTGGATAATAATTAATGTTATGTCCTATATAGTGAGAACACATTAATATAAATCAGGATAAAATTTATATAAAATAGCAAAACAATTATGTTTGAAAAAAATACTATATTGTTCAAAACAAAATTAAATGAATATTTGCTAATATCTATTGAAACATTTAAATAAGCATTTTCAAACAATAATCAGTAATTTCAATTCACTCATTGTTCTACATATTCTCTTTTGAAAAGACTTTTTTCATTTTTTTCTTTATTTAAACATCTTTATTACATAAATGATTGGGATTAGGTTTCAGTCATATAAAGAGCCACCCTTCAGTGCAACATTCCCACCACCAATGTCCCAAATCTCCCTCCATCCCACCCCACCCCCACCTGTACTCCAGACAGGCTTTCCAGTTCCCTCATTCATTCACATGATTGTGGTAGTTCTCTGTGTAGTTATTTCTATAGAGAATTCACCACTCTTTGTGGTGAGCTTCATGAAGTGAGCTGGAAGTTCCAGCCCTCCTCTCATTGTCTCTGAGGATTGTTACAAAAGTGACATTTATTTTTCTTAAAACCCATAGATGAGTGAGACTATTCTGCATCTCTCTCTCTCTTCCTCTGACTATTTTACTTAGCATGATAGATTCCATGTACATCCATGTATAGGAAAATTTCATGACTTCATCTTTCCTGATGGCTGCATAGTATTCCATTGTGTATATGTACCACAGTTTCTTTAGCCATGTGTCTGTTGAAGGGAATCTTGGTTGTTTCCAGAGTCTGGCTATTGTGAATAGTGCTGCAATAAACATAGGTGTGAAGAAGAGGTTTTTGTATTGTATTCTTGTGTTCTTAGGGTATATTCCTAGGAGTGGAATAGCTAGGTCGAATGGGAGCTCAATTTCCAGATTTTGGAGGAATCTTCATATCACTTTCCATAGAGGTTGGACTAAATGGCATTCCCACCAGCAGTGGATAAGTGTTCCTTTCTATCCACATCCTCAACAGCACTGATTGTTCTCATTCTTTTGATGTGCGCCAATCTCTGTGGTGTGAGGTGGTATCTCAACGTTGTTTTGATTTGCATCTCCCTGATGATTAGTGACGACGAGGAGCATTTTTTCATGTGCCTTTTGGCCATTTGTATTTCTTTTATCCAAGTGTCTGTTCATTTCTTCTCCCCATATTTTATGGGATTAGATTTTTTTTTCTTATAAAGTTCTGTCAGTGCCCTGTATATTTTGGATATTAGCCCCTTATCTGAAGGGTGTTGGGTGAATAGTTTCTCCCACACAATGGGTGACTCTTGTATCCTGGGCACTATTTCTTTTGAGGTGCAGAACCTTCTCAGTTTAATGTATTCCCATCTATTGATCTCTGCTTCCACTTGTTTGGAAAGTGCAGTTTCCTCCTTGAAGATGACTTTAGTCTCAATGTCATGGAGTGTTTTACAGACGTGTTGTTCTGTATTTATTATGGTATCAGGTCTGATATCAAGGTCTTTAATCTATTTGGATTTTACCTTCTTACATGATGTTAACTGGGGGGGGTCTATGTTCGCTTTTTTGCAAGTGGATAACCAGTTCTGCCAGCAACACTTGTTGAAGAAATTTTCCCTGCTTCACTTAGGATTTCTTGCTCCTTTGTCAAAGATTAGGTAATTGTATGTCTGGGGAATGTTCTCTGAGAACTCAATCCTATTACACTGATCTGAGGGTCTGTCTTTATTTCAATACCATGCTGTTTTGATAACTATTGCTTTAAACTACAGTTTAAAGTTGGGGAAAGTAATGCCTCCCATTTTCCTGTTCCCTAGGAGTGCTTTAGCTATTGGAGGGTGTTTATTGTTCCAGATGAACTTCATACATGTTTGATCCACTTCTTTGAAGAATGTCATGAGTATTTTTTAAGGGGATCACATTAAATCTGTATAATGTTTTGGGGAGTATTGCCATTCTAATGATGTTAATCCTGCAAATCCATGAGCACAGTATGTGTTTCCATTTCTGTGTTTCCTCTCTTATTTCTTGGAGCAGGGCTTTATTTTTTCTTTGTATTGGTCCTTCACGTCTTTGGTCAAGTTGACTCAAAATATTTGAGTTTGTGTGGCACTATTGTGAATGGGATTGCATTCCTGACTTCCATGTCTTCCCTATCATTATTGGTGTATAAAAAGGCCATTGATTTCTGTAGGTTGATTTTGTAGTCTTCCACCTTGCTATATGAATATATTTTTTCTAGAAGCTTTTTGGTAGAGTCTTTAGGGTTTTCTAAGTAGAGTATTATGAAATCTACAAACAATGAGAGCTTGACGTCTTCCTTTCCTCTCTGGATTCTCTTGATATATTTTTCTTGCCTGATCACTATAGCAAGAACTTCCAGTACTATGTTGAAGAGGAGTGGTGGGAGAGGACAACCTTGTCTTTTACCAGAATTTAGAGGAAAGGCTTTTAGTTTTTCTCCATTGAGGATAATATTTGCCATTGGCTTGTGCTAGATGGCTTCAACTAGATTGAGAAAGATTCCTTCCATTCTCATCTTGCTGAGAGTTTTGATCAAGAATGGGTGTTGGACCTTATCAAATGCTGTCTCTGTGTCTATTGA
Organism: Suncus etruscus; assembly: GCF_024139225.1. Classification (NCBI taxonomy): domain Eukaryota; kingdom Metazoa; phylum Chordata; class Mammalia; order Eulipotyphla; family Soricidae; genus Suncus; species Suncus etruscus. The sequence continues at coordinate 134,492,483 of NC_064851.1, forward strand.
TATGATCATGTGATTTTTATTTTTCTTGTTGTTGATGTTGTGTATGATGTTGATAGATTTATGGATGTTAAACCATCCTTGCATTCCTGAGATGAAACATACCTGGTTGTAGTGTATGATCTTCTTGATGATGCATTGGATCTTATTTGCCAGGATTTTGTTGAAGATCTTTGCATCAGCATTCATTAGGGATATTGGTCTGTAATTTTCTTTTTTGGCAGTATCTCTGTCTGGTTTTTGTATGAAGGTGTTGTTGGCTTCATAAAAGCTATTTGGGAGTATTCCCGTTATTTCAATTTCATGGAAAAGCTTGGCTAGAATTGGTAGTAGCTCCTCTTGAAAGATTTAAAAAAATTCATTAGGAAATCTATCTGGGCCTTGGCTTTTCTTTTTGGGAAGATGTTTGATTACAATTTCAATTTCCTCAGTAGTGATGGGGTGTTTAGATATGCTACATCCTCCTTACTTAAATGTGGAAGGTTATAAGTGTCCAAGAAATTTTCCATTTCTTCTAGGTTCTTATGTTTAGTAGCATAAAATTTCTCAAAGTAGTCTCTGATTACCCTTTGGATCTCTGCAATATCTGTCGTGATCTCCCTCCTTTCATTTCTAATATGGGTTATCAGATTTCTCTCTCTCTTTCTTTGTGAGTTTTGCCAATGGTCTATCAATCTTGTTTATTTCTTCAAAGAACCAACTTCTGCTTTCGTTAATCTTTCGGATTGTTTTTTTGTTTTCCACTTCATTGAGTTCTGCTTTCAGCTTTGTTATTTTCTTCTGTCTCCCTATTTTTGGGTCCTTTTGTTGGTCATTTTCTAATTTTTTGAGCTGTGTCATTAAGTTATTCAGGTGTGCCTCTTCTTCATTCCTGATGTGTGCTTGTAGAGCTATAAATTTTCCTCTCAGGACCACTTCTGCTGTGTCCCATAGATTCTGGCAGTTTGTGTCTTCATTATCATTTGTTTTCAGGAAACTTTTTATTAACGTTTTGATTTCATCTCAGACCCACTGGTTGTTCAGTAGCAGAGTGTTTAATTTCCAATTGTTAAAATTTTTCTTCTGTGCGGCTTTATAGTTCACAGCTAATTTCAGAGCTTTGTGGTCAACAAAGGTAGCCTGCAAGATTTCTATCCTCTTGATTTTATGGAGGTATGTTTTACGTGTCAGCATGTAGTCTATTCAAGAGAATGACCCATGTACATTGGAAAAGAATGTGTATCCAGGTTTTTTGGAATGGAGTGTCCAGTATATATCTACCTGTCCTCTTTCTTCCATAACTCTTTTCAGGGCTAGTATGTTTTTTTTTTGCTTCAATCTGGTTGACCTATCAAGTGTTGATAGGGCCATGTTGAGGTCTCCCACAATTAGTGTGTTATTATTGATTTTCTTTCAGATTTATCAGTAATTGTATTAGATAATTTGCTGATCTCTCATTGGGTGCATATATGTTTAATAGTCTGATTTATTCCTGTTGCACATATCCCTTGATTAGTACATAGTGTCTATCTTTGTCCCTTACCACTTTTCTGAGTATAAAGTTGGTGTCTTCAGATATTAATATGGCCACCCCAGCTTTTTTAAGTGTGTTGCTTGCTTGGATGATTTTCCTCCAGCCTTTGATTTTGAGTCTATGTTTGTTCTGTCTATTCAGGTGTGTTTCTTGTAGGCAGCAGAAGGTTGGATTCATCTTTTTGACCCATTTTGCCTCTCTGTGTCTTTTAATTGGTGAATTTAGTCCATTGACATTGAGGGAGATGATTGTCATAGGATTTAATGTCATTTTTATAGATAAGTTTGCTGTGTTTGTTGGTCTCTCTTGTCTTAGAGTAGACTTGTCAGTTTTTCCTTTAAGGCTGGTTTATCATCTGTAAAGTTTCTGAGCTATTGTTTATCTATGAAGCTATGTATTCGTCCTTCAAACCTGAAAGTGAGTCGGGCTGGGTGCAGTATTCTCAGTGAGGCATTCATTTCATTCAGTCTTGTCACAATATCCCACCACTGTCTTCTGGCCTTGAGAGTTTCTTGTGACATGTCTGCTGTAAGTCTTAGGGATCCTCCTTTGAATGTAATTTCTCTTTTTGATCTTGCTTCTTTCAGTATTCTATCTCTATCTATGGGGTTTGTCATTGTAATGAGGATGTGTCTTGGGGTGTTTTACTTTGGGTCTCTTTAACTGGTACTCTTCGGGATTGCAGGATTTGATTGCATGTAGTCTTTAACTCTGGGAATATCTCTTTGATGATGTCTTTGACAGTTGATTCTTCCTGGATATATCCTTCCTGGGTTTCTGGGATTCCAATGATTCTTATGTGTTTTCTGTTGAGTTTATCAAAGACTTCTATTTTCATCTGTTTGCATGCCTTGAGTACTTTTTACATTGCCTGTTCATTTGTCTTAAGATTATTTTTCAATTTCTTCTGTTGTGTTGAGTTTTTCTATATCACATCTTCCAGTACTCCGATTCTCTCCTCAGCTGCTGATACCCTGTTGGCGTGGGTATCCATTGAGGTTTTCAGTTGAGTAACCATGTTTTTCAGATGTTATTTCAGTTTGGAGTTTTCTGATTTTGTCTTTGTGTTCTGTTCAGATTGATCTATGCTTTTTTTTTTTGAGTTCTACGAACATCTTCCATATTTCTATTCTAAACTCCTTATCTGAGAGATTAATCAGGTGGTTGGGATTTATTAGGTCATAGAAGCTTTCATCTTCATTCTCTGTGGATGGTGTTTACCTGTGAGGTTTCCCCATAGTCATTTTTGTAGTGTGGTTTTTCCTGCGTGTTGTGGTGGGGTTCACTGGTCAGAGAGAGTGCATGGCCATGATGCGAAGCGAAGTGGCCATGCTCTTCTGCTGCCTCCAGTTGACAGTCCTCAGAGTGAACAAAAGCACAGCAGGGCGGAGTCTCTACAGACCACAGACCTTAGCTTATTGGACAGCAACCCCCACAGCCAGAATTTACTTATTGGGCAGCTTCAAAATGCAGTTTTTTGGGGGTGCGCTCCCTAGGCCTCTGAGGAAATCTTCAGGGATTCAGAAACACAGGCAGACAGGCACAGGCAGGAGAAATTTCCCTTGAAGTCCTCAGAGTGAACAAAGGCACAGCTGGGCAGAGCCTCCACAGGCCAGAGACCTCAGCTTATTGGACAGCGACTCCCACAGCCAGAATGCACTTACTGGGCAGCTTTAAAATACAGTTTTTTTGGGGTGCGCTCCCTAGGCCTCTGAGGAAATCTTCAGGGATTCAGAAACACAGGCCTCTTTTGAAAAGTTTAAAAAGATACAGTCTATGTTTTTTTATTTTTGCTAACCTTGAGGCCATCATTGGAAAATTACATTTAAATTGCAATATTGTGAAAAGCAGAAACCTTGGGGCTGGAAGAAGTTTCCAAAAAACATTTTGAAATATCTTAGTACTTATTCTCTCTGCCAGCTGGGATAGTTTCTTAATTAAATGGTGATAAGCTGTTTAAAAAGCAGCAGGACCACATTGTCAAATATATAAAAGTCAACATCTTTCCAAGAGAGAAAACAAGAAAGTGACTATTATAAAAATATAAGAGCATTTTCTTATAAGTTATTTTAATACAGACTTTGTGTGATAGGAGTAGAAGGCAAATTGATAATTGTTTGAGGACTCCTCAAAGAAAATTATTTTGTAGGATAAAATCAATACACCCCCAAAGTGTTTCTGCAATTGTTATTACCTAAAAGCATGGAGAGAAATACACAGCTTAATTTCCTTTAGAATTTAAAACCTACCAAGCAGTCTTCTCTTTGCTTTGCTTTGATTCAGTGCTACAGTCAGATTAGGTTTTGTCAGAACTTTTCATTGCTTTGGGGATTGCAGGAAAGAGTAAGTCACCTTTTAAAAATTAAATATAAGTATAAAATAAATGTCTCTCAAATATGAAATAACCAGTAATTATTTACCCACTTAACAAATATCTACTACGACTTGAAAATAGAAGGCAAATAGCTAAGTGTATAGAACATGGTTATAAATAAATAAAATGTTTAACTTTATAAAATGCACCAACTATTATAGGAGGCAAAAAGTAAAAAGCATCTTTGTAAACTACAAAGTCAAAACTATAAGGAAGAAAGAAAAACAGTTATTTTTCTTGGTGAAGACTATTAAAGAAACAGTAAGTGGGTTTGAAACTTGACAGATGAAGAAGCAAGATTTGCAAAGAACGTTCTAAATCTGTGATGAATCTGTGCAAATGCCCTAATATACAGAACTTACTGTATTATTTTTATAAAAGGGCAATAGGTTGAAACTAAAAATATAACTAACAGGATTGCATGATAGGTCATATTAGCAAGACATGGTTTTAATTTTAAACACATTGGAATAGTATTAAAACGTTACAGCAAGAAAACAAATGTTAAGCCTATTTTCTTTTGGTTTGTGTTTTGGATCTAACTGTGTTTTGAGCTAACTGTGCTCAAGGATTTCTCCAGATCCTGCATCAGGAATCACTCTGGCAGGTTTACTGGAGACCATATGTAGTGCTGGGGATCAAACTCAATTGGCTATGCACCTAGTAGGCACACTGTGTCTGCCCCATTTCTATTCGCCTTATTTTTTAACGGTTCCTTTAAATATTACTTTAAAAGATCAAATTAAATAGGGGTGCTGGTGAGAAGACTGACCAAGAACAGGAGAACAAGGCATAATAATGGTTTGAAGGAGACCATTAAATGGAAAGAGTGAATGAACTTGAAATGTTATTGAAGGGGAATCCATTGCACTTAATTTTGGACTTCTGTTAAAGAATTTGAATGCCCCCAAACCATAGTTATTTAGTTGATTAACTTAGAAGACAATGACAACATTCTCATGAATTGTGAAAATCAGTGAGAAGCCAAGAATAAATATTTTCACCTGACCAAGGCATGAGCTCTACTTTTAATGTATGCTTGAAGCACTAGGATGTTTCAGGTGGAATCTCAGCTCCAGAAGGCTGACAGATAATTAAAGAATTGAAGCCATGCCATTTGTTAAGCATCTGCTGTTCTTGGAGCAAGTATTCATAGTTTGCATCTCTTCATTTTCACTCCAATTTCTCACAGATTACAGATTTTAATACAAGAGTAAAAGTGTGATGATTATCAATCTCAAGTTTGAGAACTTAAAACTACTTGTAAAAATTGTTCATTGAGTTCATCTTATATTATTTAGAAACATTTGAAACATTTAAGAGCAGCTAAAGCAAATTTAGATGTCAAACAAAATTACCAAAGTATGCTTTATGTTAAATTTTTAAATTTATTAAAGTTTTAAAGGAATGTACATATTGATTTTGACTGCATAAAGAAAATTCACATGCATTTTTTGTTTGGGAGTGGCACACCTTGTAATTCTTACTACTGTCTCTTCACTTAATAACCATTTTCTTTTTTTGGAGTTTGGAGAATCATGTGGGATGCCAGGAATAAAACATGTGTTGGCAGAGTACAAGTCAAATACCTTACCTGATGCTCTCTCTCTTCAGCCCCACCTATAATTTTATATGATGTGTAGTGTTATTTAAAAATTTAGGTGAGCAAAACATTTAAATTGAATAAAAATAATAATAACCACAATTCTGTTTTAATTAGTCTAATCTAAGTAGTGCTAATAAGACTGCTTAACACCTATCTTTCATTCTGTTAATAAAATATCGAGATTTTTTGAAAATGTCTAATTTTAATCACCATGTGTAGTTCTATTGATACAATCAATAATGTTCTCATTTTTGTTTCTCTCGAGAGTATGTCTGTTTCTTGTAACAAGAATCCAATTCAATGCCTCCAAGCCTTTTGTTTTCCACATTATGACACTTATACAAAATATCACAATTTATTCAGCATTCTGTTCTTATAAATTAAGTTATTCATAACTTGTAGGGTATGTAGGGGTTATTTTGCAAATAGATAGTTAGAATGATTAAATTGTAAATAACCTAAATTATTTAAAGCTACCTTTTAACAAAAATCTGAATGTGCCTACTCCAACACAAATTACAGAGATAATAATGTTCATCCAGGTCACCTCATTTCTGTGAGAATGATCTATAACAGAAAGACAAGAAACAGTATGTGCTGGAATCCTCATTCACTGTTAGTTGGAATGCAAATTAGTAAGGATGCAAATTGGAATCACCAAAACTTAAAAATAGGACTTCCATATGACCCAATAATTATTCTCCTAAGTATTTATCATAAAACATAAAGACACTTATTCAAAAATATATATCCACGTGCATGTTCATTGCAGTGCTATTTATAACACCCAAATCTGAAAATAATTCAAGTGCCCAAAAGCAGTCTCTTGGATAGATAAACATTTTTTGCATATTCCTAATGGAATACTATTTCACTATTATAAAAAAATGTTAATCTTGCATTTTACTACAAAATGAATGAAACTGAAAGGTGTCAGACTAAAAAAATAAGTCAAAGTAGAAAAATAATTAAATTATCACATTAAATTATCACATTCATGTGGTATATAAAGAAACAAAGCTGAGGAATAGAAAATAACCTCACAGACTTGACCACAGAATAAAAATGTCCAAAGAGTAGGAGGATTGCATTAAAAAGGGCCCAGTGGTCTGTGATTAAGGTTTTAGGATTTTCAGTGGTAGGAGGTATGGTGGTGACATCATACTCCTGAAGTGCATGTACATTTACACTCCTACAATCCAATTTTAACTAAAAAAAAAAAAAAAAGAAATCTGGAAAAAAAAATCTCAATTCCCATTTTGATGAAGTTGAGAATGAACAGAAAAGGAACAAGTATAAAAGAGCTTTGGCCAAAACATGATTATGTTTAATTTCTGTGTAATCAGAAGGTAAAACTTACAGGATGCCGTGAATAAATGACAAAAAGATTTAAAAAAGTTATTAGATACAAAACAAAAAAAGCACAGTATCTTTCAAGGGTAATTTGATGGGCAGCATTGCTACCTAAATAGTAAACTGGAATCATCAACTTTAATGGTTATTTTAAAACTATGATATTGTATGTAAATCTTCATACAGTAACTGTAACAATTCCATTCCTTCTAATGTTTCTTTTGAAGTTCCAAAGTGACTACACAGAGCATTTACACAAATAATAAATACTGGCTAGTATTATAAATTATTTTTATTTACATTCTTGCTCTGCCTTTGTACTAGGTTTGGTATAACTTGTTTCTAGTAATAGATCATAAATAATCATGAGCCTATAATAAATATTTTGGGAAATTTATAAAAATAATTTAATTTTATATGGACATAGAAAATGAGAAAATAATATATAGTATTTATATCAATATATAACATTTAATATTATATAGTAATAACATATAGAAACTTATAATGTATCAATGTATAATAATTTATAAATATGATATATTTAATTGGTTAGCTTTGATACATTTGAAATGGTTGTCCATTTTATTTAAAAATAATATCTTTATTTAAGCACCATGATTATAAACATGTTTGCAGTTGGGTTTCAGTCATAAGTGAAAGAAATGAATTTCTATGATTGGTTCCAAATCCCTGTAGAAAAAAATAGTTTAACTAGAGATTATTTGTAGTGCAAGAATATTTTTAACTTTTGACTCCAACCAAAACCTACAATTTGAAAACATATTAATCAAGAGTAATTTGAACTGTAGGGATGTTTTCTTATTGTTTGCAGATAAAACATTTTTACATATCTAAATAACTGATAAGTTTCACAGTTTTGATTTTGTGCTATCAAAATTAGCAAAGACTTGTGTTAGCTGAAATAATGTTCAAGTTCATATTTCATGTTAATTTTTCTTCATTTATTTTTAGGTTCCTGATTAGATCCTCTCTGAAAAATTTAGAGTTAAGCCAAAACATCTTAAATGACTATGTTTGAACAAGATAATAATGAAGATTTTTCACAGACATTTCTAAAAATCTACCCACTCCTATAATAAATATTTCATTTAGTCACATTTATTACTTTGGGTTGCTATTAGCAATGCCTAAGATATTTCTGTGTACTAGTTGACCAATTTTGAGTAACGGCATCAAATAGTGTGTACTAGGCACTTCATTGAAGTCAAATTATAAAAACACACATGTAATGTATGATTAATTTTTAGGCAAAACTCTTTAGGAATAAAATCTACTATGGCAAGTTTATAAAGAAAATGATGTATTATACATCTTCATTATACAGGTTGAATCCATTAGATGTATTTGAACAATCACTGGAAGAACTGAAAAAAATAAAAGACTCTAGATTTCACTTCTGGGAGCTTCCCAAACATATGTCAAACTCTGATTTCGCAGGAGATCCTGCACTCTCCCAAATTATCTGCTAAACCAAGAAGCTGTTGTTTTAGTTGCCAGCTCTACCATCATGCTGTCTCTGACCAAATGTGTGCCCATAAAATGTGTGAACAGTAACTTGCCTCATTTCCTACATGGCTCAGTTTCAAATTCAGATAGCAGCACAAGATGCTGTCTGACATTACAAGAAAACTCATTGTAATGTTAGAATTGATAAGTGAACAACTTCTCCAGCAGCTGCTATACAGTTATTAAGTCTTGCTCAACACAAAGGACAGATACTAGTACCATCCTTTTTATTACCAATGAGGTCTATGAACAAAATGGTTGTCATTTTTCTTACAGATGATACGAATGGACAGAAAGCAAAGCAAAACTAGACTCATCACATTCAATACTAACACCTGAGTTTTTTGTTCTGACCATCTCACTTTGTTGTCCTTCAAGGATATCAAAGAACACCTAAGCCTTGTGTGAAAAGACCAGTGACACATGGGGAATCTTATGTTTTGAAAGCTATCTCTAGATTATTTTTTGTTTTTATTTTATTCTGGGACTCATACCAGGTGGTGCTTGGGAATTGCTTCTGGCAGTTTGGGAGGGACTATATCATACCACATATCAACTCCGGATTTTTTGCATTCTAAGCAATCACTTAGTCTATTGAGTTACAGCTCTATCCACATGGTTTGTACTTTTTCATAACTGAGGGATCTCACAATATAACTTATCATACTGGAGAATAGGAGTAGAGAAATTAGAATTTTTTGTAATGGTTCACTTTCAGTGATCACCTATTTAGATTAAATGAAATGTCCTGGCCTTACTTTCTGAAATTAGTCATTATAGTCCAAAAGATATTCTCTGAATGCAAAATGTTCCACAATATATTCTAAGAAATTCACAAAGAATCCTCATTCTTAGAATTTTGAGAGTACAGATATAAAATGGAAAGGTTAGCTTAAAGACTCAGTTTTCAGGGATAGAGTAATAATACAACAAATCAAACTTTTGACTTGCATATATCTGAGCTGAGTTTGATCCCTGGCAGCCACAGCTGTGATGGTTCCTTCAGCACCACAGGAATAATTCTTGAGCAAGAGTCATGAGTAATCTCTGCATACTACCAAGTGTAGCCCCAAAACACTCAATTTTCTTTCACCCTGTCTAATTTTGCTTTGCATTTTTTTAACCATTGTCTTGAAAACACTGAGAAAGAAAATCATTAGAAGTAACTTTTAGCAATATATTTATGGAAGGTTATTTTCCCCCAAATACTCAAAAATATTATGTTTTTCATTAGTAAAGACTCTTGATTGCAAGAAACATTAATCTTATACAAAAGAATTTAAATGGGCAAGCAAATTCAGTAATTACATGAGTTTTTTTTATGAAAATAAAGGGGAGGAATGCAGTAGAATGTCAAGAATAAAATAAACCCAGACAGTAGAATTATAACATGATTCTATCTTCATCTTATATCTCTGATTTTTTTTTCATGCTGAGGTCTGACATTTTTCCTTAGGCCACATGTTTGAAAATATGGTTGCAACAAAATCTAAACTTACGTGTTCCTGTTCTGTCTTCTTAGGGAGAATCTCCATAAAATTTTTCTTGGCTCCAATGTAACATTTTTGTGGAGAGAACTAACTTGCCCTACTAAGACAAGAACCCATCTCTGAGTAAATTGCTGGTTACTGGATAACTTAGGTCATTGTACATAAACATGACATTTGCATTGTAACATCTACACAGGCAATTAAAAAAAGGATGGTTCCCAGGAATGAGGAGATTAACTGGGCCCAGAACACAATATCTTGACACTTAGTTATTACAGTATTTTATACTAGTAATTGGAAGTTACTATTAAACCAATTTGATTCATGTTCAAATTTTGTCCAGTGATTTATACGTAAAATGAAATTTATATGTGCAGTTTAAGAAAGGTTTGTTATTAAAATAATTTATCCTCCTCAAAGTGATGTTTTGTATTATCTTTGATTGAACCTGATGGCACCAAACATCAAAGAATATTTGAAATGTACTTAACTCTAAGAATTATTATTTTTCCCATCATTTTCTTAAGTCTGTAGGATATCTCCTTTAAAATTCTAACTCAGTTATCTAGGAAATAAATAAAAATTAAAGGGTGTATTATGAGGTTTTTTGGAAACCAGTCAGCCATTCTAGCTCCACTCCATTTTATTGCTGATTTGTCAGTTTTTTGTCATCATGGATGAAAACAAAATTTAATATAATTTCTTCTTAAGTACATTGATGCCAGTGCTTGCCACCAATGACTCACACTTGATATGGCTTAATTTATACAAATTGCAGCAAAGCTATAAACATGTTAAGAAAAGAAACTGCATTAGGCTAGTTCATGTTCTAAAATGAATTTTTATCCAAATTCCTACTTTTTGTCTTATATCTGTAAAGGAAAAAGAAACTCTTAAAAACTCAAGTTCATATTATTAATTTCAGAAAGCATAATTAATTTTAGATAATAGCTAATTTTTCACTTTATTAAATAACTAAATTTGTCACATTTCACATAATTTGCTTCTGGTAGCAAAGAGAACAAAGATAAAAGCAGTTCTAGAATGCTCAAAAATATCAATTATATCTTTCTGGAAAATATGATGATTCAGTTTAATATCAATATTGTGAGTCTATGTGAGATTTCCTGAGGAAACACTATAAAGAGCATAACTTTTAGAAACAGGAGAGATGATGCAGTAAAAAAAGGAGTTTTGCCTTGCACAAATTTATCCCTGGCACCTCATATTGTCAGTTTGTTGTGACCAATCACCAAGCCCCCCAACATTTTAAGATAATTCAGTGTTATTTCCTGGTTTCTGTAAGTCATTTTAAGCAATGAGACTGCCAATTAAGCTTTACCTCACATTGCATCAGCCTCAAAATTTCATGGATAATTTAAAAGTCTCAATCAGGTGATTTAGAATCAACTGAAACTAATTAACACCTAGTTCTGATTTTAATCCTGTCGAGAGAAACTTGATTTCAATTTGATCTGAAATGAAACCTCTTTATCACAATAGTTTTCATAATTACCATAAAATAGTACTATCAAAACTTTTTTCTATTTGCTAGATTTTCTTTATGTGTATGTATTATTTGCTTGTTTTATTTTTGGGAGCAAACCAAGAAGTGATCAGGTCTTACTTTGGCTCTCCACTCAGGAATTAGTCCTGGGCTTGAAGGACCATATGAAATTCTAGGGATCAAATTTGGGTTGGTCGCATACAAGACAAGTGCCCTACCTACTGTACTACCTCTTTGTTCCTATGTTTTTATTTTATCAATTGTAATTCATAATCACTACACTCATCAAGAAAATAAGTTGTGGTGAAGTTAAATAATGTGGGAAATATGATATGGATATAAATCTCAGGAATAGGGTTTGAAGCTGACATCAAAACAATATCAAAGGTTTGAAAGAAACAATATGCTGAAACAGCTTTCAATGAAAGTTATTTGAAATATTATGGGCCCGGAGAGATGTCACAGCAGCATTTGCCTTGCAAGCAGCCGATCCAGGACCAAAGGTGGTTGGTTCGAATCCCAGTGTCCCATATGGTCCCCCGTGCCTGCCAGGAGCTATTTCTGAGCAGACAGCCAGGAGGAACCTCTGAGCACTGCCGGGTGTGGCTCAAAAACCAAAAAAAAAAAAAAAAAAGAAATATTATTATTATTATTATTATTTTGATTTTTGAATTACACCTGGTGGTGCTCAGGGGTTATTCCTGGTTCTGCACTCAGAAATTGCTCAGGTCAGGTACAGGGACCATATGGAATGTCGGGGATTGAAACCATGTCCGTCACAGGTCATCCTCATGCAAGGCAAAAGTTCTAATGCTGTGCTATCACTCTGGCCCCTATTTATTTATTTATTTATTTATTCATTCATTCATTCATTCATTTATTTATTTATTTATTTATTTATTTATTTATTTATTTATTTATTTAGGTTTTGGGGCCACACCCGGCATTGCTCAGGGGTTACTCCTAGCTGTCTGCTCAGCAATAGCTCCTGGCAGGCACGGGGACCATATGGGACACCAGGATTCGAACCAACCACTATTGGTCCTGGATCGGCTGTTTGCAAGGCAAACGCCGCTGTGCTATCTCTCCGGGCCCGAATTATTTTAAACCATGCTTGCTGTGTTCTAATGCATCTTCTCTGCCTGCTTTTGGCCATAAAGATTGATTAGAAATCAATGCCTCATAGGACTGTTTCTTTTGATTTTGTTAACTCAAATTTATGATTCACATAAACTGAACTCTGATCTCAGGGCTCCGTTTCAGTTACCAGGGTCAACTAAGTTAATTCTTTCATGATATTAGAACTAATTAGCAGATACTTTCTATGTTCAGTTGACTGGTAATAACATCATTGTTAACTCCTGCTTAAATTTTTTATGAAGGAAATACCTAATTTTATTCTCTGTAAGATTTTCTGATAACACCATCTTTGATAATTTAAAAACTTAAAAAAGAGAGAGAGCAAGCTGTACTTTTATCATCTGAAGTTTGATATTTGATAGTGAAAGCGTAAGTTATTAACTGAGAATTTTGCTGGAACTACAGCTATCTATTGTCTCTATCTAGAGGAAAATAGGGTGAGGAGTTAACTATAATTCTGAATATGATAGCTTATTAGTCCTTTTATCTACTGCTAATAAGTACTTTAACATGCATTTCAATGATTGTATTTATTGACAATAGAAGTAATATAGAATATTATGCTACATCCTTTATATGTAGATAGTAACCTAATACAATATTGATGACTAGTAGATTGCCTAAAATTTTTTACATATAAATAGCAATTTTCCAGTGCTTATTTCTTTGATGCCAAACTATATGCCTGTAGTTTGTAATGCCAAAGTTTCACAGAGTTTCAAAAAATTGAGAATATATTAGAATATATTATTTTTCTGTGTTGCATTCTTCTTATTCAGTGCATTGAATAAGAAAGTTCTTCACCCACAACTACAAGCCTCCTGATCTCTGCCTCACCATTTCTACACTTTCTATTTCCTAAATACCAACCAATACCTATGCTTTTCCAAGGAAGAACTTACTTGGAATTCTTCATCTTGTATGTCATAGATCTATCATCTCAGGAGCTTTAGTTGATTCCTTGACACATGTTTCTGGCTTTAAACCCTGTGTTTAGGTTAGAGGTTTTTCTTTACATTTTCCTGTGATGCACTTATGCAAACAGCCATCTTTTATTATTGACTAGTTTTTCCTTTAATAATTGTAGACAATATAACTTACTTTTGTATATTTTTGTCTGTTTACTGAAAACAAATGGGGGAATTGTTGTGTATGGAAACATTTTTATGGGATTATTGTGCAGTCAAGAGACTCAAAAGCAAATGGTAAAATTCACAAGGTAGATTGTTTCTACCTTGTGAAAGGAGTATATAGATAAAAATGTTTCAAGCATAGAAAAGCAACAGTGAGGCCCATATACCCAGAGTCCCAACAATTATGCTGTCCACATCACATGTGAGAATGTGCACAGGAGATTAGTTCGGGTTTAAGAAAGAAGTAACAATGTGAACAAAAGAGACATTGCATACTCAGTGCTGTAAAATCAATAAAAAAAGGAACAAAGAGACCAAATAAAATAAAATGAAATAAAATAAAATAAAATAGAACCCTAAAAACAAAACTTCAGGTCAATGATCCTACAAGTAGAGACTTTCTTGATTGCTGACCTAAGCCAGATTTGCTACTCACTGTTCAATTCTTTTGTCTAGAGGTAGCATACAATATGCTACACTGCTTACTTGTCTTGGCTGTGCAAAACTTTCTTTTTTCAAACCTATGTGTCATACCTACCGACATATGAAAGGAAGATATTTATGTGCAATATCCTTGTCCTCTTAACATAAGTATTCATTTTTAAGCAGGTGTCCATAATCATAATTTTCAAATACTTTGGCAACTATTTTTGTTGATCAGTAATAATGTGAATTCCTTGATATTTTATGAAAATGAAATTTACTGCTGCAGTCATGTGTATCCAGCTTTCTACAGACAGCTTCCCTAATAAAACTAATAAAATCTCATCCAAAATAGGTCTCACATAATACATGCTTCAAATATGTTATAAAAGCCCAATGCCCTACTTCAAGTAAGTTTGAAAGGAAAAGCTGAAGTTAAAAAAAAAGTAATATATATTGTCATTAGGTACCATTTTCACTGGACAAAGAATAAATAAGATTATCCTATCTTTGGGAAGTCTTAGGCTTAGTCCAGTATTTTCAAACTGTGTTTAAGTAACTGTTTTATACCTACTATATATGGCCTTCAACATTTTTGACCTTCAACATACCATATTTAAGTTAGAGTCCCTATAAGAATATTTAAGAATTAAGTCGAGGGGGTAGGGAGGATAGCACTGTGAGTAGAATGTTTACCTTGCATGAGACTGATTTAAGTTAAGATGGTTGAATCCCATTTGGTCTTTGAGCCAATCAAAGGTGAATTCTTAAGAAATACGCCATGATTACCTAAATATGGTCCCCAAAACATACAAGCAAAAAGCCTGATGGACTATGTCTAAGCAATCATATTTCTGGAGGGAATTGTTCTTAGTGTTTCAACCTTACATGGTTTATGAATTTTCACTCAATAAATGTACCACACTCAAGAGTGCTGGCTATTTCAAATATTACCAAAAAACAAATATGTTCACTAGCGAGAAGACTTATAGTAAAGAAAAGAATTTTTCTAGTCACGTAAAATGAATCTTCCTCACTTTATTTATTTTCTTTAATTTTTGTAATTTTTATTTTTGATTTAACTATAGATAAAATCAAAGCCTTTTATGTATTTTATTACTGTTATCTGAGTATACATAATACATTCAAACGTATTCAATTACTTAAAATAATTTCTAAGTCTATAATATTATAAATTATTTTACGATAATAATACAGAAAGCCTGGTACAAAAATCAAGCTATTTTTCTTTTTTATTATAATATAATTTTACTTTGATCATAGTGGCTTACATATTGTTGACAATAATATTTTAGGTACATATTTACATAAAATCAGGAGGGATTCCCATCCATCACCGAATTGTTCTCCCTACCCGTCCGTTTTTGTCTTCCCTCCCATTTCTTCTTCCCTCACCCCCAGGTCGGCTAGAATATGTGGTCCCCTCTGTATCTAACCTATTACTTAGTAGTCTTGCACCTGTTTGGTCTTGAGGCCTCCCTTATTTCCCCCTCTAACTGGAGGCAAGACCAGCTATTTCAAGTTATGTGGTTTTGCCTGAAAAAGAAAAAAGGAATAAATTGGGGTAAGAGTCTAATAGCCTGAAAATGGGCGGAATCCTTCTAGTGGCTCTCATAATCGATTTGGGAGGTGAAGGAGAAAGAGAAGGTGAAACACTCCACCAGTACCAAAAGAAGTGTCAAATCTCCATTGAGGACTCCAGCTATATCGATAAGCACCACAAAAAACAAACAAAAAACAAAACAAAACAAACAAAAAACAACAAAAACAAGCACACAAACAAAAAACACACCATGGTCTTCAAATAAGAAACATGGCATAGCACATAACGAAAGAAAAGAGAGGAAGAGAAAAAATAAATATAACTGGGGACAACAATTTCAATAATCACACCCAAAGAGAGAAATCGACCAAAATAGGTAAATTAAAAAAATAATAATAATAAATGAAGGTAAAAATATATATATATATAAAATAACCAAGGTTTTGTGCTTTTTGTATTTTTGTTTTTTCCCTTCTGCCCTGGCACAGTAAATATTGGGGTCATTTGAAAAGGAATTCACTTGGCCTAAAAAATATGGGGTTTCTCCGTCCTTGGAGTATACTGTCATGGGATCAACTCTAGACTTTGCTCAGGATCATTTACTCTCCCGGTGGCATTTTTGTGGTTGGTAGACTTCTGCTCTGTCCAGGGTGATACAATCAGAGCTCTGTGTTTAGAGGTCTCAGTATCTGCACAGATCCTGAGATGGGATTTATGATGAAGTCGTCTTTGTGATTCTAGAGGTTCTGTTACCTCAGTGTCATTTTAATCCATCTTCTGTGGTTGGTGATCTTGGGCTTTGCACTGAGCCTAGGATGGCACCTAGGTTAGCGTCTTTCTTTGTGCTTCCAGAAGCCCCATTCCGTTACAATTGTCTCTGCAGGACCTTTGGGACTGGGGATCATGATTATTGTGCAGGTCATAGTTCAAACCCTAAACTAGGGCTTTTTTATTGGTCCTAAGATGTGTACAGTCTGGTCGTGGTTCTATCAGCCAGTCATCTGTAAATCGCGATCTTGGCTTTTGGACCTACCAAAGTGTGCCAAGTCTTCTGGTTTTGTCTTGTCGTTAGCTGGTAAGGTAGGCTAATCAGCTCTAAGGTCAAGTTGTTCACATTTTCCTCGTTGTCAGGATATCATGTTAGAGCTGGCCCTTGTTGTTGACCCCACAGTATTAAGGCTGTCCCAGATGGGATTTGTTTCCTGCAGCTGTTGTGAAGAGCTGTGCCGTTTCTATGTCTGGGATCTAGGGTTCAAGGCTGGATGAATGGTATCTAATCACCTGAGGTCTAAGTTGATTCCACATGACATATTTTCCAGGTAGGAGATATCCCTGTATTATTAACAACTGTGAGTTCCTATCTCTAGTAGATAAGAGCTCTTTTCTATATGTAAGATTTCCCCTTTATTTAGTGTGCCTTTGCAGGGAGAAATGGTGCTACATTATATTGTCGGTGTATTTGGGGGTGGACAGAGGGGATAACAGAAACAGGTCACATACCCAAAAACGATAAAAAATAAAAAAATAAAAAATGAAATAAAATAAAATAAAATAAAATAAAAATAAATAAATAAAAAAAAGAAAGGGAATGAAAATGTTTATGCTCACAAATGTATATGTAGGACAGGCATTTGAAAAAAATAAATTAAAAAATAAATAAATAAATAAATAAAAGAAAAAGAAATAAAATGAGTTAGCGAAGCTTTTAAAGGACCAAAGTGGTGCAAAAGACTACCTTACATTTGACGGAAAGCCGGTAAAGATGTGGTGTATTACAGGTCTTATGCCTATGTTGGAAGTACAGTTTTTCCCATTGCCTTTTGCGTTTTTCTTGTGGTGTGTGGGTTCCCAGGCATCTTTCTATCACACCCCCTGGCCTTCTTCAGTTTGGTAAAAATTTGTGGTAGGGAGGTCTTGGGAGAGTTCTTGTATTGGGGATACTTTTGGACCTAGGCCCGGTTTCAAGAAACAGTCCACGTTAGGGGGAGTTGGTAGGGAGGGCCCCGCAGCATGAGTCCGCACGGGAGTTGGCTGTCTTTTTTTGCAGGAGACTAGGTGTGGGTTTGACTGGGTGTCCCTTCTCTTGGGTGCTGGGTACTGGTTCGTTGGGTAGGAGGTCAATCTTGATGCCTAATAGATTAAGGACTGAGGGTGAAGAGTTTAATATGGTGGGAGATCTGGATGGGATTGAGGGGTGAAGGGATAGTTAGATTTCTGGAGGGGAGAAAGGGGAAGGTATATGAGAGGGGTATGAAGGGAGAGAAAAGAAAAACTACCTTATAAAGAAAGGGAGAAGAGAAAGGGAAAAAAAGTAAAGAGAAGAATAGAAAAGAGAAAAATGAAGAAAAAAAAAAGAAAGTAGTGAGAAGAGAGGAGAGAACAGCAAGGGAATGCTGGATTGGTTGATTGTGTTCGATGAATAGAGCCTGTAGTTTAAGTCTGTAAGTCGCAGTTACTGCTTCGGTGGTCTGACTAGTCACGTGCTTCAATTCCTAAAAGAAGGTATAACCTAGAGCTAAAGTGTATGTTAAAGATTTTTCTCGCGGCCATCTCGTAGTGCAAGCAAGGTATGGTATCTCGTGTAGTATCCCGAGTTGCCATCTTAGTTTGTCCGCCCTTTGTGTCCAAGGGTGCCTGTGGACAGAAAAGCTGAGAGGTTATTTAAAATATAGTAAGATAAAGGCATTAAAACATAGTGTTATGGTATGTTTCCATTGCAGTCAGTGATTTCCCATGGTGTTCTATACTTGTGTTCCTGTATACGATCTCTAAGGGATTATTGTGGGCCTTTGTTGTAGAAGTCTGATTAGATACCTGTTCTCTCTATGCTGCTGTCTCTGTTGTTGCTGTTTTCTTTGTGGTATACTGTGTAGTCAAGAGTTTGCGTTGTTCCTTTTTCATGTATTTTGGACACTGCTCCCAAGTATATGTTGACTATTACAGTGCTCGGAGTTTCTACCCTGTTAAACCCTGTTATTTGATTGTTAGGTATTAGTTGTGTATAAAATATATGTTCTAGGTGCTTCAGAATAGTGCTAGCATTCTGTGTTTATCTTTTGTCTTCTGACTTACTTCGTTTAACATAACATGATCGAGGTCCATCCACGTTGCTGCAAAGTCTGTGATTGTATCATTTCTGACTGCCATGTAATATTCCATTGTGTATATGTACCACATCTTAATGATCCATTCATCTGTTGTTGGACATCGAGGTTGGTTCCAAGATTTGGCTATTATACTGAGTGCTGCGATAAATAGTGGGGTGCATATGTATTTTGGGAGTAATATATTTCCAACTTGGGGGTATATGCCTAGGAGGGCAATTGCTGGGTCAAATGGCAGCTCAAATCTGAGTTCTTTGAGCACTCTCCAGACTTTTCTCCATAGGTGTTGGACTAGGGGGCATTCCCACCAGCAGTGGATGAGAGTTCCTTTCATACCGCATCCCCGCCAACAAAGGTTGTTTCCATTATTTTTGATGTGAGCCATCCTCACTGGTGTAAGGTGGTATCTCATTGTTGTCTTGATTTGGATCTCCCTGATGATGAGTGAAGGTGAGCATGTTTTCATGTGTTTTTTGGCCATCCTTCTGTCTTCCTCAGAGAAGTGTTTATTCATTTCATCTTCCCATTTTTTATGGCTTTATTTGGTTTTGGGGGGCTCAGCTTTCTGAGTGCTTTGCATGTTCTAGATATCAGCCCTTTATCTGATATGTCGAGTGAAAAGATTTTTCCCCATTCTGTTAACTGTCTTCTTGCATTAAGTAGGGTTTCTTTCGCCATGCAGAAGCCTTTTAGTTTGATGTAGTCCCATTTGTTTATATTTGCTGCTAACGTTCTTGCCATTGGTGCTCCATATCAAAAAGACCTTTTTGATATATAGGTCTTCGAGTGTTCTGCCTATTTTATTCTCGATAAACTTTATAGATTCGGGTCTGATTTCAAGGTCTTTGATCCATTTTGAGTTGACTTTTGTATAAGGGGTGAGGTATGGGTCAATCTTCATTTTCGTATATGTGGTTTTCCAATTGTACCAACACCATTTGTTGAATAGACTTCCTTTGTTCCATTTCAGGTTCTTGCCTCTTTTATCAAATATTAGTTGGCTGTATATCTTGGGGTTTATGTCTGGGAATTCTGTTCTGACCCACTGGTCTGAGGTCCTGTCTCTGTTCAAGTACCATGCTGTTTTGATTACTATGACTCTATAGTATAGTTTCAAGTTAGGTAAGGAGATGCCTCCCAGCTTTTTGTTTTTTAGTATGTGTTTAGCTCTCCTGGGTCTTTTGTGGTTCCAGATAAATTTTGTGATTGATTGTTCTATTTCATTAAAGAATGGTGTCTGGATTTGTATAGGGATTGCATTAAATCTATATAGTAGTTTGGGTAGAATAGTCATTTTGACTATGTTAATTCTACCTACCCATGAGCATGGGATGTTCTTCCATTTCTTTAGATTGTCTTCAATTTCTTTCTGAAGCGTTTTGAAGTTTCCCTGGTATAGGTCTTTCACTTCTCTTGTAAGGTTGATTCCTAGGTACCTAATATTTTTTGATACTATTTTAAATGGTATTGTATTTTTAATCTCTCTCTCCTCGACTTCGTTGTTTGTATATAGAAACGCTACTGTCTTTTGTGTATTGACTTTGTATCCAGCCACTTTGCTGTATTGGTTAATTGTTTCTAGGAGTTTTACTGTGGACTCTTTAGGTTTTTCGATGTATATCATCATATCATCTGCAAATAGAGATAGTTTGTGTTCCTCTTTCCCAATTTGGATTCCTTTGATTCCCTTCTCTTGTCGGATTGCTATTGCTAGGACTTCTAAGGTTATATTGAATAATAGTGGAGAGAGTGGGCAGCCTTGCCTAGTTCCTGACCTTAGTGGGAATGCTTCTAGTTTCTCGCCATTAAGTATAATGTTGGCTGTAGGCTTTTCATAGATAGCTGTAACTATCTTGAGGAAGGTTCCTTCTAACCCTATTTTGCTGAGTGTCTTTAATATGAAAGGGTGTTGGATTTTGTCAAACACCTTCTCTGCATCGATTGATATGATCATGTGGTTTTTGTTTTTCTTGTTGTTGATGTGATGTATAATGTTGATTGATTTGTGTATGTTGAACCAACCTTGCATTCCTGGTATCAAACCCACTTGGTCATGATGTATGATCTTTTTGATGAAGTGCTGGATTCGGTTTGCTAAGATTTTGTTGAGTATCTTTGCATCTATGTTCATTAGTGAGATTGGTCTGTAGTTTTCTTTCTTGGTCTTTGGGAATGAGTGTAATATTTTCCTCATAGAAGGAGTTAGGGAGGATTCCTGTTTTTTCTATGGTTTGGAAGAGCCTATGGAAAAGTGGTAGTAAGTCTTCTCGGAATGTTTGGTAGAATTCACCTGTAAATCCATCTGGTCCTGGGCTTTTGTTCTTAGGGAGTTTTTTAATTACATCTTCAATTTCCTCTGAGGTGATTGGTCTGTTTAGGCTTTCTAGGTCTTCCTTGTCCAGTCTCGGAAGAGGGTTTTTCTCCAAGAATCTGTTGATTTCTTCTGGGTTCTCTATCCTAGCTGAGTATAGTTGTTCATAATATGATCTTATGATATGTTGTATTTCTTGGGGTTCTGTTGTTATATCTCCCCTTTCATTTGTGATACTACTGATTTGGGTGTTTTCCCTCTTTTTTTTGTTGAGTTTTGCCAGTGGTTTGTCTATCTTGTTTATTTTTTCGAAAAACCAACTCCTGGTCTCATTGATTTTTTGTATTGTTTTCTTGGTTTCTATGTTGTTTATTTCTGCTCTGGTTTTTATTATTTCTTGCCTTCTGGTTGTGGTTGTGGATTTCTCTGTTGCTGTTGTTCCAATTCTTTGAGGTGATCTTTTAAACTGTTGGTTTTGTTATTTTCCTGTTTCTTGATATAGGCCTGTATTCGCTATGTGTTTCCCCCTAATTACTGCTTTTGCTGTGTCCCACAAATTTTGACATGTTGTCTCTTCATTGTCATTTGTCTCAAGGAATCTTTTTATTTCTTCCTTGAGTTGTTCTTTGATCCAGCTGTTGTTGAGCAGCATGTTGTTTAATCTCCAGGTATTCGTTTTTCTCCATTGCTTCTTCTTGATGTCAATTTTGACCTCTGTTGCATAGTGATCTGATAGGGTACTTCTAATGACCCTTACCGTTGTGGTCTTATATAGGTTGGCTTTGTATCCTAAGACATGGTCTATTCTGGAGAAGGTTCCATGTGGGCTTGAGAAGAATGTGTATTCTGCTTTTTGGGGATGGAGGGCTCTATATAAGTCTATTAGCCCCAAATCTTCTAATTTTTCATTTAGAGCTCTTATTTCTTTGCTATTTTTCTGTTTGATGGATCTGTCCAGTGGTGAAAGTGGAGTATTGAGGTCCCCTACTATTATCACATTTCCCTTCATGTGTTTCTCCAGGTTTACGAGCAGTTGCCTCACATATTTTGCTGACTCTAATTAGGTGCATAGATATTGACTAGGGTTAGTGTTTCTTGATCTAATGTTCCCCTGATCAGTAAGTAGTGACCCTCTTTGTCTCTGATCACGTTCTTGAGGTTGAATTCAATTTGGTCTGATATAAGAATGGCTGTCTCTGCTCTTTTTTGTTTTCCATTGGCCTGAATAATTACTTTCCATCCTTTTATTCTAAGCCTATGCTTATCCTGTAGCTGTAGGTGTGTTTCTTGCAGACAGCAGAAGTCCGGTTTATTTTTCCTAATCCAGTTCTCTACTATGCGTCTTTTAATTGGAGAGTTTAGGCCATTAACATGTAGGGATATTATTGAGAGAGGGGACTGTTGTGCAGTGTGTTGTGTAGGGTGGCTTTTGTTACAATCGGGGGTTTGTATTGTGTAATTCATCTCTGAGTAGGTCGTTTAGAATCGGTTTTGTTTGCACAAATAGCTCTAGTTCGGTCTTGTTTGAAAATGTTTTTAGTCTGTCCTCCCATATGAATGATAGTTTTGCTGGATATTGGACTCTAGGTTGGAAGTTTCTTTCATTCAGTCGTTTAAATATGTCATTCCACTGTCTTCTTGCTTGAATTATTTCGACTGGCAGATCTGGTTTGATTCTTATGTCCCTACCTTTGTACTTGAGGGTTTTTTTTCTCTCTTATTGCCTTAAGAAGTTCCTCTTTCTCTTTGTTTTTTGCCATTTGGATTACTATATGTCTTGGTGTTGGTTTATTGGGGTCTATTTTATTAGGGACCTTCTTAAATCAAGCTATTTTTCTTGAGGGGTCCTGTGTTAGAAGAATCATGTGTCTATAATTCTATTTATGTATAGATGTCACCTACAAAGAGGTTGAATTCAAGAATGGAAAGGCCAGAGGGTATGAAAGCTTTCAGCTATTGCTTTGATAGCTAATGTTGATTATTTATTTACCAGGAACCCATATAGTCTGAACTACTTTCTCTGCTTAAAACTCAAAAACAAATTATTTTTAAATTTTGACTGAATTGTGGAAAATTCAAGAAGTTAAGTAACATGCTCAGAGAGAAAGAAATATCAAATGATCTTTGTCATACATGAAGCATCAAAAACAAAGAAAGAGATTAAAAATTACCAATGTAAATAAATTCTGAGACATTATCAGTAAAAGAGGGAATTAAGGAGGGAGTACTTACGGGAAAGGGTTAATGGAGGGATTCTTTTTTTTTTTTTTTTTTTTTTTTTTGGTTTTTGGGCCACACCCGGCAGTGCTCAGAAGTTACTCCTGGCTGTCTGCTCAGAAATAGCTCCTGGCAGGCACAGGGGACCATATGGGACACCGGGATTCGAACCAACCACCTTTGGTCCTGGATGGGCTTCTTGCAAGGCAAATGCCGCTGTGCTATCTCTCCGGGCCCAATGGAGGGATCTTGATATTCTGGTAGAAAGATTGGTGTAGTAAGTCTACAACTATAAAGAAAAAACAGCTTCAAAACTATTAAAGGAAGATACTTCAATTTAAAACAAAACAAAATAAATAAATAATATAACAAGGAACCAGAGAGATAACACAGGGATTAATGTTATAGCACCTCCTTATGGTCCTTCAACTCCTCTAGAGGTAACCCTTGAGCATTGATGGGTATGGTCCACAACACAAAAATGAAATAAAACCAAAAAAGTCTGAAGTCAAAAGTGAAAGCCCCAAAGAAAAATTGAAAAAAGAAAATATTTTAGAGAGAAAGACATTAGGTAGTCAGAGTACTAAGCCAAGGAAAGTGGTTATCATATTTTGTAATTAAAATATCATTATTAGGGGCCAGAGCAATAGAACTGCAGGTAAAGCTTTTGCCTTGCATGCTGCTGATCTGAGTTAGATACCTGGCATACTATAAGATCCTCAGAGACTGCAAAAGTTAATTTTTTTTTCTTTTTTTTTTCATTTTTCATTTCTTTACTTTTCTTTCTTTTCTTTTCTTTTTTCTTATCTTTTCTTTTTCTTTTCTTTTCTTTTTTCTTTTTTTCTCTTCTTTTCTTTCTTTTCTTTTCTTTTTTGTCATGGAGCCACACTCAGCAGAGCTCAGGGGTTATTCCTAGCTCTGTATTCAGAAACCACTCCTGGCAGGTTCAGGGAACTATTTGGATGTCAGGGATCAAACCCAGTTTCATCCCAGGTTGGCATGGCTGTGCTATTACTCCTGCCCCCAAGAGAATTTTCTGAGCCCAGAGCCAGGAATAACCCTTGAGCATCACTGGCCCCAAAGCAAACAACAACAAAAATATTTTTAACATTTGAGTGATTAATTTTATTTTTAGAGATGAGCGGTAGAAATCTAAATAGTGGTATATAAAGTTTTGTTTTTACAGATGCAATCTTTTTAAAAAGAAAACTGCAAAATATCAAACAATACACAAAATTCTATATCTCATGGACACTTTGTCCCAATATTTTTACATATTCAAAGTAAAAATAAATACATATTAATATCTTATGAAGGCCTTTCAGAATACTTATTCTAATCTAAAACATAAAAAGAAGTATTCTGATAAATTAGCCTTTTATATGGAAAAAACAGTATTTATAACAGAATCTCAAGACTTTGCTTGAAAAAATAAGCTAAATTTGTGCAGAGGCCTCACTATTTATCTTCATTTCGGAGTTCAGAGCTAAATTCTATCGTAATTCAAGATTCCACAATGGAATGACCTTTAAGGTGAGCAGCTCCAGCTCCTGACAAGACCTTCTATGTTTTTAGTCTAAATGTGAATACTTTATGTACTACTAAGACCTTGCCATTTTTGCTAAAATTTTGTTTTAACAGCTATTTTTTAAAATGTATAATGGTTCACTTAGGACATGAAAAACTTTTAAAAAGTAATATCTATGTTTGACTATATAGAAGATAAGAACATTTAAATGGCATTGAACTTATATTTACATAAAATCCGATCTTATTTCTTTGGGGAAATGTGAGAAATTTGTTGGGACTTAAATTTTCAAAATGCTGCTTCTCCAAGACAACAGTAATGGCAGATAAATTGGGTTTTCTGCGCTGAAACTCCCCAAAGGCTCATGCTATAGTACACAAAGAGCAATGGTTGCCTTAGAGACCTTCCTTGCTAGAGTGCTTATATTTTCACTAGTCACTTTGTGAAAGTCTGTCATGAATTACAGAATACAATTTTTAAAGAATATTCCAGCCTATAACTTTATATTTCAAATATGTAGAAATATAAACAATAAATAATATAAAATGAAAGGTATTTTATTTGAGAAGTTATTGAAAAAGACAAAAATTTACAATGGCTTAACTATGAATACTTACTGAGACTGTTTTAAAGAAATTCACACTTTGGTGGCAACAAAAAGTTATTTTACTAATATGAAATCTAGTGTAGAGCATTTAAATCATTCAGAAGTCATTTAGATCAGAAGGGGGGAGAAAATCCATTTATCTTTTTGTTTTTTATTGATAAATCTGAAGGCACTGCAATTTTTAAATGAATATAACTGATAATATATTTAATAAGTTAAAATAGTAAATGGAAAATTGCTTTATGTTTTAAGTTATAAGTCAATATTTTAAAAAAAAATCAATCAATTCCTTGAAGTGGCAGGAAATGTGGTTAATTGGAAATAACATTTAAACATTGAAAAATAATCCGATTTTTATTCTAAAGCTCTCATGGAGCTTTCAGTTATTTTCAGATTATTGACTTGATTAGTAACACCTATGGGCTCTTTAGCACAATAGTACATGTCCAGCATCAAAAATCAGAATTCCTCCATGACTCAAGATTATTTCATTAAAAAAGAACATGCATATATGATAAAGGTGTTATAACTAAACCCATAGCCTTTAAGAATCACTGTTAAGTTTTCATAGCACAAAAATCTTATGGACTGTTTCTCCATTCTCTCATTCTTCGCAATGTATTATCTTGCATCAATATAGTCTGCAATTTATCTACAAAAGCAAATAGCTCCCAATTATACTAATTAACCAGTGTAGCAAATAGAGCTTTCATTTAATGGATTTATATGGAAATGTCACTGTATTACTCATGTGTCAAATTCTGTATCTTATTTGTTTTCTAGAATGCTATTTAAAATTTTTATGTCACAGAAGAAATTTTAGTCTGATCTTCAAATTATCCACTGAATATGGAAATCACCCTACCTTCCTTTCACAAACGTCAAAAGTTTATCTTAGCACTCAGTCCAGCCAGCCAACGTTCTCTTACTTTATATCAAAAGAAGAGACTTTTAAGAATCCTCTTTGAGTGATTCTATTTTTCAGGTATAAAGTTGGAGAGCACAACAATTAAATTTTTAAAAAAGATTTTACATATATCGCTTCTCAGCCTTTTGGCTAAGATCAGGTGTAGTATCTGTTCTTATCAGTTTAATGTCTGATATGTCCTCTATCCGAGGACAATATATTAAATGGATTTTTGGAGCTGTGAATCGGAAGAGGGGCTTACTCTGTCCACTGCGCGCATTGACCCGGTATTGCAGTACCTCCGGGAACGGTGTACAGGAAAAAAAAAGATTTTACATAATAAACAGGTTTAATAAATTCACTGTTGGTATTTGGCAACCATTTCTCTGTGCTTTTGATACCTTGGTTCTACTTAAACTATCACTTCTCAAAAATCTGCTATGTAGTCTTCTAGTTATAAATTTTCTTTCCAGAAATATAGATACAGTTTATGTTTGGTGTGGCTTAGCTAAAATTAATTCTGAAAGAATCATCCCATAAATGTCCTTTTCTGAACACTCTCGTCTTTATCACAGACATTGGAAAAGACAAGCAGTCAAGCCAAAGAAAATTGTCATGTAAATAAACTCATGAGTTTTGGTCTAAAATTCTCCTTATAGCCTATAAGAATTTTGTTCAGTATTTAAAATTAGTATTTTAGTTCCAAGCATGCATCACATTTGAAAATTTAAAAGTACGTATTAGCCTATAAACTACTTTATCTAATAATACCTGCAAAAGGACAAAAAGGCTTAATAATCACTTGAAATTTTCTCTTTTCTTTTGTATATCATTTAAGGGACTATGTGAAGAAGGGTTTCAGTTCTGTTTGATGGGAACTCAGATAACTAGATACTTATGCTTTGGCATTAGACTGATTTAAAATCAAAAGGGGATAGAGTGTGTCTATTTGGTCATTTTGATCTATTTTAAAAAATAACATCACATTAGAAAATCATTGCTAAAATATATTCTTCAATGAATAGGAGAAACAAGATATAAAAGAATAGTAGCACAACATTTTAATGAAAAGGTATTGACAGAACTGTATGATTACAAAAGGAAAAAAATTACAAAGCAGTGTAAGAAAGTGCAATTAGTTTAAAAGGAGCCCAGGCATTAACACTTGAGTAAAATAAGTGAGATTAGGAAATGCAGTAAAAATTTTCTAAACTTCATTTAAAAAAACGGAAACGACTTGCCAGATTTATAGTGAAATCACAGAACGTTAAAATTCAGTTATTCCGTAAATAGAGAGAAAAATTGAGTGAGAAAGTCTGTGTGTATATGTGAGAGTGGTTTTTAAAGAGATGAGAATAATACAATGTGTGGAATTTAATTTGATGCTTATTTAAATGAATTAATTAAATACTGAATATATTTTAATTTTTAAACATTTTAAACTTTTTAAAATACGGTAGTTTCAAACATTCAGTGTTCTAACATCTGTCTCACCAACGGTGTCTCTTGTTTCCCCAACCCAGACCTGCCCCATTAGGTACAAATTTATTTATTTCAAAATTTTTATTCTGGGGGATGGAGCAGTAGCAAAGCAGTAGGACATTTGCCTGGTACGCGGCTGACCCAGGACGGACCCTGGGTTCGATCCCCCAGTGTCCCATATGGTCCCCAAAGCCAGGAGTGGTTTCTGAGCTCAGAGCCAGGAGTAACCCCAGAGCATCACCGGGTGTGGCCCCCAAACCAAAAACCTAAATAAATAAATAAATAATTATTCTGTGTTGTTTGTTGCAACAAAATGGTGAAGGAAGTCATCAAAAATATTTCAGTAAAATAAAATTTGTGAAACTTGTATCTCACAATGGAGTCAATATTTCATTTTCTGAGGGTTTACTAAGCTGTTCTAATAGAACCTTCTATTTTTTTTGTTCATTGAATTCAGTTGACTTCTAGGCTACTTTCTCAGCTAATTTGTTTTTCCTACCGGGCTGTCAGTATTGTGAAGTTTGGAGGTGTTATGGCCACGTGTTGTAGGAATTCCGGGATTTCTACAACTGTGCTGGCTAAGTTTCAGCAGCTTGGCTTGCTTCTTTTCCTCCTCTCCAATATTAGTCATGAAACTCCGAAGCTGAGAGGTTGTTTACATGGCAACAGCTGTTCCTGATATTTCTCTTGGCTTGGCATCTTTGTAAAGATTAGTTGTGAAGCAGTGAAGTAGCGCCATTTGCATTACTGTGACTGTGGGTTATAGGTGTAGCTTCTGGGGCTTCAGCAGGGCAGGGTTAGTTCCCTTCCTAAAAGTGCCTCAGAATTATCAACGCAAAGACTGACTGTCTATGAGTTTTAGAGTCTTGACTAATACGTAATGAATTATCTTCTGATTAAACACCACCATGCCTATTAGTAGAAGTCAGTGGAATCATTAAACAAACTAAATTTTCCATGAGTTACAATGAAGACTAGATTCACGTTGGCTGGATGTTATTATATCATTTTGTTTACTTTTGTATGTGTTTGAAATTTGTCCCTGAGAATTGTGCCAGGACAAGCCTCTGGGCTCTGCCAGATTGGCCCCAAACCATAATTAAATTAAAATTACCTTGAAAGAGTAGAAAATTAAATAAAACTTAAAATAATCATGAGTTCTACTAGAGAAAGAACATTTCATAGTTATATTGAAACTATAGTAAAAGAATTATGCAGAGTATATTACTTATAAATATAAATATGTATAGATACTTTATAAACATTAAATGCATAGTATATTCTCAATTTCTTGGTTATCTATTTTCCATTTCTTGACCTTTGTTTAAAATTCAGTGATTTGGGGCTAAACAGATAGTCAGTAGATAATGGGCTCAACTTACATTCCTATTGACCGATGGTTGATGATTGATCCCAGGTTCTGCCTATGGTTCCAGGAATGATTCCTGAGTGTAGAGAGGTATGGCCTCAAAATTGAACAATTCAATGTGCTCAAATACCGTGAATATGTGCTGTATAAGTCTTGTGAACCAGGGTACAAAATTGTTTGAAAAATTGGGGGCCGGGCGGTGGCGCTGGAGGTAAGGTAAGCCTTACCTGCGCTAGCCTAGGAGACGGACCGCGGTTCGATCCCCCGGCGTCCCATATGGTCCCCCAAGCCAGGAGCGACTTCTGAGCGCATAGCCAGGAGTAACCCCTGAGCATCACCGGGTGTGGCCCAAAAACCAAAAAAAAAAAAAAAAAAAAAAAAAAAGAAAAATTATCTGAAGCTGGAGCGATTGCACAGCAGTAGGGCGCTTGCCTAGCACGAGGCTGATATAGGACTGACCTGAATTGGATCCCCTGCACCCCATATAGTCCCGCAAGCCAGGAGCGATTTCAGAGTGCATAGTCAGAAGTAAACCCTGAGTGTCACCGGTGTGGCCCAAAAAACAACAAAATACAAATTATGACTCATTTCTCTTTGTACTTAAGCAGGTTTAATTGTTCATTTTCCTAACAATCCTAAGACATAGGTAATTACATTATTTATAATATTTTATGTTCAGGTAAAAAAATCCATAATAAGATGTAAAAATGAGTGTGAATATTCATGTTATTTTCTGATAGTCTTTTGGGACTAATACAATAATTTAAAGATATTTGAGAAAAACCTTCAAATATAATAATGATAATCAGAGTTTACATGAAATTTACAAGAAGTTCATTTGCTTTTATGTGAATTATAAAAAATCCCTATCAATACATATCTAATTATATGTAGTTATTATTTGGTTGATTATACATATAAATTAGTAGATTAAATATTCTTTTTTTAATTTTTTTAATATATTTTTTTATTTTGATCATAGTGGCATACATATTGTTCACAATAATACTTTAGGTACATATTTCCATAAAATCAGGGGGGATTCCCATCGCCAAATTGTCCTCCCTACATCTCCGTTTCTGTCCTACCTCCCATTTCCTTTTCCCTCACCCCAGGGATGCTAGAATATGTGGTCCCCTCTGTATCCAACCCACTACTTAGTAGTCTTGCACGTGTTTGGTCTTGATGCCTCCCTTATTTCCCCCTCTAACTGGAGGCAGGACTAGTTAGTTCAAGTTGTGTGGTTTTGTTTGAAAAAGAGAAAAGTAATAAACTGGGGTAAGAATCTAATACCCCAAAAATGGGCGGAGTCCTTCTAAAGGCTCTCATCATCAGTTTGGGAGATGGAGAAAAAGAAGGTGAAACACTCCACTAGTACCAAAAGAAGTATCAAATATCCAGTGAGGGCTCCAGCTATATCGATAAGCACCTCAAAGAACAGACAAAACAAACAAATCAACAACAACAAAAAAAAACAAAAACAAAAACAGACAAACAAAAATCATGCCATGGTCTTGAATTGAGAAACATGGTATAGCACATAACGAAAGAAAAGAAAGGAAGAAAGAAAAAAAAAATAAGTATAATTGGGGACAACACTTTCAATAATCGCACCCAAACAGAAAAATCGACCAAAATAGATAGGTAAATCAAAAATAATAATAACAATAATAAATGAAGGTAATATATATATTTATATAAAAAAATAACCAAGATTTTGTGCTTTTTGTATTTGTTTTTTCCCTCCTGCCCTGGCACAGTAAATATTGGGGTCATTCGAAAAGGAATTCACTTGGCCTAAGAGATATGGGGTTTCTCCGTCCTTGGAGCATACTGTCATGGGATCAACTTTAGACTTTGCTCATGATCAGGATCCTTTACTTTCCCGATGGTGTTTTTTTTGTTGTTGTTGTTGTTTTGTTTGTTTTTGTTTTGTTTTGTTTTGTTTTGGTGTGTGGAAGACTTCTGCTCTATGTTTAGAGGTCTCAGTATCTGCATAGATCCTGAGGAGGGACTTATGATGAAGTCAGTCTTTGTGGTTCTAGAGGTTCTGTTACCTCAGTGTCATTTTAATCCATCTTCTGTGGTTGGTGATCTTGGTCTTTGCACTGAACCTAGGGTGGCACCTAGGATAGCGTCTTTCTTTGTGCTTCCAAAAGCCCCATTCCGTTACAATTGTCTCTGCCAGACCTTTGGGACTGGGGATCATGATTATTGTGCAGGTCATAGTTCAAGCCCTAAACTAGGGCTTTTTTATTGGTCCCAAGATGTATACAGTCTGGTCGTGGTTCTTGCAGCCAATCATCTGCAAATCCCGATCTTGGTTTTTGGACTTACCAAAGGGTGCCAAGACTTCTGGTTTTGTCTTGTCGTTAGTTGGTAAGGTAGGCTAATCTGCTCTAAGGTCAAGATGTTCGCATTTTCCTCGTTGTCAGGATATCATGTTAGAGCTGGGCCTTGTTGTTAGTCCAGCCGTATCAAGGCTGTCCCGGATAAAGTTTGTTTCCTGCAGCTGTTGTGAAGAGCTGTGCCGTTTCTATGTCGGGGATCAAGGGTTCAAGGCTGAATGAATGGTATATAAGCACCTGAGGTCTAAGTTGATTCCACATGACATATTTTCAAGGCAGGAGATATCCCTATATTGTAAACAACTATGAGTTCCTATCTCTAGTAGATAGGAGCTCTTTTTTTTTTTATATATGTAAGATTTCCCCTTTACTTAGTGTGCCTTTGCAGGGGGAAGTGGTGCTACATTATAATGTCTGTATATTTGTGGGTGGACTGATGGGATAACCGAAACAAGTCACATACCCAAAAACGAGGAGAAAAAAAGAAAAGAAAAAAAAAGGGAATTAAAAATGTATGTGCTCACCAATATATATGTAGGACAATCATTTAAAAAAGATAAATAAATAAATTAAAAACAAAACAAAACAAAAACCAAAAACAAAAAAAAAGAAAACAAAACAAAAAAAAAAGTAAAATAAGTTAGCGAAGTTTTTAAGGAAACAAAGTGGTGCAGAGGACTACCTTACATTTGGGGAAGAGCAGGTAAAGAGGTGGTATATTACAGGTTTTATGCCTATGTTGGAAGTACAGTTTTTCCCATTGTCTTTTGGGTTTTTCTTGTGGTGTGTGGGTTCCCAGGCATCTTCCTAACACATCCCCTGACCTTCTTCAGATTGGTAAAAATTTGCGGCAGGGAGGTCTTGGAAGAGTTCTTGCATTGGGGATACTTTTGGACCTAGGCCCAGTTTCAAGGAACAGTCCGCATTAGGGGGAGTTGGTAGGGAGGGCCTCGCAGCATGAGTCCACAGGGGAGTTGGCTGTCTTTTCTTGCAGGAGACGAGGTGTGGGTTTATCTGGGTGTCCCCTCGCCTGGGTGCTGGGTACTGGTTCGTTGGGTAGGAGGTCGATCTTGATGCCTAATAGAATAAGGACAACAGATGAATGGATCATTAAGATGTGGTACATATATACAATGGAATATTACATGGCAGTCAGAAATGATACAATCACAGACTTTGCAGCAACGTGGATGGACCTAGATCATGTTATGTTAAACGAAGTAAGTCAGAAGACAAAAGAAAAACACAGAATGGTAGCACTATTCTGAAACACCTAGAACACATATTTTATACACAACTAATATCTAACAATCAAATAACAGGGTTTAACATGGTAGAAACTCCGAACACTGTAATAGTCAACATATACGTGGGAGCAGTGTCCGAAATACATGAAAAAGGAACAATGCAAACTCTTGACTACACAATATACCACAAAGAAAACAACAACAACAGAAACGGCAGCATAGAGAGAACAGGTATGTAATCAGACTTCTACGACAAAGGCCCACAATAATCCCTTGGAGTTCGTATACAGGAACACAAGTATAGAACACCAAGGGAAATCACTGACTGCAATGGAAACATACCATAGCACTACCTTTTAATGTCTTTATCTTACTATATTTTAAATAACCTCTCAGCTTTTCTGTCCACAGGTGCCCTTGGATACAAAGGGCGGACAAACTAAGGTGGCAACTCGGGATACCACACGGGATACCATACCTTGCATGCACTACGAGATGGCCACGATAAAACTCTTTAACATACACTTTATCTCTAGGTAATACCTCCATTTAGGAATTGAAGCACGTGACCAGTCAGACCATCGAAGCAGTACCTGAGACGTACAGACTTAAACCATAGGCTCTATTCGTCGAACACTTTTAATCAAACCAGCATTTCCTTGCTATTCTCTCCTCTCTTCTCACTACTTTTTTTTTTCTATTCTGCTCATTACTTTTTTCCCTTTCTCTTCCCCTTTTCTCTCTAAGGTATTTTTTCTTTTCTCTCCCTTCATACCCTTCCCATATACCTTCCCCTTTCTCCCCTCCGGAAATCCAATTATCCCTTCACCCCTCAATCCCATCCAGATCTCCCACCATATTAAAACTCTTCACCCTCAGTCCTTATTCTATTAGGCATCAAGATTAAATATTCTTATATAAAAATAAAATATTTTTACATTTCATACTTCAGAACAATACTTGTATATTACTTGGAGCACATTTGTTAAATTTTCTGAGTTTGGCAACTTGAATTTGTAATAAAATAACATTCTCTTGATGGATCATTTCAGTTTGAGGACTATGGGTTGCAGTGATTAATATAGGTGTAAATTATCTGCTTGTTCGCAGCCAATCCCTAGCCCCACATATGTTCTTGAGCACTTCCAGTAATGACCTCTGAACACAGAGCCAGGCAGGAATAACTGATGACAGCATTGTGTGTGGTCCATAATAGAAGCCAAAATAATGGGGGAAAAAACTGTACTAGAGATATGCAGAATGCCTCTCCTCTAATATTTGAACTTATCCATTTGTTCTGTACTAGATATGTTATATGCAAGTAACAACACTGTTATTGATGGATTTTATTTCATGCCAAAGTATATATCAATATCATTATTAACATAATACGTTTCTAATGGATTTATAATATAATTTCTCTGTCTTTACATTTGTTTTCTGGAAATATACATGCTATCATCCACCAAGGAATAAAACCTATTTACATGCCGCTTTTAATTATGAATTTTTGAGGGGACTGGGCCATATCTGGAAATGTTCAAGTCTGGCTACTAGTTCGGTACTCAGGAATTACTCCTAGCTCTTTTGTAGGACCATATGGGTTCAAGGCACACTAGGTTCCCCTAATTATTAATTCTTTTAACATTATAAATGTTAATCATTTTAACATTGTGCATGATACTTTAAGATATCTTGTTAAAGGCCAGAATAGTATAGTGGGGAAGGTGCTTGCCTTGCATGTAGGTAACTTGGGCCAATTACCAACCCCACATAAGATTCCATGAGCTCCACCAGAACTGAGCCCTGAGCATATAGCCAGGTATAAGTCTTGAGCAGATCTGAGAGTGGCCCAAAAAAATCAACCTAATTTCAAATTACCACAACTATTTACCTGCATATTTTTTTCTATTTTTTCCCATATTCTCTCTCACACCCTGGAGTTTCTGTCTTTTTAATATTTATTATAACATTGAGATTTGCTCAGTTGTTCATAATAGTCATTTCAGGCACTAAATGTTGAAACACCAATTCCATGATAAGTGTGACCATCCCTTCACTAGTAACGCCAGCCTATAGTCTTCCTCCAACGTAGTCTGCTTTCGTACAGGCACAAACACATTTACTTTATATTGCTTGTTAATATACAAAGACAACAAGAATTATTAAATCTTAGGTTAACACAGCTCAATTTGAAATTATTGTTATATCCCTCTATGGCATCGATATATGTATGTATATAAGGATTTACTGGGCTTCAAGTTGAACCTTCTGTGCTACTGGTTAAAATTAAAGTTACTATGTAACTTTTCCATTGATTTCCTGTGATATCACTGTGTTGAGGTGTTACAAGATATTGAAGCAAGTGATCACATAATCAAGAATTTATAAATCTAAGGGCTAGAGCGGTGGCGCTAAAGGTAAGGCATTTCACTTGCAAGTGCTAGGCTAGAACAGACCACGGTTCGATCCCTGGCATCCCATATGGTCCCGCAAGCCAGGAACGATTTCTGAGCACTTAGCTAGGAGTAATCCCTGAGCGTCAATGGGTGTGGCCCCAAAACAAACAAAACAGAAACGGAATTTATAAATCTAAAACAAATTGTGCTGCTTGTAAGTTTAATAAAGTTTAGTCATGGAATCTCCTGTTTGTTGGAGAGTAAGGGTAGCATTAAGCTGTTGTAGTTCATGCAGAAAGGGAACTATGTTGCCTTCTTTCTGACATTGCTGCAGAGTTATTATCCAGGACCAAACTACCTGGGAATTATTGGTGGCCATTATTTTCTTCTAGAGCATGATGGCGAAACCTTCAGTAATATGGTGGTGTCAGGCAAGGACTACTGGAATTTCCAGTGGTGGGTGGAAGCATTGTCTGCATCTTCTCTCTTTTTTTGGGGGGGTGGGAGTGGGTGGGTCACACCCAGTCGTGTTCAGGGTTTACTCCTGGCTCTGTGCTCAGAAATCACTCCTGGCAGTAATGGGGTTCCATATGGGATGCCGGGATTTGAACCACCATCTGTCCTGAATCAGCTGCATGCAAGGCAAACTCTCTACCGCTGTGCTATCTCTTCGGCCCATCTGTATGTTCTCATTTATGAATTCTGTGGTCAGAGCTATATAGTATATAGGGAAAAGTGCTTGCCATATATGAGTTGACCCAAAATTGATGATCCACAGCATTGCATATGATCTCTAAGCACCACAAGGACTGATATCTGAGTCATAAATAAGTCTTGAATACCACTAAATGTGCCCCAAACTCAGTAGAAAATATATTTTTAATATTAGAATCATTAAACTGAGCACAGGAGCTCAGTTTCAAAACAGCAGAACAAAATAAAGTGAAAAATAAGACAAAAAACAGGATCTGTATTTTGTGAAATTATAAAAATATCCCAGTGTTTTGAGATTTATTGAAAAGAATTCCCTCGATGATAGTTGGATGTTATCAGAATAGATCTGGAGAAGAAAATTATAAATTGATAGACAACTAAAGTTTGGGTGGGTCAAGGGGTCTAATTTAATACAGTAGTAATAGATCTCTCCACAAGATGGCGATCACGTTTTAATAGTTGCCTTTAATTAAACTATACAAAATGGACAGTGTCACTACCAGAAACATTGATTTTATACATATAAA
Source organism: Suncus etruscus (assembly GCF_024139225.1). Lineage (NCBI taxonomy): Eukaryota > Metazoa > Chordata > Mammalia > Eulipotyphla > Soricidae > Suncus > Suncus etruscus. The sequence goes on from NC_064851.1 coordinate 134,528,873, forward strand.
TATGATTTAACATTCAATAATATGTTTTCAGCATATTTTCAATAAGACACTTTGTTACAATAGTTTATTTTGTTAATGCAGACACATACATAGTCCAGAATTTCTTCTTAATTTTATCCTGTATGGAGCAGGTATCACAGCCTACAAAATAGCTTAATGAATAGAAACTAGGTCACACATTTTCATCTTTAATATAAAAAAGGAGAGAAGAGAGACAAGACTGCTGAGTAATTAGAGCCAGCGATTTGAAAGTGCAGATGTTTTTTCATGGGAGATATTGAGTAGAAATATTTATTTCTAAACTTATTGCTTAGTCTGATTATCCATACAGACATGGAGGACAGACTAATCTACTGTGGGAATATGTCTTTAGATACTGTGCCTACATCCATCATTGGCTTACTTATTATCCTATCTTTTACCACTGACTGCCCAAGTTTAGATATAAAAGTAGTCTGGGAGTACCAGTTGACATAAATTATCAGATTGGATTGATGACTAAGAATTAATCATTGATGAGTTTAAATCTGGGTATAATTTAATGTAACAAGCTATAAAATTATTATAATTTTAAATGTGTTTAATTTTAATAAACTAAGATTTAACAAACATGAAATGGGTTTTTTAAATTTTTAGATCCCTTATTTTATGAACTGTTATGAGTTTTCCTTTATTTAAAGTATTTTATGTAGGGGCCAGAGCGTTGGCACTGAGCAGTAAGGCATCTGGATGAAGTAAGGTTCAATCTCCTGGCGTCCCATATGGTTCCCCAAGCCAGAAGCGATTTCTGATTGCATAGCCAGGAGTAACCCCTGAGCATCACCAGGTGTGGCCCAAAAAAACAAACAAATAAAGTAATTAATGTATATCCATAATGGAATACTACTCTTTTTGTAAAAGATACAGAATTTGCTGCTACATGCATTGACTAGAGGGCATCGTGCCTAGTAAAAACAGTCTTAGAGGAGGTGATTGACATAAATAAAGATGTCGCCTATGTGGGCTATTAAGAAACATTATAAGGAACAACAAATGGTCAATAGTAACAGACCGAGAGTCAACCTACAACCTCTTAGGTTTACCAAGGGGGTGGGGTGGAGAGGGACTTGGAGATAGGGAGAGCTATACTTACAATTTGGTAGTGAATATGGTATTGGCACATTGTATACTTTGCATATATTAACAAGTATTGCAAATCACAGTGCCCAAACCAAAACTTAAATTAAAAAATTATAAATAAATTAAAAAGTATTATATTAAATGATAGCTATTCTTATGGCTATAAATTGAGTCTGTATGTGGCTAAATCATTTAAGAGCTTTTGTGTAAATTAGGGAATAACTTATCAGTGAGTGTTATTTTAGAGGTTATTAAAACCTAATGCTGATACCAAAAATTTACATTCCATCAAGATGCTTACAATAACATAGAAGCTGAAATATATCATGCTAAGTGAAAAAGGTCTGATAAATAAGGACAGATAAGACATTACTCTACATATATAAAATATATAAAAGAGCTAAATTCATGAAGACAAAGTAGAGGGATGAAGTGATAGTACAGTAAGTATGGTAAGTATGGGGTTTGCCTTTTACATGGCTAATCTGGGATTCTTGCTGACACACCATATGGTCCTTTGAGCTTTCCAGGAGTGACATTTGAGTGAAGAGCCAGCCTGAGCATTGCCCTGTTGGTCCAAATAACAAAAATCCAAACAAATAAAATGACAAATTAGAATGACAGTGATTGGGGTAAAGAGAAATGTTATAATAAAATGATGCAAAATATAAAAATATAAAAATTTTAAAATATAAAAATTTTATCTACATTAGCCATTCTACATTATATGATTTATTATTGGTTCTGTAGACTTAACAAATGATAAAACATAGGGCTTACTCCTGTCTATGCTCAGCTATTACCTCAAACTGTCAAAAAGTTATGAAAGTTTGCTAAGAGTATTGTAATTATGTTCCATGTTCTTATGATTTTTAATCACAGTAATAATGAAGAGGACAGGAGAAAGATTTTGAAGGTGATGGCATACATCAAAAAGAACAGCTTTTACATTAAATGTATCTTCTTTAAAATATCTTTATTCAAACACCTTGATTACAAATGATTGTAGTTGGGTTTCAGTCATAAAAGAACACCCCCCCCTTCACCAGTGCAACATTCCCATTCCCAGTGTCCCAAATCTCCCTCCTCCCCACAACCCCACCAGTACTCAAGACTGGCTTTCTACTTCCCTCTTTCATTCACATTGTTATCAAATGTATCTTAACAGAGTGGTATAAAACTAGCATTGTCCTCCCCATCCTTCCAAAGCCTAGCAGCCTCAGATGCAGCTATACCAAACGTCAAGACCAACTTCACTGCTTTGCAATTAGGCTCTTTAGAGACACCAAACCAAGAAAAACTCTAGGAACACTAGTTTGGGGTTTGAAATCTCTGGGGTCTTCTTAGAGTTGGGGGCTGGCAGTCTCCAACTCCACCCTGATACTTCCAGAAGTCCTAGTATCCACAGCCACATTCCTCAGACACAGTCACATAAACTCATCCAGCCCATATCCTGGAGTTCCTGGAGAAACGCCTCCAAATTCCTCAATACAGCACACCAAATTTGATAAGAAAGTAACAGAGAGGGGCTGGAGCAATAGCTTAGCAGTAGGACGTTTGCCTTGCGTGCAGTGGATCGAGAATTGGGCTGTGTTTCTAATCCAGGCATTCCATATGGCTCCTTAGTCTGCCAGGACTAACCTCTGAGAGCTGCTGGGTGTGGCCGAGAAACAAACAAAAAATTTGGGGGCCAGAGCTATATAGCACAACGGTAAGGCATTTGCCTTGCAAGCGGCTAATACAGGACGGACACCGGTTCGAATCCCCACATCCCATATGGTCCCCAGAGCCTGCCAGGAGTAACCCCTGAGCACTGCCAGGTGAGACCCAAACGCCCCCCCCCCCCAAAAAAAAGAGCCAGCTAAACTCAATAAATAAAAATAACAGATTACTCAACTAGCAGCAAACAGTAAACTTATAAACTTCTGGACAAAGTGAATTCATTGTATATTATAGCAATATTTACAAAATTTTGTTTACTGAAGTATTTTTGATAATTCAATTATAATTCAGTTGTAACAGCAATATAATTTTTTTAACTTGCCATGAAGAGCAATCTTGGGGGTAGGTGGGAAAACAGTGACAATGATGGAGAGAATATTGCACTGATGATGAATTGTTAGAACATTTGATGCCAAAAACAACTGTATGTACAACATTGTAAATCATGGTATTTAAATAAAATAATAAAAATAAAAATAAGCATTGTCTTATAAACAGATAAATGATTATTTAAAACTTTCATTTTTTCAAATCACCATATAAAATATGTGTTAGATCACTTTGAAAACAGTTCAAAAATGAATAATCTATAGGAAAAACACAAGCATAGCGAGCTAGAAATCTGAAAAAATAAAGCAGTAAGGGAAACCTGTTGCAAGATTATAAAAAAAAAACAGAAATTTTATATGAAGATAGCATAACTCTATTTAAATTAGTGCATGGATAAACAAAAATCATCCTGATGCATACCTATTATGTAAAACTATGCAATATGTAATTAATAAATAATTCCTACAGATACAATTGGCATTGACACATTGCTCTATTTGAAAAATAATTTAAATTTTTTATAAAATACTGTTTACTAGTTCCACACCAAAAAAATCATTATTGAACTTTCTATTTTAATGAGAAATATGTTCTGTCATTACAGAACATGAATAAAATCTATATGACTTAATTTTGGTAAAATTTGATGTAAAATGTCCTTTTTGTTTATGATAGATGAAAATAACCACATCCTTAAATAAGATTCAGAACTAGAAATAGTAAAATTTAGAAAAGAGATGTTTACTAGAATAAGGGGATAAATTGCTAGGAAAACAATTGAAAAATAATTGTCACTGTTGACCATGATAGTCATTAATATGTATAGAATATAGTCATTTTGAGAGGTAACCTATGTACTTCTTGCTTCATTTATTACAAAGTCATAATTTGTCATGTAAACACATATGTATACGACATATAATGGTCCATACAAAATTACCTTATAAAGGAAAGAGATGCTTCTATTGGCACATTTTAATAAAAATATTATGGACTATTTATCCCCTGATAGATTAGACACTAATATCAATATTTTAATATCTAGATATTACATGTGAAATTTTAAAGTTTTTTAGTCATTAACATTTAAAAATGACAACTGAAACAATTTGTGTCAAGTATCTTGGATTATTATTTTAATGCATGAAAACAAGATTGTCAAAATGCTAGGAAATCTATTTTTCTATCCCTCAGTACTGGAACCAAAGTAACTTAAAAACATGGGAAATTCACTTAAAATAGAATCTTTTGTTGTTACAGAAGATTATTTGTATAGATAAGTATAACACATCATACTGAAAAGTAATTATTGGTTGTATTCAATTTCAACATGTCACTAATAACAGCATTTGTTACATAGGTCAGTGGTGAAAAGCATAAAATATTTCTTTCTACTTTCAAAACTACCAGCTATACACACAGAGAAAAATAATCCCTGAATCATATCTCTTCATTTATAATTTTATTTTTTTCTAATACATATTGAAGGTATATAATAGCTCAGAAAAATGATTAGGAGGGCTGGAGAGAGAGTAGAAGGGAAAATGTTCTTGTCTTGCATGTGGCTGAGCTGGGTTCAATCTTTAGACCTCAATTCTCAGAACCACATACAGTCCCTGAGCCCACCAGGAGTGATATCTGAGCACAGAATTAGGTGTAATCTTGAGCACAGTGAAGTGTAAACCTAAACAAAATGAAATACCCCCCCCCAAAAAAAATGAAAGAACTTCTTTGGAAATCATTACTAGTATTTCATAAAATGTGCCCTCAATTTTTTTTTTAATTTTTATTTTGATCATAGTGCCTTACATATCTTTCACATTAGTATTTTAGCTACATATTAGCATTGAATCAGGGGAATACCCACCACCAAATTTGTTCTCCCCTCTTCCCCATTCCCTTTCTGCAACCCATATCCCCCACCATCACCCCCTGGGCTGCTAGAGTAGGTGGTCCCCTCTTTGTCTAGCTTACTATCAGTGATCATACATCTGTTTGGTCCTGTGCCCTCCCTTGTTTCTCCCTCTATTTGAGAGGCTCAGCTAAATAAATGGAGTTATGTGGTTTTGTTTGAGGAAAAGAAAAGCAATAGAATGGGGTAAAGATTAAGCAAAAAAAAAATAAATTAAAAAAATTAAAATATGCTGAAAATGAGCAGAGTCCTTCTAGTGGCTATCAGCCTCAGTTTGAGAGAGGACATGAAAAAGATAATTGAAACACCATAACAATACAAAAATAAATGTCAAATTAAATATCCAGTGAGCCCTACAGCAATAAAGAGAAACACCACACAATAGTCTCGGTTCTAAATTCAAATCATGCCAGAGTGCAAAAAGAAAGAGAAAGATAAGATAAAATAAGATAAAATAAAAAAGGAGACATCAACTTAAATATCTACACCAAAATAAGGATGTCAAATAAACAATCAATCAATCAATAAATATATATGTGGAAAAATGATTATTTTGTGCTTTTTCTTCCTTTTTTCTTTTTCTCCCTGCATAGGCACAGTAACTATTGGAGAATGTGCCCTCATTTTAAGTGGAAGAAGTATAGTCATTTGTTAGATTATTTTCAGATATATATGAAAATTACATCATAATTTTAATAGTTTCCTATGTAGAAAGCTAATGTTTTTAATGAATTGAGAAGTATAATAATTTTTGCCTTAAAAATAAAATGAATTTTTTCAAGTGTTACTGAAACTTGTTTTGGTATGAGGGTTAAGCTAGTATAGCATTGACATAACAGGAGGAAACATATACATTAGTCCTTTGTGTTTGCCTGAAGCCTTTTTTTCCCATTACTAAAAATGAAATGGTATAAGATTATAAGCACAGTTTATGAGTTTGGATGGACTTGCTCTATTACCCAAATTAGTTTTCTTTATTTCCTTTGGCTTTATATTTTAGATTCATTCATAGAACTACTGGAAATTTATGTCAGCCTGGTTTAATGTGTTCTCAAGCCATGGGATGTTTGAGAACTAGGAAATCTTCTCCCAGTGGTTCCTGGACTCTAGAGACTATCAAAATTTAGTAATCCAAATCTCTATTTTATTTTTTTTACTTTCAGATATGTGGCTTAGAAATGATATGCAACACTGCTATCTTAATATGTCAAAACCATTGTAGTTTGGTCTCTCTCTCTCTTTCTCTCTCTCACACACACACATTACACTAAAGTTTTAAATTAACTATTGTGCTTTATTTATGTAAAAATAAACTACATGGAAATGCTCCCTGATAAAATCATAGCCATAATACATTAGAATACTTTAGGAGTGTGTTTATACATAGCACTTCATTCATTGGCAACAGAATTTAGTCTTTCCACTGTCTCGATCTCAACACATCCAAATACAAACTTTTTATATTCATTTCCTCCAAGTCAACTCTTTCCTAATATTGGAATCATCAACTCTGCAGCTGTTTCTCATCTACACACTAGATCAAATATTGTTCCTTTGTAGTAACATCTCCTATAATAAAATTTGTTAATATAAAGTAAAATAAGAATATAGCAATGTCCCATTAATTGAAGAAGTTAGCAACAAAAAGGAAAGATTGAGCTTTTAGATAACAGAATATAAAACATTATTTGCTTAATTTGTTAATGTTTATAATTTTTAGGAGATAAAATTCATGTAAGTCAGATGTTTTCAGCTTCTTACCAACAACTGATATGGCAAGAATGCTAAGGAATTCAGACTGATGTATTATATCAATGGTATATGCTCAAAAGATATGTTAGCTCAGTATTATCTCAGTAAATGAACTTAAAAATAAAACAAACTTGCAAATAAGGTGTTTATTTTAGATAATCATTTAATTTTGTATTTGAGCTTTTTTAAGTATAATAGATAGCAAAATGTTAGTGTCTTTCCTGTTACTATTATTGCAGTTAGTTTAATTAATCTAATATCCCAGAAGCCTGTGTTCTTTATCTATTATATATGAAAGCAAATGAAAGTTATTTGCCTGGTGTGTGATAAAAGAAAATATACAGATACTGGTACATATTAGATATTGTGTTTAAAAACTGAGTGTCAAAAGTCCAGTCTGATGGTAATTATTGAACTAGGGTCTTCTAGGAAATGCTTGTAGTAGTTGCCACCATTCATTTTCTCTAATATATAGATAGAAGTAAAGTATTTAAAACTGATTCTGAGAGTAAAACAGTAATAACAATAACTGCAAATAGATAACTTTTTAATTCCAGACACAGTTACAAGTACAAATATACATGGGCAGCCAATCAAATCCTCTCAAATAAGGTCAAGCTTTATTACCACTAAGAATTTGTAATGCTTTCACTGCTGTCATGACTCCTCTGTCAAGTCATAAAATCTGCCATTTTCATTTACAATATTTGTTGCACCGAGCAATGTGTTAAAAAATAAAAATAAGCCTATCTTTGCAGCTGTACGATGAAACAAGTAATATTTTTTACAAAGAAATGTAAGTCACTTTTCAAGTAGCTAAGAGAATATGGAAGCAGATGCTGAAACAATAAACATCTTGCATTATTTCATTTAGAGAAAGCTGTATAAATACCATCATAAAGTAAAGTACTTGGTGCACTCTGAGAAATAAGTCATTATCAAACAAACGTTTTTTTATTACTATCAGGAAGAACACAGATGATTTTGTATGCTCATTTTCGTACTTACTAAAATAAATTTGCTAAGGAGCAGGTATGAGCCTCATTATTTTCATGATACATTCAATGATGTAGAAATACACTGAGATCTTTTTCACAAAGGTTTTCAAAAACTATATGATATCATCGTTATAAAGATATTTGATGGAGAAAAAGGATATTGTCTCAGAGTAATTGTAATAGGTATGGCTAAAATATTTAACATTTTCAAATGGCACCAAGGTGAGAAATTCTAAGAGAAGAAACTTGAAGAATGTAAATTTAGTCATTCCTTTCCCATAGAAAGAAAAAATAAGAACATGTAACTTATGGAAACCATAGCCAATTTCCTTCAAAAATGAGGCATAGATTGAAAAAATAATTAATTTCAATTATATTTGGGTTTTGATTTTTGTATTTGGAGGGTCACACCCAGTAGTGCTCAGAGGTTAATTCTGGCTCTGCACTCAACAATCACTCCTGGCAATGTTCCATATGAAATGCCTAAGAATCAAACACACTTGCAAGGCAAGTGCCCTACCCTCTGTATTATCACATCAGCTCCAGATTCCTGTTTTTTGTTGTTGTTTTTGTTGTTGTTGTTGTTTTTTACAAGGAAACCAATACTGTGGTATGAGTGCTCTTGCCTATAATTCCTGACTTGTCATTATACAAAATTTCTGGGTCTATACATCTTTGATGAAATCATTATTTTTGTTTTATCTCATATGTCCTGTCATTTTCTCAATATTACAAAATCTTATCTTCTAACTTCAATGCATTTAGAATTCATCTAAACAGTTTATCATTAAAAAAAGAAAATGAAATAAAATTTCTAAAAATTAAATATCCAAAAATAATAACAAATTTAAATTTTTGGAGCCTAATAGATAAAGTTATATATTTACCCTGGAAAATGTATGGTTTTATAAAATGCACTACTGAATATAAAAATTGTGGAATCATTATTTTAGCTTGAAGTTTTTAGATAATCGCCTCTATTCCCTATTCCCTGAAGTGAATATACATAGTCAAAAACAGATGCTACATTTCGTGCACATGGGATTTGAAATTCAGTAGTCACTGACAAGATAAAAAAAACTTTCAACTGCACATTAATGAACATTTATGATACAAATAAATATTTGTAATAATCAATAATTTTGTGATTTTTTTCAATGTTTATATATAAATGTGTATATTCTTAAATTTGATGTGATATAAATTACCTGCTTTATTTTAGGCTTAAAAAATCATTCTTAAAATATTGAGAATATTCTCTTGGTTTACTATATTTATTGATCAATAATTCAATTTTTATGGCTAGAGATATAGTACAATGGTAAGGAACTTGTCTTGTAGGCTGACCAGGATTGTATCTCTAATGAAGTGATCCCTGAAAGTAGAGTCAAGAGTCAGTCCTGAACACTACCTGGTATGAGACTCCCCAAGCACAAAACAGACTAAATAAATAGGCAATGTTTATAAAGAATACTGCTTTAGATTATACTGACTTATTTATGATTTTAAAATATCTTACAAATTTTATAATCTATTCTATTCAATGTTCTAATTTCTCTGTAAAAGATTTTTCTTATTTATACATACATATATATGTATACATCTACATGTTTTTTGATAAATGGTCCATAATATCTTTCATTAGCTTTCCAATGGAGTTAACAGAACTTTCGATGATGAATTGAACATTTAAAACCAGCTGTTTTGAGGTAGAAGTTATACTTAACTGAACAGCATTTTAATCCATTGTTAATGTAGAAACTCCCAATTTAGTCTTTATGTTTATAAATATATGGTCATACAGGAAGATTTAAAGTACCTATGGCTATTGCTTGCCCAGGTGTTTATGTAGCTGAAACTCCAACTCTATAATCTATACAATATAGTAGTATTTAAAATGCTAGTTTTTACAGGCTAAATATCATCCATTCGAGTTGAAAATATAGTTTTATTAATTTTGCCTTGAAGTTAAAAAACAATTCTTTTTTGAAGAACAAATATGTAGCAACAAGGTTTTCTTTTAAGGTGCAAACTCTTTTCTTTACACAGAAAATGTATTACACAAATGTTCTTTTTCATTTTTTTTCTCTTTGAATATCTTGATTACATAAATGATTGTGATAAGGTTTCAGTCATATAAAGAACACCCCTCTTCACCAGTGCAACCTTCCTGCCACCAATGTCCCAAATCTCCCTCCATCCCACCCCACCCCCACCTGTACTCCAGACAGGCTTTCCAGTTCCCTCATTCATTCACTCGATTATGGTAGTTCTTAGTGTAGTTATTTCTTTTTTTTTTTGCTTTTTTTTTTGTTTTTTTTTTTTGTTTGTTTTGTTTTTTGGGCCACACCCGACGGTGCTCAGGGGTTACTCCTGGCTGTCTGCTCAGAAATAGCTCCTGGCAGGCACGGGGGACCATATGGGACACCGGGATTCGAACCAACCACCTTTGGTCCTGGATCGGCTGTTTGCAAGGCAAATGCCGCTGTGCTATCTCTCCGGGCCAGTGTAGTTATTTCTATAACTGTGCTCACCACTCTTTGTGGTGAGCTTCATGGAGTGAGCTGGTGTTCCAGCCCTCCTCTCATTGTCTCTGAGGATTGTTACAAAAATGACTTTTATTTTTCTTAAAACCCATAGATGAGTGAGACTATTCTGCGTCTCTCTCTCTCCTTCTGACTTATTTCACTGAGCATGATAGATTCCATGTACATCCATGTATAGGAAAAATTCATGACTTCATCTCTCCTGACAGCTGCATAATATTCCATTGTGTATATGTGCCACAGTTTCTTTAGCCATTCGTCTGTTGAAGGGCATCTTGGTTGTTTCCAGAGCCTGGCTATTGTGAATAGTGCTACAATAAATATAGGTGTGAGGAAGGGGTTTTTGTATTGTATTCTTGTGTTCCTAGGGTATATCTTTAGGAGTGGAATAGCTGGGTCGAATGGGAGCTCAATTTCCAGATTTTGAAGGAACCTCTATAACGCTTTCCATAGAGGCTGTACTAGACGATATTCCCACCAGCAGTGGATAAGAGTCCCTTTCTCTCCACATCCCCGCCAGCACTGATTGTTCTCATTCTTTGTGATGTGCACCAATCTCTGTGGTGTGAGGTGGTATCTCATCGTTGTTTTGATTTGCATCTCTCTGATGATTAGTGACGAGGAGCATTTTTTCATGTGTCTTTTGGCCATTTGTATTTCTTTTTTATCAAAGTGTCTGTTCATTTCTTCTCCCCATTTTTTGATGGGATTAGATGGTTTTTTTTTTTTTTGGTAAAGTTCTGTCAGTGCCCTGTATATTTTTGATATTAGCCCCTTATCTGAAGGATGTTGGGTGAATAGTTTCTCCCACTCAGTGGGTGACTCTTGTATCCTGGGCACTATTTATTTTGAGGTGCAGAAGCTCTCTGTCTGCCTGAAACTGTGCTTCTGAATTTCCGAAGGTTTCCTCAGGGGCCTAGGGAGCGCACCCCCAAAAAAACTGCATTTTGAAGCTGGTGAGTGCCTTCTTTTTCATTTTTATAACACTTAAAATAATCAGCTATTGAAGTACTTCACTAGACTTAAGTAAGTTAGTAGATTAACTTAGATTGTTTAATAGTTAATAACAAAGAAGACCTGATAGTTTTAAAATACTGCACAATTTGATTAGACTAAAGATAAAATATTTATCTTAAATAATTATAAGTATAATGCCTTTAAATAAAATGGAAATAATTAATAAAAATACTTATAATTCTTGAAAATTAAGAAAATTACCAACAATATGCAGATACAGACCACAGAAACAACACAGAGAATCAATAAAATTTCAAATTCATAGTTTACCAATTTTAGTTAGATAATAAAAACTATCAAATTATAAAAACATGAACTATTAACTTTAAAAATGTTTAAAGTTTTGTAAGGGCTACAAAACTATAACAAGTTTCTATGGGATATCTCAACACAATTAAATGGCAAATTGCTTTAAAAAATAGACAGATTGGGTCCTGAGCGATAGCTCAGTGGTAAGGCATTAGCCTTGCATGAGGCTGACTCAGGATGAGCCTTGGTTTGATCTCCTGCATCCCATATGGTTTCCCAAGCTAGGGGCGATTTCTGAGCGCATAGCCAGGAGTAACCCCTGGGCATCACTGGGTATGGACCAAAAGTAAAAAAAGAAAAATTATTTTAAAAAAATACAAAATTTAAACATGTTTTATGTAAACAGAATAAATCACTAAATAAAATTATCTGAAGGTTAATAATCCAATTATTTCACTAGTGTTTATAACAAACACTTAAGGACAAACTAGCAACAATCCTTAAAATGGAAATCCTCCAAAGACAAAAATAAATAACAGAAAATTTTTCATTTTGATTCTGTGAGGCCAGAATGATCCTGAGAAAAAAATTAAAAAAGTGAAATCATCAGAGTAAAGGAAAATACAGAGCAATAGCTTTATTAATATAAGTCAAGATTCCTCAACAAATTTAAAAAGCATTATTTGCTATGGTCATGTCATATTTACAATAAAAACGATATTGGTACAATACATAGATGTATTAATGTACATACCACATTTAACACAGAAAGCAAAAAAAAAAGTTTTATGATCAATCAACTCCATTCCAGAAACAGCAGTTTACAAAATCCAACATTTTTATATCATATTCACAGACACCTTGAAGTAAAAAGAACATTCTTCAGTGCAATAAAAATATAGATGGAATATAAACAGACAAGATCAATTCTAATAGAAAAATCTGAATTTTTTATTTCTTCAAAATCAGTGATAAAATGCCCTTTAGTCATTTGAATAGTAAACTATTTTAAATAGCAATTAGGAAAAGAAAAATAAATTGGTGATATGAGTCGGAAAAAACATAAAACTATATTATTTTTACATAATAGACATATAAATATAAACATACATAATACATATATTCTTAGAAAAACTTTTAGCACTTATAAGATAATTAAAACTACACAAATTATACAATAAAAGACCAACTGCAAATGCAAACATTTTATACACTCAGATTTAATATCTAAGAAAAAATGGGGGGGTGGGTGCTGATATATTCTACAGCATGTGAAATGAACCACAGAAACATAATGTTACATTTTAAAAGGCATACACTGTAAGATCAGGTATTACATTGTCCATTTCTATGATATAAATATAAAATATAAATATAAAATATAAAATATAAAAATATTTGTAATTAGTTTTTTCAGACAGTAGTGAAGAGAAGCGACTACTGACGGGGGATATAAAGTTTCTTATCAGAATAATGAAATGTTTTGAAAATAAATAGTGGTAAAGTTGCACAACATTATGAATGTAAAATGCCACTGAATTCTACATTTTCAACTGATTTTATTACTTTTCTCCTCTTCAAACAAAACCACATAATTTGAACTACCTTCTCCTGCCTCCTAACTAGAGGGGGAAATAAAGGAGGCATCAGGACCAAACAGGTGTAAGACTACGAAGTAATAGGATAGGTACAGAGGGGACCACATATTCTAGCAGTCCTAGGGGTGAGGGAAGAGGATATGGGTGGTAGGACAAAAAGGGAGGAGTAGGGAAGACAAACCGGTGATGGGAATCCCCTTTGATCTTATGTAAATATGTAACTAAGATATTATTGTCAACAATATGTAAGCCACTATGATCAAAATAAAAATTATGTTAAAAAATAAGAATTTTAGACTATTTGAACCACAATGAAAACAAATATTATTTTTTGCATATTTGCAAGTATTTTGGCCATTTTGATTCATTTTCTACTAGTGCAAAATTAGTCTTTACCAGTACTAAACTGTAGTAATTAATCTGGCTATATGTACATTTGATATAAATTAAATTCATTTAGTGCAATAATTCAGGTTCTTAAAACTTGCTTTAAATCCTTGTTTAGTAAGTTAGGGCATGACTCCATTTGGGGGTCATGTAATAAATGTGGAAGTTATATTAAAATAAATCTCCTAATTCATTATTGATAAAATATTGGTTTATTTACCTACTGTATGTTTTCGGGACCATTTAAAAATTTCTTGGGTGAAAGGGGTCACAAGTTGAAAAAGTTTACATATCCCTGCCTGTGATATATTATCCCAAGCCTTTTGTGAGTCTATTTTTTTTTTTTTTGTGGTTTTTGGGTCACACCCGGCAGTGCTCAGGGGTTTTTCCTGGCTCCGTGCTCAGAAATTGCTCCTGGCAGGCACGGGGGACCATATGGGACGCCGGGATTCGAACCGATGACCTTCTGCATGAAAGGTAAACGCCTTACCTCCATGCTATCTCTCCGGCCCCGTGAGTATATTTTTATAGAAGAATAATCTTGTTTATATGTACTAAAACTCTCACTGGGATATTTATAATTTCAACATATAGTGTCAAAGCTTTTAAAAAAATTCAAGATAATTTCAGGATTAATAATCCTCACAAATTGTCTAGATAAAGATGTACCTCACATAATAAAAATCACATATTGCATTCCCACAGATAAAAATTTCTATATACTCTCTATATTCACTAATCCAAATATTTCTGCCAATAAATATTAGGTTTAGTAAGGTTAGTAAGGTTAGAGTACATAAAATCAATATACAACAACAATATTTTATACACTATCTGGAAATAATAGAATCCCATTGACAATAACATCAAAATAATTGTAATAATAGATAAATTGGGAGAATTGTGAGTGAAATATCTTTATATGTATAATATATTAAGGAAAGATAAGTAAGAAGAAAATCAAATTGAAAGTATTTTGTGTTCATGGATCATAAAAATATTGTTAAATGTTTATACAACTCGAGTAATCCTTACTGAAATTCTAATGAAATTTAAAAAATAAAAAAGTAATATTGATATTTGTACCCGAACACAAAAGCTCCAAATAACCAAACAAATATAAAAGAACAACTCCTGTGGCATCACACTAAGTATGAACTCTGTTATTTGGGCAATCAAAATACTGAGGTATACACATGCAATTGACATGTAGAAGATAAAACAATAAATAAGCCCTTCAAAAAATCTCCAGAGTATGCATATATAGGGAAAATATCTTAGATTTGGAATTAATTTGGCGTTTCAAAAGTGTATTAGCAAGTTTCAATATGTTTTTGAGCTTAGAGATCATTTATAACAGCCAATTCTTGAGGGTTTGAAAAAGCTCACACTGGCCTCTTGTGGGGTCTACACCAATCCTCGGTAAATGCTATGCAGCCCAGTGTATCAATGATCCATGGCTTTGTGTGTATATATTATTTTCCTTATGTTAAAAAAAAACAAATAATAATAAATCTGGCCTCATGTTTGGAGTCTACACCAATCCTCAGTAAATGCTATGCAGCCCAGTGTATCATTGATTCAGGGCTTTGTGTGTGTATGTTATTTTCCTTATGTAAAAAAACCTAATGATAAATTTTTATAAATTTACATTTCATAAGTACTACAACATTTTCCCAGTCTCGAATCAAGACAGGGCTTTGAGTTATCATTGAGCTTTTCATTTTACCCCCTCTTCGAAGCATAGAGGCAAAAAGAGCTTTTGTCATCTTCCTGGTATTTAAGCCTGTATTTCCTGACATACCTTTCATAAAAGAAGAAACCTCCAGAGTACTGTCTTCAGGTGGGAAGCTAAGTTACAAATTTCAGTCTTAAAAGGCCCCAAGAGTTTGCTTCTTGTGCCTCTCTGTCTCTGGGCATAAATAAATAAGTACAGTTGGAGAATACTTCCAGGTCTCATTTGTACAAACATGCCTCTACTGTCAGTATTTAATCAAATTTGTTGTAATAGGTACCTATTTATATCTGTCCTATAGGGATTTCTCTTGCTCTCTCTCTTTCCCCAAAATGCTGATGTTCATAAAAACATATTTTTGTTCATTTTAATCTAGATATTTAAGGCGATTATCAGACAGCACAAAAAGTTTATTTTTGTGTTAGGTTTATTTCTGTAATGCATTCAAAATAAATGGTACTTTAAAAATTTATAATGTGAAGATTTTATTTTATAAATAAATTCTTTACTTGTAGCACCATGATTTACATAGCTAGAAAGTTTTCGTAATTAAGTTTTAGTCAGTCTTTATTATTAAATTATAATATAAGAAAATATAAGATGTAATAAAATTGAAAGTGTTTTGTGCATATAGCATTCACCAGTGCACATTTCCCACCACCAATGAACCAATGTCCCAGTCTCCCTCATGCCCTTCCCTTTCCTTTCTCCCTCTCCCTTCTCCCCTGCCTCTGTGACAGATATTTTTCCTCTTCCCCCTATCTCTCCCCCCCTTTTACTTGGTTCCCTTTCAGTACTGTTGTTTGCAGTATTGCTATATAGCATGAACTTCTCCAAAATACAGTGAATAAAAAAAAACAACCCTCTAGACAGTGGATAAAGAGCTTGCCTTGCAAGGAGCCAACCTAGCATTCCATATACTCTTGAGCCCACCAGGTGTGATTTAATGTGCAGAACCAGGAGTAAGACCTGAGCACTACCAGGTGTGATCTTGAAACAGAGTCACACTTTGAAGTTTCTAAAAAAAATATTCTTGAATTACTATGAAAATAAATGGAGGGTGAGTCAATGGAATAGAAAAAGAGAAAATTTGAAACTCATAACACATTTCTTAATATGAGACTCATATACATAAAATATGTATATTAACATATTATCCATAAAAGATTGTGCATAGCTTGTTGAAAACTGGGTCACTATCTTTTCTCTAAATTAAAAGTGAAAGTGTTCATTACAATGAAAATATCAGTGTACATATTTTTGCCGAGGAATCTCCATCTTATCATTTTAAACACATGAATATTTATTATAGTGCATTTCAGTGGCAAAAATAACTATAAAAACATTAACAACAATCACTGGAAGACAATAAACTATGTTACATTTAAATCAAGGGTACACCTGTCAAAAAGAAAAATAAATGTATCAGTCAATTTAGGGGAATTTCCTTATAGTGCTGTCTTTTGATAAAGAAATAAAAAATCAGAAAAGTATTCTGTAGCTCATATGGAGGGATAATTGGCAATTGGTAATTATTTTTCCAAATCCAATTTCATTATTGCATCTGTTTATCCTGACTTTTATTTAACTAGAATTTGTCATGTAGTCATACATTCAGACATACAAGTAAATTCCATACTTTTCTTATCATCCTGTAAGTTTTTTTCTTATATCAAATCTTTTTTCATTATACAAAATATTATTTCAAATATCAAATCTTCAAAATAAATTGGTTTTGCTTGGTTCTATTATTCATAATCACACTCTTTTTAAGGAACTTCTCATTTACTAAAACTTTTTCACCTATGGTTAGCCTGGAGGTCTCCAAGGTCACAGCTGCCAGTGCTGGGAGACTATGCAGTACCAAGGATTGAATTTAGAACTTCAAGCAGGTTAGGTTTGCATACTATTTCTTTGAGTCATCACAGGTCCTTGAGGTAACATTTTATGATTTCTGGTCTTTTAGAAACTACATCGACATCCTTCATTATTACATTATATAATCTCTATCCTTCATATTCTAGTAACTACTCTCTTTTTTATTTAAACAACTTTATTACATACATGATTGTGTTTGGGTGTCAGTCATGTAAAGAACACCACCCATCACCAGTGCAACATTCCCATCACCAATGTCCCAAATCTCCCTCCTCCCCATCCACTCTAGACAGGCTTTCTATTTCCCTAATACATTCTCGGTATATTAGGATAGTTCAAAACGAAGTTACTTCTCTAAACTCATCCCTGTATATGGTGAGATTCATGAGGTGAGCTGTTACTTCCAGCTCTTTTCCTTTCGTGTCTGAAAGTTATTATTGCAATAATGTCTTTCATTTTTCTTAAAACCCATAGAGGAGTGAGACCATTATGTGTCTTTCTCTCTCTCTGACTTATTTCACTCAGCATAATAGATTCCATGTACATCCATGTATAGGAAAATTTCAGGACTTCATCTCTCCTGACAGCTGTATAATATTCCATTGTGTATATGTACCACAATTTCTTTAGCCATTCATCTGTTGAAGGGTATCTTGGCTGTTTCCAGAGTCTTGCTATGGTAAATAGTGCTGCAATGAATATAGGTGTAAGGAAGGGATTTTTGTATTGTATTTTTGTGTACCTAGGGTATATTCATAGGAGTGGTATACCTGGGTCATATGGGAGCTCGATTTCCAGTTTTTGGAGGAATCTCCATATTGCTTTCCATAAAGGTTGAACTAGACAGCAATTCCACCAGCAGTAGATAAGAGTTCCTTTCTCTCCACATCCCCTCCAACACTGCTTGTTCTCATTCTTTGTGATGTGTGCTAATATCTGGGGTGTGAGGTGGCACCTCATAGTTGCTTTGATTTGCATCTCCCTGATGATTAGTGATGTGGAGCATTTTTTCATGAATCTGTTGCCCATTTGTATTTCTTCTTTGTCAAAGTGTCTGTCCATTTCTTCTTTCCATTTTTTGATGGGATTAGATGTTTTGTTTTTTTTTTCTTGTAAATTTCTGTCAGTGCCTTGTATATTTTGGAGACTAGTCCCTTGTCTGATGGGTATTGGGTGAATAGTTTCTCGAACTTAATGGGGGGCTCTTGTATCCTAGGCACTATTTCTTTTGAGGTGCAGAAGCTTCTCAGCTTAATATATTCCCATCTGTTGATTTCTGCTTTCACTTGCGTGGAGAGTGCAGTTTCCTCTTTGAAGATGCCTTTAGTCTCAATGTCCTGGAGTGTTTTACCTACGTGTTGTTCTATGTATCTTAGGTTTCAGGTCTGATATCGAGGTCTTTTATTCATTTGGATTCAACTTTCCTACATGATGTTAGCTGGGGGTATAAGTTCAATTTTTTGCAAGTGGCTAGCCAGTTGTGCCAACACCACTTGTTGAAGAGGCTTTCTTTGTTCCATTTAGGATTTCCTGCTCCTTTATCAAAAATTAGGTGATTGTATGTCTGGGGAACATTCTCTGAGTATTTAATCCTATTCCACTGATCTGTGGGCCTGTCTTTATTCCAATACCATGCTGTTTTGATAACTATTGCTTTGTAGTAAAGTTTAAATACTTTTAAAAAGTAACATACATTTATAAAATAACAATTTTATAAGTAAAAGAATGATCAATCCGAGTAGAAAATAGTTACAAAAGCAAAGGCAAGTGAAATATAACAGAGTCATTTGGAATGGGTATAAGGCATGTAGTAAAGAAGATTGTTGAGATGACCTCAAAATAAAAGGCTGGAGAAATATCATCCAAGCAAACAACACTCATAAAAAAGCTGGAGTGGCCATACTAATATTAGATGATGCAAACTTTATACTTAGGAAAGTTGTAAGGGACAAAGATGGACATTTTGTATTAATCAAAGGATATGTACAGCATGAAGAAATCACTCACCTACACATATATGCACCAAATGAGGGGTCAGCAAAATATTTAATAAAATTGTTGACAAATCTGAAAAATAATATCAATAACAACACAATAATTGTGGGAGACCTCAACACGGCATTGTCAACACTTGACAGGTCAACCAGACTGAAACCCAACAAGAATATACTAGACCTGAAAAGAGAAATGGAAGAAAGAGGCCTAGTAGATATATACCGGACACTCTACCCCCAGAAGCCCAGATATACATTCTTCTCTAATGTATATGGGACATTCTCCAGGATAGACTACATGCTAGCACATAAAACATACCTCTATAATATCAAGAGGATAGATAATTTGCAGGCTACCTTCGCTGTACAGATTTAATGCAATCCCTCTAAAAATACCCATGACATTCTTCAAAGAAGTGGATCAGGCACTTTTGAAATTCATTTGGAACAATAAACACCCTAGAATAGCTAAAGCAATCATTGGGGAAAAGAATTTTCCTGAGCTAAATTGTCACAGTGCAAAGAAAAACACTTAATGTTATATGCATAGAGGCATTTTGAGTATTTCCAGACTGCAAAATAACCAAATAATATCAAATAATATAGAAACATAAGAAACACTAGCATATCTTGAAAAAAGGAATGGCGTGATATAGCACAATGCTGCTCATGGAACCATTCTATTGGGAGTCTGCCACAAGAAGTACAGAAGCTAATTTAGTTTTTCCAAAATTTTAGGAAAAGTGAAAGGATTCTTTCTTAGATCTCTTTCTGCTAGCTCAAAGTTACTAAGACAGCATTCTGATACTTAACTAACTTAACTAAGTCTTAAATAACTTAACTAAGACAGAAACTTAGCTCAAACTTTCATAAAGCAAGCATTTGTATTTGTCTGGCTAACTCAGGCCTAGGTACTGCGTCTCCTGGAAAGTGTTCTGCTTCCTAAATATACTTGAATATCAAACTTTTTTCTCTAAGAAGTAAAATAAAAACTTTAGAATAAGGTCATCTCAACAATCTTCTTTACTACATGCCTTATAATTTCTAAACATAGAAACTACACCATATAAAATTATGCACCCAAATTTAGCTTGTTTTACAAATTTTACTTGCTAAATAGTTACTTTATGTGAAGCTAAGACCAAAAAATAAACAATAAATAAAACCAAACATACAGCTAACACATTTACCCTATTGACAGGCAGCTAAATCTTACCAATAAAGGGTTAAGAGGACATTTATAAATATTTACAATGTTATTTTTATTATTCTGAGTATTGTGCAGGAAGATAAATTATAAAGGTTTTAATTCCTTATGGAATTTTTTTTAGTGAGTTGTATTTTCATTTGAAGTTCTTTGGAAAGATAAAATACAACTATGCTTTCCATTACCTTATTTATTAGAGGGCTGATGAAGGATATTTACTCTTCACTTGTGTGCTCACTATGAGATTTAATGTGAAAAGTATCTTTAGAAAATATCTAAAAAAAAACATTTGTGCTGCTAGGAAAATAGTGCCAGCCATCCTCTGATCAAAGAATCTATGATTGGAAGATCCATATATTTTTGACAGCAAATTCCAAGGCCAAATATGAAGTTCAGCTCTACCCATTCCAAATGACTCTGTTATATTTCACTTGCCTTTGCTTTTGTGACTATTTTCTACTCGTATTGATCATTCTTTTACTTATAAAATTGTTATTTTATAAATGTATGCTACTTTTTAAAAGTACTTAAAATTGAGGGCAGAGTGATAGCACAATGGCAGGGTGTTTGCCTTGTTCACAGCTGCCCCGGGACCAGGGGCATCATCCCATATGCTCACTGGAGCATGCCAAGAACTATTCCTTCCTTCCATTTCCTTCCCTTCCTTTTTCCCTTTCCCATTCCCTTCCCTTCCCTATCCCTTTTTCCTTCCCCTTTCCTTTCCCCTTCCCTTTCCCCTTCCCTTTCTCTTCCCTTTCCCTTTCCCCTTTCCTTTCTCTTCCCTTTCCCTTTCCCCTTTCTTTCCCCTTCCCTTTCCTCTTCCCTTTCCCCCTTCCCACTTAAACTTCCCCTTTCCTCTTCCTCTTTCCCTTCCACTTCCCCTTTCCTTTCCTTTCTTTTTGTATTTTGGGTCATAGTCAGAGGAACTCAGGAGTTACTCCAGGATCTGCCCTCCAGAAATCGCTCCTGGCAGGCTCAGAGGGCCATATGGGATGCCAGGATTGGAACCACCATCCATCCTGAATTGGCTGCTTGCAAGACAAACGCCCTTCCACTGGGTTATCTCTCCGGCCCTTTTTTATTCTTTCGTTTCTTTTCTTTTCTTTTCTTTCTTTCTTTCTTTCTTTCTTTCTCTTTCTTTCTTTCTTTCTTTCTTTCTTTCTTTCTTTCTTTCTTTCTTTCTTTCTTTCTTTCTTTCTTTCTTTCTTTCTTTCTTTCTTTCTTTCTTCTTTCTTTCTTTCTTTCTTTCTTTCTTCTTTCTTTCTTTCTTTCTTTCTTTCTTTCTTTCTTTCTTTCTTTCTTTCTTTCTTTCTTTCTTTCTTTCTTTCTTTCTTTCTTTCTTTCTTTCTTTCTTTCTTTCTTTCTTTCTTTCTTTCTTTCTTTCTTTCTTTCTTTCTTTCTTTCTTTCTTTCTTTCTTTCTTTCTTTCTTTCTTTCTTTCTTTCTTCCTTCCTTCCTTCCCTTCCTTCCTTCCCTTCCTTCCTTCCTTCCTTCCTTCCTTCCCTTCCTTCCTTCCTTCCTTCCTTCCTTCCTTCCTTCCTTCCTTCCTTCCTTCCTTCCTTCCTTCCTTCCTTCCTTCCTTCCTTCCTTCCTTCCTTTCTTCCTTTCTTTCTTTCTTTCTTCTTTTTTTTTTTGCTTTTTGGTTCACACCCAGAAGGCCACCAGGTGTGACCCCAAAAATATTTAGAATTATAAAAATATGCTAAACGTATTCTAGATAAAATTTTTATTTTTAAAAAATATTGCGGAGAGATAGCACAGCGGCATTTGCCTTGCAAGAAGCCGATCCATGACCAAAGGTGGTTGGTTCGAATCCCGGTGTCCCATATGGTCCCCCGTGCCTGCCAGGAGCTATTTCTGAGCAGACAGCCAGGAGTAACCCTTGAGCACTGCTGGATGTGGCCCCCCCCCAAAAAATATTGATACTAAACTGAATCAAATCTGTGACTTCTGTGACTATATACAACTGCTTTACATTAAAATGAATATACATGCTTATAATTATTCACATGCAATATACTTAGTACACACAGATACACACACAGTTATATAACACATTACCTGACCGTAAACTATATTAGTTTCTCAAAAACAAACATGATTTTGTCTTAAATTTTCACTGTTAGATAATATAGGCTGTCCCTCATATTTTTTTTTACCTATATATTTGTTTCCTTAAGTGAATTTCTTTAGATTAGGAGCTTGGCTTTAAGAAGTACAAGAGAAATAAAAAAAAAAACCTGCTGAAAATTTTACAGAAGAATTGAAAGAAGCAGATTTTCTAGGCTGCCTAGGAAAATGTAAACTGGGTACAGAGAATATGATGGAAGGAAAGAGTTAATGTCAAGTATATAATGTCTTCTCTAGGCCCCAAAGCCTGAGGATTCGGAATTTGTTCATGTGCTTCTTTAGCAGCTAGCTTGAGTAAATTAAAGAACCCAGGTGCAAGTGAAATACGAAGCCATAAAGATCACCTGAACTTCGTTACTATGATTATTTATCTAGTAACTACGTTGCTCTGTTCAGGGTGTAACTTTGGCCAGAAAATAAAAGTTTTTGCATTCCCAGATGGTATCATTGCCTTAGACCCAGGAACACGACATCTTTGTAGCCTTGCTTCCTGTATTATACTTATTCTAATTTGAAAATACAAAAATAATTTGAAGACCTACATGAACTCTTCACTCTTTTCTCTCTCTCTTCTCACTTTCTCTCTCCCCTCTCTCCTCTCTCTCTCTGTCTCTCTCTCTCCAATATTTCATTCATTCTGGTTTTCTACTCTATATCCTTTCCCAAAATTAAGTAAGTTGGTGCTGTGCACACTGTATCTCTCATGAACGGTATTGTTAGGCTGTACCCCCAAATAACTGTTAGTGTTCAAGCAGATCAGTCACTTCAAAAATTACACATTCTAGTAAATTGAATGATAGTTATCTACCACTTTTATTTGGTTTGGGCACTATTAATATTTACTGAAAACTCCTAGGTGGGTAAGTTTTTATAAGGCTCTGTTTTCGTTGTTAAACATTTTCTTTATATATACACTGTTAAGCAAAATATTTTCTTTAGAAAAAAACATGTTGTACCAAATTTTCTTCTTCAGTAATATGTCTTTGAGACCTAGGGTAATTACAAAATTACATATAAAAGAAAATTATAGGGTTCTATAAATGTCTTCAATTAGTAAAGTGCCTGTGGTTTGGTTATGAACTATGTAGCATTTAAAAAAATTGCTTGGAGAATTCTTTGTGTATTGGATCCTCAGTTAAGTTGTAGAGGATGGCATTTGCTAAAGGAAAAATTGTCTCCAGAATATTTTTATTTGTTTTATTATTTTGGTAAAAAATAAATATAAGATATAAATATTTGCTTACAAAACTGTAAAACTTTTCATAAATTACCTTCAAATATGTGATTTAATATGAAACTGAAGAAAAATAAATTTTATATATTTGAGTTTAAAAATCATTAAAACATAGATTTGGTGTTTTCCCATTTGACTATATCCATTGTAAATGTATATGCATGCACCTGAATGTATAATAATAGGAAATAACATAAAAATCTGTAATTTTAGGAATGTTGTTTATGGATATCTAAAGTGACTTTGAGAATCATTGTTATTGCAGAGATTCTGCTTTTAAATTTTTAAATTAAGTAGTAGTTTTTTAAAACTTCTTAATGTAAAGATATTGATATTTATAAGAAGGGAAAATCATTTTTAAAGGAAATATTAGGCCCTGTGTGATAGTACATTGGGTAGAGCATTTACCTTGCATGCAGCCAATCCAGAGCATCTCATATAGTCCGTTGAGTCCACCAGTAATGATCCAAAGCACTTCCACATGTGAACAAAATACAAAGACAATAACAAAAATGAATAAATAAAAAAGAATTCAAAATCAAATTTCAGATAAATAAAAATAAGTTTTATTCGGGGCTGAAGCAATAACACAGTAATAGGGTGTTTGCCTTGCACGTGGCTAACCCAGGACAGACCTGGTTTTGATCCCCAGCATCCCTTATGCTTCCCCAAGCCAGGAGTTATTTCTGAGTGCATAGCCAGGAGTATCCCTTGGGTGTCACCTGCTATGGCCCAAAAATCAAAAACAAAAAAAAGTTTATCCAGAAGTTTACTTAGATTGTGACAAAGGACTTAATAAAATTATTGAATGAAAAAAATTTAAACATTATTAAATTTTGATCTATAAAACATTAAACTACATTAGGTTATAGTAGATTTTAGGACTAATGAAGATTAATAATTATAGTTTAGTCAGTATTTTTACATTCTTTTATTTATTTATTTATTTTTTGTTTTGTTTTTGGGCCACACCTTGTGACACTCAGGGGATCAAACTGTGGTTCATCCTAGGCTAGCTGGTGCAAGGCAGACACCTTATTGCTTGCGCCACAGGTCTGGCTACAAGTTTGACATTCTTTTGTGTCTTTGGGGGCTATACCTGATATTATTCATGGATTACTGCTGATGCTGTGCTCAAGCATCACTTCTGGCAATGCTCAGTATATATAATTGGTACCAAGGATGAAACCTAATTTGGCTACATGTAGAGCAAATGCTTCCTGCTATGTTATCTCTCTAGTCTTTTGGTGATTGCTTTGGAATAAACAGTATTTTAAAATACAAACTAGTACATGTTGATTTTACTACATATGATAATTTTAAGCTATGTAACAATAAAGAAGAGTAATGATTCAAAATTATTTTATTGCAAATTTGTGATTTGGGGAAAATTTTTATAAGAAAATTAAACTTCAACTATAAAGTAACACCTGTTCAGGTCTTGGTAATGAATAAATAATAGCTTCAGAAATCAAGGGGTTTTGTTATGAAAGTAGTATCAATTTACTGTACTGAAAAATTAAAAAATTTTTGCCAATTCCTCTTAAACTATAGCTTAAATAAGCCAAGACATCATGAATACTAAATAGTAAATATTTCAAACAGTATTGCTGCTGATGAACTAAATGTTTAGTCTGCTATTTGCATTCTAATTCCTTTCTCTAGAAAATAGCTGCAAGGTAAGTTAATTTCCATACTAAGCCAAAGTTGGCAGGACCCCATACTGTTAAATCAGAGTTGACACGGAAGCTAAATCAGAGCTTCAATTATACCACATTTTGCTATATTTACACTCTGACACATGCACTACAGCTCACATATTTCAGTGGTGTAGCATAAAATATTCTTATTAGTCACTTTTTCCATTCTTGTTCACAAAAATTATAAAATAAGTTAATATTAAAAAATAATAATATTTACTAAAGACCCTAGTAGATACTTATATTTATATCTAAAGATATTTTATATCTAGTAGATATTCTATCTTTATGTACAATTTACATGTTTGTTTTCTGTGTTGTCTTAGGCATTAGGAGAAACTCCCCAAATTCTCGAATTTAGTACTGCCTGACATATAGTTCCACCTCTGAAGCACAAAATAATAGTGGAGGGGATACATATGTTGAAGAAAATTTATAGGTCAGGATGAAACACTAGAAAAATTCTTTCAACGAGTTATAACAAAGTATTTTAAAACTTAAACTGGAAACTATTATCTGTTTGCTAACTTGAATAACAAACTGGATCTGTGCTTCCTGTGCCTGCTATATTGTGAGTTGTATTCTCATAACAGGTGTTATGAGGGCACACATAAGTATAAAATGATAGATAAATTGCTCTGTTTTAAATATTGACTTAAATCTCAGTGGAGAATATTATATTAAGTACATTTTAGATAGTTTTCATAAAAGAAGCTATGAGAATCCAATATTCTCTTTCTTTCATCCTTGGTTTAAAATATCAGTTACAGTCTCTAATTTTTTCTTACACAAATTCTGTAGGCATCGGGTCTAAAGTGGTGGTACAGCAGTAGAGCATTTGCCTTGTAACTGCTAACCTAGGACAGACTTTGGTTCAATCCCCTGGCATCCCATATGGTCCCCCCAGGCCAGGAGCTATTTCTGAATGCATAGCCAGGAGTAACCCGAGTGTCACTGGGTGTGACCCCAAAACCAAAAGAGCAAAAGAAAAAAACAAAAACTTATTCTAGGACCAATAAAAAGACCCTACTCTAGGCTTTGGCCATGATCCATACAACAACAAAGATCTCTAATTCCAGAGGTTTGACTGAGACAACTGTAACTGAGCAGAAATTCAGGGAAAAATAATGAATGACTCTATCTTAGGCTTCACCTTAGGATCAGTGAAAAAAACAAGACCACCAACTACAGAAGACTGATTAAAAATACAGTGATGGAACAGAACTTCTAGAACCATAAAGATTATATCCTAAGCTTCATCCTATGACCTGTGCAAATACCAAGATCTCTAGGTACAGAGATCTGAATTTTTTTTAATCCACGACTGAGCAGAATGTTTTCAGACACCAGAAAAGGAACTAGGGGAGAGTAAAAGAGCATGTACGAAGTCTGTAGATATTCTCATGACAATATACTTCAAGGGCAGAGAAACCCTGTATCTCTTAGGCCAAGAAAATTCCCTTTCTAATCTCCCCAATATTTACTGTGCCTATGCAAAAAAAAAAAAAAAAAAGAGAGAAACACAAATTAAATTTTTGTTATTATTGTTGTTTGTTTTTTATTTGTTTTTCTGCTTTGTTATGTTTTTAGTTTGGTACCATGATTATTATTTGATTGTTGTCTTTATAGTTGTGGTGCTTTTCATTTTGTATGTTTGGTTTTTTTTTTTTTTGTACTGTTGTTATGTTTTTCTTCCTTTTTACTTTCTTCTCTTAAATTGATATTTATAGCCTCTGAAGGACTTCTCTCATTATTTTGCTTGTTTGGTTTTTGCCACCCCCCTTTTTTCCTTCAAACAGAACCATATAACTTGAACCATCTTGTTCTGCCTCATAAATTGAAGGGGAAATAATAGAGAGTACCAAGACCAAACAGTCATATGAACATTAAGTAGAAATAAAAAAATGATCAGATTTAAACACCAAGTCCAAAGCCAACAACAACAGAATCGATACCCAATCTACAACAAGCTAGACACAGAAGGGACCACTTAGACTAGCAACCCGGGGGGTAAAGGAGGAGGAAATGGGATGCATGCTGGGAATAGGAGTGGAGGGAGGACAACATTGGTGATGGGAATGCTCCTGATTCAATGTCACTCTGTACCTAAAAAATTACTGTGAAAGATTTGTAATCCACTTTGGTTAAAATAAAAATTATTTAAAAAAAAAAGAACAAGAAGAACAAAAACACATTTTTCCCTCACATTCTCCCTGACCACCTTCATCCTGGCTCCTGTCTATCCTTACTCTGCTCTGAATTTGACCACAGTCAAACTTTCCTTCATACACATGTCATGAGTGGCTATTAAAAACTAAAGCTGTATTATTATTTCTCAAATGTTGGACTTTTACAATTTGTCATAATTTCACTAACACTATAGGACATCACTTTCATGGGAAAAATTCAAATCAAGACATAAAAGAAGGTTAAGTGATTTTATGGCTGTAACATTTAATTGAAGAGTAGTTCTTTTTGGCAGTTCTTTTGTCTTTCCTGGTACCTCCCTCTCCTCCAGGCAGCAATGTGCTGTTGGATTTTAGTCTAGACAGGTAATCATGACCTTAACTTTTATAAAATAAAGAGATTTTGCAACATGAAGCATAAACTTGACCAGGGTGATATTTATACTTATAGGTTGGGATAAAAAAGTGTTGTATTTAAATTAAAATAAATACAAGTCAAGGTATAAACATAATTTTACAGGGAGGCCTCTCTGGTTCAATCCTCAATAATACTTGGCCAATCCATCTGTTCAATTGAATGCTAGGGCCAGAGGAGTTCATGCTGGTTGGGCCCTGTAGTGCCTAGAGACTGATAGGATCCACACCCAACAATGCATAGTGCCTTTCAGAGTTATACTCTGTTATATTTGGGAGACCATAAGTTGCTAGGGATCAATAGGATGCTAGGAGCATGCAAAGCAAGTTCTCTATACCCTGTACTATTTCCCTAACCCTAAATAAAATTTTTATAGATTTGACTCCATAAAACTTTATTTCAGTGATATGCAGGAGGAAAAGCTATGTATATCAAAAGCATTAGAGTGAACATTAGTGTAAGCATGCAATGCAAATTATAAGAAAATAAAAATAAAGAGGCTGAAGCGGTGGTGCAAGCAGTTGGGTGTCTGCCTTGCATGCGCAAACCTAGGACATACCTTGGTTAAATCTCCTGGCGTCCCATATTGTCCCCCATGCCTGCCAGGAACGACTTCTGAGCGTATATGCAGGAGTAACCCCTGAGTGTCACCGTGTGTGGCTCAAAAACAAAATAAATAAATAAATAAACAAATAAATAAAAATAATGTTTTCTAAGGAGGCAGAGTAAAGAGTGGTAGGGAATCTTGGGTCATTGTTGGAGAGGCATTGACACTAGTAGATTTTGGAGTTGAAATACTAAATGCTTTAGACTCCATTATCAGCAGCTTTGTAAATATTTGAATAAATTAAAAATTATTTAAAATATAAAAAGACTTAAGGAATTTATTATTAAATTATTTAAAAATTGACTGTTATCAAGTCAATCTGAATTCAATTCCTGACACCCTATCAAGTCCCCAAGCCCTGCCAGAGTTGTTCCTGAGAGTAGAGCCAAGCACAAGCCAGAGCCCTGATGGGTGTTGCTTCAAAACCAAAACAATAATAATTAACATAGAAAATAGTGTTGTGGCTGGAGAGATAGCATGGAGGTAAAGCATTTGCTTGCATGCAGAAGGACTGTGGTTGGAATCCCGGCATCCCATATGATCCCTCGAGCCTTCCAGGAGCGTTTTCTGAGCCTAGAGCCAGGAGTAACCCCTAAGCACTGCCGGATGTGACCCCAAAACAAAACAAAAAGAAAATAGTGTTAAAAAGCGCAAAATCAAGAAATCCTTGTTAGAACCTTATGCTGAAAAAAACTATAAAGTAAATTAGAAGGAACTGAACATTTAATTTAGCATAAATTTTAAATAATTTGTTTTTCAATTGTGATCTTTAAAATTAAGAAAATTATTTATAAACATGCCAAATGATATTGTTAGAATACTTTACTTTCTTGATTACTTAACTGTGAAGCTTGTTCTTTTTAAAATATGACATATAGTAAAAAATTATATCAACTAAATTGATGGATCTCTTACGTATCACATCTAAATTATATTTAAGTAAAATCATATCCCAGTTATATTCATTAGGCAAAACGCTGGGGGAGAGACCTATCCATTAGTCTTCTCAGCACTTGTCTTTCTCAAAGTGTCTGATTATGGCAAGTAGAGATGAGTCAGAGAGATAAATTTGCTAAGCTATAATAAAAGTTCCTTTTTATGTCCCTGATAACTTGGACCTACATGATGGAGAGGAATATTTTAGCAAAGCATGAAATGCTACATCTGGTTTATGAGCATATGTTCTATCATTATTAACAGAGAATTGACCAGATGAAAATTTTCATGAAATGGTATTTTGAGAAAGTCAGATATATCATTGAGTAATGAATGGTTCAAGATAAAAAAGAAAATTTGTTGACTCACATAAGTAGAAAAATGAGTCAGAATTATTCCTTTTGCATTCTTCAAAATATATGTTATAATAAGTCATTAATTTCCTTTTAAAAAGATTTGGGGGACAGAGAGATAGTATAGAAGTTATGATTTGCCTTGAACATAGCTGAGCACTGTTCAATCGCCAGTTCAATCGTATTGTCGTCTGAGTATCACCAGGAATGATCCTTAAAAGAGAGTGAGGAGTAAGCCCTGAGCACAGTCAGGTAGGCCACTCCCTAAAATATAATGTAATTTAAATTAATTAAAATTACATTATATTTAATTTATGATGACTCTATATAGCTAAATTGTATGTTTAATATTTTAAACATTTGTTAACATTGAGAATTTTCTTCTTTCTTTAAAAGTCTCCTAACTTCTTCCATAATTATATACTTTTAAATCATATCTTAAAAATAATTCCTAACAATAATATGTCCTGTTTACATTATTTTAAAACTAAAATTTACTTTCATTTTTTGGAATCTTTTAATTTTTCATTAGTTTCTCCCTTAACTGGTTTGATTTCCTAGGTTCTTCTATCATTATATAACAATTCTTATATCTAAATGTTCTAATTTCCCATATCACATAAATATATATATATATATATATCTTTTATTTTCTGAAAGTGTTTCTCCATCCTTGCTCTATTTTGAAATTTTTCTTCCTACAGTCTATTTGCCTAAATTGTTCTGAAATAACTCCAAAGAACTAACTTAGACTTAGAATATTTAAAAATTATTTTATTTCTATCATTACATTGAATGATGTTATGTGAAAAATAAGATTCTAGATTAAAAGTACTTTTCTTAGGGATTTAAACCATTTTCTAAAATAAATATAGTGAAGAGAGTTCTTATAGAATTTAATGTCCTAAGCTGAAGTGGTGGCACAGAGTGGTAAGGCGTCTGTCTGCCTTGCCGGCATTAGCCTAGGATGGACCGAGGTTTGATCCCCCAGCGTCACATATAGTCTCCCAAGCCAGGAGCGATTTCTGAGTGCATAGCCAGGAGTAATCCCTGAGCATCACAGGGTGTGGCCCAAAACAAACAAACAAATGAAAAACAACAACAAAAAGAATTGAATATCTTATTTCTTTGCATATGCTCCTCCATGTCCAAGTGTTGTGACTTTGCTGGCCACTCTGCTAAAGCTTGTAGACACATAACTTTATTTTGTGTTTTGAATTTACATGATATTTTTATGTGAATACTTTTTATATAATCTTCAATGGTCTCATTCTGAGCACCATTTTAATAGGAATTTAATAGTATATTTTTATTATAATTGTATATGCTTCCTTTTCTGTAGATCACTTCAGATATCATAGATTTTAATGTTTTAGTAAAATATTGTTCACATTTTAATTTATATATTATTTTAATAATGTAGTATTGGGGCCACATTAGTTTATAAGATTGCAAATGTCTGTGTTTTGGTATATATTGCTACCATACCACATAAACCACGCACAAATTATCAACATTATTCCATCATAGTACAGAGAAACTTAACATTTTTTCTCCTTATATAATCTCAGTTCTATATTGCCAGTCTAAGTTTTTTTTTTAATCAGATGTTGTTTACTTCCTTTCTTTGTTTCCTTTTGTGACACCTGAGTGAGATCACTCTGAATTTGTCTGCTTCTGATCTATTTAAATGGTTCCTTTTAGTTCCATTTATATTATGGCAAAAATAATTTTATTTTAATTTTTAAGTTCACAGTAAAGACTAAAAAATAGTAGACTTAGTAAATAAACCAAGTGGTTTTGTTTTCCTGAAAATGTAGGCAAATATTCCAATGATTCTGAAAAACATCAGATTTAATGTATTTCTAAAGGCATTTCCCACTTTATTGAGATGGTATTTCCTGATATTATTTTTAGCTTGAAATGATGGGGGATCGTTGATACAGTATTAAGTTTAGGGATGCATATAATGGAGGCATGTGCTCTACCAGTCAGCTAAATCCACAATCATGAATCAATTTTTTCCTCAAAAATTTTTCTCACAATTTGACCACCATTTGTATATGTTTGAATTTATTTTGCTTATGAAAGGCTCCTTTCATAGTATGTGGCAACAATGTCTTTCTCCTTTAAATAGTCACTTTTCCTTTAGTTCTTCCCTCTAATTATATATATAAACACCATCAACCCATGGTAACAGATGACTTGAACAACAAATATCAATTAAAGTACCTTTATAAATAAGTAAACATACTGAGTTTGTCAATGTTACAGGTGTCTATAGAGTCTTTAGAAGGCATAAGGATAATAAGTAGTAAAGGAGATTAGTGTTTAAAAGCGTATTATTAGTGCCCCACAATTCAAGGTTTAAATCTCAACTCGTTGAGGCAGGAGTGATAGTTCAATGAGTTAGAACGCATGCTTTTCATGGTGCAGGCATGTTATCTACTCTTGGGAGTTTAAAATACACCAAGCACTGCCAAAAGCAACCCAAAGAACTAAATCAGAAATGACCCTTGAATATCATCAGTAGGACCCCCAAATTAATTATCACTAACCACTAACAAAGAAAAACTCAATTCTTATCGGATTAATAGAATCTTGAACCAAGATAACTAATGTTTAGGTTTTCTAATTTTTTGAAGTAAGTATAATAATTTCTACCTCCAAAGATGTATGCAGAATAAATAAATATTTTTATTTTTCTGTCTTTATAAAGCATTAACTTCTATTTTTATTATACTTTAATTTACTAAACTATTTGGGCAAATAAGTATCAGATAAGCTTCCATTTAAAATGAATTATCTATGACACTAAATCATTACTGTATGTGGTTTTTGTGGTGGGTGGTTGTTGTTATTTTGAGCTTAGTGTATCTTTTGCATGCTTTCAGTCACAATTATTTAAAAAAATGTATCTAGCAAATACAATTTAGTTATTTGCTAAAAATGTGATATACTTTTATAATGACATACTATTTTACTATTGAACTACTATAGGAATAATATTTGGGCAAAATAGGGCAAAAGTCACATTAATGTTTATGTAATATTATTATAATTTTATCCCACCATATTTATTAGAATTAAATACAACAGTGTAACTGTGTTCCAATTTACTTCTTATGTGCTTAGATTATCATATAATTTTTATAAATACACAAATGGAATATCACAGATTAAGACACTTTAAAATCCTAAATGGATTTAGCAAAGATTCTCATGCAACATATATTTAATGTCTTGTTCATCTTTATAATTTTTAGAGAAGTTCTCCATTTCTGTAGTATCTGTATTGAAACAATTACATGACATGAAATTTAAAAACTGGAAAAGTAATTGTATTTAGTGCTCATAGAAAATGACAGTAAATTTTGAAAATGATATCAAAATTGATTCCTTTTCTTTGCTGTTTAATACATAAGCCATGGTTTTATGAAGAAATACTAAAGAAACAACTATATAAATGATTAAATCATAAGATGTTATTTTTGTTTGGAGTTCATAAACTTTACAATCTGAGACAAATATATTTAAACCACCCATTTTAACAAATATGAAGTTTAGAATTTTTGTGCCATAACATAACACTCTAAATTAAACTTTTGCATCTCAAATGACCTTTATAGCAGTTTTACAGTTTATAAATTCTGTACAATTTTTCTCTGTAGAGTAGTTTTAATATATTTTTATTCTGCTATAAATGTTAGTACACCTTCTTGAAAAAGCATTTTTATTCTAGCAAACACAAATGCAGGAATGGGTCTTTTCTGCAATATGGAGTATTTCCAATAGAGTTCATTAAATATTATGCATAATTTTAGTCATTATAGAAAGCACTACTAATCATTTATAATAGCCATTGGGGAAAAAACTGGGTGCTCATTATTTACATATATTCAAAATTGGTCTAAATAAAATATAGTTTTGTTTACTATAGGGAGAAAACTAATGTATTAATTTTCTGAAGCATTGAGATTACATAATGAGGAAAGAGAAGAATTTGTTAATGCATGGAAAATCTTTAACACTTATATCTTGTAAACAATATGTATCACATCAGTATGTTCAGGACTTTGTGTTTAATTGGTGTAAATTCAGTCAATCACTAACTTTCCTTTGGGTTTGATTTACTTGAAATATAAAGATTTTCATTATAATTTGAGTTTATAAAATATTTATAATGGCTAAGTATAGCATATTCTTTTCTTTGAGCTTTTAGAGACCAGGATTACAATGGTAAACTGAGACAAATTTAAAATGCTGACATTTACTACAATATTAACTTAATCATTGTGACATTTACAGAATTATTAAAAATTAAAAAATTATGACATTGAATATTTTAAACTCTCTGAGCATATGTACATATAATTAATAAGTACCAATTAATATGTTAAATTGTGCTGAAAGATTTAGTATGGACTAATAAAAAGATAATACAAATATTGGTAATATAAAAAATTGCTAAAAAGATGAAGATTTAGAGTTTTTTATTTCCTCCTCTATTTCTTATAGACACATCCTGCCAATTTCTAATTGTAGTCATAGTAAAGTTGAATTTCTTGATAGAGATACCATTCCTTTAAAATTATGTCCTACAATCCCCCTTTAATCATACTGCTGCATAACTCTGAAGATAAATAAGATGCACCCATACTTTATCTCAAATATCTGTTAATAAAATTGATTATTGTTTCTTCTGTTAAAATTGGTGAACTTGTATGTGATTTTTATATTTATATTTTGTTTATTAACATATGAGTTAAAAACAAAAAGATGGGACTTGAAATGACCTCTTTCCATTTTTGAGTAATTGTCCTGAATTTTGTTGCCCAGTGATAAATTTATTTCTATTTGCTCCTTAGCAAATAAACACCTTACAGAGGTGTGCTTACAAAATTCTCAGTGAATTTTGTCAAATGTTTCTATTTAATTATGATATATTTTCCATGGCATGCCCCACTTATCTCACCCATTGATTCTAGATCTTAATTCTCCACTCCTCTCCTGTTCTGTAAAAATAGTAAAAATTTACAAAATTGTGTTTTCTCATAAAAGAAATGGAATTCATTGCATATCTAACACTATTTGTTCTATCTCTAGCATAGCAAGATAAGTACATGGTAAATAAATAAATAGTAAATAAGTATATCTAATAAACAATGTAGACAATTATTTATGTAAAAATTAGATATCTGTGAATTTCCTACCTTTGACATATTTTATAAAGTTTATATATTTTCATTGTGCTGTGTTTTGTCCCCCATTTCCTGAATACTTCATATTAAAAATGATCCCATTTTGGGTGGATGCCCACACTTGGTGACACTCAGGAGTTACTCCTGGTTATGTGCTCAGAAATCGCTCCTGGCTTGAGGGCCATATGGGGCGCTGGGGATAGAACTCAGATTCGTCCTGGGTCATCCAAGGTAAAAGCCCTACAGCTGTGCCACCACTATGGCCCCTTAAAAAATAATCTTTTATCCAACTCAATTGATTTAAATTTGGCTATGTCCTCATTTTATAAAATAAAATTATTTTTTTTACAAATTAGCATCTGACTATAGAAATCTCGACATTAAAGTTTAGTTAAAATACTAAGGTTTTTTGATCAGTATATAACCACTCATTCAAGGAAGGAAAAATTAAAGTATTCTGAATATTATGATGATCATTTAATATGGTATATCTGTGGACAAGATTACAAAGAAGGCACCATATTATATCATTTAAGTTATCAAATCCTTCAGAAATCTCTCCTTTTATTTGAAATTATTTTAATTATTATTCAAGCATAATTAGTTGAATACTAATCTGCAAAAAGTTGTATTTTTAGGGGTTGGAGAGATAATGCCTGAAGCTGTCCATGGTTTTATGATCAGCTTCATACAGTCCTGGCATCATCCTGAAGGCCCCCACTCTAGGTTGGCCCAAGTAACCCCAGAACCACAAGCCCCCATATTCAACTTCCAGCCCCATATTCAACTTCCAGATTAGCTTAGAAGGGTCCTCAGGGCCCCTTGAACACTAGTTGGAAAGATTCCACTCTCCCAAATGTATGGTTTTTGAAAGGGAGACAATGAAAATATAATAATTTTATTCCATTAAAATGTTATACTAAAGTAAATATTTGGCTAATAACGATATTATATTACATTTATAAAATTATTAATATTTGCATTGTCAAATTAAGGTAACTCAATCTGGTCTGCACTGTCAAATTATTTAACTTTTGTCAAATTATTGAATTTTTCAATGAGTTTACTATTAATACTGATATTGTACTTAATACTAATCTTAACTAGAAAGTGACTTTCTTCAAATAGAAATATGTCCAGTCATGGTGAATTATGGTTTCATACTATTTTTGCACTAAGAGAAAAGAGAAGAT
Organism: Suncus etruscus; assembly: GCF_024139225.1. NCBI lineage: Eukaryota > Metazoa > Chordata > Mammalia > Eulipotyphla > Soricidae > Suncus > Suncus etruscus. The sequence goes on from NC_064851.1 coordinate 134,565,271, forward strand.
TGCTTATATAGTAGAGCCAAGGGATTTCAAACAGCAAAGTGGGACTAATTATATTGAAACTGCTTCTAAGAAAATTATTTCTTTATTTATAGTAATATAATGTCTGACCTTCCTTATCAACTCACTACAAATTTAGTACTCTTAGGCAGACAAACTCATGTATACTTTAGGTTCATAAATTTTCATTTTATTTATAGGGACCCCAAGATTGTCTAAAATAAATATTCAGTAACAATAGTAAAGTTTCCTGCCTTTTGACTTCTGCATTCATGTTTTCAAGGTGAAAGAAAAACAACAACAAAGATCCACTTAGCTATTATTTCTTGTTCCAGATTAAGGGAGCATGGTTTTTTGACATTTCTGAGTCAGTTGAAAATTTTCTATATGTGAATTTTCTACTGTGGTGATGGTTGGCTAAGTTTCTTGAATGCTATTTTAAGACTATGATTCTCAGATAATTTCCATTATCTAAAACTGTGGTGTGGGGATATATAGGTTTTGATTTCCAGCAGTGCCAGTAAGCAAGCAAGAGACAATTCCTGAAAGATATATCATTGTTACCTAAAATATTATAGAGGAAGGAAGTACTTTGAACTTGAAAAGATCTGAACTTATGTGAGACACTGTTAGTAAACTTGTAAATAAAGCAAGTTTATTGTATTGATTTAAAACTTTTCTGTTTCTATCTTCAAAGTACAGAGAGTTCTCAAGTTCTACTTGGCTTAAAACCAAATATAAAATGATAGGAATTTCTGTTCATTGTTGTAACAAGAATAAACTCATAGTCCACAGAAAAGGTGAGCTAAAAATAGAATTCAGGGTATTAAAGGTTAGTGCTTACCTTGTCATTCCAGCAGCAGTGTGAAGTAGGGTCAAAATGTGTGGAGGCTGAAAATCACATAAAAATCTGTCACCATCCACAGGAAGAATGAATAATCAAAGTATATGGAATTTTTAATTATATGTTAATATATTTCCATACAGTATGCAGAGGAAGAAGCACTATATTAAGTCTTCCAGATAACTATGATGTAGCCACTACTCCAAGTTTTGGTTATGAAATTTTATGTGCATTGAATTCACATTTAATTGAGTTTAAAAAATAAATGTCTAGAACCCATTCCTGAGAATTATGGTAAAATTATTATTAGTAGTAGTAGTGTGATAGTAATGGTGGTGGTGGTGGTGGTGGTGGGGTTGGTGGTGGTGGTGGTGGTGGTGGTGGTGGTGGTGGTGGTGGTGGTGGTGGTAATGGAAGTAGTAGTAGAAGCAGCAGTAGTTTGTGGTTATAATATTTCATTTGGTTGAATCTCAGAGTTCTCCTGAAGATGATAATGTGGTGCATCAAAGAATAGGATTACTAAATTTTGCCACTTTGAGCATGGGAATGTTTTGGTAAGCCCATGCTCTCATTGGAAAGAGGATTACTAATAAAACATCTGCTTTATTGTGTTGTCAGTAAGCTAAAAAAGTAAAGATACTATGTGAGTGCTTTGTAAGTGAGAAAGTGGAAAAAGTGACATTTGTGTATAAAGAATTAGCTTATGGAAATCTGAGAGAATTACTAAAATTTTCCAAAGTTGTAGCTTTTGTGATGGTCAAATACTGATAGATTTTTATCGTAGTGAACTTTTCTTCCAAGAGCCATTTAAAGATCTAGAACATCATTCACTGGCCATATGACACAGCAGATGGGTGGCAGCCAGCAGGAAGCTTCCATGTCTATCCCATCCAGAACCAAGGTCAAACTGTGTGATTTCCATAAGCCTTATGCACCATGGGTCAGATGTTCTTCATGGTCATAAATTATTTTAAAAATTAACAAATTTAATTTATATGATTTAAAATGTTTCTAATTTTTATCTTATTCTCTTGTTATAATATTGTGATAATCTTATAATTTCTATGGCCTCATGCACCAGGATATTGATAGATTGGAAGCTTTAATAATGTCTATTTTCTAATTTATTTTAAAATATTGGGTTAGTCATTTAACATTGCTATGTTTCTCTGACTACAAAATACAGAGTTAAATGTGTCTTAAAATTTCTCAAGTGTATGAGGAAGATCAAACATGCTAATAGATTAAAGTCTTTTGAAAACTGAACTCACTATTAATTTTTCACAGAAATATTAATCAGCAATAATCTTAAGCTTAGAAGCAGAGAGTAGCAGGAAGAAGCTAGGAGCATATTGATCTGAAAAAAATCAATATTATTTTCTCTTTCCATTGTCTTTTCTTCCTAATGTTAAAGATCTGAAACATATAAAATGTTCTCACCTCCTATAACTGTCTACAGTGACTTTTACATAACTCATTTAAATATTTTTCCATATGTTAATATGGAAAGAATATTTTCTAATTATAACATTGAAAGTCAAGAATGCCTCACAGGGTTATAATTGTGATCTTATGAATGGGTGTCTTTTATTGTTACCTTCACACTCTAACATTCAAGTGACTAGTTGATACTATGATAAAAGTAGCATTATTGGCCTGGAGATATAATACAAAGAGTAAAGTTCTTGCCTTTCATGCAGCTATCAATGGTTTCATTCCCAATGCCATGCTTCACCAGGAATGAATCCCCAAGCAAATATTTAACAGAAATCCCTGTATACTGATGGATTTGGCATTAACACTCTCACAAGCACACAGATACAAAAGCACAACAACAAATATTTTTATGCTAAGTAAAAGAGATATATTGTTTTTTTAAATAAGAGTTTTCATCATGTAAGACAGTTAAGAAATTATTTCAGAGAATTATTCATCTAGCAATAAAAAATCATGCAATAATAACTCTATACTAAAATACATAAATATAACTGCTGAGGATAAGATATGTTGAATTTCATATATATGGTGAAGTTAATGTCTGTCTCTGGAAAACCAAATGTTTTTTGATAACCAAAGTCTCTAAAAATCAAAATAACCAAGATAATTAACTGATAATTGTAGTACAAATACAAGGGGATATTCTGGTTATTATTAAATATAGAATGAATATTTGGAATATAAAAATTGTGTCAGTAAGTTAGAGAAATAGTACTGTACATGGGACATAAGCCTTGCATGCAACTCATCCTGTTACTATCTGACACCAATTATGATTTCCTAAGGCTTCATGGTGTGATCTGTGAGAGCAGAGGCAAGAGTAAACCCTAAGTTCCATCTGGTGTAACCCAAGTAAACAAACAGCCGACAAAAACGAATAATATGTTAATAGGAGGAGGTAAGCAAAATTAAAGTCAATAACAGTAGGGAAAAAATTCTATAACAGAACTGACCAGATTTACCTTATTTTATTATAATCATGTCATTATATTATTATGATGTCATTATAATAGTATGCAGCCATCAGAAGAGATGAAGTCATGAAATTTTCCTATAGATGGTTGTACATGAAATCTATAATGCTGAGTGAAATAAGTCAGAGAAAGAGAGATAAACACAGAATGGTCTTCCTCATCTATGGGTTTTGAGAAAAATGAAAAACATTTGTGTTGGGGCTGGGAGGTGGCGCAAGAGGTAAGGTGCCTGCCTTGCCTGCGCTAGCCTTGGACGGACCGACCGCGGTTCGATCCCCTGGTGTCCCATATGGTCCCCCAAGCCAGGAGCAACTTCTGAGCGCATAGCCAGGAGTAACCCCTGAGTGTTACCGGGTGTGGCCCAAAAAACAAAAAACAAAACAAAACAAAAAAAACATTTGTGTAATTATTCTCAGAGACAAAATAGAGGAGGACTGCAGGGTCCAGCTCCCAACATGAAGCTCACCATAGGGATCATTTAGTGGAGTCACTGAAATAATTACATTGAGAACTATCATAACAAAATCTGACTGAATGAGGGAAGTAGAAAGCCTGTCTAGAGTACAGGCCGGTGTGGGGTAGAGAGGAAGGACACTTGGGATATTGGTCATGGGAATGTTGCACTTGTGAAGGATTTATATATCTATATATAAACTCAAAAAATAAATAAAAGAAAAGATAAGGCCTCCCAATTCTTACCACAGGCTGTATTCTTTACACTGACTGTATAGAAAGAGGAGGTACAGTAAATGCACCCCATATACACCTCAACACCGGCTCTTTGCCTGGTCTGTACTGTGAATTGGGGGACAAAAAATATAATCATGTCATTAATTAACAATATTTCATCTTTAATTCAAATAATTGAATTATATGTTCCTACCTCCCTTCCATCCCTTCCTTCCTTCTTTCACTCTTTTTTCCTAATTTTCCATTCAAATTTTTTGCTCTGTTTAAAGAGAATCCATTACATAATTGACCATAATATATTTGTTTCCAGATAAGTGAAAGTAACTTTATTGAAAAAATAGAAAGAAAATATTAAAAGGAAGAGAAGAATATTTAAAAATAGAAAGAAAAAAAGTACAGTAATAAGACCACTTATAAAATCATTGTATCTCCAATAAAGTCATTAGTACATTAATGGTATAAGGTTTAGTAAGCTCTTCTGTTTGCTGTCCATTCTTTTAAATTGATGTATTACTATAGTGATCACAGTAAACAAATGAAGTTGCCCTTAAACTGAAAGAACTATTACTGAGACAGAGAGTTTTAGGGGTGTTTACTCATCTGCCAGGACTCCTGGAAGAAGGGGAAAAAAAGGGGGGGGGGTCCTGTTCTGACTCCCAAAAGCCCTGGTGATAAAAGACCCAAACCATCGTATCTGAAATTTGGTCGGATTGGTGTCCCAGAAGAGAATCGTAAAAGGGTGATAAGGTGGGGTCATTGGAAAAATTGTGATTCTGATTGAGGAAGGCAGCAGGTGTGGCTTTGGCAGGACAGCGCTTAGTCTGCCCTCTTCTCCTGAGATGGCAAGCTTTCTGCTGTGTGGGCCATAATCTTCCATGGTTTGTTTTACATCTTATTTGAGAAAAGAGTGACTTTATGGAGCTGGCCTTTTCAAACATGGGGACTGCTTGTGGTCATGGTTGATATTCGTACTACTTTTATATCATTCCATACTTAGGTTTAGTTTATCATCAACCATAATTTTCCCAGCCCCTCCCCCATTTTACTTTATTTTATTAAGCTTGTATTATTACAAGTATGATGTGAAATATATTCTGGTATTGGCAATGTTATTTGATATGGAAATAGTATAATTGTGGAAAGCTGGAAGAAAAGTACCCAGGGATTTCCTGTATTATTTCTATAACATTATGAGTCAAGCTACTTTTTAAAAAATATTTTTTCAGGGGCCACAGTGGTAGCCAAAAAAATCAAATATATATTTTTTTTTCAAAGTAAAATTAGTGTCTTTTTCTTGAATATCACTAGAGGCAACAAAATTTGTCAGTGATCAGAGACAATATTGATCTAAGGGTTCTTGCCTTGCATATGGCTGTCTCGGATTTTATCCCAGTATCACATAAGATTCTCTGCTCTCCACCAGGCATGATCTCTGAGAACAGAATCTAAGACCCACTGGGTAGGGCCAAGCTTAAACTAAATACATTTAAATGGAAAAAGATTAAAGACCATTCACTTAGATATTAGGCAAACATCAAGAAAACTATTATAGTTTGTAAATAATTATATATTTGTTTTAAGTAACTAATTTCCTAAAGAATTCTCTGAACATATGTTAATCTTAAGGACTGGCTCACAATTTAAAGCTCTCTTTTGTGGTGACTCAAAGAGTAGTGAATGCTGTTAGGGAAATAATTACACTAACAACTAGCATGACAATGTTAAAGAATGAGAGAAGTAAAATACTTGTCGTGAATACAGGCAGGGGTTAGGGAGAAGGGGGCTCTTGGTGATGAGAATGCTGCAGTGGTGATGGGGGGTATTCTGTTTATGTCTGAAACCAAAATACAATCATGCTTGTAATCGTGGTATTTAAAAAAGATTTTATATATTAAAAATATAATATCTTTGCAAAAGAAAACTAACTCAGGTCAAAGCAATATTTTACTAGCATGATAGAAACAAAGAATAACTTTTACCCATTCTTGTAAAAGTAGAATATTTTCTTTCCTTTTCTGATATTTAAAATAGAAATAGAATCACACTGGTATCTAAAAACTATATTAAAATTGAAAATGACTTTCTGTGATTTAATTTTTATGATTCTTTTTATAGCTACACTTTATGTTGTTATGAAACATGCTTATTTCTGCTTTCTTTGGCACTTTTTGGTTTACTTTTTAAAGAGTATCCAACCCTACTACATTTTAAATTTAGAAAACAGAATTTCTTTTTTAGCAAAGGTGACATATTTATGTCTTGCTTATTTGTTTTCTACCAAAGCTGGCATTTTTAAAAGTCTTAAAATAATCATTTGGACTTTAAAAGCTAAATCGAAATACTTCTTTAAGCACTTCTTAGAATTAAACCTCTCTTGTGAATGGCTATTAAATGGACTGTTTCACTAAAATTCTTATTATCTTTGCATCTTATAGCAGCTTTTATCTGCAAATCTGCAAGTGTTTTAGAAATCATTATTTCATTATCCACTATACCCAAAGCTCTCTGAAGTGTTAGGAAAATAGTTCTCTCTTAAATCTTTCTTCATTTCCCAAGCAAAAAAACTGAAGACACATAAATAAATGACTTTTCTGACACAATTCTCAGTTTCCACAGGATCATACTGTTGTAAGATCATGGTGTTCCTGTTAATCATTCAAATGACATAAAAATACTTAATAATTTTTCTGTATCTTATAACCAGACAACAATCATGAAAAAGATTTTTTAGGACATGAAGTCTTTCCTGATATGATCTGATGTTCAGGAACAATACCGATATATGCTTTTTATGTATGCATCAAAAACATGTTATAGCAAACTCTTAATAAACTTAGTTAATAATTATTTAAATATTAACTTTTTTAAAGTCTCAAGTTCTATTCATTGTAGTTCTTCAAGAATATTGTAATGTTTACTTAGAATAAAGCACACATTGCTCATTCCTAAACCAACATTCATAAGACTTTCAATGTACAAGAAGCACATATCAGGGATATAAAAATATTTTTTGCAGTCAAACATAAGACTGTGCCAAAGTGATAGTACAGCAGGAAGGGAGGGCACTCTCCTTGCATGTGGCTGACCCGAGTTCAATCCCAGCACCCTAACTGGTCTCCTGAGCACTGTCAGTTGTGATCCCTGAGTTTAGAGCCAAAAATAAGTCATTAAAACCAACAGGTGTGCCCCTCCAGAAACATATAAAACTTGGAGTTTCATTTATAGTGTGTGTAAACTTTACACATTTCATTTACTGTGTAGTCTTTAATAATTTTGTGTTATTAATTTTTTCTTCAATGTAAATTGAGCATAATAATCACTTATTTTTTGCTATACAGATTACAAAGAATTTATATATGAACTAGTACTTATAGCATTTAACTTTTTCTGAACATTTAGGATTTTAATATGTAAAGAGAGATACACAAGGCAAGATGAGATTAAAAAGACTGGTATATAAAGACGGAAGAATAGAGATGTCATTGAATTGACTTGACAACAAAGCTAATCATTTAATATGAGTTACCTTTTAAGGCTCGAGATAGACATAGACAAGTAACTTCATAGTACTATATGAGACCCGAGTTATAGGTTGATCTACAGTAGGACCCAGCCAATCTCAAATGAATAAAAGTTATGAGTTTTGAAATGTTTCATAGAATGGCACTGCACTGAATATCCTCAATGAGAATCCTGCTATGACATTCATAATCAGTTATCACAAAAAGTGAATAACTGATATAACATATGGTTCTTCCAAATGAGTAAGCACTTCAAATGAAAAACAAAGGGCTTAAGGTTTTGAGTCTTCTGAAAAATTTTGGTCACATTTATGCATGAAGATTGAACTACAATGTGACATATACATACCTTGATCTGGAGACATTATCTTCTTCAATGCAATCCACACAATAACTGATCTCAGACTTGGAAATATGACCTTGCTTCTTCAAATTCATTACAGATTACTAAAGAGTATTTTTGCCTTTTTCTTCTAAAGTGACAACATCAGAATATCACAACAGGGCATTTATTTATGCTCCAGAAAAATAGAAGTGGTACTCTTTTCTGGAAGTTTTTTTGACTTCTTATGTCAACAGGGTTACTTACATCTATTCAGGATCATTGCATAATTAATTTTATAAGCTGATGCTAAAACCCCAAAAGATGCCGTTAACACCTTTTCTCCAGTGTACTTATTCTATTTTGTATGATATGATAATTGCGTTGAAAAACTGTTTTCAAAGCAAACACTTAGAAAATCCTAAAATATTATAGGACTCCTTTGCTCCTTGATAAGCATGCAATAGTAAAACCAGATTAATGAACTTTTATCTTTTCTAAATAGAATCATGTTGGGTTTGTAATAAGTATGTGAAATATGCTTGATGAAATATGTAATGTAGAGATTATGGTAGCAAAATGGTGGCTTGATAGGATGGAACACAAGTATTTCATGAAAAAGACCTAAATTCAATCTCCAGCACCACAATGACCCCCTAGCACTGTCAGATATATCCCTCAATAAGAAGTTTTGTATATACATAAAAACAAAATTAAGGATATATTCCAAATAGTTATTTTTTAAAATAAAAGACTCATATTTAGTACCATAGTACTAATACCTTTATTTAAGTGATTGGCTGGTAAACAAAATAAAACCTACATTACATTTGATCAGCCTCCAGTTTTCTTCCCAAATGCTGAGATTTGGATTAGGAAGAAAATGATTACTATCTTACTACACAAAAATCCCTCATTGTGAAGACTGCTCTCCCAAGAATTATTCCAGTGGAAATGCAGAGTGATCAAAATTAACTAGAAAAATATATTCTATTATCACAAATTCCACCAGTTTTAAAAATAAGTATAAAAATATAATCAGCAGCATGAAGAAAATGTGAATAAGACAGAAAGGAGCAATAAAAAATGTTGAAGTGTTTTCTTCTTAAATTGTTCATTAAGACTACTTAATAGAAATGTACCAGCTCATTTCTGAGGTTAGTTAAGATGCTACATTAGCAAAGGTTTGTAGCAAATGTTTCATCCAACAAATTCTGAGTAATTATGAAAGGATTTAATGAAATGCCAATTGGAGATTCGGGTCTCCTGTGAGTTGTTTCAGTTTGTGACTCAAGTTATTTTTATGTCAAAAATAGTATTCAGTTTTTGTTTCAGGTAAATGTAGTATAAGAATAATTGTCTGGGGCCAGAGAGATAGCATGGAGGTAAGGCATTTGCCTTTCATGCAGAAGGTCATTGGTTCAAATCCCGGTGTCCCATATGGTCCCCCATGCCTGCCAGGGCCTATTTTTGAGCAGATAGCCAAAAATAACCCCTGAGTACCGCTGGGTGTGGCCCCAAAAACAAAAAAACAGAACAAAAAAAAGAATAATTGTCTATATAATAGTTCCAATTAATAGCTCTAAGCAAAGTCAAAATCGCTAACTGTTCTAATACTCAGATATATATTAAACTAGAGTCCCAACATTTAAAATAAAATTTTAAATATATATATTATTGCAAATATACTTTGTTCAATGAGAATTTTTTAGTATGAAATTATAAAGTGCCTTTTGCAGAAGGAATTCAAGCAGTGTTTAAGGGTCCTAAGCCTCTCTCGGGGAAACTATGCCTAGCTGTGCAGGCCAGAAATTCAATGCTTGTACCTGGATTGCAGGAAGCTAGCAGTTCGGTTGTCTGAGAATCATTATGTGGTGCCTCTGAGCTCCATAGAGATGCTTAGGAGACCCCCCAAGTATAAGTTCTAGATTTATTCATTAACATATGTAATACATAATTTATTTCCATAAAAGTATCATACATCTAAACTATGTCAAATTTTGGCAAACATTTTAATATTTTTTTAGAGCAAAGTAGGATGATATTTTATTTACCATATTTTCTGGTGTATAAGACAACTGGGCATATAAGATGGCCTACTTTTTCTGTTAAAATATAGGTTTGGAGGTATATTCAGTCTGAAACACTAGAAATTAGTTTGGTGTCTATATAATAAGCAGTTATGTGAAGGCAATTTATAATCTTTTTTTTTTTTTTTGGCTTTGGACCACACTTTGTGATACTCAGGTTCTGTTCTTGTCATTGGGTTCAATTATAACTCTTGGTGGGGCTTAGGGAACCCTATAGAATGCAACGGATTGAGCTAAAATAACCAAATTTCAAATATCTATGTAAAGTGCTATTTATCAGAATACTGACTTCTCAGTTAGTTGGTTGATAATAGAACACTGCCTTGCATACATAAAACTTGCATTTGATAACCAGATCAATGCAAACAATTTATAGATTATATATTATACTTAAGAATATATAATACTACCCCATTTAAAATGAAAAGTAATTTGCTCTTTTTCTAAGGTTTAAGTGTTTAATTTATAATTTACTAAATCAAGACTATTGAAATTTAGGACCCAATGATTGCTATTAAATGCTGCCCAATAGAATATCCAACATAACTTCTACCCTCTGAACTATAGAAGAGAGTGAAAATTCTCTTGTATCAGACCTGAAACCTAAGGTTCATAGAGTAACACATAGGCAAAATACTTTATGACATTGAGGTTAAAGGAATCTTCAAAGACAAAACACCACTGTCCAAAAAAGTGGAGACATATAAACCAATGGTACTACATTAAACTGAGAAGCTTCTGCATTTCAAAGAAAATAGTTATTAGGATACAAAGGCTATCCACCTAATGGGAGAAATTATTCAACTAATACCCATCTGATAAAGGGCTGATATCTAAGATGTATAAGGCATTTGCAGAACTTATCAAGAATAAACACCTAACCCCATCAAAAAATGGGAGAAGTAATAAACAGACATTTTCTCAAAGAGAAATACAAATGGCCAAAAGCACATAAAAAGATGTTCCCCTTCATTAACCATCAGAGTGTAAATCAAAACAACAATGAAGCATCATGTCATAATACAGAGAATGACACACCCTCACAAAGAACAAGAACCACTGCTGTCATGGATGTGTGGGAGAAAGGAACTCTCACTCATTGCAGATGGGAATGCCATCTAGACCATCCTTTCTGTAAAAAAATTGATATTCCTTAAAAAACTGAAAATTGAGCTTCCTTATGATCCAGCAATACTACTCATAGGGATAAACCCTAGAAATACAAAAACACAATAATAAAATGCCCTCTGCACTTCTATATTCATTGCAGCACTATTTACAATGACCAGAATCTGGAAGCAGCACAGGTGCTTTAGCAAAAGATGAGTGGCTAAAGAAACTGTGGTATGTCTATACAATGATGGACAAGAGGGTATTATGCTAAGTAAAATAAGTCAGAGTGAGAAGGATAAACATAGAATAATCTCACTCATATCTAGAATAAAAGGAAAATAAAAGGCAGTGTGGGATGATATCCAGAGACAATAGAGATGAGGATTAGGAGGACCAGTCCATGGTAGGAAACCGGCCATAAAGAGCAGTGAGTGCAGTTAGAATAGAGAAGGGTCTCATATGAAAGGGCCATTCATAGTACCCTTCATAGCATAAATTTCAAGCAGAATTTGACTTCTTTTTATTTAGGGTGTGCTCCCTAGCAAAGTTTAGGAGTTATTCAAACTGCACTCAAGATGGTGCTGGGGGCCCATATGGAGTACCAGGGAGTACAGGTAATGGACCCGGATCAGCTACATATAAGACAAGATAATACCTGCTGAACTATCTCCTGAACTCCCAATTTGACTTATCTTAAGCTATCACATCTTTTATAAATTTGCCTTTATAGACTATTGAAAAAAAACTTTGATTGCATTTAAAGGTAATTCTGGGGGAAATGTCTCATTAAGTCAAAGTAGGTTAAATAACAGTTAGTGCACAAACTTTTTAATTACATTCCTTAAGTAAGGATTTTAAAGATGTGTATTTCTTTCTAGAGACTCCATTTCCTGATTTCCATTTTCTGATTATTCATTCAAATTATATTGGAAAGAAATCATTTAAAGTATAATAGGAAGAAACACAATAGCTTAATAAATTTTAACATGCTACATATAATTGCCCAATCCATCAATTTCATGTGATATTTTAATTAACCATTTGTATTATCTGGATGGTGAGAATCACCTCGTTATCACAGATCTAATCATAAAAGAAGTCACTAAGAAGGACTGATCATTTAACATCCTCCTCCCCATTCCTGCACCACTAATGGTGAGGCTGGCATTCAACTATATGGTAATACCATCCACATAACAAGCCAGTACAGATTTAGCCAAACTTAACTTGTTTTATTTTTATCACATATTTTGTTATGCCAACTGAAACAAATATAAAAAATCTACATGGGCCAGAGAGATAGCACAGCGGTAGGCATTTGCCTTGTGAGCAGCTGGCCCAGGAAGGACTTGGGCTTGATTCCCAGCATCCCATATGGTTCCCTGAGCCTGCCAGGAGCAATTTCTGAGCACAGAGCCGAGCGTAACCCCTGAATCCACCGGATGTGGCCCCAAAACCAATAAATAAATATGTAAATAAATAAATCTACAATATACTAGACCCCTTTAAGAATATATATTTACATTTAAAGAAGTTGTTCTCACCTTATAAGATCATCAATTTTTACTTTGCAGTAATGTATAAATGTTATTCTCCTTGAAAACTGAAGAGGGGTGAACTTTGTCCATCTTATAAAAACATGAAGCAGATTCTCTTGAGTTTTAACAACTTTGTACAGTTTATATAAAAACATTTTCTTATCTTTTTAATAATAAAATGAAACAAAACAGTTAATATTATTGAATCCTAAATCTGTGATATTCTTTGATAAGAGTAAGTTAAAAACTATCTTTTGGGAAGAGCGATGTCTCAGTGGTAGGGCGTTTGCCTTGCACATAGCTGACCCAGAGCGGACTGCAGTTAGAACTCCTGGTGTCCCATATGGTCCCCCAAGCTAGGAACAAATTCTGAGCACAGATCCAGGAGTAACCCCTGAACATCACTGGGTGTGGCCCAAAAACCAACTCCCCCACCAAAAAAAGAGAAAACCAAAAATCCTATCTTTATTCTTTAAAGAAGAGAGGCAGGTCATATAATTGGGGCTAAAGGAAGATTACTTAACCTGAAAATATTAATAGTCCTGGTTGAGATTGATGAAATGATATGATCTCCATTTATGGTTCCTGGTACACCACAGTATTAACACCTGAGCACAGAACCAGAAGTAAGCCATGAGTACTGAGAGTTGTGGCTCAAGTAACCCCTCTCCAAAGTTTTTAAAAAAATAAGATAGTGTATTCAGTTTCTTTTAAGCTGTTGCACTGATGCTAGAAATAAACAGGAATTAATGCAAGAATAGAGATATTTTTAGAATATGAAAATGTTTATATATACATATCTATAATAGAGTGTGCATGAAATAAATATATAGTTGCTAATATAGTTTAAATTATAAAATATTTGGATTGTTTGGGGCTGGAATAATAGTACAGCAGATAGTGCTGTACTATTTCATGCAGTGCCCTGGGTTCAATTCCTGGCATCCCATATCGCCCCTGAGCCTGCCAGAAGTAATGTTTGAGCAGAGAGCCAGGAGTAAAACCTGAGTGCTGCAAGGTGTAGCCCCCAAACTAGAAATCAAAACAAAAATTTATATTAGGCATTGTTTAAAAACCACTGAAAATATAAAATGATAAATTATTTTACTATCCATGTTTGGTTATGAAAATAATAGAACCTTTTAATTTACTATTTTAGTTTACCAGTACAAATTCTAACCTCTTAATTCAAGTAAACTGAAATATTGAAAATTTTATGTCAACATAACATGACTGCGAAGCATTAGGGCATTTTCCTTGCATGCCACTGACACAGGATTGAACCAGGTTTGATCCTTGGCATCCCATATGGTCCCCAAGCCTGCCAGAAACAACTTCTGAGCTCAGAGCTAGGAGTAAACCCTAGGTGCCATCAGGTGTGTCCCAAACCCACCCAAACAAAAGAAAAAGAAAATTTTATGTCAACAAAGATAAAGTTTTTTTTTCTTTTTTATTTTTTGTCCCCCAATTCACAATACAGACCAGGCAAAGGGCCGGTGTTGAGGTGTATATGGGTTGCATTTACAGTACATCCTCTTTCTATACAGTCAGTATAAAGAACACAGCCTGTGGTAAGAATTGGGAGTTCTTATCTTTTCTTTTATTTTTGATTTTTAATATATATATATATGTATATATAAGTCCTTCACCAGTGCGACATTCCCATGACCATTATCCCAAGTGTCTTTTCTCCCCACCCATAGATAAAGTGATAGACTATTTAGTTCGATTATTTTATATTTTATTTATACTTTATAACTTCCTTTTGTCTTTATTGTTGTCATCCTTTTTCTGTCAGTGTTTGCATGCTTATGGTATTGGTTTTGTCACACTTGACTTTTAATATACTTGGTCGCTTACACATTTAGTTGCCATGCTTAAATGCACTTAGTTGATTTAAGGTGGGAATTAAGCATTATTGTGGTGCGGAGGATAACAGTGGTATTGCCTAAGATTAAACATATAAACTCATACTATGCAAGAGTTCAGAAGTTCTTGCACTTATCTATATCCCTGAGCTTTCATTTGTATTTTCAAACATTTTATTATTAAACACTCACCATTATCCATTATACTATATACTTTTATTCTATATATATTATACATTATACTATATGCTGTACTATTATACTATATTACATTTACTTCAATTCCTACTTGCTTAGTTGTGATGTATGTATATTCATGTATTTCATTTCTTTATATTGCACGTGTAGATAAGATCATCCAAATATGCACATTTCTCCTGTCTTGTATTACTACACACCATCCATTTGTGTTTTTTCCATTTTACTGCAAATGGTAAATTCTGCATTTTAATAGCTGGATAGCATTTATTGTATATTTTTTCACATATTCTTTATTAAATTATCTAACAATAAATATTTAAGTTGTTTTTAGATCTAATTTGTTGTAATAAATGCTAAACAAACATTCAATTATTTATAACCAGCAAGAGACAAAGTGATAGTACAATGGGTCAAGTATTTGCCTAGCTAACTGCCAACATGGATTTAATCCCTGGCATTCCCATAGGTTCCCCAGCAGGTGTGATTACTGAGTACAGAAGGCAAGAGTAAATTGTGTAACTCTTGTGTGCCCCCAAAACAACATATGTATATAACAACCACAGTGATTTAGTGATTTCATATGTTCAGATCAATACCTAGAAGAAGCATTATAGGATCATATAATAGTTCCAGTTTTTGTTTTTTGAAGGAAGTTTTGCACTGTTTTACAAAGGAGTTGTATTGATTTATATTCCCTTCTACAGTGTATGATGGTTTCTTTTAATTCATACCTTACCAGCTCTGTTTACTACAAATAAATTCATTGTAAGACACTTGAGAGATTTGATCTTATTGTACTTTTTTATTTGTCATGATGACTGCTTTTTTTTTTTCTTGTACTGAGTGCTCTAAGTCTACATCTTGTTTTAGGAGCTTTTTTTTTTTTTGGCTGTTTTGTAATTGGAATGCTTGTTTTATGGTGGTTGACTTTCATAAATTTGTTATATGGCTGCAAATATAATGGATATAAAACCCTTATCTGATATATAATGTAAAAATATTTATCCCATTCAGTTTATTATATTTTTGTTCTTCTAATATTTTCTTCTACTACATAGAATTATTTAAATTTGTTGCAGTCCTAGTTTTCACTTTATGCTTTTCCCCCCTTGTTGATTTCCAAAGAATCCTTTAGTGTGATGGCATGGAATAACATCTTTTCTATGTTCTATGTAATTTATAATTTTAAATTTTATGACAAAATATTATTGGAAAATTAATAATATTATATATTATGTGTTTTAAATGTTGATCTGCATGTAAACAAGATTTTTAAATTCATAGTTTACAAAGTAGTTGACAGAATTTCAGACGGTCAATAGAAATGCAAATTTCTAGCAGATTTGGAAAATGTCAAGTAAATTATAAGTAATTTATTAGTTTATTAGTAGATTAATTGGTTAATTTTAACTTTAAGACCACTCAATCACTAATTAAGTGAGCTTGATAACAAAAATATGTAAAATATTTTAAGTAATTTATATTTAAAGAGTTCGCACTACAAATTGCTTTCTTCCCATGCAATTTATGTTTGAAAAAAAATAACACATTTTATTTCTGGTCCTTTTCAATCTCTCTTTTAATGGTATTGTCCTTTGTAAAACTCAAATTTGTATTAGTTGCAATTCTTTTATGTCTATATATTTATATGTGAATACTTTTCTCCAACCTTTCTAAATCATGACAAATGTTGCATATATCTCTTATGAGTAAGCTATAGTTAACAAGTTTCCTTAGGGAATAATTATAATATGTTAAGAATTATATTCCATACCTCTCTCTATACTCTATACTATGTATATTGTATGTGCTCTAATTAAAGAAATAAATGCCTAAATGCCACCTCTTAATATCTCTGATGTATTATTAAATTCTCTCCTATTTTTCTTTTATTCTTTCCTACACTAAAAATATTTTCTAATCTAAAATTTCCTTTTTCAAGCTAAATAAAAAAGCATTCCTTGACTTCCATAGGGTGTTAGTGAGTGTGAGAAAGGCAGACATCCTTAAGCTTGAGACAAGGAGAGAAATAAAAATGAGAGAGTAACAAAAATATCCAAAGCAAGTGAGTGAAGGTAAAAGAAACATAGTTGGTTTGAGTTCTCATTTTATCTTTCATAAGAAGCATTCAGCAACATTTCAAATTTTCAAATTTTATAATTTTTGCAAATTTTCAGTATTTTTAGTAAAGAGATTATTTTAAAAGAAATAATAAAACATAACCAACACTAAATCTTACCCTTCCTAGTAGAGTTCCTTTCTGCCTATTCTACCTATTGATCCTACTGATGTGGATTTTTATTCTTAATGATATGCAGGCCATCTTTATGTACACTTCTAAGCTTCCTTCTCCAGTTTATACCTGTTCTTAGTAGTGAGTTACAAAATTTATGATCCTAAGTGAAGATAAGAGTGTGGTTCTATATGCCTTGAATTTAATGTGTACTAAACTTACAATAATTACATAAATAGTGGTAAAACAATTGACTTTGTGGTCATTGAAGTTGCTAAAGACAAGGGTAACTTGAAAAAGAATATACAACTCAAATATCTTATTTTCTAATATTTTATTTTAGTGGAATTTTGGGCCATACCTGCAGTGCTTGGGTTTCTCCTCTGCACTTACTATGTATCATAAATGATGCAGTGAAAGATTTGTAATGCACTTTGGTCACAATAAAAATTAAAAATAAAAAAGAATTACAATATCTACAACCAAAGTTTTAATGCTATATCATTTTGATAAGGTTTTCCTAATCATATTTCCTAATTTAAATATTAAAATTTTATTTATAAAAAATAAATAAATAAAATAAAAAAAATCGCTCCTGGCAGCAACTTCTGAGTGCAGAATCAGGAATAACCCTGACTTTTTGGGTGTGGCCCAAAAGCCAAAAAAAAAAAAAAAGAAAGAAAGAAAAACAGAAAAGAAAAGAATAGAAAAAGAAATCACACCTGGAAGGTTCTAGGGACCATATGGGATAATAGGGATCAGACCAAGACAAACCCAGAAGGTCCTGGGTTAGTCGTTTACAAGGCAAAGACCCTACCACTGTGCTAGCACTAAGGCCCCTCTTACATATCCCTTTATCATCTATTTAAGAATGATAGTTCTCAGTCATGCACTAGTATTGTTTGGTTTTAGTTTTTTCTGTGCTTTACTTAAATGTCTATTTTTGGTTTTGAGTTTGTTTCTTAAAGTTGCTCTGAAGCTGATGAAACCACTGAAGAGGAAAAAAATTTTTGTGAGTCACACAAGAACCAGAAAACAAACAAAAAATTAAAAACAAAACAAAAAAACACCCAGTTTTCTAACCCTTGATTCTTGTAAATATATAGTCACAGCCACTGCTGAGAAAAAAAGTTAATAAGCTCATGACAGGAAAAAAAAAAAAAACACATAACAAAAGGTAGAGAAATAAGAAGCGAATGAGTTGTTTTTCAGAGATAGTATGCAATTACTTTTTACAAAGAGTAACTTGAATGAAAACAAAACATTTTCCATAGTTGCTTTGTTGAAATGGTATTCTCTTCCACATGTAGTAATTAAATTCTGCTTTCTTACACTCATGATTACCACCTTCTTTAACATTCTAATGTTATTACATTTTTAAAAAACATCTTAATAATATTGTAAAGTTCCCCCCAATGGGAAATTTTAGGAATTTGTCATTTGATTGAATTTATTTTCTAAAGTCAACAAGTAGCAATTTTCCTTACTTAGGCTTAAGCTAATTTAAATACTTATGTGATTAAATATCTTGCTTTGGAACAGACATTTGAATATTGAAGTCATAATAAATAATTAGAGTTTATTTTTAAATCACCTGTCACTACATGAAAAATCATTTAATTTAGTTTCATATGTGTAATGTTAACTTTTAAATACACTTCTAGTGAAAATTGCAGGAGTACTCTGACAGAGAAAATAATATAATATTAAAGTCATTCAATCCGATCCTAAAAGAGAATTTTTTCCCAATCTGATCCTAAAAGGGAAATTTTTCCTCTAACCATCATTTAAAGAAATAATATTATAAATTAGCTACAGTTTGAAAGAATTCGATAGTTTATATAATGGAGTTCCCAAGATCAACTTGAAGCGAAGTTCTAAAGTATTAGCTCTAATTGAGAAGATTCAGATGAGTTCTTGCCTAAATGCAGTATCTGACTGATGTATCCATATGGAAGCCGGTCATATGCATTAGGAATCATAAAGGAACAACAGGATTTTGGCAGATTTTGAAAATAGAAATTAAAAGCATAGAAGTATGCAAGGGGATTGAAACTTGATGTTCATGAGGCTGAGGTTAAGCAAACATTCACTGGTGGCATTACAGTATGAGTTAAATACAATAACACATTCTACGGGCCCGGAGAGATAGCACAGCGGCGTTTGCCTTGCAAGCAGCCGATCCAGGACCAAAGGTGTTGGTTCAAATCCCAGTGTCCCATATGGTCCCCCGTGCCTGCCAGGAGCTATTTCTGAGCAGCCAGGAGTAACCCCTGAGCATCGGTGGGTGTGACCCAAAAACCAAAACCAAAAACGAAAACAAAAGAACACATTCTACAAATCTTGGTAATCTAAACCAGTTCCAAACCTTCGCCATTTGTTTGACCTAAGTTCCACCACACCTATAATAAGCCCATGTAAAGTAGACATATTAAAACTATTAATTTATCCAAGGAATTTGATCTAGATGATGTTCATGTTGTCAACAGTGTGGTTTCTAACAAAATTGAAATATATTGTTCTTGTTTTATTTCTGCAGATTTAAATTGAAAAAAAAAAAAAAAGACCCACTATTTTTAAGGAACTATCTAAAGGAATAATCTGTCAAACCCATTTCTTACTCTCAGAGAAAAAATGTTTCTGATCATTTGAATTAATTTAAACATTTCCTGAAATATTTCTGATAATTTACCTCAGTTTAAAAAAAACATTGTTTATTTTTCATATATTACTTTTTATCTTCATGTACTACTATTATTATTTTTATTTACCTACCTATTCTTGGTCGATTTCTTTGTTTTAGTGTGGTTATTGAAGTTATTGCCCCCACTTATCTTTTTTTTTTCTTTTCAGATTTCTGGGTGGCATCCGGCAGTGCTCAGGGATTATGCCTGGCTCCGGGCTCAGAGATTGCTCCTGGCGGGCACGAGGGACCATGTGGGGTGCCGAGATTCGAGCCGATGACCTCCTGCATGAAAGGCAGACGCCTTGCCTCCATGTGATCTCTCTGACCCCTTCTTTTCCCTCTTCATGTGCTCTGCCATGGTGCCTATCTTAAGACCACGGCGTTTTTTTTTTTTTGGTTGTTTGTTTGTTTGTTTGTTTTGTTCTGTTTTTGTGGTGCTTAGCATTATTGTTGGAACTCTTAATATATATTTGACACTTTATTTCGTAGGGGTGGACTGTTTCACCTTCTTTTTCTCCTTCATCTCTCAAACCGATGACGAGAGCCTCTAGAAGAATTCTGCTTATTTCCGGCGTATTAGACTTTTACCCCAGTTTATTATTTTTCTCCTCTTCAAACAAAACCACATAACTTGAACTAGCTAGTCCTGCCCCCCAATTAGAGGGGGAAATAAAGAAGGCATCAGGACCAAACAGGTGTAAGACTACGAAGTAATAGGATAGGTACAGAGGGGACCACATATTCTAGCAGCCCTGGGGGTGAGGAAAGAGGATATGGGAGGTAGGACAAAAAGGGAGGAGTAGGGAAGACAAACCGGTGATGGGAATCCCTCCTGATTTTATGTAAATATGTACCTAAAATATTATTGTCAAAAATATGTAAGACACTATGATCAAAATAAAAATTATGTTAAAAAATTTTTGTTGAGGCACCAGAGTAATAGCACAGTAGTAGGGCATTTGGCTTGCACACAGGTGACTCAGAATGGACCTGGGTTCAATTCCCAATGTCCCATATGGTCCCCCAAGCCAGGAGCACTTTCTGAGTGCATAGCCAGGAGTAACCCTAAGCATCACAGGGTATGGCCCAAAAAAACAAAACAAAACAAAAATACAAAAGCAAAAAGATTTTTTTTGTTGAGACCATTGTGAATTATAGGTCTTTCACTGTTGTATTTCAGGCATTTAGTTACAGTGAATTAGGGTCATTCCCACTACCAGAGGTGACTTCGCTTCACCATAGTTCCCCAAATGCATCCCATATCTCCACCCTTAGCCCCCGGGACTACTAGTGTAACAGGTCCTTTTTTGTGTTTGGCTTGTTATAATTTAGGTCTCTTGATTCTATTGCCATTGACTTTGGCTTGAGTAATCAGATATGACCTTTTCCTTTTCTCCACTCAATGTTCCTGAGACTGCTTGGCCTCTGGGCCCCATCCAACCTTTTTTTTTTTTTTTTTTTTTTTTTATCTGTAGAAAGACATAGAAATACGAGACAGAACAAAGTAAATCAAGTTCTATGGATCTATTGAAAAGGTGTGAGACCCAATCTAGAATACAAGTAAAATTAAAAGAAGAAAAGGAAAAACAAGTGGGGGCAAAGGGGCAGATGTGGCTTTTTCTTTCTTTCTTTTTCTTCTTCTTTCTTTCTTTCTTTCTTTCTTTCTTTCTTTCTTTCTTTCTTTCTTTCTTTCTTTCTTTCTTTCTTTCTTTCTTTCTTTTTTGTTCTTTCTTTCTTTCTTTCTTCCTTCCTTCCTTCTGTCCTTTATTTTTTTATTCTTTCTTTCTTTATATATTTCTTTCCTTCTTTCTTTCTTCCTTCCTTCCTTCTCTCTTTCTTTCTTTCTTTATTCTTTCTTTCTTTCTTTCGTTTCTTTCTTTTCTTTCTTCTTTTTTTCTTTTCTATCTTTCTTTTTTCTTTCCTCTTTCTTTCTTCTTTCTTTTTTTCTTTCTTTCTTTCTATTTGTATAGGCACAGCAAACGTTGGGGAAATTAGAAAGAAAATTCCATTGGCCTAAGAGATACAGGGTGTCTCCATCCATGAAGCATACTGTCCAATGACCAACTATAGGCTTCGGCTTGTTGGTTGTCCAACTCCAATGTCTCTCTTTATGGTCCCAGAAAAAGTTCTGCTCAGTCACAGTTGTCAAAGTCAGTCTTCTGTAGTTAGAGATTTTGGTATTAACACAGGTCCTAAGATGAAGCCTAGGATAAAGTCTTTCCTCGTGGTCCCAGGAAAAGTTCTGTTTAGTCGTGGTTGTTATAGACAATCTTCTGTAACTAGAAATACTGGTTCTTGCACAGATCCTAGGACAGAGCGTCTTCTGATTTCATTTCAACATTGAGTGGTGAGATAGAATTTACCCGATTTTTTATCCCAAAAAACAAGTCTAAAATGTAAACTTAAAGGCAGGGGATCTGTGAATCTTTTAACAGAGATGAAGCTTTATATTTTAACCTAATATTCACAGGGTTATGCTTTCTTAAGACCTCTACTCTGAGGTTATCAGATGATCTTATGTTAAAACATGAGTTATCCTAGAGTCCAGAATATCAACTGGGAAAACCTCTGACTTTTTAATTTTGTATTTTGGATCTTCTTTAATTTTGATTATATTGAAAAGATACTAAGTAATTAAAAACTATATTTTTCCTTTGAATGGTCCTCAGAGACCTGCTTAGAATCTTTGAGAAGAATCAACTCAATGAATATAAATGGAGGTACTATCTATGGAGGCAGTCTAGTTTTCCAAGGCTTTAAAAACATAGGTCCTGGGGCCGGGCAGTGGCGCTAAAGGTAAGGTGCCTGCCTTGCCTGCGCTAACCTTGGACGGACCGCGGTTCGATCCCCCGGTGTCCCATATGGTCCCCCAAGCCAGGAGCAACTTCTGAGCACATAGCCAGGAGTAACCCCTGAGCGTTACTGGGTGTGGCCCAAAAACCAAAAAAAAAAAAAAAAAACATAGGTCCTTGGCCAGAAAAAGGAGGACAGCAGGAAAGGGGCTTTCCTTGAATGCTGCATCTTGGCTTCACACCTTGGATTTCATATAGTCCAAAAGTCCTCTGGGAGGGATTCCTTAGTGTAGAGCCAGGAGTAACCTCTGAGTACTGCTGGGTGTGGCATCCCCATAAAGCAAAACAAAACAAAACAAACAAAAAGCATAGATCCTGAGAGTGTGTCATGACATAAGAAAGAACACTGAAGCAATTTATTTCAGAGGTTATTTGCAATTGCATTGCTTCTGCTTATTTATCTCAAGCTTAACAGTAGAGAGAATGTCTTACCCTTTTCAGGCTGTAATAACAAAAGAGAAGACACTAGGTGGCTTGAACAATAAGGCATTTATCATTTCAATCTTCTACAGTCTTGGATGACCAAAGTCATGGTGTTGAAGTTTTATTTCCTGGGGAGAGCTTTCTGGCATTTTTATTCTATTTATCCACTCACATTCATATT
Source organism: Suncus etruscus (assembly GCF_024139225.1). NCBI lineage: Eukaryota > Metazoa > Chordata > Mammalia > Eulipotyphla > Soricidae > Suncus > Suncus etruscus. The sequence continues at coordinate 134,588,301 of NC_064851.1, forward strand.
TAAAGTAAAAACATTTAATTTGAGATACTGAGGAAAGAAAGGGAGAAGATAAAAAAAAAAAAAGAATAACTAGTGGGCCAGAGTAATGGTGCAAGCAGTAAGGCATCTGCCTTGCCTGTCCTAGCCAAGGATGGAACGTGATTTGATCCGTGGTGTCCCATATGGTCTCCCAAGTCAGGAGCAATTTCTGAGCACATAGCCAGGAGTAACCCTTGAGTGTCGCCAGGTGTTCCCCCCCAAAACAAAACAACAACAAAAAGAATAACTAGTAATGCTTTCATGGGCTATCGCAGATTTCTTCAAAGGAGACAGCTCTGGTACACATCCCTGAGTTGAAAATCCACGTTTCATATGGGGAATGGCGGAATAAGTGTGCTCAGGATCATATACCCAGGCAAATATGTGCTGAGCTTTCTGGTTTTGAATAACCATCTTGATATTGCCAAAAAAACAGACAGTAGATACACTAGTATCTTTTTATAAGTGCATATTGCTCCTTTATAAGAGGTTCCACCCTCTTTATCACTTCCAAACCTCAACATCACACAAAGGCTGCATATTCAGTGCCATAACTTGGTAATTAGGGAAGTATCACATCAGTTTTAGGGGACACATGCCTCCCATAGCAGAAATAGATCTCATATTTTTATTCTGTTTAGTCTACATGACATTTTATTTCAAACTTACGCTAAATCAAATTGAAGAAGAAATCTAAAATACTCTATCACAGAGCCCCAAATATAGCTGTCATAATTAATTTAGCTAAAAGTTGTGTGATATTCAATTTAATAAAGACTACTTTCAGTAAAACACAAAAGAAATTGAATTGTAGAGTTACTAGAATTTATTTAACCTGGTTTATAAGTAGAAAACACAATACATCAAGGTGAACTTTAAAAAAAAAGATACTTTATACCAATTATTAACTAATCTCCTTTAAGAAAAAATATTAAAGTAGCTTTGAATCAGTCATTCAATTTTTTTTAATTTTTGTTTGTTTTTGGACCACATCCAGTGACACTCGGGGGCTACTCTTGGCTATGCCTCAGAAATCACTCCTGGATTGGGAAACCGTATTGGACACTGGGGATTGATCCCAGGTCTCTCCTGGGTCAGCAGTGTGCAAAGGAAACGTCCTACCGCTGTGCTATGATTATGGCCCTGTATCAGTCATTCTTCAACTACCTACAAAATAAAGTTTTTACAACTTAGATTTACTATATTTACAAAAACAGATGACAATTTACTTTAAGATTTTATGATAATTTTTAGCTCCCTGGTTGTCCCCTGGGAAATTGGGAATTTGCAACCTGTAGAACCAGACTAAACAACTAAGAAAAGTTTTAGTCCAGACACTGTTTTGGAGAGCTGTGGAGCATGTAGAAAACACAGACCCTGCCTTAGATAGTCCCCAAGGGAAAACAGGGAAAGGGTACCCAGGAAGCTAAATAGGACATGGAAGTATACCTGTGCATCTTTAAGGTGGTGAAGAGACCCTGTGGTTTCAATAGCTCCCTTAATGACCAAGAGGAAACAATAAAAAATACTGAAGAGATCAGTATTATGTTTGACATAAGTCAAAATATGCCTCAATAGAACTTATACTTCTAGGGCATATTGAATTAAATGAAATCTAAAACACATACATTGTTTTAGAGACACTCGACACAGATACAACAAAAGCAGTTTTCCTCTGGAATTTAAGATCATGTGAGATCATTCATTTTATTAGCCAGGCAATATTGAAACAGTTTGAGGAATACTATAAGCAAAGTATCTACTATGGTATTTAATACATAGCAGATACTTGGTTATTCTGATGTTCTTCTGTTTTTGCTATAAAATTTAATTTCTCCTCTCTGAGGAAGAGACAATGAAAGATATATAGGAAGAAAAGAGCAGTAAGAAAAAGACGTCAAAGGTTTTATGACTATAAAAATTTTCTCAGCTTAGTCCTTCCTTTGTATGAAACCAAACCACATTCATTGGAGGAATTTAAAATATTAACAACAAATAGAGTAATGAGATTATGCATTCACACACAACTATTAAAATAGAAATTCTTCTGATTTGTGTATCTTTAATAGAATAACCCATTTAAAATTATTTGATAACCTATTAAAAAACCTTTGAAAATTTGATTTTAATTCCCAAAATTTCAAAGCCCTGGTAATAAAATGTTTTATTAATACAATACTTATTTTCTTTGGAACGTAGGCCTTTTCAAATTTGGTTTTATCTATACTTTGTAAAATCTACTGAATTTTAATAATAACCTTATGATAATATCCACAAAATACATTTTCCATTAACATCACCTGGTTGCATATTTATATTTCAAGAGTTCTAATTTTTCCAACAATGGATATACCATTTCTAACTTAATCTAGGAGGTTTTTCATCATTATAATTATGAGGTTAAATGAAGTAATCCATTTACCAGGACTGTATATCTATTGAGGACACCAATTCTGTTACTGAAGGAATATCTTTATCTTTTATTTATATTTATCTTTTATTACAACAGTAAAGATAAAAAATGCCCTTGAATTAGAGTTCTAGCCTAACATTAGTTATTTCAGCAGCACTGAAATAGAAATATAGAACTCTTAGTTCTCAAATGTAAACACATAATATGTATTTGTATATAAAATTATATTCAATTTGTTTAATATTAAAGTTTGATAAGTTGAGCTGAAGTGCAAATTCCTAGCATCTATTTTTACAGAATATTTGTCAACAGAATTAACTTTCTAAAGAAACAAATCCATCTAATTAACTGATGGGCCAGAAAGTTTCCGAATAAAGTATATACTTTTCTTAAATGTACCATTTAAAATAATGTCCCTGTTTAGGAGATATTATAGACTGATTTGCTTCAAGCTGTGAGGCAAATCTGGCAATCCAGTTAAAATCAACATGAAAGTTTGTAAAGCAATTTGTGGTCTGCCGTGCAAAGTGCTGGGCTGATCTCTAAATAAGTAAAAATGGAGCTCCCAAGGGTGAGAAACCCAGGAAAATGCACAGATAATGTTCTGTTTTTCTTTATATTTCCTGGTGTGTGTTCATTTTAATAAACTAACCTAGCTTTAATGTTAATGTCAAAGAAATTGCAGACCTTATATTTATATAACAAAAAATGTATTTCATTTAATTTATTCATTTCTTTCTTACCTCTGTTTCCAAATACCTGGGAAGTTGTAAATTTTTGTTTTACCTTTCCAAAGTCAAAATATTTTAGGCAATTTTCACAAGATAGACTTGCTCTTCCTTAATAGGCTTCTGGTTCTGTAACACATTCTCTATTTAGTGTGAACGATGTTGGAGGCAGCTTGAGGTCAAATCTTTATCAACTGCTTCTTAAAATTGTTTCTGATTCTCTCAATGCCAAATTTCTTTAAAGGTAACTATGCCATATGCATTGCTAACTTGTACTATTATGTATTTTGCTGTTGTTTTAACAGCATTTAAAATAACATTAATCAAAACCTAATCAAGAGTGAAATCTAACATAAGGTCTGGCAAGCAAGCAGACTATTTTTCTCAGCATTATACACTACTCATTCTAATGGTAAAAGTTCATTTTAGCTAAATTACTTCAGTGTCAAATTTAATTTGTATTAAAAAAGGCTTAGATGAATATGACACTATAAATGCTTTTATGCTAATTACTCATATAGACAAACAAAATGTGACTTCATTTCTAAAATAGTAATATAATTCAGTTGTTATTTTGTTACTTTTACTTAGAATTTTAAAACTTCTATCTGCTCTCAAAGATATCTCAGTCTCTTGGGGCTGGAAGAGTATTACTCTGGAAGGGGAACTTGCCGTACAGATGGGAGCATGCTGCCAGTAGTGAATCTTGAGAACAAAACCACGAGTAAGCATAGACTACCCCTAAGTGTAGCCCAAAAGCAAGCAAACAAAAATATCAATTTCCTAAGAAATTTAATGATAGCATGCAGTATACAGTACTTTGTCTTTATTAAATTTCCCAATAGGATTTGAGGAAGAATGTCTTAATATTTTTTTTTACCATAATAATCTACCAAATGAATCTAGTTGAGTTATTTTTTCTTCCAAGCTCTGTTTGACGGCCTCTGGCAAATAGCCCACTCCTGTAAGCATGTCACTTGAAATGTAAAAGTACAGTCATTATCCTTTTTTATTCTTGCTGACATGTTATTCCAGCATTTGACATAGTCAGAAGCACTCTATATATTGCAATTTATTCATTCAGAAATATTGAGGACATCCTCTGCAAAAATTCATGGGTCATGTATGTATGTGAAAAGTATACATTAAAATGCCTGGAAGAATTATATCCCAGAGTATCTTAACCATTGTGCCAACACAAATCAAAAACATAACTCAATCCACAATGCAACCTATATTTTCCAATTAGAAGTAAACATTGGGGCCAGAGAGGTAGCACAGCAGTAGGGTGTTTGCCTTGCATGCAGCTGACCCAGAAAAGATGCAGGTTATCCCATACAGTCCCTGGAGCCAGAAGCAATTTCTGAGCGCAGAGCCAGCAGTAACCCCTGGGGCCGCCAGGTGTGGTCCTCTCCCCAAAATAACACAAACAAATATAAAAAGTAGACATTGGCAGTGACTGAACACTGCATACAAGCAAGCCCTTTGTTTTAACTTATTTGTTTTTAATGATGTTACAGGAAAATAGCAGCTACCAATGACAATTAACTTTTTATAGTACAGAGAAAAGATACTGAGGCTGGAGCAATAGCACAGAGAATAGGCACTTGCCTTGTATGCAGTTGAACTGGGTTCATCCCCAGAATCCTATATGGTCCCTAAGCCCACCTGATAAGTACCTATTTTTTATAAAATATTTTTAATATGTTTGGATAAGATGTAGTGACATCTGGTAGTATCTATCATCATTCTATCTATCTATTAATCAATATTTATCTATTTATCTATACTGTCCATCTATCTCTGTTATCTTTATAACAGATATAAATTGTTGGACCATAATCCCCAGATTTTAATCTTGACTGCAAAACTTTATTTACTTAGTTATGTATGTGTTAGTTGAATTTTCTGTGTCTTGATTTTTCTACTTGTAAAAGGAGCTGAATTAAAGTATTATACCAGGTTTAAGTAAATTGAAGTAAGATGCACAATGCTTTGTCACAGAGATAACACAGGAGAATGCAAAAGTCTATTGTTGCTTTGCACATGATGGTAATATCATTACTTAAGGTAAAATGACTTTCATTCAATAGAAACATGCAATTTCACTTATTCTAGGTACGGGCTCAGTTTCACATCATAAACTCACAAAATAAGCTGAAATTCTGATTTTAGCCCTGAATCATAGTTACATTTACTGATTAATAACAGACTATATCTCCTCAACTTTGATTATCTGAATAGTTCTTAAGGTTTGTGTGGCCAGTTTAAAGGAATGCATTTTCATGGCTCAATCTAAGGCAAACCTATAATCTGAGATATGACTGAACATTTGAACTGAAACTTCAAGTCCTAAATATTACACAATCTTGAGAGATTTAGTTGAAATGCTAGAATGTGCATAATACCCTTCAGTAACTTTTAAAAAAGTAGTGTAGAGGGGGCCAGAGTGATAGCACAGCAGCAAGACATTTTGCCTTGCAAGCAGTCCAGATATAGACCCTGGTTTGTTTCCAGGCATCTCATATGGTCCCCAAAGCCTAACAGGAGTGATTTCTAAGTGAGGAGGTAGGAGTAACTCCTGAGTAGCGCTGAGTGTGGTACAGAAACAAAAAATACAAACAAACAAACAAAAAAAAACCACCCGAAAAAGTAGTATAAAGAGCTAAAACAACCGTGTCACTTTATGTTCAAGAGAAATAGGGAAACAGTTACAAGGTGAGGTGTAATTTTCTCTGTTACTTACTATACCAAAATACTGGTATAGTTTAGTAACAATAGAAACTTACTTCTCATAGTACAAGAGACCAAAGTCTGAGATGAGGGTACTCGAGAGGCAGTTGTAATGTTTTCATGTGTCTTGTAATGATGGAAAAAACTAGGGGTCTCAGGGTGATTAAAAGACATCGTTTCCATTCCTGACCAGAAGCCCTCTCCTAATTCCTCATAGTAACATTACCCCCCAGGGAGTTAAAATTGTGACTTAAGAATTTGCTGTATGAAAGACATAAACATTCAATCATAAAATCAGTTCATTAAAAGCATAACAGTTGGCAACTGTCAGTTTACCTACCTAGTAAATCTGAAGACATAGAAAAGTAGGTGTCAATGCTATCCTTCGGATTTGTTTTTTTTATCCAATTCTATTTATTTAGATCAATTTAATTTCTCACTCCAAAAGATTATCTCGGGCCCGGAGAAATAGCACAGTGGCGTTTGCCTTGCAAGCAGCCGATCCAGGACCAGAGGTGGTTGGTTCGAATCCCGGTGTCCCATATGGTCCCCCGTGCCTGCCAGGAGCTATTTCTGAGCAGACAGCCAGGAGTAACCCCTGAGCACCGCCGGGTGTGACCCAAAAACCAAAAAAAAAAAAAAAAAAAAAAAAGATTATCTCACCTGTTCAAAATTTCTTAGTATGTTACATCACCAAGAAATACAAAAATTATTTAGGATATATTTTAGGATAAAAGGTTTTGCTGAGGGGCCTGTGCGGTGGTGCAAATGTTAAGGCATCTACCTTGCCAGTGCTATCCTAGGACGAACCTTGGTTCGATCCCCCAGTATTCCATATGGTCCCCAAGCCAGTAGCAATTTCTGAGCGAATAGCTAGGAGTAACCCCTGACTGTCACCGGGTGTGGCCCAAAAAAGTAAAAAAAAAAAAAAAAAAAAAAGAATTTATTGAGCTGTCAAAATTCCTTAAAAATAATGCATTTTTATTTGGCTCCATTATATCAAAAGTATTTATGCAATTCTAATTATTGGTATATTAAATTTATACTAATAGGTCAAACATTTTTGATTTTTGAAGTATCTATAATTTTCTAAATTGCCTGATTATATTTCATATTTTTGTTCTTATTGTTTACATTTTTATGGCTTTTGGATCACATATCATATGGGACGCTGGGGAAATGGAACCTTGGTCCATCCTAAGCCCGCAGACTAGCCGCGTGCAAGGCAAACACCGTACTGCTTGTGCCACTGCTCTGGCCCCCTTATTGTTTACTTTTTAAAATACTACAATTTATTCTGCCCATTACATTATTTCCTCAATTAATTTAAATGTAAGCATTAACTGTTACTTTGCTAATTTTAAGTTCAATTTACTTTAAAATAACTATATTTTACAGCATATATCTAATGTATTACCTTACATTTTTTTGTTTGAGGCTATCTTGAATATTTAATTGGGGAAATACTCCCTTCTAGCTTATACAGTGGTTAGGAGACTCAGGAATTTCTCCAGAAAATCTTGACAGTTGGATCCACGTTTGGGATTGAGAACCCAGGATAAAATGATGCTCTGGTCTTTCAGTTTGAAGATTAGCTGTCTTTATCCTGGCAATGCTCAGAGATCTCTCAGACCATACCCAGCAATTCTCAGAAATTTCCAGGTCTGTACCCAGCAATGCTAAAGGAAACATGCACTGTGGTTAAGGCCTGAGTCTTTTAAGTCCTGTACTATTTTTTTTCAATCATATTCTTGAATATTTAATAAATTCTCAATTTGTCTTTCATTCAGGTAAAGTCATTGTCCTTAGTAAGACAGGTTACTATCTCAAATATTAATACTACTTCAACCATGCATATACACAGAGATATAGAGATATTAATATATGTAACATGTAATGTTATAATCTAGAGGTTCTTTAAAAAATAAACATTACAGATAAGCATGTTTATAAAATTTAATAAGATCCTAAACTAAATACTCAATTATATAAAGCTAGAAGAACTTTTTAATATGTCACATTCTATGAACTTAAAAATTAGAATGTAGTAGGCTTTTATTTCAGTTATATAAAAGTTAGTTAAAACAACATAATTGTTCATTTTATTTTAGTGTAAAATTAAATAAAATTATATGTATTTTGATTTTATTTTTATAGGTCACCAGAAAATTGAACAGTTTTTCATGGTTGGGTTTTACACATATAATGTATCCACACAATTGCTTCACTAGTGTTCACTTCCCTCCTCTAATGTGCAAGAACCACCATTTGCCTCTCACAAGTTTGCTACTCTGGCATTATTTTAAAATAAATATATAAATTTTTGCACTATGGGTTAAAATACTATTGCTAATAAATATTAATTTTTTTTCAAAAATCATATCAGTGGCCAAAAATATAGTACAGTTGGTAAGACATTTGCCTTGCACTTGACTGACCCAGGTTTTATCCCAGGCACCTTGTATGGTCCCCTGAGCACTGCCAGAAATGATCTCTGAGCACAAAGGCAAGGAGTCAGCTCTGAGCATTGCTAAGTATGGGCCAAAATACACTAGTAAAAAAGAAATGTCTAATGATTAACTCAAAACTATGTTAATTTTTAATACTACTTTTGTAGATAAATAAAGAAGAAATTGTGAAGTTTGAAACTACATAGATTGAAGTTCTTCAAAATAACATTCATGTTTTTAGAAAGAAATTATATGTATCTTATATCATTTATTTGGACTTTTGCTATTATGCTATAGAGAGATTAATAATATTTTATGAATGATTTTTTGGTTTTGGGCCACACCCGATGATGTTCAGAATTTACTCCTGGATATGTGCTCAGAAATTGATCCTGGCTAGGGGGACCATATGGGATGCTGGGGATCAAGCCAAGGTCTGTCCTGGATCAGCAGCATGCAAGGCAAATGCCTTACCGAAGCACTGTCACTCTGGCCTCTAAAATTTATTTTCATGACTTTAGGAAATAAAGTAGTTAGTAGAATTAAAAAGAATGTAAAACCTGGGGAAAACTGAACAATATTTTAGGTTAACCTTGTTAATAAAAATTGTATATAAACTATTGTCTACCAACATTTTATTTCTTTTGTCATTATTACATATAACTTTGTGTAGTGACCCATTATCTTAGCATATAAGATTCCTGATTTATATTAATTATACATGTATATATAAAATTATATGTTTAAATGTTTTAGCTATTAATATATGTAGGCTCTATTTAAGGACTGAGAAAATTACCTACTTAAATAATTCATTCCTTGATATTTTTTAAGCTTAAGATTTTTTTAACCGGGAGGATCATTTTTCACAAATATTTACATCTCAAGAAAAATAGCTAATAAATATTTTATCTATTATTATGAATACTTAAATATGCAAAATAATAGTTCCCCATATTTTACTGTCATTCTTATACTTGCTTACTAATAATAAAATGAATGTGTTCTATGAAATTAAATGATCAACATGGGTTTTTCACTAATTCTCTTTCCATATTTTACCTTTGTTTTCAAAATTTTCTGTCATATGTTTGAAAACTTGACTTTCATTTTTTGTAATTATAGTGATATATCAAAGCAACCAAATGTCAGTCACCCAAAATTAGTTTACACAAACAGAATAGACTTAGAAAGTTTCATGAAATCTATTGGTGTATATTTAATTTAGATGACAAATGTGCAACTTTTTCCTATAAAAAAATCTATCTTGCTTTTGGAATTTGGTTTTTATTTGAAGAAGCTGACAGCACATTCTCAATTGCAGGACCTATTTCTCATAGTATTAATTTTACATCTTGAATTATAGACCCACTGAATTTGATTAAATGAATTCTATACTAGGTTGTTATTTAAAAGAACATCAAATTAATTTTTCTTAGTGTCTAAGAAGTACTAATTTATATGGGTAAGGAAGTACATAATAAAAACATTCAAATTAAATTTTTACCAAAAAGAAATAACAAAGAATGGCATGCAAACTGACATTATATAGCAATAATACATCCCTACTTTATTACACAATTTCTACAGGTAAAAACAGAAAGTAACAACTGGGGATATGACTAACTGGTTCATATTTGAAGCTCCGAGTTCAATCTTCAATGCTGCAAAAAAAATTTTAAAAAGAAAGTAAAAGAAATAACTTTTTAATTATTAGGCATAATAGGATATGAGAGACCTCTCTTCTCTTCTCTTGCTTCTCTCTCTTTTATCTCCCACTGTGTTTCTATATCTCTCTTGTTTCTCTGACTCTGTCTCCATCTCTGTCCTATCTTTCTCTTTCTCTCTCTTTTTCTTCAATCTTTTCTGTCTATCTCTTTCTCTTTTTCCTCACCTTTACTAGGGCAGGAATAACTTCAGGGTCATAAATATAAATGCAGAGTCATATCTGGCAGTGATAAGTCTCTTGACTCTAGCTATACTCAGACCATTTCTGGTTATGATCAGGGGATTGTATACAGTACCAAGGATGGAACTAGGGCATGCTATATGCAAGAGAAAAACAATGAAAACCACACCCTAATCTCTATATTATCTCTGGCTCTCACTTTTTTAATGTATTAATTGACTCTCTTTATCATGTATACATTTGTTTTGTTGTTGGGCCACACCTGGTGATGCGTAGGGGTTACTCCTGGCTCTGTGCTCAGAAATCGCTCCTGGCAGGCTCCGGGAAACATATGGGATGCCAGGAATTGAATCCGGGTCTGTCCAGGGTCAGTCATGTGTAGGCAAACGCCTTACCTCTGTGCTATCTCTCCGGCCCCATGTATACATTTTAAACCTACCTGGTATCTAGGTGCTAGAACAGTCCTGTGATATGAGAATATATAACTTTAGCAATTGAAAATAGCATGTTGATTCTTAATATGAAGAGTTTTAGATAATGCCTATGGCTTCTAAATTTCCAACCTCAAAATCACCTAAATGAAAATTACTTTTTAATAACTGCAAGGTACAAGCAGAATAATAATGGTTTATTTTTGTATCACCTTTGCCTCTGATGAAATGTCAATTGTTCACCATAATAGGGTTTGTTTAATTATAGCAAATTTCTTTCAATTCTTTCAATATTTTTCTTTTCTTCTTTCATTCAACACATTTACTCTTCACCCCCAAGACCCATCCCCAGGTGAGATAGATGGGTGGTGAATGTCCTGAGCAGTTATCAGTATGCCTGGGATACCTTCCCGCATTTATCTACCAACTGAGCCAGTGGTTCAATGCAAGGGCATAAAGTTATGATCTGAAATTTTCTGAGCTATTAGAGTGATGGGGCTCCAGGGTGATATCTACCAAGGACCAAGGAACCATGTAGCATGAGAAAGTGAATTGAGATGAGTAGCATGCAAAGCAAGCACCTCAACCACTTTACTATCTATCTGCTACCTACTTATACTTATCATTATTATTAGGAGTACTTTTTTAACCACACCTGGCTGTGTTCATGGAGCCTCCAAATAATATAGGGTATTGGGAGATAGATCTAGCTGTTATCGCTCCAGTACTGTTTATTTTAAAAGTATATGTGCTTACATTTCTGTTGTTAAAGTTTATTTAATTGTGTATATAAAATTCGTGTTTTTATCTGAGCAAAAACCAAGTCTACTAACCACAAAAGACTGAGTACAACAGTGATGAAACAAAAATCCTAGAACTGTAAAAAAACAAACAAGGAACAAACAAACAAAAAAAAGCCTTCTCTCCTAGCCTTCACCCTATGACCTACGCAAATAGCAAGATCTTTAGCTACAGAGACAAGATGCCATCGCCCACACCTGAGTAGAACGTCTTCTGTCACCATAAAAAGACCATGGGGTGTATAAAAGAGTGAGTACAGAGCCTGTAGTTGTTCCCATAGCAGTATGCTTCAAGGGCAGAGAAACCATGTATCTCTTAGGCCAAGAGAATTTATCTCTTAGGCCAAGAGAATTTATCTCTTAAGCCAAGGGAATTCTCATTCTAATTTTCCCAATGTTTACTTTGCCTCTGCAAAAAAAAAAAAAAAAAAAAAGAAAAAGAAAAAGAAAAAGAAACACTACCCTTTTAAAGAAGTTGTTGGTCTGTTTTCTGTTGTTGTTGTTTAGTTTTCTCTTTTCTTATTTTTCCCCTCGTTTTTGTTTTTGATTTTTTTGTTGTTGTTTCTTCGTAGCAGATGGTTTAAGTTTTTGGTTTTTTGATTACTTTTTTATCTTTTCCTTAATCTTTTTGTACTTCTTTTGTTACTCCCTTATTGGTTTTTGTTTTGTTTTGGTTTGTTTTTATCTTGTCTTGTTTTATTTTGTTTTGTTATTTTTTTCTTCTTTTTTCTTTAGTTCCCTTTCTTCTTCCAAAGGAATACTTACAGAACCTAGACAGACTCCTCTCATATCCCTTCTTATATCTCAAATAGAGCCACATTACTGGAATCACCTTGATCAGCATCAACTTTGGAGGGAGAAAAAATGGATGGTACCAAGACCAGACAGTCGTATCTCCATTTGGTGGAAATAAAAAATGATCAGACTTGAACACAAAATCCAAAGTCAACGACAACAGAAATGATAACCAATTTACATCAAGCTGTACATGAGGAGAACAGCTGCACTAGCATTATGGGGGGTAAATTTGGGGGAAGAGGGATGCATGCTGGGAATAGGAGTGGAGGGAGGACAACACTGGTGATGGGAATGCCTCTCATTCATTACTACTATGTGCCTTAAATATTACTGTGAAAGATTTGTAATTCACTTTGCGCACAATAAAATAAATGGAAAGAAAAAAATAGTGTTTTTAATCTATCACGGAAAGTTTCCAGCCATTCTTCTTTGAATATTTTTCTACTTCTGTATCTTTGTTCTCTCTCTAAAATGAATACAATTATGATTTAATTATCACTTTCTCTGAGAATCTGTCTATGTTTAACTCTATTTTCTCTTTTCTTTAGATTTAACCATCTCTTTCAATCTATTTTCATGTCCACCTAATTTGATTCTTTCTTCTACCAGTTCCAGTTTATTGCTCAATTCCTTTACTAAAATATTGATTTCTTGTACTTTTAATTCCAGACTTTACATCTGTTTTAATATGTATGTCTAATTTATTTTATTTGTATTTTTATTTGCACACTTTATGTTTTTATTATAGTAGCATTAGAATATTTTCATTGTTGTTTATGGGGGACCTTATTAGGTGTACTCAAGACTGACTAATGCCTTGCTGTGTTGCATGGATTGGGTTTTAGGAGATTTCTCTAGTCCTGAAGGCATCTATTTTATTGTCTTTTCCTAATCTCTCCATTTAACTCTACCTTGGTTTGTATTACAATAAATCCTTAGACTAAATTAAATTTTGGTGTGGCCTAATGTTTCATCATTGCCTTAAGCACAATTTGTTCCACAGTCAGTTTCAAGTAAATCCAGGTCTCTGTGGTAGGGTATTTTTGAGGCCAATTTTGAAGTTTGTTAAACCACTAAAATAACTACTTTTAGCCTCCTTTTTCCATTGTTATTTCCTAGTAAACTGACTGCCCTAGATTTCACTTTGCTGCTGTCATGCCTTCTCTATTATTTTTCACTGTTCAAGTCCATACTGTTCTCCATAGACTTTATTTACCCAAACTCCTAATGAAATAATTTTCTTCAAAAAATTGACAGGTCTTGAGCTCTCTATATTTTCCCTTAGACTATATTATTCCCCTTAGACTGGCACTCCTATCATTTTTTAATTTACTGTTTAAATTGTCATTTTTTGAATCATAAGTAGAATGCTTACTAATTTAAAAAAATGCTTACTAATTCTGGTAACTTCTTGGTCTTGATATAAAGTTATTATAATTTCTCAACCACCAAAGTACCACATATACCTTGCCAGAGTTCTACATAATTTTAGTCCATCCTTCCTTCCCCATTCTCCATTATCTCATTGCTTGGTAATTTCAGTTGTGCAATAAAAAGTCTAGAGATAGTCCTCATTTTATATTGTCTGTTCCACATTTAATAATATCTATTGCATTGTTTTTCTATATATCACAGATGATTGCTGTCATCCAGTGTTTGCCATTTTTTTCAGATATGTTATTTTTATAATGTACTCCAATTCCATCAAGTTATGACAAACTGCAAAGTTTCAGCTTTTCTTATATGACTGTTTAGTTTTTTCATGTGTATTTATTTCAATTTTTATTCAATTTTTTATGTCATTAAAATTTGGGTTGGTTTTATATTGTGTTTTTGTAAGGATTTTTCAACTTTGAGAAATAGCATCTCTGGTCACATAGAATCTTTAGTCATTTTTTAAATGTCTATACTATGTTTCATAGATTGAACAAGACAAACTATCTACTAACAATGGAAAGACTTCATTTTTACTACATTATTACCAACACTAATTGTGTCAGTTTTTTTGATTAATGTCTTTCTCATTAGTGTGAGATATTTACATTTTTTCACCTGTTTATAGACAGATTATATGTACTCTAAAAATAAAATGTATGTCCATCTCTTCTCCCCATTTTTGTTGACATTATTATTTTCACTTCTGTATTGTGTTTCTTCATACATACTTTATAAATGTTCAGCATTTTAAATTAAAATCCCATTAAAATGTCTTTTAACACCTTTGCCAAGAAAAATTGTTTTAATTTGTTATTTCCACTTGTTTTTATTACAATTTGATTAAAATGTCCTTAAGTGAGTTGAGTTTTTAAAGATATCTTTCAGATCAATATTCTAGAAAGTTGTGTCCTCCAGGAAAGCTGATACTCTTACTTTTGGGGTGAGCAAAAAGGCCATGAACTCTGAAACTTACCTTTTACAATACTGAAATTTTGTGTTATTAAGAATCTGAAGCTGGAAAAAGTAGGGCCCAAATAATTATTGACCTTCCAGTCCTAGATTCAACTTTCCATATTATGAGTGAGAGACTCAAAAGGGGAAATAAGCATTAACTGTTAATTAGACTCACTTGAAATTTTGCCTCTGCAACCCATAGCTTGAAATGAAATAGAGAACCATTAACTATATTGTTGACATGTTCCTCCTGGAGATCTCATAGTCAAGGGAAGAGGAAAAACTTGTTTTGGCATATCTTTCCTAAGAGATCTGCTATTATGCTTAATTTAGAATAGGGGTAAGAGGAATGATGTTAGATCAAAGCTCTACTATAATAATCTCTAACTGTTGTAGTGAGATTTAGGAGGTTATTTCTAAAGAAAAGACATTTGTTGGAACACTGTATGAATGAAACTCAATAAAGAACAACTTTATAACTGTGATCTCAAGGAGATGCCATTAAAACATCTATTATTAAAAAAACAAGGTTAGTGAATAAAAACGAAATTTAATCTTTCAATTATAGATTTTCCTCACATAATTTTATGTTTTATTGTGGGGGGGGCTGCCTCCCAATTGTATTAAGTTGCTGTGCGATTTCCTTCCACTTCAGGTAACTGAATCAGAACTTCAGTTTCAGTACCTCAGGATGTGGTGTTGCGTGCTGCATGGGTCTTCTACGTCACCACTGATCTTGCTGAGGTCCTCCAAAACTGCATCCAATGATTCTCAGAGGACTTAGTACTAAGTATGGAACCAGCTTGTGTGCCATGTTAGATGACCTGTATAAGCTCTCTGGCCCAGTAGTTATATTTTATTTTTTGTCTGTTTGTTTACTTTTTTGTTTCTCCCTTGACATAAGTTTTTGAAATTCATGCTGCTATTTTAGAAGCCTTAGAAGTTCATTCTTGTTTTTGTTTGTTTTCCCCTGCTGTGGAGACTCCCACATTGGCACATGCATAACAACAGGGATTAAACTCAGGGCTTCTTTGCTTTGCTATTAAGCCACTGCGAACCATATTCTGGACCATTTTCTAGAGCCATACTCTAGCTATATTCTTTTTGCTGGGGGTCATAAATACCTGGACCTTCCTGATTACTACAGTGTACCCGGTAGCCCTGGAATTGGAATATAACCTTGTACAAGCTCTTTAAACTATAGACTTTTCCACGTTTTCTTGTCTTAAATTACATCAAAATTATAAAGTATGAAGGAAACACTACTGCAATATTAAATTAAAATTCTTGTAAAAAACAATAAGAATTTGTTCATTATTCTATGGTATTAATTAAGAAATAATTAAAGATATTAAGAAGAAAAGTATTACTCCTTAAAAGGAGTAAAAGGTATTAAGAAGAGAGGCCGGAGAGATAGCATGGAGGTAGGGTGTTTGCCTTGCATACTGAAGGATGGTTGTTCAAATCCTGGCATCCTATATGGTCTCCTGGGCCTGCCAGGAGTGACTTCTTAGCATAGAGCCAGGAGTGGCCCCGAGCTCTGCCGGGTGTGAACCAAAAACCAAAATAATAACAATAACAATAACTAATAATAATAATAATAATAATAATAATAATAATAATAATAGAAGAAGAAATTGTTCTTTTTTTAAAAATAATTTTTATTGTGACCAATGTGAATTACAAGTCCTTCACAGTTATATTTAAGGTACATAGTGACAGTGAATTAGGGCATTCTCACCACCAGTGTTGTCCTCCCTCCACACCTATTCCCAGCAGACATCCCATTCCTCCCTTCTTTGCCCCCCCCCCCCACTTCTAGTGTAAGAGGTCCCCTTTGTGTATAGCTTGTTGTAGATTGGTTATCTTCATTTTATTCTCATTGACTTTGGGTTTGTTATTTAGGTTTGATAGTTTTTATTTCCACTCAATGTTCATGCAATTGTTTGTTCCTGGTAGACATATTACTTCTTTAAAGCCCTCAATGCCATGGCCAAAGTGATAGCACAGCAGAAAGACATTTGCCTTGCACGTGGTCTACCCAGAACCAACCCATCGTGCCTGAAGCGATTTCTGAACACAAAGTAAGGAGGTACCTCTAAGCGCCACCAGGTGTGGCCCAAACCCCACCTCCTCAAAAAAAAATTTTTGCCTCAATGCCTCAAGTAGCAATGTGAATACTAATGTTATGCACAATACTTTGAAATCATGGGCTCATGTAAATGCCATAAAATGAAAACTTATTTTAAGAATAAAAGTGGCTAAAGAAAGGGTGGTATATACACACAGTCAAATATTATGCAGCCATCAGGAGAGATGAAGCCATGAAATTTTCCTATACATGGTTGGACATGGAAACTATTATACTGAATGAATTAAGTCAGAGGGAGAGAAGTTATAAAGAATAGTCTCACTCATATATGAGCTTTAAGGAAAATAAAAAGATACTATCATAATAATACCCAAAGACAATAGAGATGAGGGCTGGAAGAACTGGCTCACGGAATGAAGCTCACCACCAATAATGGTGAATGCAGTTAGATAAATAACTACACTAACAACTATCATGACAATATTAATGAATGAGAGAAGTAGAATGCCTGTCTCGAATACAGGTGTGGATGGGGGAGGAGATAGATGGGGACACTGGTGTTGAGAATGTTGCACTGGTGAAGGTGGGTGTTCATTTTTAACTGAAAAATTTCAACTACAATCATGTTTGTAATCATGGTGCTTAAATAAAGATATTATTAAAAAATAAAAATAAATAAAAAAGTTAAAATCACTGACAACACTACACAATGAATCATACTATTGCAATAATTTTAGTTTGAAGCATATGAGAAAGAGATAAATGTGTAAAAAAGTAGGAATACAAAGATGGCCTGAACTGAGTTGGTTTTGCTTTTGTTTTATTTTGTTGTTGTTACTGTGGAACCAATACTCAGCAGTGTTCAGGGCTTACTTGTGGTTCTGTGCTTAGATAACTTGCGGTGTTCAGAGGAATGTGTGGGGTTCCAGGGATCAAACCTGGCCAACCATGCGCAAGGCAAATTTTCTACCTGCTATACTTTAGTCCCCTAAATTGAAATGTTTTGAAAAATAATTTAAGGTAATATTTATGTGTGTCAAATTTTCTTCATGTATCTATGCATGCTTCCATTCAAAATATTTCTGGTATAATATTTATAACTTAAAATATTTTACATAGAAAAATAATTGACCAGTTACAATATTAATCTCCTGCTGATAAAATAATATATATTAGCACTTATTTCTCCTTTGGGAAAAGACATATTACTTTTACTCTCTCTACAAAGCTTAAGTCAGCCTTGCCTACTCTCAAAATACTTAATATTCTATAAATTTGTATAATGACTAATGTCTTAATGCTAAATTTCTGGCAAATTTCTTGAGAGAACATCTAAGCAAAACTAACTTTTAAAGTTTAAGTTTAAAACTTAAAATCAAACAAAAATACTGAATACTGTAAAGTTCTTTTTAAAAAAAAAGATAAACCATGATTATAAGCATAAGTAATCATAATCAGTGGAGGAATTTGTGCTTAACTACCAAAGATATATATATGTGTGTGTGTATCTGTATATATGTGTGCATATATATGTATATATATACACATACATACATAC
Source organism: Suncus etruscus (assembly GCF_024139225.1). Taxonomy (NCBI): domain Eukaryota; kingdom Metazoa; phylum Chordata; class Mammalia; order Eulipotyphla; family Soricidae; genus Suncus; species Suncus etruscus. The sequence continues at coordinate 134,606,622 of NC_064851.1, forward strand.
ATACATACATATATAAACACACACACACACACACATCTGGGGTTATTGGTCCACACTCGTTTCTCAGGTGTTACTCCTGACTTTGACTCAGAATTTACTCTTTGTAAGCTCGAGGACCATAGGGGATGTCAGGGATTAGGCCCTGATTGGTTATATGCAAGGCAAGAACTTTCCCCAAGAATTATATATATTTTTAGAACGTTAATTTTAGTTTTACACTATTTCACTATTTTTGTCTTTGCCCGGGGATGGGGGCACACGAGATTGCCGAGGTTTATTGATTGCCTCTGTTTCCAGAGATAAATTATGGCAGAATTCATAGTAACATGTGGTGCAAGAGACTAAACTGGAGTTAGATTGGTGCAAAACAAGAACCTTCTCTCTATACCATCTGTCTGGCTCTGATAGAGCTATTTTTCTTTTTTAGAAGAGGAATTCTATTGAAATTTTATTTCATTAAAAAAGTAGAGACTCTGAGCAGCATCCCAGAAGCTGAGGCCCACAGCCTTTGTTCTTCCAAAGGTGCTTTGTGTGAGGATCTTGGCCCTCCAACCTGAAGCAGCTTATCAAGATCACTGATGGGGTAGAAGTCAAAGAAAAATCTCTATTTGAGTGGACAAACAACACGGAGTTGAAAAGGTTCCTCAACCCAGATTCCAGCTCAGGATCCAAATACCTGTCTTCCCAGATGACCTCAGCAGCCTAACACAGAAGATGGAGAAAATGAAGGATCTAAACCCAGTCAGAGAACAACTGAGAAGCTGCTTTTAGAACCTCCTGTAACGTTCTTCTAAATCAATCAATCAATCCTATTAGCGTCTATCATTATACTGCTGGTTAAACTGTGTGTTCTACTTGTATATATTTTATAGCTACTGTTTTGTTCTATGCCCACTGTGAACAGAAAATGTTGTATCCAACTTTAGTGGTTTAATATTAATTTACACAATTCTGGAGTAATGTATAATGTTAGATTTTTAAAAGTACTCATATATCCTAGTGAATATTTCCCAATTGCTATGATGCTTGATTGTGTATCTTATGTAGCGAGTTATTCTCAAATTATGTCTGCAAAAATATGTTCTAATGGCTTTGTCCACAAGAGTTGATAGAAAAGGAACTTGGATACTATAGACTCATTGGCAAACTTATTTTCAAACTGTACATATATATGTATGTAGAAATGTTCTTATGATTTTGTTTGAGAAGTTTATGAAAAGGAACTTGGATGTTCTAGACTCATATTACATGCTTGGTGTAAGAATGTTTAAGAATTTTCAAATTCTGCAGAAAGGTTCTAATGTTTATGTTCAGAGAAATTAATGAAAAAAATTTTGCTATATATAACATAAAAATATGACAAAAGCTCATTATTTTGAGAATAATGTATATAATTTAAACCCTGATGCTATTAAAGGCAACTTTTACAGTTCCTATGCAAAAAAAAAAGTAGAGAAAACATTCTACTCAAAAATGAAACTCTTAAAAGATTTCCTTAAACTTCTAGTATTCTGAGTATTATTTTTATATAATAGCAAATGATTTTAGTCTTTCAAAAATTATTTCATATACTTGAGTACCTGAAGCATATTGAGATCTGGATTACTTTTGACTTATAATGAAAGACATACTTCATTTATTTGATATGGATCAATTATGTAATTAAATGAGTAGTCTTCAAGAAAAAGCTTCTTTCAGAAGTGATAAATTAATAAAATTAATTCCCAAGTATTACCATTATCCTCTCAAATTAAAAGAATTCTCACAGCATCAACTTCTCATTATCAATTTTGTAAGGATAAAAATTTGATTCTAGAGAGTCCTATGATATTAATACATTTTCAATTTTCTTTTATAAGAATCTGAGTTGATTAATATTTTAATAGATTTGCAAACAAAATATTATACCTAAAATTACTATGCTCTAGATTAGCATTTAAAATAATATATTAGAAACAATTTAGGATACCTATTAACTAAATGCATGCCTTCCAAAAATACCAAGCAAATAAAAACAGCTTTGTTTAAAAAAAAACAATTGTCCTAGTTTCTTTACTTTAAAATTAGACAAAAATCAATAAAGACAATCTCTGAAATACTTTAGTAATTACTGTAACATAATTTATTATTACACTAAAATAAAATGATCACATTTTTCAAAAATGCTTACTCAATAGTTTCTTTAATATTAAATTTTCCCAATTGTAAATTATGATAAAGGAATGTCTGTTTTATGTTATTGTGGTGATAGAATAAGATAAAACACAGAAAGATTTCTATATATGAGAGATATCCGATAGCTATTTTTATTAAACTTATAACCCACATATACTGGAAATATACCTTTAAAATGTATAAGAAATGTGTGAATTAAAATATCTTAAAATGAACATGAATTGGAGAGTTAGTATAATTTAGGAAAGGTGCTTGCCTTACATGCAGCTGATCTGGGTCTGATACCCAATGTCCCCTGTGAACCCACTGCCAGGAGTTATGACTCAGTACAGACCCAAGAGTAGCTCGAGTATTGCTAGGTGTGGCCTAAATCCACAAATCCATACATACTTATATAAAATATTTATACATAATCAATAAATTTTATAATAAATTAGTTTTATTCATTATTTCAAGTAATTTTTTATTCCCATTGTTTGATGCTTGAAAAAATTTAAGTATACTTTTTATATACATTCCAACCATACATTTTTGGGGCTGCATCTTGGGAGAAGTGAATAGGTCCAGGCAAATCTTTATGTTCAATTTTTATGCAATAAGCAATTCATTAAAGGCCTTTTGAAAGATGCTACTTTATGAAGTGTGTTACTTAAGAATGTGTCAAATAGGCCGAAGAGATAGCATGGAAGTAAGGCATTTGCCTTTCTAGCAGAAGGACAGTGGTTCGAATTCCGACATCCCATATGGTCCCCAGTGCCTGCCAGGGGCGACTTCTGAGCATAGAGCAAGGAGTAACCCCTGAGCGCTGCCAGGTGTGACCCCCCCAAAAAAAGAATGTGTCAAATAGTACTGGAGAAAGAGAGAGTATAGTTAGTGGGACACTTTCCTTATGTGGAGCCCACTAGATTTAATCCCAATGCACCAAATGGTCCTCCAAGCACCACCTGGAATGATTTCTGAGCACAAAGCCAGGATGTAAGCACTAAGTATCTCTGAATATGACCTCTTAAAAAAAAAGTATGACAAATAAACATTTTAATGAACATTTTCTTACTTTCTCCTAGTATATGTTGTTATTGATACATGATAAATGTCTTAATACTAAAGTGCTTGATCATACTATTTTAGGTGATTTCAATAAATGTTTTCTATATACGAGGATTTAAAGCAGTGGTTCTAAAATGCTTATCTGTGGACTGGTGCAAAAAATAAATAAACTCTTTGTACTTGATATATAATTTCTGAAAATAGTAATATCTCAACTCTTTTTATTTTTTTTCTTTTATAGTATTGTGCTTTTGTATACTATATGCTGTATCAAGATTTTTAGCAGAGAGAAGTGTTACCTGGTGCAGGGATTGAATGGTGCCAGGGATTGAATGACAGGGGAAATACTGCATGTGCATTACCTCTCTGACCTTAATTTGTCCAAGATTTTTAAAGAAACATATAATTTATCATCTACTAAAATGTATGTCAAAATAGTAAGTTTTAATTTAATACAAATTTTGAAGCATATTTTTATAGTTTCTGTGATGTTAGCCTACTGAATGTTCTCTGCAATGTAGCATTACATTTGCCTCACTACAAATAGAAATCCTTTTTCCTTCTTCACATAGTCATTATATGATTTCACCTCATCACTTGAAAATATATTTTTGCCTTGCTTTAAACTTCTATTATTTCTTATTACATGCATATTGATTGTGGAACAGAAAGACTATGATTTCTAAACACTTTATATGTAATTTCTCAGTTCAGTAATCTTACCATATACTTCTTGAAGAAATGGTAGAGAAACTCCTCTATGTTTTCATTAAAGATACCAGCTTACATTTGGAATTATATTTCCAGCTTTTTATTTTATTTAATAAAAGATTCTGGTATCAGAAATGAGTTCCTTAGCTCCTGTTTAAGACCCACATCTTCTATGAGACTTCAATTGACATTTAGGTCAGTAATCCACGTGGGATTGATTTTTGTGTCAAATATAAAACAGGGAATGGGATATATTTTCCTTTTATTAGAATATTCAGTGATCCATTGCCACCACTTTAATAAGATCATATATATCCTCTCTTGATTACAGCAATGCACCACACAGGAGTTTTCAGTCAATAGCAACTACATATATGATTATAGTCCCCAGATATTTATTGTCTAGTGACATAACAGTCAAATGTCATAGAACTTTTCACTGGGAGTAGATTTGTGCCATAGTTCCTTATAGCATTAATTTCTCATATTTAAGTTTACATTGTTTTGCTTATTTTTGCCTCCTATACATGCAAAACCTACTGTTGCTATTAAGAGGCTTATCAAGTGTTGACTTGGAAATAAAATTAAAATTAATTAATGATTTATAAAAGTTCAGAGTCAGCCATATTTATACTGTAACATATTCTCTTTCTCATAGTGATGACCTTGAATCACAAGAAAAAATCACTGAAAGCTGAATATTATTTTCTTCAATAAAAGTAATAGAACAATTATGACAAGAAAATCTTATATGCTCAGGACCCTCTAATGACCTTTATTAAGATAAGTCACAAAAGTACCTCTTTCTTGCATTGTAATATTGAACAGCTAGAGCAATATAATGTTGAACTTACTGCTATTTTGAATTTTAGTAATAAAATATTATTTATTAAGTAATATATAAATGGGGATTATTTTGATTATTGATGTAGAAAAATGACATTTTTTGGAAAATTCTAGATTAGCTGATTGTGAAATGAATTTCCTTTTTAGATTAAATATTCAGTGTGAATTAATTCCCTTAACCTGGAAACGCTGCCTACTTGATTTATTTATACATAATGAGGCCAAATCAATTCCAGGTTTCCAACCCGTATAGTATTATAACCTTACTTAGGTGAAACTTTACATGTTATTAATTAAAAGCATTTGTGATTTGACAAATAGAAACTCTCAAAGTGTACAAGCACATTAATAATCACAGGGTCAGTAGAGTTTCTGATGCAGTAAAAGGAATAGATCTTCTAGATTTTCTTATAAGATACATTCTTAAATGTCTATACTAGGCAAAGGAAGGAGTATTGTTTGAAAACAATTTTTTTTTATTTTTGGGCCACACCTGATGATGATCAGGGGTTACTCCTGGCTGGATGCTCAGAGAACTCACTTCTGGCTTGGGGGACCATATGGGATGCTGGGAATGGAACCATGGTTTGTCCTAAATTAGCTGTGTGCAAGGAAAACACCCTACTACTTGCACCACCACTCTGACCCCTGTTTGAAGAATATTTTCATGGTTCCCAAGCATTGTCCTTTTATAAGTGACTTTGCAAAGATCTCAAAATCCTATTTCTTTTCCAAACACCTTCTACTTGATATTAGAGTAGATTGTATGATCTTCTACCTGAGCAACTTTGCCCAGTTCTTCCTTACTGAAAGACACTGAGAATGTACTGATGTAATTTTGGTGGAAGTATATCCTGGACTGTACCAAGAATCTTAGTTGACTTTGGGATGATCATGTCACCAAAAATTGAAGAATGGTGTATAAAAAAATAATTGATACCTATGGGACTTATTCATGAGTTCAAGTGTCTGCAAGGTTGAGATTTTAGAAATAATCATAAACTCCATAATATTTGCCAAGAGGGGCCATACATTTTTAGAATGTATAACCAGACTTAATGGTTTATGATTTTGCAATAATGCCTTTATAATGGCTGGAGAGATAATACAGCATGTAGAACACTTACTTTGCACACAGTGGACACGTGTTTGATTCAAATCCAAATTCAAAGCCCTTAGCACCAAAATAATAATAATATTAATAATAATAATAATAATAAACCTGTGCCAAAAATCAGATGACTACTATATATATGTAGGTATGTTTTAAATTTTTTTCATTAACCATCTGGTCTTTTCTCTTCTTATGAATATAAAATTTCACTTAATACTGTAATTTGTGAGGTAATACAGTTGCATAATTTCTCAAATCCTTGATAAATATAAGTGCTTAAAATTCCTGATATTCATGCAATTTTTACATTTTACTTGTTTATTTTCAATTTTTATTTAAACTATTGTGAATTAAAGTTTTCATAGTGAGGTTTCAGACATACAATTTTTTAGGTACAATCTCAATACCAGTGTCTACCTCCCTACGACAGTGTTCCAAGGCTGTACTCCACGCCACCACCTCCTGTCCCCAGCCTTACAGCATAACTGGACCATTCTAAATTTTGGTTGTTAATGTTTGTGACTCAGGATTTTAGTATTATTGACTATATCTTGGATATTTTTTCTGTCTTTTCTTAACATCACTAATACAATGAGACCTCTTGGCCCCTGTCCCCCATCCTTTCATACTTGTGTTCCTCCTCCTTCACTCAATTTCTTTCCTTGTCATCATTATACTATAGAGTCTAGAGTTCTAGTTCTTGGCTACCCCTATTTAAATCATTGCATTTCTTCATGCAGTTATTTAAATACCACATATAATTGATATCCTTCAGTATTTATCCGTCTTCTGGCTTAATTCATTTAACATAGTATCTTCCAGATCCATTCATTTTGCAGCAAATATTTTGATTGCATAATTTCTTACAGCTATGTAGTGATCTATTGTATGCATGTACCATAGCTTCATGATCCACTTGTCTTTTTTGACAATTAGGTTGATTCCAACTCTTATCTATTATATTGAGTGTTTTGATGAATAGCAGTGTGTAAGCATCCTTTTGAATCATTATTTTTTCTGTCCTAGGAATAGACACCCAAAAGCAGAATTGTTGGCTCATATGGCAGCTCAATTTTGAGTTAAGTGAAAACCCTCCAAACCTTTGTCCATAGTAACGGGTTAGATCAGGTAGCATTCCTACCAGCAGTGGGTAAAACCTAAAAATCCCTAAGTGGAAAGAGAGGTCGGAGCAGTAGCACAGGGTGTAAGGCATCTATCTACCTTGCTCACGCTAGCCTAGAACAGACCGTGGTTCGATCCCTCGGCGTCCCACATGGTCCCCCAAGCCAGGAGCAATTTCTGAGCACATAGTCAGGAGTAACCCCTGAATGTCACCGGGTGTGGCCCAAAAACTATAAAAAAATAAAAATAATAAATTAACATATACTCCTTTGAGGAAGACCAACAGATAGCCAACAGGTACATGAAAGTCTTTGCAAAACTGGGTATACTGGGTAGATTGTTTGCCTACATCCTACACTGAGTAGGATGCTTGTCTTGCACAAGGTCAACTTTCCCTTAATCCCTGGCACCAATATGGTTTCCTGAGCACTTCCAAGAGTGCTGAGCACAGACAAGAAGTAATTTCTGAGCATATTCTGGTGTAATGATGAAACAAACACAAAAAGGAAGAGTTTTACCAACACGGATACCTCAAAAAATAGGAACTGAGATTACATTTGTCTAAGAAATTCCACTTATTGGCATCTATCTTAAAGTACCAAAAACTATTGAGAAAAGACATGACTCCCACACTCATTGCAACATTATTCACAATAGCCCAAAATTTGGAAAGTACAAAAATTACCGAGAATCCAGTGACTGGATCAAGAAACTATGGTACCTTTATACAATGAAATACTAATCAGCTATAATAAATGATAAAATAATAATGCAATTTTCCTGTATGGTCTGGAGAATATCATGATGAGTGAAATTAGTCAGAAGGAAGAGAAGGACAGAAAGAATGAGTTCTCTCATGTTTGTTTCTTATAAACACATAGAAGGAAAATAACAAATGTCCAAAAGCAACAAAAACTGAGTTGCTCTTTAACTGAATTCTACTACAGAGAGAATAGGTTGGAGCAAGAAATGGCTGGGAAAGGGTTACCAGAATGATGATTTAGGAAAGTGAACAGTTTAGCAGATGGTGTGGTGCTGGAATGTTTTATGTGTGAAAACATCAATAGCATCTTTGTAAACAGAGATGCCAAAAAATTATAAGAAAACAAATAAGGTTGACAGTCTACAATGAAATAAATAACAGAATTAAATACATAGAGTTTAATTTTTTTGCCATTTACTTATATTTTGCCACTTACTTATTAATATATGTAAGCATTAACTCTATATTCATATTTTAATAATGTTTCATTATTGATAAAATTGTCATAGATTTAATGTGATTTGTTAGTATTTAAACTTTTAACAATCACCTGTTATTTTAAGCTGTTATTTTAATCTTTAATTCTAGCCACTCAAATATATCCCTGTTATTACATTTAATCTTACCTAGTCTTAAATTCTGTCTATTCCTGAAGTAGTTCAAGTTTCTATTATCCATAGAGATTATTATAACTAAAACTTCGAACAGTAACATGTTCAGATGTCTAAGTCCTTTGAAGTTAGATACTCATGTAGACATATGTCAAAACTTTTGTTTGCTATTTATCTAGCAATAATATATACACTTAGAATATACATCTCTATATGTGCACACATATATATGTTAATATATGATCACATTGTTTATATGACACTATAAACTTAGTCATCTTCATTAATATAGTTCCTTTCCTGAGAGTGAGAACTCTGTTCCTCACCATTTTAATTGAATTTATTAACTTCCCGAAGCCTGAATGTATAGAAAATATCTTCATAATAATTAATAAAAACTATTACTACCAAAAGCAAGTTTGCTAACTAGAATAAATATTAGTTAACTTCACTTTTTTAGGTAAAATTTACTTAGAATGAAATGAAATATTTGTGATTTTTAAATGTATGGTCAATTTAACCAATAAATGTCACATCATTATCAAGATACATGATAGAGAACATTCTATAATTCGATTTTTCTGATGATATACACCGTCCCCACACTTTAATGTTTTATTCATGTGAATACAATGCACACATATGTACAAAGGTATAAGAATGTCTCTATCAATCTAGAAATTTTCATCTATTTTTTACATAATTTTTTATTCCCTGGTTGTTGAGTAACCTGAAAGTTTAATGAATACATTCGGGACCGGGTGGTGGCGCTAAAGGTAAGGTGCCTGCCTTGACTGCGCTAGCCTTGGACGGACCGCAGTTCGATCCCCCGGTGTCCCATATGGTCCCCCAAGCCAGGAGCAACTTCTGAGCACATAGCCAGGAGTAACCCCTGAGCGTTACTGGGTGTGGCCCAAAAACCAAAAAAAAAAAAAAATGAATACTTTCAATTTGGGTGGTAAAAACCATAATACTAAAACCACAAGTATATAATAAACTCAATATTTTTCAACAGATTTTTAATGTCTATTTATAATAAAATAGTATGTTTAGTTTACTTTCATGCTCATATTGTGGAGATTAAGTTTTATAGTATTAGAGTGTTCAAATGAATTAAGACCATTATGAGGTTAGTGTTCAAATATATAAACATGCATAATAACTGAAGATGTCTGAGCATTTGCCAAATATAAGTTTAATAGATGTAACTGTCATTTATTTATTTTTTGTGTCTGTTATTTTTTTTTGCACAATCTATAACCTTGTTGTATAACTTGCTCTATTCTCCTAGTTGTGCCAGAATGGGAATTATTATGCGTACATACTAATCTCCACTTGGGTTCTTCCTCAGTGAATATTATAGATGGTCTTAGACAAAAAAGTAAAATATGGGGCCAGCGCGGTGGCACTAAGGTAAGGTAAGGTGTCTACCTTGCCAGAGCTAGCCTAGGACGGACTGCAGTTCAATCCCCCCACGTCCCATATGGTCCCCCAAGCCAGGAGTGACTTCTGAGCACATAGCCAGGAGTAACCCCTGACCGTCACCGGGTGTGGCCCAAAAACTAAAAAAAAAAAAAAGTAAAATATTACTGTAATATTTATCAGGCCCAAATCTAAATTTTTGCTTACATATGTAAGCATCATCTTTAAAATCTTACATATATAAGCATCATTTCAGTATATATTTTTAAGAGCATGCATACACTTCTTGATCTCTCTTCTGTCTGACTAATATATTTACTCTGTAGCAGTTGTAAAATGTACTCCTGTTATTTCCAACACTCTGTATCTACAAAACTTAGTAGAAAGCTGGAAACTTTAAGAATAAAATTTATAATCAAATTATGCAATAGATTATTCAAGATATGTCAGCCAGAGTTTTGAATGTATTAAAAATTAAATAACTTCAGTAATTTTGACAGCTATAGACTTTTACTAAATTTGTAAAAAGCATAAGTAACATTTACAATTTTAATTTAAAAATTTTTATTTTTATTTTTTCAACCCCACCCCTAAAATTTTTGATTTTTAAATTATAAAAATTTTCAACTTGCTAGGACTGTAGTTCTCAGTGGCAGCTTGGGAGTATAATTCAGTGTAGAATCCTTAAAAGTAATTGCAAATCTTCATGAATGCTCTGAATAAGTCTAATGAGGCTACCAAAGTAGCAATTTTATTCTTCATTTTAACTTTTAGCTCTCCTTTTAGCTCACATAATCACATTTAGATGACAATACTCTTGGTAACAGAGTATGAAAATAATCTGAAACTTTATGTCTGTTGAATATCAGGGGAGAGCTTAAAAGGCACAAAAATTGTTGATCATCTTCATCATCATCATCATCACAATAGATTTTTAAGTGCATACTCTTAAGTACTACTTTCATTATTAAAGCAGTCTTTATTATTTAATATCTACATTTTAAATATATTCAAGTACTCTGAAATAATTGCCATATATTTCTCTTAATGAATTAAATTAATTAAATGACTTATTTTTCTTATCAAGACTTGTTTTGCAATACTTATATAAATTTATGCTAACAAAATTATTTAAACTTATTCATTAAATGCTTATAAATTTATAATTGTAATAACATATAATAAACTATAATGCATGATTAATAATGTATAAATATAACAATTTATAATGTACTTTATAAGTAATTATTTAATTTTTACAATTAATTTTGTAATAACAAAAAATAAAAGTTTCATATTCTAAGTTGAATTTATGAACAGAAAAGATTACCTAGCAAACACAAAATGACATTTTAACACAACTTAAAATTTAGATGGTTACTGTGGTTCAATTAAGAGATGACAGATATGGAAAAACCTATAAATTGTGCTAACTTGAAGTAGTAATTTGATCAGAGAAGTTATCATTCATCATTAATAGGCACTATCAAATTTACAAAATTCAGGGTTTTTTTTTTTATTTGTTTTTGTTTTTGGTGCCACACCTGGGATTACTCCTGGCTTTGTGTTCAGAAATCGTTCCTGGCTTGGGGAACCATATGGGATGCTGGGGGATCAAACTGCGGTCCTTCCTAGACTAGCGCGCACAAGGCAGATGCCTTACCATTTGCGCCATCACTCCAGCTAGATTCAGTTTTAACTCAAGAGGATAACTAGTGAACTTCTATTTTTCACATATTCATAAGTTCAGCAATTTTTAAAGAATTCCAAGGATCAGTTAATATAACAGTTCAGAAGTAAAATTTCAGTAAAACTTCAAGTACTGAAAAAGTTACTCAGTAAACAGAGATACAAACTCTTTATATGATATGACATAAGGATATGAGTTATGGAACTGGAGAGGCAGCATAGTGGTTGGGTGTTTGCCTTGCATGCAGCTGAAGGTGCGATTCCATGTAGATTCAATCTGTGGCATCTCATATGGTCCCCAATCCAGGAGCTATTTCTGAGCACATAGGCAGAACCAGGAGTAACCCTGAGCACTGCTGGTGTGCCCCCCCAAACAAAATAAAAAGGATATGTGTTGGTGAATTAAAACAAGCAAAAATCACTCTGACATCAGTAAATAATTGGAGTTAATTAAAATGTATCATATTCCCAAGAAAATGTGCTACTAAATATTTTTCTAAATCATAGTTGATTATTGATTTTGTAGCCTACAGCTTTATTGCACTAAATTATATTATTCCAGAGATTTCAGTGGGGGTCTTCATAATATTATTATGTTACCTGCAAATAGAGATAGTTCCTTTTTCTACTTCTTTTACAAAGACAAAACACATATGTGTATGTAGGTACAAGCATTTCTATATCTTTTTATTTCCTAGGTGTTGTTGAGTAATAGAAGTTTATTCAATACTTTCATTTTGGTAATAACCTTAATGTCTAAATAAATAATTGAATAAATAAATAATTGAATAATAAATTCAATGTTTTAATTTTCCTTTGTAATTAAATAGTATATAATGTTCAGTTAATTTTTAATCTTGTATTCTGGAAGTTAAAATTTAGAGTGTTTCCAAATTTGATACCTTTATTTTTCTCACCTAATGGATATGTCAAGGACTTTCAAAGCACATTAAATAAAAGTGGTGAAAATTATCATCCTTGATTTATGCCTCCACTAAAGGGCCTTCACTTTTTAGCAATTTAATATGATGATTGCATTGGATTTGTTGCAAATAGTTATAACTATATTAGGAACAGAAACTTTCCATTGATTCCAGTTCTATCGAGAGTATCATAAATGGATGTTAAAATTTTTCAAACACTTTCTCTGTGTCAACTAATATCAATTGTCAACTAGAATCATATGAATGTTATCCTACCTTTGACTGATACTACTTTAATTGATTTGGTTACATTGAATCATCCATATCCTTGGGATGAACCCTGCTTGATCATAATGTAAGATCCTTTACTATGATGCTGGGTTGCTGGATTGGATTTGGAAATTTTGAGAAATTTCTTCATCAATATTCAGCAGAGGGGCCAGAGCAATGACGCAGTGGTAGGGTGTTTTCTTACACGTGGCTGACCCAGGACGGACCTTGGTTTGATTGCCAGTGTCCCATATTGTCCCCCTAGCCAGAAGCGATTACTGAGCACATATCCAGGATGTCACCAGTGTGGCCCAAAATCAATATATATAGATATAGAAATATATATCGATACATATTGATATATACTGAATATATATATTCAGCAGAGATATTGGTCTATAATTTGCTTTTTTAGTGACATCTTTGTCTGGCTTGGAATTAAAAGGTGTTTTTGGCTTAATATTTCTGTTTGAAAGGATTTCTGTTCCTTCAATATTTTGGAAGAATTTGAGAATAAATTATGCATCTTTTTTTTGAAGTGTGCTACAATTTAGTACTCAACACATCTGGACCCAGACTTCAATTTTTGTGGAGTTCTTTAATTATTATTTCAATGCCCTTGATTGAAATTAGTCTGCACAGGATTCCTATTTCCTGGAAGATAATATGTTTATAAGAGTTTGTTCATTGCAATGAACTTCTCTAGGTTACTGGCATAGTGTTGTTCTTAATAATTGATTATAATATTTTGTATTTCTAAAGTATCTTTTGTGATTTCTCCATTTTAATTCCTGATAATATTTATTTGGGCTTTATTTTTTCCTCGTGATTGTAGTTCATAGCTTCATGTCTGTCAGTTCATTTATTCTAAAAGAAATAATCTTCCTCTAGTTCAATTGATCTATGCATTATTTTTATACCTATATCATTAATGTATGCTCTAATTTTTATAATTTTTATATTTCTTCTTTTCCTTATTGTAATTTTATAATTCTCTAGTTTAATTTTTATAATTCTCTAATTGCACATGTAGACAAATGATTTAAATATTTTTTATCTTTCCTGATTAGTGTCTATATTGCTGTTGAACTTATCCCTAAGTGATGTTTTTGCTGTGTTTATAAGTTATATTAGCTTCTGTCTTTATTCTCATTTTTTGTAGAAATAGAATGATCTCTCTCACTCATTGGCATGCAGAGAAACAAATCAAAGATGTACATAATATTAATTGATAATATAGTTTGGATAGTGCTATACAAATATGAGAGTATCAGGTTTGGGAAAAACAGGTGGTAAGAAAAACCAATAGGTTACAATGAAATAACAAGGAACAGAAATAGAAGGTCTTCAGCACATGAATGGTGCTTGAAAGGTATTTCTATGAACTAAAATATTTCCAATAAAAATAATAGTGGTGATTATTAGAGAGAGAGGAATTTAGGGCCAATGGTCACAAAAGTTTGGGGTTTCTCTTGAGCACTGTAGTGGTAGAGAAGTGACTGACTTTGTATATCAATGCCAGAAACTTAAACATTAGTGTAACACTTTAATAAAAATAATTAAATAAAAAAAATTAGAGCAAGCATGTAGGAAGTCACATAGTGACTGAATTACTTCTATTAATCTTAATTTCTTCCTAACTAATCGATAAGATTGTCTCAAAATGCATTGTGAAATACATAAAACTGAAGGAGTAATAATGATGATGGTGTGGGTGAGAGAGAAGATTAACTTCTTTGGAATAGGAACAGAAGGAATTATTATAGATAAGTCATATAAAGAAAAAATGTAAGTGACAAAGGATATACCATATTTTCTGGCATATAAAACGACTGGGCGTATAAGACGACCCCCTAATTTTGCAGTTAAAACATAGGTTTAGGCCTATATTCCCTATATTAGACAGAATGTTCCTGTGCTGCATGTGTTGCATGTGTTCCTGTGCTCATGTACCACAGTGAGCCAATCACAACAAGAAAGGTTCAGATGTTATACTGTAATAGACTTCCTCTCTGACTCTGGCCAATCTGAGCAGGCTTTTTACAATGTAGATTCGGTACAGAACATTGTCTAATTTGCATGCATAAAAAGCCTGCTAGGATTGGTTGAGTTAGAGAGGCGGTTCGAGCAGCCTGCACAGTGATTGGTCCCTTATCATAGGCACCTTTTCTGGCAATTCCCTGGTGGCGTCAGTTAATCTCCCCACTACATGAACCAAACAACACCCCATCCTGGGACCCTAGCACTGAACCACCTACAGAGTTAGCTGGGTTTTGCCAGAAGTGGCCCCCAGATCTCCTGAGTACTGTTTGGGAGCTCCCAAGAAAGAGATTTGGAAACTCTGCGGCCTGATTTTGTTTTGTTTTGTTTAGCGGCATATTGAAACATTTTAATCTGTTGACATTTTTTTGTTTCAAAAGTCGTCTTATACGCCGGAAAATACGGTAAATTTTTCGGCAGATACTGGAATTTCTTATATGCATTCTTCTAACTTTTTGAGTCTTAAAATTAGAACAACACTTTCAAGATTTTATGAATTAAAATTGACACAATATTTACAGTATACGTATTGAACAATATATGTATTGACCATAGTGTCTGGCACATTACCAATGCTTAATAATTGTTTGTTAAAATGATAATCAGTGGTTTTATTAGTAGAATTAGTAAAATTGTCAATTATGATATAAAAGTTTATTTTCCAAGTAAGTGAAAAAGAATGCACTTGTGATATTAATTATGTACAGATGTTACTATTCATTAGGGCTTCTTTAAACAGAAGAATATTTTTATGGATATTAAGGGATTTCCTTAGAAAATCCTAGCTGCCACAATAAACAAAGCTCCATAATCTAAACACCAGAAGAAACATAAGTTTCACTTATGTAAGTCTAAGAAGAATGAAATGTTAACTTATACCTTGTAACTCTGTATGGGGAGCTTCCAAACAATACTGAAAATACTTTGTAGTCACTTCCAGAGAGACTTCTCTTAGCTTTGCAGGTGCTGATAGTTTAGTCCTTGAACCCATCAATTCTGTCTTCCCTACCACCAGGAAGCACACATCTTTTGGTGTTGCAGGCTATGTGACATTGGTAATCGATATTGTGCCATCATTATGTGCTCCAGCATTCTAGGTATTTTCTCTGCCTAATGATAAATAATTTTGAAAAGCTTAGCTATGAGGCATTTAAAGAGAATTAGAAGATAAGAGAGTGAGATTTCCTACCTAGATATCTCTTTGTTGCTTAACTAAAATGGAACACAATTAATACATCTGTAAATAATATGCAACTGTGAGAATATCTAACTTTATAATACAGATTTTTTTCTATTCATATAAGGTCCATGTAATAGGAAATATAAAAGATGCTTAAGCCTTTGATATCTTATATTAATTTAATAAATTTATTTACTTGTAAACTCTTTGCTTATATTATTTTCTGTATTAATGCAAATAAAATATCATTTTAATTAATGAAAAGCTACCATGTATTTCCTGGATTTTTGATTATTGAAATACTTAAGAGTAGGCAAAATGCTTAGAAATAAAACTGATTTCTACTTCTCTCTATGAAAGGTACCTAACCAAATATCATATATGTATATATGTATAAGTATGTATATATAATATATATGAAATACAAGTTTAAATTAAAATTACTTTAAATGTCTTCGACCTTATTATAGTAGTTCTATGATTATCATCCATTTTTTCTAAAATATTTGAATATAATACTCACTAATTTTAAACAAATGCTGTGATATTTTATTTTAATTATATTGTGTCATTTATTAAGTATCTTAAATGAGTATTTTTTGAATCCATATATATCACTGAAAAGTGAAATCTGGTTTAAAAAATACTAAAGAGAATGTCTTGTATTATCATTATTATTTCAATGTTTTTGATTTGCATGCATGGTTATTGTAAATGTTAATTGATCTTAATTTGTATGAGGGTTACAGCTGGCAATATTTGTAGATTTTCTTTATCTGACTAAATTTGCATTTTATTTGTTTCATGCTGAGAAGATAATCTAATATTTCTTTTCAAGTTTTCTAATCTCTTTAAAAATTATTCTAAATATTATATTGTGTGTAGGAACAGATTCCAAATGAGAAAATAAACAAGTCATCATCACTGATTCAATGTCTTGTAAATGAATGTCTGCTAGCTGCATGTTCTCATATTTCTAGAATGCATACTTAGCTAAATTTTATTTACAATTTAAAGTATTTTTGAGCTTAAAAGTTCTTAAAACACTTAAGGGCAGTGTTCAGGATGTGTAAGGACAAAGGCCTCAAACAAGGCAAATAATATTGCTAGAACATGACTCACTTTACTATTAAAAATGCTGAGTCACCTGAAGCATCTGATTTTCTGATTTTTATATCATATGCTTTAATGCTATAATAATGATCTCAAGAAGCATTAAGCTCCCAGCAAAGCTGTGTAATTTTCTTTAGAATTTTAATCTTAAGAAACAAAACAGTAAAACTTGAAACATAGGTAACCTTGTTTCAACAGAACAACAACCATGTATTTCTATATCCTGTAAATAATGAATAAGCCTTCAGGGCACACAGAGTTATGGAGATGTCATAAAAGTCAAACCCAGACTGCAGGAGAGGGTTCAACGTTTGGGTAAAAATTTTTTTGTAGGTTGAAAGTACTTTCTTTGTTTGTGCTACAATTTAGGAGAAAAGCAATTGTATGTAGAATAAAATTTCTACATTTAGTTTATACATAAAGTCCATTTCTTGTGAGTGCTTTTCACTTTTTTAAGTTTAAGGTAAAGCATGAAACTCTATTAGCACCATTATTATAGGTTTTACAAAATTTATAAAAATGTCTATGTGAAGTTTTATCATTATTCATAACCACCCCAGACTCTTTGGTTACATAGGATTATTTTTTAAAAAAACTAGAGCATACTGCTAATCTCTCCCGGACATCTACAGGGCTAATTCAGAAGTCTCTGAATTAAAGCCAAATTTAAATGGAAATGGGGTTGCAGGGGTGCCAGGGAACAATAAGTTATTACCTTGAGAATTCTAATTGCTGTGTGTACACTCAGGCTCACACTTTGGGAAAAGTCCGGCCAAGTTATTTATATAAATGCATCCAGAGTGAGTGAAATGTAGCAACTGTGAGGCAAATCTGTTGATGTCTGAGAGACCACACATAGAGAAAGAGTTCACCCCCCTCTTTGTTATTCCAGCTGGGCACCAAGATTGGTATATTAGCCCTTACCTGTATCAATTTACCACATTTTGTCTAAAATTTCTTAACTCTAAAATAGTTCATCTTTGTAATACAGCACTTTGAGTGATGAGACACTGTTTCTCAGTAATCATTTTTGGATTATGTAATGCCTGTATTAAACACTTAAATTACTTGTGGTTTATTGTTTTTTTATAAGACTGAATGTGCACTCATTTCTTAAGTCACAATTTTTAGGCTTATAAAAACTGGAAAACAGATCTCTGTAAGCCCAATATGTACAGCAAGTCTCCTGAAGATGTAATTTTTTACTCTAAAAATAAAATTGCTTTTAGTATACTTTTCATTGAATAATATATTAAGGCCAAAAGTTACAACTTAATCTTTCAGGAAAAACTAAAGCTTACAAATATGGTATTTGATTTGCTGAGTTAAGGCTAGAACAAATTCAAATTTCTTTATTCATTACTTTTAAGGACAAACCTATGTCTTAGATTTCAGAAGTTGTTATGATTTGGAACTGCACATACATATTAAATAATACCCATGAGTCTAAAACAGCACTCAACAGTTAAATACACGAGTATTTAGAAGATTAGTATTTGGTATTCAAAGAATATTAAGTAAGTGGAAAGAAAAGATTTTGCCATAGTTGAATTGGTTTTGCTACAAATCTCTTAAGCTATTTACTACAGAACAAAACTACCATCATGAACATTTTCTTTATGGTTCTATCATGGTTCTATCCTTGTCATTGCTAGTTGTAGCCAAGGAGGTCCCCACATCATGGATTCTGAGCAGTTCCAGTTTCATGGACCCTAGTAACTAAACTACTCATCTAGTGTGAATATCATAGGTATTGGTCTCCAAAACTCTGAGAACTTTTGAGGATGCCTTTTTATGTACTTCCCCAAATATTTGCTACTTAAAGAGCTTTAAATTTTTAAATTCTTTCAGCCTCCTCATGAATAATAAATACCATTCTCATGTTTTTTGTTTCCATTGCCTTTGAATGTTCATTATCCTACCACTATGTGTCTAAATTCTAAATTTTCTAAATATTTAGGTATGAGATATATTCTAAATATGAAAGAGATCAGTACTATGAACCACAGAGCAAAAAATTGTATTTTAAGAGTGCCTCTTGTACAACTAAACTGGTAAAAAGCAGATAAGAATGGTAGACAGCGTAGTGTACATTGGTGAGAGGAGCAGTGTTAAAATATTGTAAGCCCAAAATCCAATCATAAATAACTTTGTAATTTCCAAGAAACTATCTAAAATGTAACATTAAATTTAAAAAAAAAGAAAGACAACTATGTTCAAGGTAAAGTCTTTTTGAGACCCCAACTTTCTCCACTTGCTATTTTATTTAATAGAAAGAAGCCATTATGTTTTGTAAATATTAGAGATTAAATACCCTGTGCCAGATAGACAGTAAAACAAGTAGGGTGCTTTCTTGAATACAATCAGTGTAGGTTCAATTCCTGGCATTGCATATGGCATGTGAGTGGTTCCAGGGATTTTCCCTTAGTAAAAAGCCAGTAGTAAGTCCTGGCACAAAATTGAAAATAAAAACCAAGAGAGAAAAAAAGAATACTAATTATCCACAAGTCTTACTGTAATAATAAAAATATCTTAAAAATCATCGGGGTACAATTTCTATCTTGATTCATCAACATCTCTACTTAAGATGTGTAGTCTCATATTTCTAAATTATGTGTTCTCATTTGAACACCTAACACTGTTTCTCTCTCTTTATGTTTCTCTAAACAAACTATTGCATTTCAAACGATTACCCTTAAGAAAAATATTTATTTAAATTACCTTCATAGTGTAATTAGAATAATTACATTTTTACTTAGAAAATTATTTTATTAATATCTTTAAACACCTTGACTAAAATATGAGTGTAAAGAACACTCCCCTTCACCCCACCCCACCCCCGCCTTTACTCTAGACAGGCTTTCCACTTCCCTCATTCATTCACATTGTTATGATAGTTGGCAGTGTAGTTATTTCTCTAACTGCACCCACCACTATTTGTGGTGAGCTTCATGTCATGAGCTGGACCTTCCAGCCCTCCTCTCCTTGTCTGTGAGGATTATTGCAAAAATGTCTTTTATTTTTCTTAAAACCCATAGATGACTGAGACTATTTTGTATCTATCTCTTTCCTTCTGACTTATTTCACTCATCATAATAGATTCCATGTACTTTGAAGAACTTTTGATAGATTAGTTGCTGTAAAAAAGTGAGGATGAGGGGCCGGAGAGATAGCATGGAGGTAAGGCGTTTGCCTTTCATGCAGGAGGTCATCGGTTCAAATCCCGGCATCCCATATGGTCCCCCGTGCCAGCCAGGAGCAATTTCTGAGCCTGGAGCCAGGAATAACCCCTGAGCACTGCTGGGTGTGACCCAAAAACCACAAAAAAAAAAAAAAAAGTGAGGATGAGATGGTGTCAGAGATATTTTATAAAGTTTAAGGTGCTGCTTTGCATGAGGCTGACCCCAATTTGATCATTAACACCACTCGTGATCCCTGAGTCATGTTCTGAAAGCAGAGCTAGGAGCTAAGATAATGGATTCATTATCCAACTCTGAATGTGGTGGTGCTATATGAGATAGAATCTCTAGCTTATTCTTGCTTTTGTTTCTTTAGCCATTGGAATTAAATTCCCCGGATGAATCTTTAATATTACTCTCAGGAGCATATCACCTATGATTTATTACATTTTACTTTATCATTACAGGTCATACACCAAGTTTTTATCCCAATTTGAATTAATTTTTGTGTATGGTATCAGACAATGAACTATTCTATTCTTTCCATGTGGCTATCAGATTTCCTCTGTACCATTTATAAAGACATTTTCTTTACTCCCTTATTAACTTCTGGCTTTTTAAAGTTTAAATTCATGGTCCATATATGTACATTTTATGTCCAGGTGCCGCCTTTCTGTTTTATTTCTCCTTATATCTGTTTTATTCATATTCTGTGTTCAAGAAGGCAATGAAGTTGATCTCTGACTGCTGAAGAGCTTCTGGCCCTTTAAGCCAAGAAACATGTTTTATTCTGTTCTCTCAGAATTACACATTCTTTAGACATTTTTAAACAATCTCTCACTATATTTCCAAACGTATTTTAGTTTATCTCCTAATTTTTTCCAGTCTAATTTGTGTATGCTTCCTGAAGTCAAATGTAATGACTAAGTACCCTTTGTGTTTTGTTTTTTTTTTTTTCATTCCACATCACTTAGCTGTCTTTAGTAGGAGATATCTTTGAGAAAATGTTCACTTGTTTATTTACTTTTAAAAAATTGAAGCGACATTGCTCTATAACAGGCTATATATATTTAGATGAGTGTTGTTAATAGTAAACATGGACATGTTCTAAGTTAACTTTCTCCATGAAGATCTAGTATTATCTTTCAACATATGCTTTTTGTCTTTTTTGTCAAAATTTATCCAAACCCGCTTTTCCATTTTTGTAAACCCCAACTGACCATATAGTTCAAAAATACATTTTTGTGGTTTTAGTTCTATTTTTTATTTCTCATAGATCCATTCAATTATAAGGCATTTATCTTTTTCATCTGGCTTTCACTAAACAAGACATCATCTAGTTGCATCTGTTTTTATGAACAGGTAATTTTCATCATTCTAATAGTTTAAGAGTAATACTTTACATAAATGTAAATATAAAACAGTTTATTTATCTAGTCATCTTTTGAAAACTCATATCTTAGCTATTATAAATACTGTAGAATTAAACACAACAGTATATCTTTGAATTTTGTTTTTAATTTTGAGGGTTATAGGGGTAACATGATAGTAAATAGTAAAAAAAATGTAGTGGTATAATTTATACTAAATTTTATTTAAAAGAGAAAGTGAATAAAATATAATGCAACAGTTTTGTTTGTTTTTGGTAAGTTCTTAACTAATTGGGAGGCCTAAACTCAGTGTTATAGAATGGCTGCCTTGTAAACCTAGAGGCTGATGCTCAGAAACCTAGTGGAATCTTGACTGTTATGTTTTGCTTGATAATAACTAGCTCAGGTGATTTTTAGCCCATACCACAGCAGGTATGCATGAACCCACAACAAAGGTGTGTGCCCTCAGCAAGCACTGCAATGAAAAGATACTTGAGCAACATAGCCAGGATATATGACTAATGACTAACATTCTGTTTCTCACCCTACAAATTGGTTTGTTTTTCAGTGAAAAATGAACTAAAAAATAATCAGATTTTATCAGGGAATAGATTCACCATAAATATTGGTTGGATGAAATAAATGAATAGCTTTGTAATCTAATATATGTGTTAAACAATCACTTAGACTAAATATTGCTTAGAGTGTTGACGATGTGATTAATGTCTAGCTTATACAAAATCTTTAGTTTCTTTTTTTTACTCTTGTTATTTTGGACTACACCCAGCTATGATCAGGACATAATCCTGGCTCTGTGCTCAGGGATCACTCTGGGAGGATTATAGAGAACATGTATGTGATAGGGGTAGGATCTGGCAGAGTTGAGTACAAGACAAGTCAATTATTCAATTTATTACCTAACTTCAGTTTCCAAATTTCAATTTTGCATTTTTTCCTGTTATTGCTCATGTTAAAAAGTCAGTTGGTTATTTAAATTGTATTTGATATACTAATAAGATAAATCCACTTAAGCTTAAGGGTGTAAGAGTGAAGAAGATAAGAAAATAAACTTATTGTGATGCCTATCTATTAACACTTAATATAATTAATAATTTAGTTTCCCTACATTGATCATTATATTTGGGATAGTATGTTTGCCTGTGCAGTGGTATGCTAAAAATTATGTTTGTTTAGTGAGCTATTTTTGTAATTTAGAGAGAGATTTCCTGGAAAAGAATGGTAACTCAGAGTTTCAAATCTCTGAAGAAAATGAGAATGTGATCATAAAGAATCAGAAGCATAAACTGAAAATTATAGTACTGTCAAATATAATGAAAGGAAAGATTATTATCTAGTAGATAGAACATTTTCCTTTATGGAGAAGGTTGAATTCACTGACCTTTTAAATGTCTTCATACTGGAAGATTCTCTGCATTGCTTGTATAAAGAAGGGAAGAGCATTAAAGAAAGGATACAAGTCTAAAAAAATCTCCATTCTTTCATTGTAGAAATAGCATTAATATATTTAATTTCACCTAATAAATTTTCCAAGTTTTGGTTAAGTAATGCAGGTTAGTGTAACAATGTATTTTCAATATTTACTATGTGTAAATATTTATCTGGAATAAACTTGTCTACAAGTAAAACATTTAATGGAATATTATACTTCGAAATCTCAGATTTTAATTGCAGATTCCAAAATAAGACCTGAATAAATTTTAAAGTCATTAGTTTTTGAGATATGTATACACTTTCAATTTGCTTATGTAGTTCAAATAATCAGTTTATTATGAATGCTGCTTGACCTGCAAAGCAAAAATTATTATTTGTCTTAAATTCTTATAAAATACATGTAAAATTGAATGAGGCTCAAGTTTATGTTCTCAATTTTTAGTACCAAAAATTCACAGAAAGCACTTTTATATTAAGTAAAGTTTTTAGTACTTTGTTTTCCATTTTTTCAAAACCACATTGATAGTTCATGACATTAAAGGGATTTGGTTAATCATGTTAAACTGATTATTAATATGCTTTTCATAATAACATGACATCATAATCCTTACCTTTAGGCACCATTTTAAGACTAGTTGTAAATATAACATTCATCCATCTCTATTCACATACCTGAGCTTTGGGATCATAGAAATAATGTAAAGCAAAATATCAGATTTCAATATGCTTTAAGATATACAAACTTGAGAGTCTCATATCCTTATAAATAATGTGAGATCCAGAACATTCAAATACAATTTTTAAATATTTTAATTAAAATGCACATAAATGTATAAATACATACATACATACTCACATTTCTAGATTGATGTGTGAAATTACTTTTCTGACCAGGTACAATTTTTCATCTTTATTTTTCTTGGATTAATGTAACTTTATGTAAAATATAATTTGGAATTATTAATGGGAAAGAAAAAGTGTCTGTACAATAGATTTTTTTTAAAAGTTCTGTCTGGAAAATTGAGAACTAAACATAAAATGAGTTTGGCTGAACTTTAAAAGGTAAAATATAAATCACTTTAAAAGTATTCTTATGAATTAATTTTACATGCCATTTACTTCTTTCATATTACTGAATTTGTCTTTCATTATATAATTTCCAAGTATCCATTTAATATAGTAACAACTGGGATAAAAATTCACAAAGAAACCCCGGTTTGATATATTTATCTAAATCTAGTTAAAAAGTGATCTTATTTGAAATAAATTACATGGATAAACATTGGCTATTTGGTAAATAAAGCATTACCATGGAAAAAGTATTGAATTTTTGTTCTATATTCTTTACTTGCTAACTATAGTATCTTGAGTTATTCTCCTAATTAAAATTTATATTTTTCATTTTTGTAACATATAGTATTAAGTTCCTAGTTTGCATATTATAGGAAAATGGAAATAAACTTAATTCAATTCTACTAAGAACCATCTCTCTGTATACATTCTTCTGTATATTTATCCAGCCAATACAATGAAATTACTGTGCCCTAATTCACCTGTACCAAAGAATGTTTTTTCCATATGTATATAATTTTTTATAAACTAATACAGCATAGAAGAATTGTGTATGGTGTCATAGTATATCTGGAAAGAGAGAGTACTTGCCTTGCCTGTAACTGACCAGAGTTCAATCCCTGGCATCCCATATGGTCCCCTGATAATGGGCAGTAGTGACTCATGAGTGCAGAGCCAAGAGTAACCATTGAATATCACAAGGTGTTCCCCCCAAATACACACAGAGAGAGAGAGAGAGAGAATGAGGCAGAAGATCAGATTAGACAAGATTCTTACAGTTGACAGTTTATACAATTTAACTAATATAT
Organism: Suncus etruscus; assembly: GCF_024139225.1. Lineage (NCBI taxonomy): Eukaryota > Metazoa > Chordata > Mammalia > Eulipotyphla > Soricidae > Suncus > Suncus etruscus. The sequence continues at coordinate 134,631,529 of NC_064851.1, forward strand.
ATGTAAATTACAAGGCTTAACTAAGTTACTAGTAGAAATTTTCTTAAGCTCCTACTCATTTCATTACTCATGAATGCTTATTCAATTTGCTGTGGAGCTACTTATGCTAAATGTACTTAATTTTTATATTGAGTTTCTCAGCCAAATTTAATATTTTCCTTGAGTCTGATATTTAACAAAGAACTATCTTAATGTGCGTGGTATTCTCTTAGTGTGTGGTATCTCAATGAGCTATTTAAGGCCTATAGGCTGAAATTTAACACTCTTCCTAACAGTTGTAATATTTAATCATATTCTCTGTAGTTCAATGTCAATTAAATTCTATACCAAATATATGACCTAGTCACAAAGACATTTTAATGAATAAAGTATACTTCATACTTTCTATTGTTCTAAACTCCATTGGAATAAGCATTAGTGATCTGTTTTTCAAATATACTAGAAAAATATTCTATTTTCCCAACATTTCGAAGCATGGTATATTGTAAAATCAATCAGATTTGGAGTTAAATTGCAGCTTAGTTTCTCAGTGAATATTTTATTCAAAACAAATTATTTATATAAATCTTAATTTTCTAGTCAGAGTACACAGTACTATATATGTCATTTTTTCTCTATTGCAGAATTTAATATTGCAGTTTAAGTCTTATCTTGGAAAATATATTTTGAAATCAATATAAATCAGGGTGTCAGAATGCTAGTACAGTTGATAGATAATTTGCATTACATGTGGCTAATCCAGATTCCATCCAAGCATCCTATATGGTCTCCAAGGCCACCAGGAAGTGATCTATGAATCAAGAGGCAAGAGTAAGCTCTGAAGAGTGGCTGGTGTGACCACAAATCAGGAAAACAAATAAAATAATCTATATAATTCTACCTGCTCATAAGTACATTTTGTCTTTTACTTTCCTTATCAATTTCTTTTCCAGTTCCTATCTTTACATCTTAGTCAGCTGTTCCTGCCTATAATTGCTTCCAATTTCCCTCTTTCCATTTGAAGTACAATTATTTTTTGGAGTTAAACAATAATTTAATATGAACATATTAAAATAAAGAAATAACATATAAATATATAAGTATAAATACTATATATGATTCTATATATACTATATAAATACTATATAAAAACAAACAAAAATGTCCTAAGTAAGCACAACTGCTAGGCATGGTGCCTCCACACCCAATATGTTTTTATAAAATTTGTATATAAAAAATCAGATAATAAAGTTTTTGACTAAATTTCTACAAACAGGTAGATGAAGTGACAAACTATTTTTGGGAGATTCCTTATGTTACTTGAAAAAAAGTTAACGTATACAAATGTGATGATAGAAGTCAAAACTGTGGTTTCCTTCTTTTTTTTTTAAATTAGTTAAATTTTACACAAGACCTTTGCATAAGTAATATCATTTTATCTAAGAAAAGATATTACAACATAACCTGGCCCATCGACTCTGCTCAATACCACAGCCAAGCATTTCTCCTAGTCAATCAACCCTAGCAGAATACATAGAAAATACCACATTGCCTGATAATGGCTAAAAATGCAGGAGCCCATCATGCATAGGGAATGAAGATGGCAGTTATAATAACCTGAAAATTACCAACCATCTATTTAGCCTCTCAGATAAGAATTTTAGAGAAGAAATATGGAGAGTACTCATAGAATGCAAAGAAAGCATAGAACAAACTGAATGAACAACAAATAAAAATAATATGAAAGTAGAAACAAGGAAACTCCAAACTAAAATTATAGGACAAAAATCTTGGCAGACAAAATGAAAACCACACTGGAAGACCTCTCCAATAGAGTAACTGTAGCTGAAGACAGTATCAGTGAGTTTGAAGATGAGATGCATAAAACCCATACAACAGAAGAGACTGGAAACGAGCTTTAAAACAAATGATCAGATAATGGAAATATCCTCAAAGAATGTGAACAAATGAAAATAGAAGTCTTTGATAAACTATCCAGAAACAACATAAAAATCAGTGGTGTCCCAGAGACCCAGGAAGAAAATACCCATAAAGAATTAAAAGTCAAGGACATCATTGCAGAGAAACTCCCAGAGGTAAAGAGTGCATGTAACCAAATCCTGAATGACAGTAGAGTACCAGCTAAAAGAGAACAAAGACAAGCATACTAAGACACGTCCTAATCACAATGACAACGCCCATAGATAGGAATAGAATACTGAACAGTACAAGATCAAAAAGGGAAATTACATTTAAATGGTCATTCTTAAATTTTTTAGCAGATCTGTCACAAGGAACTCTCAAAGCCTGAAGGCAGTGGTAGGATTTAGTTAAAAATCTCAATGAAGGGGCCAGAGAGGTGGCACAATGGTAGGGCTTTTGCCTTGCAAGCAGCTGACCTAGGACCTAGGACAGACCATGTTTCAATCTCCCAGCATTCCATATGGTTTCCCCAAGCCAGGAGTGATTTCTGAGTGTATACCCAGGAGTAATTCCTGAGCATCACTGGGTGTGGCCCCAAAACAAAACAAACAAACAAAAAACTCAATGAAATTAATGCTTCACCAAGAGTATTTTACCCAGCCAGACTCACATTTAGGTTTAAAGGCAAAATACATAGCTTTACAGATAAACAACAGCTCAGAAACTTTATAGACTCAAAACCAACCTTAAAAGACATACTGAAAGGTCTATGTTAAGACAAGACAGACCAACAGACAAAACAAACTCCTACACAAAGATGACACTAAATCCCATGACAATTATCTCTCTCAATGTCAATGGATCAAATGCACCAGTTAGAGACATAGAGTGGCAAATGGATCAAAAAGCTGAATCCAATGTTTTGCTGCCTACAAGAAACACATCTGAATAGTCATATAAATATAGACTCAAAATCAAAAGTTGGAGGACAATTATCCAAGCAAACAACTCTGTTGAAAAAGATTAAATGGCCATATTAATATCAGATGACACAGAAGTTGTACTTATGAAAGCTATAAAAGACATAGATAGACATATACATATTCAATGAGGGAGCAGCAAAATATTAAAAACAATTGTTGACAAATTTGATGGAAGAAATCATTTGCAAAATAGTAAGTGGGAGACTTCAAGACTGCTCTATTATCCCTTGATAGGTCAATCAGGCTGTATTCTAACAAAAATATTCTAATTCTGAAAGGAAAAATGGAACAAAGTGGCCTAGTAAATCTAAATAGGGCTGTCTTTCCCCTAAAAACTGGTTACACATTCTTCTCTAGTTTACATGGGTCATTCTTCAAGATAAACCACATGCTGGATCATAAAACATACTTCCATAAAATGAATAGAATAGAAATTATAAAAAGTACCTTCTCAGATCATAATGCACTGAAATTAGAACTGCATTACTGACACACAGAAGAAAATCTTAACACCTAGAAATTAAACAGCTCACGATGGAAAAACCAATGAGTCAGAGACTAAATAAAGAGAAAACCAAAAGATTTTTGGAAACAAATGAGAACACAAATGATTAGAAATTTGGGATAGAGCAAAAGCTACTAAGAGAAAAATTTATAACTTTGCAAGCACTTATTAGGAAGGAAGAAGGGATCTATATAAATAACTTAATGGTACATCTTATAAAATTAGAAAATGAACAACAAAATTAACAGAAGAAAATAATAAAAGATAGATGGAAATAATTAAAGTTAGTGCAGAAATTAATGATTTGGAAATCTAAAACACAGTTTAAAAACTCGGTAAAAGCAAGAGTTTGTTCTTTAAAAAAAACTCACAAAGAAAGGGAGATAGATCAATTTAATCAAGCATATTAAAAATGAAAAGGGAGAGATCACTACAGTTATTTCTAAAATTCTAAAGGTAGTAAGAGATTACTTTGAAAAATCTATGCCACAAAACAAGAGAACCTGGCAAAAATGGATAAATTCTTGAACTCTTATAACCTTCCAAGGTTGAATCAAGATTGTCTGGTATATCTGAACAGACCCATCTCTATTGAGTAAATTAAACTCGTGATAAAAGTCTTCCCCAAAACAAAAACCCTGGACCAGATAAATTCACTATGGAATTTTTTCAAATCTTTCAAGATTTGAAATACTTTTTAGGCTCTTCTAGGAAATGGAAAAAACAAAAATACACATAGATGGTTTCTATGAAGCTAATTCCACCCTGATACCAAAAATAGACAAATATGCCACAAAAAGGAAAACTACAGACTAATAGTCTTGATGAACACAGATGAAAAGATTCTCAACAAAATCTTATCAAATAGGATCCAACAGTTCATCAAGAAGGTGATCATGACCATGTTATCATGACCACGTAAGATTCATTCCAGAGATACAGGATGGTTTAATATACAAAAGTTAATCGATGTGATATACCATATCAAAAATAAAAAAGTAAAACACATACCATCATATTAATAGATACAAAGGATACATATGGTAAGTTACAACACCCATTCATGATAAAAAAAAAACTCTCAACACAACAGGCACAGAAGAAAATTTTCTCAAAGCCACTTACTACCAGCCCATGGCAAATATTATAGTTAATGGATAAAAACTGAAAGCCTTTCCTCTAAAATCTGGCACTAGACAAGGCTGCTCCCTCTCACCACTTCTTTTCAATATATTACTGGAAATACTTGCCTTAGCTATTAGGCAAGAAAAAGATACCAAAGGCATCCAGATAGGAAAGGAAGAAATCAAGCTCTCACTATTTGCAAATAACATGATACCATATTTAGAAAACCTTGATGCCAGAGAAATAGTATGGAGGTAGGGAATTTGCCTTTCATGCAGAAGGTCGGTAGTTCAAACCTCAACATCCCAGATGGTCCCCTGAGCCTGCCAGGAGCGATTTTTTAGCATAGAGCCAGGAGTAACCCCTGAGCGCTGCTGGGTATGACCCCAAAACCAAAACAAAAACAAAAATAAAGAAAGAAAAGAAAACCCTAAAGATTCTACCAAAAAGTTTCTAGAAACAATAGATTCATATAGTAAAGTGGCAGGATACAAAATTAACACAAAAGATCAATTGCCTTCTTATACAAAAATAATGATAGAGAAATAATAGGCATTAAAATAATCACATTCACAGTAATGCCACAAAATCTCAAATACTTTGGAGTCATCTTATATAAAGAGGTGAGGACCTATACAAAGAAAACTACAAAATACTGCTTCAAGAAATAAAAAGAACACAAGAAAATGGAGACACATAACCTGTTCATGAATTTGAAAGGATTAACATCATTAAAATGACAAAACGCCCCAATTCATTATATAGATTTAATGAAATCACTCTAAGGAGGGCCTGGAGAATTCGCAAAGCAGTAGGGCATTTGCTTTGCACAAAGCTGATTCAGGACGAGGGGTGGTTTGAATACCAGCATTCCATATTGTCCTTGAACCTGCCAGGAGCAATTTCAGAGGAGGAGTCAGGAGAAACCCTTGAGCACTGTCAGGTGTGACCCATTTGAAAAAAAATTACACTCTGGGGCTGGAGCAGTGACGCAACAGGGTAAGTCATTTGCCTTGCATGCATCAAACCTTGGATGAACCATGGTTCTATCCCCCAGCATCTCTAATTGTTCCCCAAGCCAGGAGCAATTTCTGAGCAAATATCCAGGAGTAACTCCCTGAGCATCACAGGGTGTGGCCCAGAAACAAACAAACAAAATTACTCTAAGGAATGAATGAAAGTATTCAAAGAAGTATGTAATACACTCCTGAAACTCATTTGGAACAATTATTAGCTAAAGCAACCCTTAGGAAAAAAGAAGATGGAAAAACATCACTTTTCCCAATGTTAAACTGTATTACAAAGTAATGTCATTAAAACAGTATGGTATTGGATAAACAAAGACCCTAAGATAAATGGAATACACTTGAGTCTTTAAAGAAAGTTTCCAGACATACAATCAATTAATATTTGATAAAGGGGAAAAACACAAAATGGAACAAGGAAAGCATCTTCAAAAAGTGGTGTTGGAACAAGTGGTCAGCAACATGTAAAAAAAGCAAACTGAGAACTTTACCTAATACCATGACCAAAGATCCAATCATAAAAGATTAAAGACCTTGATATCAGACACAAAACCATAAGGTATATAGAAGAAAATGTAGTTAAAATACTACATGACATTGAGATCCAAGGCATCTTCAAAGAGGAAATACCACTGCCCAAAAAAGTGGAAGCAGAGATAAACAAATGGGATTACATTAAACTGAGATGCTTCTGCACCACAAAGGAAACAGTAACTAAGACAAAAACAACATCCACGAAATGGAAGAAACTGTTCAACCAATACTCATCAAATAAGGGGTTAATATCTAAGTTATACAAGCTACTGACAGAACTTAACAAAAAAAATTTATTTAACCCCATAAAAATGGAGATATGAACTGAACAGACATTTCCTGTAAGAAGAAATACAGATGAGCAAAAGGCAAAAGAAACATGCTCCCCTTCATTAATCATTGGGGAGATGCAAATTGAAATAATAAAGAGATATTATCTCATGCCACAAGAGACTGGCATACATCACAAAGAACAAGAACAACTGCTGACACGGATGTGGGAAGAAAGGAACTCTCATTCACTGCAGTAGTAATGCTGTCTAGTCCAACCTTTCCAGAAAACAACATGGAGAATACTCAAAAACCTGGACATTAAGCTCCCATATAATCCAGAAATACCACTCCTAGGAATATACCCTAGGAACACAAAAGCACAATTTAAAAATGTCCTTTGCACTCCTATATTTATTTCAGCTTTATTTACAATAGCCAGAACTGAAAAAAACCCAGGTGCTCAATGACAGATGTGTGGCTAAAGAAACTATGGCACATATATACAATGGAATACTACTCACCTACTAGGAAAAATGAAGTCATAAAATTTGCCTATAGTAAATGAACTATTTGATGAGTAAAATAAGTCAGAGGATGAAAGATAGACACAGAATAGTCACTCAATCTGTATGATTTATGAAAAATACAAGGCTATATATTAATAATACCCACAGATAATAGAGAAGAGAGCCAAAAGGACCAGCCAAAAGGGCTGGCCAGCCAAAAAAGAATAGCTTACCACAAAAAGTGGTGAGTGCAGTTAGAGAAATGTCTACACTATCAACTATCATGACAATGATAGAGAGAAATAAAATGCGTATCTCTTAGATGGGCAGGGGGTGGGAATGGAGGGGGACATAGGTGGTGGAAAGTTGCACTGGTGAAGGGGAGTGTGCATTTTGTGACTAAAATACAACAACAAACATGTTTGTAAACATAGTGCTTAAATAAAAAAAATGGGGGGTCACACCCGGCAGCACTCAGGCTCCACACTCAGAAATCACTTCTGGCAGGCTCAGGGAACCATATGGGATACCAAGAATTAAACCACCATTCATCCTGGTCGGCCGTGAGCAAGGCAAACACTCTACCACTGTGCTATCTTTCTGGATATTTAAATAAAAATATTATTTAAAAAATAACCTTGTCTAGATTCACAAAAATAAAAATATTTATCTAAAAATTTAAAACACAGATTTCACAACATAACTTATAAATTTATGTTACTCTTTTTTTCTAAAAATGTAATCAGTTGACATTACTAACACCAGAGCAGTTTTAGGAGTAAAAGTATTTTATTTAATATAAACTTATTTATTCTTTAGTCCAATATTGCAGATTAAAATATCATTAAGGGGATATGTGTATTTTACTTTATTTTTACCAGATATTAAGTTTTGTCAAATAGCATTTTCAAAGACATTACAAGTATTTTAATAATTTTAAATGTTATCATAAATAAAAAATCATTATTTTTTAGAATATCACTAAAGTGCAAGTATCACAAATATGTCTACTTACTTCTACTTACTAACCTTACATATTATAATTTAAATGTAATAACATGCTATTTTATTATTTTATGATTTTAAATATATTGTTATAATATCCACTTGATTTTAATATTTAAGTATCTGTATGTATCATGTTACATTTTAATATTTATACTTATATATAAATTCACATAAATGTAATGAAATGTGTTAATTTATCTTTTTTTGTTTGTTTTTGAGCCACACCCATTGATGCTCAGGGGTCACTCTTGGCTACATGCTCAGAAACCGCTCCTGGCTTGGAAAACCATATGGGATGACGAGGGATCAAACCGCAGTCCCTTCTAGGCTAGTGCTTGCAAGGCTGACTCTTTACCTCTAGCACCACTGCTCCAGCCCCTATTAATTCATCTTTTAAATAATGAGCACATTTTTAGTTCTACTTAAAACCATTCATGCTCTCAACTTAATAATGCCCAGTAATTTTATACAATACTTTAAATTTCTGAATTGATTATTGAGATCAAAGATGATATTTTTTAAATTTATAAGACAAAATAAATTATTAGAAGAAATAAAATGATCTTTTAACTTTAGAACAAAGTTCCTATCTATAACAAGTCATTGGTAACTAATATGTCATTGATAGACATATATTCTGAAATACTTATGCCTTTAGTGAATAAAATATAAAGTTGACAAAGATAGCGGCTGGAGTTAGTAGCACAGTGGTAGGGCATTTGCACGCGATGACCCAGAATGGATGAAGGTTTTTTATCTGGCATCCCATAAGACTCCCTGTGTCGGGCCCGGAGAGATAGCACAGCGGCATTTGCCTTGCAAGCAGCCGATACAGGACCAAAGGTGGTTGGTTCGAATCCCGGTGTCCCATATGGTCCCCCCCCCCCCCCCGTGCCTGCCAGGAGCTATTTCTGAGCAGACAGCCAGGAGTAACCCCTGAGCACCGCCGGGTATGGCCCAAAAACAAAAAACAAAAAAAAAGACTCCCTGTGTCAGGAGCGATTTTTGAGCACAACTTTCTGAACATGATTTCTGGGAGTACCCTAAGCGTCACCGAGTGTGACCCCCCCAAAAAAAAACACAAAAAGCAAGCAAACAAAAAAGTTGCCAACGATAAAGATATATTTTCATTACATAGGCATAACTAAAATATTGAAGATTCTACAATACAGAGTGAGCTATATTTTACAGTTGCCCCACAGTTTAATTATAAGTTTATAGATAATAATAGTCTTAGTGTAATTTTAACATTTCATTTTAATTTTTGCATATTTTATTTGATCAATTAGGTTTCGATAAAACATGTATAAATTCTTGGTATAAATAAAATTATACTGGTGCAGAGATATACTACAGTGTGTCGGGTTCTTGTCTTGTACACAGTCAATTCAGTTCAATCTCTGGCAATCCATATTGTTCCCAATCCACAGTTTGGTATGGCTCAAAAAAGAGACAAAATATATAGTACAAACATAAGGAAAGAAGTTATTTTAAAATTAGCAGTCATATAAAAATAAACTACACTAAAATTTGCCAGGCATAGAATAATAAGTGAGCTGTTAAAATTGCAGATGACATTTTATCATATGGATTTGCATAAACTAAATTGTTAGGAGAAAAAGAAATTACTTTTAAGGCAGGTCATGATGGTAGATTCATTTTTCAAAAATTCAATATTAGCTTTTTTCCTTAGAATATTATCATGATTATTTCAAATTTCTCTAGTGAGCAGAATTCAAATAAATTAATTGCAGACCTACAAAAAATAAATCTTTCTTGAAGATTTTCTTCAACTTGAAGCAATGGAATTTTTTCATCTTTAAAGAAACTCCTCTTTTTCTTTACTACTGAAATGCAGACATTTTCTCCACAAGAGGGTATATTCAATGAAGTAGCTCATAGAAAATGAAAAAGCTAACAGTCGAAGGATTAGAAGATTTTAGAGTTATCATATTTGGTCTGTTTTTTAAAACTAAGTGACATGTTTTTCATAAGGTCTATTTTATATGACAGAACTAAAGTATAGGCCCTATTTACATTTAAATTGCATATACTTAAAAGTACTAGTGACCAATTCTCATTTTAATCCAGGGTATTTTTATTTTAATCTTGTTAGATATTTATACCCTCAGTAAATAACTTTATCTGAAAATCTTGTTTAGTTTCAAATGTTCTACAATAAGATAATGCCAATACATGAAATAATACTCTGATTTTGGTGGGGACACCCAGTTATATTTTTGACACTCAGGGTTTGCTCTTGGCAAAAAAAAAAATTTTAAATTGTTCCTGGCTTGGGGGACCATATAGAACAGCGGGGATTGAACCTAGGTCCGTCCTGGGTCATCCACCTGCAAGGCAAATGCCGTACCACTGTGCTTTCACTCTGGCTCCAACACTCTGATTTTTAAAGATCATTGCAAAAAAAAAATCTGATTTAAGCTCACATCATGTACTTACATAAAGAAGGGGAAAAAACTGAAATTAAGGTATTAAGCACAAAAGGCACATTCTTGAAGAATATTAGTTTAGTTTTTAGATGTGAGATAAATTATGAGTCTCACTACAAATATTACATTGACACTTGAGTGCATTGTTTTCCTGAAAAATGTTTGTAGTATTAACTAATAATACTTATGAGTAAATAAAGGGACTTTTAAAAAAGAGGAGATGGGTCTGTCTCCAAGGCTTCTGGCGGCTGCTGACATTGGGGACTTTCCCAGTCTCCGCCCCTCCCCCGGCTGTGTCTCCAAAGCTTCCAGCGCCTGCTGATGTAGGGGAACTTCCCCATCTCTGCCCCTCCCCTAACCTTGTCTCCAAACTTCCGAGGCCTGCTGACCTAGGGGACCTTCCCTCCAGCTCTGCCCCTCCCCCGATCGCATCCCTGAGACTTCGGGACTGGCAGACAGTAGGGGACTTCCTCTGTCTCCGCCCCTGCGACAGTATAGGAACTACAGATGGGAGGGGCTTCCGGCAGAGGCCTGGAGGGGGCAGAGCTCCGCTGACTTCCACATAGGGGAGGAGGACAAAGGAGCCAGGCTCAACAGCTCCCTCCACCATTGTGGCCAGGTGCGGTACTGCACTGGCTGGCAACAAGATGAGGAAGCAACTAATCAGGCTCTGCTAGAGGGCACTCTAGAGGCCAAACCTCAACCAGCCCACCCAACAGTCCCACCCAGAGCTGCAATCCAGAGAAGGGACCCAGCCCCACACTACAGGGACCAAAAACAGGCCGAAATCGGAAGGCACTGCTCTCTAAGCCACACCAATAAATGCATAAAAACATGGGTAAACTGAGGAGGACTCTAACAGCTGGAGATACAGAGATAACTCCTACTAAGTTCCCAAGTTCACCAAAATGCACAGATTCAAGAGATGAAGATTTAAAAGCAGCCATGAGAAAGGGAATGCAAGCCCTGGTACAGGAAATGAGAGAATCGCTAGCCACCGAGTACAAGAAATACATGAAGGAACAAATTAGCCAAATTAAAGAAGATCTGATACGGAATATGAGAGACTCCATACAAAAGCAATTAAAGGAATTAACAGACACTGTAAAAAGCCAGACAAGCGGAATCACAGAGATGGAGAAGCACATAGTAGTACTTGATGGAAAACTGCAAACCAAAAATGACCAGGAAACCAACAAGGAATTAAGAGGCAAGGCACTGGAAGGAAAAGTCCAGTACTTAATGAACAAAGACAAAAGAAATAATCTAAGAATTGTAGGTATACCAGAAAGGGAAGAAACAGGGAAAGGGGAAGAACAAGTAGTTAGGGAACTAATAGCAGAAAACTTTCCCACCCTTTGGAAAGAAGACTCCGTGCAAATCCAGGAAATGAAAAGAGTCCCTAATAAAATAGACCTATAAACCAACACAAGACATATAATAATCCAAATGGCAAAAAAAGAGAGAGAAAGACGAACTCCTTAAAGCAGTAAGGGAAAAAAGGAACCTCAAGTACAAAGGAAGGAACATAAGAATCAAACCAGATCTCCCGTTTGAAACAATTCAAGCAAGAAGAGTGTGAAATAAAATATTTAAATGACTGAATGAAAGAAATTTCCAGCCTAGGGTACAATACCCAGCAAAACTCTCATTCAGATGGGATGGTAGCCTAAAAACATTTTCAAACAAAAATGATCTTGCATTATTTGTGAAAACAAAACAAATTCAAATTACCTACTCAGAAACAAACTATACAAACCAAACCCCCAACTGTAACAACAACCACCCTACAGGACACAACTGCACAACAGAACTCTCTGTCAATAATCTCCGTAAATGTTAACGGACCAAACTCTCCCATTAAAAGACACATACTAAAGAACTGGATTAGAAAACATAAACTGGACTTCTGCTACCTGCAAGAAACACACTTACAAGTACAGGGTAGACAAAGGCTTAGAATAAAAGGATGAAAATCAATCTTTCAGGCCAATGGAAAACAAAAAAGAGCAGATACAGCCATTCTTATATCAGAACAAATACCATTCAACCTCAAAAAAGTGATCAGAGACAAACAGGATCATTACATACTAATCAGGGGTACACTAGATCAAGAGGTACTAACCCTGATCAATATTTATGCACCTAATGTAGAGTTAGCAAAATATATGAGGCAGTTGCTCACTAACCTGGATAAACAAATGAAGGAAAATGTGATAATAGTAGGAGAACTTAATACTCCACTATCACCACTGGAGATCCACCAAACAAAAAAATAGCAAAGAAATAAGAGTCCTAAATGAATAATTAGAAGATCTAGGATTAATAGATTTATATAGGGTCCTCCACCCCCAGAAAACAGAATACACATTCTTCTCAAGCCCTCATGTAACCTTCTCCAGAATAGACCATGTCCTAGGATACAAATCTAACCTATATAAAACCACAAGTGTAAGGATCATTAGAAGCACCCTATCAGATCACTATGCAACAGAGGTCAAAATTGACTACAAGAAGTAGTGGAGAAAAACTAGTACCTGGATATTAAACAACATGCTGCTTAATAACAGAAGGATCAAAGAGCAACTCAAGGAAGAAATAAAAAGATTCCTTGAGACAAGTGATAATGAAGAGATGACTTATCAAAATTTGTGGGACACAGCAAAATCAGTAATTAGGGGAAAAATCATAGCAATACAGGCTTATATCAAGAAACAGGAAAATGACAAAATCAACAGTTTAAAGGATCACCTCAAGGAATTGGAACAACAGCAGCAGATAAATCCAACCACAACCAGAAGGAAAGAAATAATAAAAACCAGAGCAGAAATAAACAACATAGAAACTAAGAAAACAATACAACAAAAATTAATGAGACCAAGAGTTGGTTTTTCCAAAAAATAATTAAATAAATAAATAAACAAGATAGACAAACCACTGGCAAAACTCACCAAAAAAGGAGGGAAAACACCCAAATCAGTAGGATCACAAATGAAAGGGGAGAGATTACAACAAAACCCCAAGAAATACAACATATCATATTATGAACAATTATACTCAGGCTGGAGAACCCAGTAGAAATCGACAGATTCCTGGAAAAATACCTTCTTCCAAGCCTGAAAAAGGAAGTCCTAGAAAGCCTGAACAGACCAATCACTTCAAGGAAAATTGAAGATATAATTAAGAAACTCCTTAATAATAATAGTCCAGGCCCAAATGTATTTACATTTGAAATCTATCAAAATTCCGAAAAGACATATTACCACTTTTCTAAAGGCTCTTCCAACCCATAGAAAAAACAGGAATCCTCCCTAACTTCTTTTATGAGGCTAATATCACACTCATTCCCAAAGATGGCAAAGGCACCACCAAGAAAGAAAACTACAGATCAACCTCACTAATGAGCATAGATGCAAAGATACTCAACAAAATCTTAGCAAACCGAATCCAGCACTTCATCAAAAAGATCATACACCATGACCAAGTGGGTTTTATCTCAGGAATGCAAGGTTGGTTCAACATATGCAAATCAATCAACATCATACATCACATCAACAACAAGAAAGACAAAAACCACATGATCATATCAATCGATGCAGAGAAGGCATTTGACAAAATCCAACACCCTTTCATGTTGAAGACTCTCAGTAAAATAGGGTTAGAAGAAACCTACCTCAGGATTGATGCAGAGAAGGCATTTGACAAAATCCAACACCCTTTCATGTTGAAGACACTCAGTAAAATAGGGTTAGAAGGAACCTTCCTGAAAAACCCACACCACAGCCAACATTATCCTTAATGGCAAAAAACTAGAAGCATTTCCATTAAGGTCAGGAACTAGGCAAGGATGTCCACTCTCTCAACTCTTATTCAATATAATCTTAGAAGTCCTAGCAATAGCAATCTGGCAAGAGAAAAAGAATTAAAGGAATCCAAATTGGGAAAGAGGAACTCAAAAAATCTTTTTTTGCAGACGATATGATGATATACATAGAAACCCCTAAAGAATCCACAGTAGAACTCCTAGAAACAATTAACCAATACAGCAAAGTGGCTGGCTACAAAATCAATACAAAAAAGACAGTAGCATTTCTCTATACAAATAACAAAGCTGGAGAGAGAGATTAAAAATACAATTCCATTTAAAATAGTATTAAAAATATTAGGTACCTAGGAATCAACCTTACAAGGGAAGTGAAGGACCTATACCAGGGAAACTTCAAAACATTTCAGAAAGAAATTGAAGAGGATCTAAGGAAATGGAAGAACATCCCATGCTCATGGGTAGGTAAAATCAATATAATCAAAATGACTATCCTACCCAAACTACTATATAGCTTTAATGCAATCCCTATCCTAATTCAGACATCATTCCTTAAAGAATTATAGCAATCAATCACAAAATTCATCTGGAAGAACAAAATACCCAGGATAGCCAAACACATATTAAAAAACAAGAAGCTAGATGGCATCTCTTTACCTAACCTGCAACTATACAATAAAGCTGTAGTGATCAAAACAACATGGTACTGGAACAAAGACAGGTCCTCAGACCAATGTGTCAGAACAGAATTCCCAGACATAAACTCCCAGATATGCAGTCAACTAATATTTGACAAAAGAGCCGAGAACTTAAAATGGAACAAAGAAAGTCTATTCAACAAATGGTGTTGGTATAAGATGTAATACCACATGTAAGAAATTAAAAATTGACCCATACCTCACCTCGTACACAAAAGTCAACTCAAAATGGATCAAAGACCTTGAAATCAGACCCGAATCTATAAAGTTTATTAAGAATAAAATAGGCAGAACACTAGAAGACCTATATATCAAAAAGGTCTTCGAGGTTGGCGCACCAATGGCAAGAACTTTAGCATCAAACATAAACAAATGGGACTACATCAAACTAAAAGGCTTCTGCATGGCAAAAGAACCCCTACTTCATACAAGAAGACAGTTACCTAAATGGGAAAAAATCTTTGCGCTCAACATGTCAGATAAAGTGCTGATATCTAGAATATACAAAGCACTCAGAACGCTGAGCCCCCCAAAAACGAATAAATCCATAAAAAGTGGGGATATGAAATGAATAGAAACTTCTCTGAGGAAGAACAAAGGATGACCAACAAACAAATGAAAACATGCTCACCTTCACTCATCATTCAGGAAATCCAAATCAAGACAACAATGAGATACCACCTTACACCAGTGAGGTTGGCTCACATCAAAAATAATGGAAACAACCTCTATTGGCGGGATTGTGGTATGAAAGCACTCTCATCCACTGCTGGTGGAATATCCCCTAGTCCAACACCTATGGAGAACAGTCTGGAGAGTGCTAAAGGAACTCAGAATTGAGCTGCCATTTGATCCATCAATTGCTCTCCTAGGTATATACCTCCAAGTCAGAAGGACATTCATACCAGAGTATGTGTGCACCCTACTGTTTATTGCAACACTCAGTATAATAGCCAAGTCTTGGAACCAACCTCGATGTCCAAAAGCAGATGAGTGGATCATTAAGATGTGGTATCTTTACACAATGGAATAATACATGGCAGTCAGAAATGATATGATCACAGACTTTGCAGCAACGTGGATGGACCTAGAACATATTATGTTAAACGAAGCAAGCCAGAAGACAAAAGATAAACACAGAATGATGCACTATTCTGAAGTACCTAAAATAGGCACCAGATATATAACCGAAACCCCACGATTAAATAACAGGGTTTAACAGGATAGAAACATCAAACACTGTAATAACCACCATATACTGGGAAGTAGAGCCCAATACAAAGGGAAGAGAAACAACACGCAGCCTGACTACACATTATATCATAAAGAAACTGCAACAGGAGAAACAGGAGCATAGAGAAAACAGGTATGTAATTATCGTTTTACTACAAAGCCCATAATGATTTACTAGGGATCTTATACAGGAATACAGGTAAAGATTATGATGGGAAATTATTGACTCCAATGGAAACATTTCAAAACATTATAGTTGAATGCCTTAACCTTACCACATGTAAAATAACCTCTCAGTTTTTGCCCGTAGGGGTTCCTGGATACAAAGGGTGAGCATCCTATGATGGTACCTCGGTGCTGAGTCACACGAGGCACCATACTCAGCTTGCATCAAGAAAATGTCTGGATATAAGTCTTTAACATACCTTTTTCTCTAGATTATGCCTTCTTTTAGGACCTGAAGGCATGACCAGCCAAACCACCGAAGCAACAACCGTGACCTACAGATTTTTACTACAGGGCCTAAGCATCGAACACGTTCAAACAAACTAACATGCCCTTGCTCTTTTACCCTCTCTTCTCATTATTTCATATTTTTGTTGTTGTTGTTTAATTGTTGGTTTGTTTTGTTCTGTTTTGTTTTCTCTTTTCTCTCTTCTTGTCTTCCTCTTTTTCCACCTTATTCTCCTCATAACCATAAATTCGATTCAGGTCAAATAAAAACCATACGGTTACCTCCTGTATAGGAAAGGAAAGAAAGCTGATATAAAGGGTGCTGCAGACAATACTGCAAAAGGTAAACAACTATATAGATAGACCTCACTAACACAATGGTTAGTACTCATGACACGAAACCTGTACATATCCAAAAGTTGATCTATTAATTTCCTTTTCTTACAAGTACTATACTTACCTATCTTTCTGTACTCAGCTTATCTCTTGTCCTCCCCACCTCTCTACATTAATATATACCTAAGCTAACCTCTCTATGTTTATATGGGGGCAGGAGCACACAGACATAGGAATCTCCTTAAGAGACAAACCTAAACCACAAACAACCCATACCCATACCCTAAATAACCTCTTCCATGTATTATCCTCTCTCTCCCCTTAGAAACCTGACTATCCCTTCACCCCTTAATCCAATCCCCAATATCCGCACCATGTTATAACTCTTCACCCTCAGTTCTTAATCCATTATGCATCAAGACCAACCTCTTACACCAACGAAGCAGTATCCAGTTTTCAAGTGAAGAGATACCCACTCAAACTCACACCTCGCTCCTGGCAAGAAAATACAACCAACACCCTGAGTGACTCATGCAGTGTGGCCCTCCTAATTACCTCTCCCTATTGTGGACTGTGACTTAATACTGGATTAGCTCCAAAAAGACTCCCATTGCAAGAACTCTACCCAAGACCTCCATGTGTGGAGCCCACACCTCAGGAGGAAATCTCAAAAGACAATGGGGAAGCCTATACTATCATTATAAGTATAAACCTATATAACACTACCTCTTATACTGTTTCTCCCCAAATATAAAGTAATCTCCTATATCACTTTCTCTCTCTCTTTTTTTTTAATTTTTCCCCCTTGTTCTTTTTTTGTTTGTTTTTGTTTTTTTATTTGATTTGTTTTGTGCTTCTTTTGGGTCACAGCTGGTGGCACTCGGAGGGTGCTCCTGGCTCTGTGCTCGGATGTTGCCCCTGGTGGGCATGGGGGACCATGTGGGATGCTGGGATGTGAGACACCGTCCTTCTGCAGGAAGGACAGACACCTTGCCTCCATGCTATCCCTCCAGGCCCTACTTGATTCCTTTAATTATGTCTTTTATTTAATCCTTTTTTTCTTTTAAGAAACTCTTTTCTCTTTGATATGTCTGAGCATATATATTTTTAGTTTTTGTCATGGGTCTGTTTTCTTCTCTCTTCACTCCCAAACCCACCAGCAATATAATGTAGCACCACTTCTTCCTGCAAAGGCATATAAAAATAGGGGAAATTTTACCTGTAAAAAGAAGCTCTTATCTACTAGGGATAAGAACTTATATGTTTTTACAACACAGGGACATCTCCCACCCTGAATGTTTGTCATGCGGAGCCAACCTAGACTCCAGGGAGATAGGCACCGACTGTCCTGCCCTGACACCTGGATCCCAGAAATAGAAAGAACAGAGTTCTCCACAACAGCTCTAGGAACCAAGTCCTCTCCAGGGCATTCATAATACTGCTCTAATGCCAATGTACGCCAGTTCTAAATTGATAACCTGACAACGAGGAAATGGTAACAACTAGATCTAAGAGCAAGTTATCCTTCCTCACCTGCCAACAATAATACAAAATCAGAAGACATGTCCTGCTTTGATCTGTGCAAAAACCAAGATTTCTATATACAGATGACTGGTTGTTACAACCAGGACTAGACAGTAAGCATCCCAGGACCAACAACAACAACAACAAAAAGCTCTAACCTAGCTTTTGGTCTACAATCTGTTCAACAAACAAGATCTCCAATTCCAGAGGTCTGACTGAGAAAACCGCATGTGAAAGGGTCTTCCAGAAACACAATGAAAGACTCTGTCCCAGTCTCCATCCTAGGAGCAACATAATGACCAAGAACACCAACTACAAAAGATGAATTAAAACTACACTGAAGAAGCAGAACTGCTAGAACCATAAAGAAAGCCTTCATTATAAGCTCCATTCCTTGAGCTGTACAGTCACCAAGATCTCTAGATACAGAGGACTGATTTTTACCATCCATGATGAAGAAGCAGAAGTCTTCCATATACCACAAAAGCACCAAGGGGAAAGTAAATGATCATGCAAGGAGTCTATAGTTAATCCCATGACAGTATACTTCAGGGATGGAGAAACCCTGTATCTCCTAGGCCAAGGGAATTCCCTCTATAATATCCCCAATAATTACTGTGCCTATGCAGGGGGAAAAGGAAAAAAAAGCACAAAATAATCATTTTCCACATATATATTTATTGATTGATTGTTTTTTTGACATCCTTATTTTGGTGTAGATATTGAAGTTTATGTCTCCTTTTTTATTTTATATTATTTTATCTTATCTTTCTCTTTCTTTTTGCACTTCAGCATGATTTGAATTCAGAACTGAGACTATTGTGTGGTGCTTCTCTATTGCTGTAGGGCTCACTGGATATTTAATTTGACATTTATTTTTGTATTGTTATGGTGTTTCAATTACCTTTAAATGTCCTCTCTCAAACTTAGGCTGATAACCACTAGAAGGATTCTGCCCATTTTCAGCATATTTTTTAATTAATTTATTATTTTTTATTTATTTATTTTTGCTTAATCTTTACCCCATTCTTGTGAGAAGCTGTATGGATCTAGAGCAAAATTGAAGTTTCTGAGACTTTTTTCTCTCTTGCATGTATGCGGTTTAGCCATAAGCCAGAGCTCAAAGGAAACAGCCACCACAAGAAATTGAAAGAAAAAACTTAAAAGTTTTCAACCAGATAGCTTGGAGAAGCGAGATAACATCTATAGGACCCTAGCAACTATAGCCAGAACCAATCAACTTTAAAGACACGTCTTGTTGAATTTTAACACCTTGGTGGGCCCTCTTTAACACCTTGGTGGGCCCTCAGCTTACTTGCAAGAATGCCTTTGCAGTTAGAACATTTTGTGGTGAAAAGCTTGACCTAGTTACTTCTAGTTTTCCCCCTCCCCATTTTATGCTATTGATACATAGAAAAAATATAGTTAAGATAAAGCAATAGAAATTTTTAACATGTATTGCTAGCCCTATGCCTTATTTGGATATAACCTTTGCCTCAGGCCTGATTGACAGGCTGAGCACACCTCCCTTTATGCATTTTCTATATAAACAGTGTATCTCCCAATAAACTCGCTTTTGAACAGCATAAGTTGTCTTGAGCCTGTTTCTATTAACCTCTCACAGTTCTATTACAGCATAAGACCGGATCTGCTCTGGAGACCTGCGAATAACTAGCGACCCTTAACCAACCACTCCCGCAAGTCGGGAGTCCCCCTCCGGGGGTCACACATTCTATTGCCTTTCTTTCCCTCAAACAAAAACACATAACTCAATTTATCTAGATTAGCCTCTCAATAGAGGGAGAAACAAGGGAGGGTACCAGGGCCAAACAAATGTATGATCACTGATAGTAAGCTAGACAATGAGGAGACCACCTACTCTAGCAGCCTGGGGGGTGATGATGGGGGATATGGGTTGCAGAAAGGGAATGGGGAAGGGGGGGAGGACAAATTTGGTGGTAGGCATTCCCCTGATTCAATGTTAGTACGTACCTAAAATACTAATATGAAAGATATGTCAGCCACTATGATCAAAATAAAAATTAAAAAAAAAAACCTAAAAGAAGCCATTTTAGTAACCCAAAAGTAAAGGTGTGGCTTTAGTAAAATTTGAATGAATAATTTTTTTCCAGGAACATTCAAATAAAGCCAAATATTAGAACATAATAAAAAAAATAGGAGATGGGCCCATAGCAATGGCACAGCCATAGGGCGTTTGCCTTGAACGCGGCTGACCCAGGACGGACCAAGGTTTGATTGGTTCAACACCAGCATCCCATATGGTCCCCCAAGACAGAAGCAATTTCTGAGCAGATAGCCATGAGTACCCCCTGAGCGTCACTAGATGTGGCCCAAAAATTTAAAAAAAAATTGCGGGAGAAATTTGGTGATGCTCAGGGATTAATAATTCTTGTGAGTAAATAAAAGGACTTTTGAAAAATGGGGTAAACACCTGAGGATGCTTATGGATCACACTCATGAATTATACCTAGAGGTTCTCAGGGAATGAGATGAGATGCCAGGGATCTATCGTGAGTTGGCTTCATGTAAGGCAATCACCCTAATCACTATATTAACACTCCATCCCCATATAATGTCTTTAAAAATGAACTTAGGTTGTTCTGACTTCAGTTGCAAAATGTATATACAAAGGCAATTCCTCAGCTGTCCTGTCATCTTCCAAGTTAGATAATCTATCTCAGCATCCAAATATTTTTCAAACTCATATCTGTAATGATGTTGTGGTATTGTGCTAGAGCAAAAAAATGTAAATATATGTTTATAATATCAGTGAAAAAAATGTGTTGAACCACCTACCTTCTGTATGAAAGGCAAATGCCTTACCTCCATGCTATCTCTCCGCCCCATTATATCAGTGAAAATTTATGTATTTTATTTATATGACTATTGTAGGAAATATATAAAAAAGGTTTCAATCTGAGTCTTGGAAAACTAAACGAATTTTATTATGTTATCATACATTTGAATAATACTTTATTTATCTAAAAATTTAAATGAGATGTTTTCACTTTTCTTTTCTGAGGCAAAATATAATTTTTATTTATTTTATTTTTTGTAATTTGGGCCACATATAGAAGTGCTATCAGCTCTGCATGCCACTCATTCTTAGTGAGGCTCTGGGAATCATATAGGGTGCCAGAGTTAGAATCCCAAGATGGCTGCTTGCAAGGAAATTGCCCTAACCACTGTACAATCTCTCTGAGTCCCTGGAAGTAGGGTTTTTTTACAGCACATTTCAACATCAGAGCTTTGATCATATTAGCTAGTATTATTTTACATGTACTACGGTTGAAAACCTTTTAATAATTATTTGATTTATTTTAATTTAAAATATTACAATTGAAAATAATACATCGATATTATATAAACATGCTAACCATAGAGCAAGATTTTGTTTTATTAAAATTTAATTTTATTAAAATGAAAGATCACTGAATATATAGTCAATGGTTTTAGATGCATCATGACATAATGAAAAAAAAAAACAGGGAAATCTGGTCAAAACTTGAACTTCAGAATAAAATTACCTGATTTCATATCCGATAAATAAGATTTCTATGAAGTGTAATTTTGACCAAGCACCCTATCCTCATGTCTCTTAAAATGCTTATATATAAAGCATTGGTAATTACACATAACTTTCAAGATTGTTATAAGACTAAGCTAATGATGGGGAAAGCATTACTATATAAGTTACAACACTCATGGTCATAAATATTAAATAAATGTATATATTTTTGTTCCTTAATACTTTAAAAAAGTCTAACTGTATTCATTAATCTTAATTATTTTAGGTATTGCACACACTTTTATACCTTAATACTGAAAAGAATAATCTAAAATCCATTTATCATTATAGTATTTAGACAGATATATGGCTTAGATTAACCTTAATAACTTACTTTATATAATTTATGATCTAAAATTAAATTATGTTTTCGGAGTGCCTTCAGGAAGGATTTATTTTTCCAAGATTCCTGGAAACATCTGTTAGAAGAAAAATAGTTATAATCTCCTTCTCTTTCCCTAATTTCCCTTTCCTTACAACATTGAAACGAGTTATTTAGACAATGTATTGGGACCAAAGTAATATTATAGCAAGTAGAGTGCTAGCCTTGCATAAACTTTACCTGAGTTTGATTTCTTGGAGTACTACAAGTGCCCTCGGGAGGGATCCCTAGATGCAGACAGTAAGCCCTGAGCATGTCTGGGACCTCCATAAAAGAGATGTTGTTTCTACTGTGAACTGAATATTAACTTGTGATATAGTTATTAATATTTTACTGGTTGCACTTGCCAATCTCAGTTAATAAAATTGCTTTTCAGAAAAAAACTATGAAGAGATTAGAATTCTGCAGCATTCCTAGATTAGGTGAGTCAACTTGAAATATGATTAAGTCACATCATCAATTTCTTTGAATCTGGAAAGGGAAACACTTGTAACAAGTAAATGCAATGTGACTGCCTATATTTTAAATTGTGTATTAATAAACTAGACAGACCATTGAGATAGAGTAGTATGCGAATCAGCTTTATCTTATTTTAAAGAACATACATCTTGATAAATAGAAATTTGTCATTTCTATTTTTTCTTCACTACAGGGAAATTTACATACTAGCCAAAAGAAAACATGATAGGACTTCTATTTAAATTTGAAATGCCAAATATGTACTATAACTATCTAAGCCAATGATTTGACTTATTAGGTTCATAAATTTTCATTTATTCATGACTTGTTTCAGCCAGAAAAAATATTTTAAATATATTTTCTTTTAAAATCCAACTTTTCTCTCACTTTCAGATCATTGCAACAAATGTACAATGCATAAAAGTTATTTGCATTATAAAAAAGTAAAACTATTTTTATGTCACATCCTCCATTTGGCTGCTTTCCATTCTTCTACTTTGCAGGCATGATGCTGGTCTTAAAATACTTTTCTAGTCTTGTTGAAGGCTCTGAAGTTAAGTGAGTATGTTCACAACCCCAGAAAAACTGCCAATAATGTTAATGTCAATGACTGGTTTTTAGTCTTCCTATTATTCCTCCTATCATCAAAATGTTATGCCACTGACATCTTTTTTTGCTTTTGACTCATTATTTAAACTTGCCTTTGTATAATCAACAACTTGGCATTTTTCCTCTATTCTCATCGGCTGCTTTTTATTTTCAGTCTCCCTTGCTGGTTCACTGATTTAGCTCTAATTTTACTATTCTATTGGCACTCAATTTCTGAATAATTTCACAATTCACGATTTCAACTATGAAGTATGTATAAATTAATTCTACAGTTAGGTCTTCAAATTGAATCTCTCTAGTTAAATCGATTATTGTATATCCAGTTGTTCAGACTTTCTTATGTAAATAAATATTTATATGGTATTTTTATTTTAATACAAGAATTTAAATGCAACATTTGATTGTTCATATTCTATTATACAATACTTCAAGTAAAGAAGATTTTTTTAAATTTTGACACCATTAACCATGATTATTTCACTGATTGTAAAACATATCTATATATATATAATTTGATTAAAACATTGTTTTCCTTAGTAATAATGTTTTATATGGACTCACATTCTGCTCTCAACACTCAACTATTCTCTTGGGTTCCATCACTTATTCTTGAAATAAATGACAACATTTAAGAGTTTGTTGTTACCATGTTATCATTCAAGTGAGCTATCACAGAGAGCAATAATCAGGAATACAGAGAAACTACTTAGAAATATCAAGTCCAGGACATAGGCTTTTGTACGACACAGTGCAGAAATTTTCATCAATATATGCTCAATATTTGTTAAACTTTACTTCTTTAGAATGAATAAAAAATATTTTTAATTACAGTGCTACAGACTATTCATTCTTTATTTCATTTGAATACACTGTGGCTTCATGTTTTAAAAAGATGTAAACATAGGCCAGAGAGATAGTAGAGGGTAAAGTGTTTGCCTTCCACATGGTTGACCCTGAGTCAAATCTCTGGCACAACACATGGTCACCCAAGGCCATCAAGAATAACCCCTTAACACAGAGCCAGGAGTAAGTCCTGAACACAACCAGATATGCCCCCCTCAAAAAAAATGAAGGGATAAAAATATTTAAAACTAATTAAATTATTTACTAAGAATTGTCTTTCATATGGTGGGAGGAAGCAGAAAATATTGGTTTCAGCTAATATAATGTGCATAGGCTATGTAATAAAATTAAATGAGGGGCCAGCGTGGTGGCGCTAGAGGTAAGGTGCCTTGCCAACGCTAGCCTAGGACGGACCGCGGTTCGATCCCCCGATGTCTCATATGGTCCCCCAGTTGTTCAGACATTTAATTGTATCTTCCAAAGAATCCTCAAACTTTATGGATTCAAAAATTAACTCTTGTTTTATGTTTATTTTCCTAACCGGTACTCAACAATAAGTTGTATTTAATTTTTTTTTAATTTTTCGGTACCTCCCATTGTCATTCAAGATATTCTTCTGGCTTTAGGTGAGTGATTGTTCCATATTGGGTTCAGAGAAACATAGGAATCCAATAGAGAATAGCTGCATGCAAGACAAGCTCCTTAATCTCTTCACCATCTTTGTGACCCGAACAATAAACTCGTATTTTATTAAAGTAAATTTCGGTAAGCTATTGATGAATTAGAAAATTTGCATTGATTTAACTATTTTACCTTGTAAATGTCAATTATTTACCAAAAGTTACTATCCTGTAAATAGTACTGTCTATTGCTACATAAAATAAAATAAAATAAAATCTAGTTTATAATATAATGCATTCTTATGATATTCTTTATTTAAAAATTTTACTCAAATAATTTTACTTGAATCTCTCAAACACTAAATAAAATCTTAAACATTAAAGACTAAAAATAATATTCTTAGATTTCAATCACATTAGAAGACTAATAACTTACATGGTTTTTTCCAGGAAAACTAGTATTAATATTACTGGAAATACTTAGAATGTGTTTTCTTTGAATTCCATTACTGTATTTTTTCCATAATAAACACTATCAACTATTTTATTTCAAATTACTAATAAATAGACATTTCCCAACTCACAAAATTCTTATAAATTTTACAAAATTACAACATTTTACAAAATTACATTCAGGGTTATTTAAGTGTCGCATATAGGGGCATTTTTCATTCACTAGATTGATTTATAAATTACTGGTTCTTGAGGCTGAGATTTAGTACAGAGCTAATCACTTGCCAGAGATGCTACTACTCCAGTCATGATTCTCAACATTGCACATGGTATTCGGAAATTTTCCAGAAGAGGAGATCCCTAAGTTAGGAATAAGAACTAGGCACAAGTAATGTGACCTGAATTTCCAACATCCAATTATTCTTTGAACACTATCTTTTCTTTTCTTTTTTCTTTTTTGTTTGATTTTGGGCCACACCCAGTGGGGCTCAGGGGTAATTTCTACCTCTGCACTCAAAATCACTCCTGGTTCAGGGAAGCATATGGGATGCTGAGGATCAAACCCAAGTCCTTCCTGGGTCAGCCATGTGCAAGGCAAACTCCTTATCACTGTGCTATTACTCCGGGTCTGAAAACCATCTTTTCTGAATAAATGTTAAAAATAAGCTTGTCATTTCTTAAAATCCTCTTGACATGAGTTTTTTTGGGGGGGCCACACTTGGCGGTGCTCGGGGGTTACTCCTGGCTGTCTGCTCAGAAATAGCTCCTGGCAGGCATGGGGGACCATATGGGACACCGAGATTCGAACCAACCGCCTTAGATCCTGGATCAGCTGCTTGCAAGGCAAACGCCGCTGTGCTATCTCTCCGGGCCCAACTTGATTTCTTTTTATACCTGTTTGAAGTCCTTTGATTTTTTTTGGAATCAAGAAATAAGTGTATTTTGACAAACTACTGTTGAAAGGACATTTAATACTTTGTTGACTAGTATCTATTAAAATGAATATCTTTGTCTGGTGCCTAAATTTAGAGAATAGACTTTCTATTTTACCCCCACTTCAATTATGTTAGCTATGGATTTATTGTATATTGCCTTAATAATATTGAAATAAATTACTTCATCTTAAATATTTCTAGAATTGTTATCCTGAATGACTATTTGATCTTTCAAATGACTTTGCTGGCTCTATGATCAATCATATGGTTTTTGTCCTTCCTTTTTAAATGTGAAGTATAAGTTGAGCTTATTTTCATATATTTAACCATACTTTTATTCCCAAAATAAACTTGATTGTGATAGAGAATTTAATATGTTTGATACACTAATCTTTTATTGAAGAGCTTTGCATCTATGTTAATCAAGGATATTCATCTAAAATTTTCTTTTTCAGTAATATATGCATGAACTTTTGGTATAAAGGTAAAAATGTTGGTTTCATACAGACTACTCTGGAGATAGTCTAAATACCCAACAAATACCTCGAAATTATGGCACAAAATATGCACTACTCAACTATAAGAAAACATTATAATTTGCAATTTATTGCAACTTGAATAGATTTGAAGGAATGTATGTTAAATGAAGTTAATCAGAAAGAAAATAAACAATTACTAGATTCTATCTAGTTTTTTTACACTTAATTTGTAGATATTTGCCAATTTCTTCTCTATTATAAGATATTTCTTCACTTATCCAAACATTAAGGCATATCTTTGTAGGATTTTATAATTTTTATAGCTTTAAGATATTTATAGATTTATTCCTATTGTCTAGCATATTTCATTTAAACTTGTCCTAACCTCATTTGTTTTCAAATCTTGAATTCTCTTGTAAAAATTCTCACAATATATAGTTTTGCTCTCATAGAAAAAATGATTAATTTTTACATACTGATTTAATATATACTTTTCCTAATGATTATTCAGTTAATTAAAAAATAAAGACAAATGGTTTTACAAAGAAATATGATTTTTCTTTTTTCAGGTTTTCCATTTACAAATAAAAATTGTTTCACCATCTTAATTGTAGATGGATAATGTGATTGTCTACCCTTGACTTTAAAAGTAATATATAAAGTTTTGCACCATTTTTTATGATAGTCTATGGACTTCTGGTATATAAGCTTTAAACAATAAAATATAATTTCTCTATGGCTTTTATAGAACTCAATTTTGGTTGTTTATTGACTAAAGATAAATATTCAAGAGATACTAAGAGAAAAACAGGTTTATTCAGGTGTTAGCAGTCTAAGATAATGGTAAACTTGACCTGTAATACCATCTTGTCTTCAAAAATCCACTCTCAGAGTGGGCATATGGTTTTTATGAGGCTCTTTAGAAAATAAATTAGCAGAAAAATGTAAAAAATAAGTCAGTTGGAGAAAAATGTTAATATGTTAAATGTTAAAATTCAGGAATCTTTTAGAAAGCCTGACGACTATGAAGACCATGAAGAGCCTTGGAGTACTCTAGGAAGTGGGAGAAGTGCCAAGAGAGAGTAATAGATTATTAGAAATACATTTATGAGGAGCAGACTAAAGCTTGTTCACTTACACAACATTTAATCTTCTCCATGAATTTTCATTATTGTTACATTCTAGAAGAATACTTCAGCTTAATTTCATAGCTTATTAATTTTATTTTCAACTGTGAGCAATCTCTTGCCCTATTCATTTTGGACTTAATTTTATAAGATAAATGATTTTTATTATCCTGAAAATCTTTATTATTTGTTTATAGAAATATGAAACTAATTGGGAAAGGAGATTTCTCAATAACTTCATCAAGAATTCTAATTATCTTTATATAATAGTTTAATTTTTATGCAAATGTTAGTTTTTGCTGAGTGTAGATTTTTGGTATTGTTATCTTTAGATAAGTGCCTAAAATGATATATATTTTCTCAGACTAGGTAAAGTGTTTTATACATTATATAAAATAAATACATAGTATTTGTTGTTGTTTGGAGGGAGCATTATTGTTCATTTTAGGACATGCTATTGATTGACTCTCTCAATAGTTAGAGAGTAGCTTTTTTGGTTTTTTTGTAACATAGAATCAGCAGCTTAACTCCTCTGGTCACAGCTTCTTGTCTTTTCTAAAACAAAAATAATATCAACCTATTATAATAAACATTTTATTAAGCATGGAGGTACATTTACAATAAAATAAGCAAAAGTGAATTGATTATATACATTTAAAATATAAAATCAGCTTCATTTTTGGGATTCATATCAAAAAGTATTGCATATTTTAAAGATTTTATAATCACTGGCACCACATATAGTCCCCAAGGCTGGGCCAGAATTATCATTGATCACAAAACCAAGAGTAATCATGAGCATTGCATGTGTGGTCCAAATAAAAAATAATTAAAGTAAAACTGCCATATGATTCAGAAACCCTGCTATTTTTGTACATACCAAGAACAAAAACAAATTATACACATTGAAAGAAGCACTATATTTATTGTAAAGCTATTTACAATAGCCAAGATTTATAAATATTTATATGCTAAACTAAAATAAATGTATTATAAAATAAAGATATTATGTGTGTCTATTCTCCTATCTGATGCTGAGAAATAGCTTTTCATTCTCAAGTTTATATATATATAATTATATGACTTAAATACAATAGCTCTTAGAAAAGCTATTGCCTTATTTCTATATTGGCTTAACTTTTTTAGTAAATATTTATTATATGCCTGTATAATATGAAACATTTTTGAATGCCCTAACTCTGTTAGCATGTATTATTTCATAGTAACCATTTAACATAGTGATTTATGGATTATGGATTATAACAGAGATGAAGAAAAGCTGGGATGGGATGAAAACAATTTAGCATCACAGCCATAATGTGAGAAGTGACACTTAGATGTTATCTACTATATATATATCAAATATATATTTGATTTTTGGGCCACACCCATTTGACACTCAGGGGTTACTCCTGGCTATGCGCTCAGAAATTGCTTCTGGCTTGGGGGAACCATATGGGATGCAAGGGGATTGAACCGCGGTCCATTCTAAGCTAGCGTTTGCAGGGCAGACACCTTACCTCTAGTGCCACCTTCCCAGCCCCGTTATCTACTATATTATTTGGCCAAATTATGAAATGAGGTATTTAATGTAACTCATAATAATAATAATAATAATAATAATAATAATAATAATATGATCACCAATAGTAGTAATGTTAGCTATACTCAATATGTATTCAAATTGATGGGAGGAAAAAAATGTAGAAAACCCAGAATTATGTTCAGCATAAGAAAGAAGAAACAGGCATTCTAAATTAGCAAAACCTATATTGTTTTAATTTATTATAATTTTATAATTCCTGGATTGAAAGTAAATAATTCCCACCAAAATAACAAAAATAATTTAAAAGAGTAAGGATATTAATAGGTAGACTATTAAATGCCTGATAGAAAGGGCTTTTCTATCTTGCAAATTCTTGACCTGAACTCAATTCCTAGCATTCCATATAGTCTCACGAATTGACCAAAAGAAACCCCTGATCAAATATAGCAAGAAAAAACTCGAGACACTTCCAGGCTTAACAGTAAAGGAGCAACAGTGTGGGCACACGTGCAAAGCATTTACAGGGGGAATAAATAAATAAATAAAGGAAATAGAGGAAATAATCAATAAAGGAAACATGAGACATGAAAAATATCAAAATGTTAGAATTTACTGGTAGTTATGTTAAATGTAGTTGATTAAATATGTCAACAATGAGGCAAGATTTTACATAAAATCTATTCATAAAAATGTTGTTAAAATCACATATTTTTAAAAAGTACCAAAAGAAGCTTAGGTGGATGTTACCTATAAAGATGTAATGTTCTTAATAATATTGGGATAGAAGAGAGAGAACAGGGCTTAAGCCACAGGCAAATAATATCTTCTGTAGCTCATTCTACTCTGTATTTTAAATATTCCCTCAAAAACTCCATCAAAATATTAGAACAAAGGAATATTTCTAACCTATTTTCAGAGGCACTGATCACCTAATGAAGTATCACATAAAGACATCACAAGAAAATGAAATAGAGGATATAAGTTATGAATATTAAACAGAAAAACCTTTTGCAAGATGCTAGCAAATACAGGTGCCAGAATAATCATACAGCGAGTAGGACTCTAGTAGGGCATGTGTCTTTCACTTGCTTGACTTGGGCTTAATTCCTGGCAACTCATATAATAACCCAAACACTGCCAGGAGTAACCCCTAAATTTAGAGTAAGAAGCCCTGAGCACTTCTGGTGTTAACTTAAAAAAAAAATAAAAAAAAACTAGTAAATATATCAGCAATATAGAAATATCATTATATAATGTGATATCACATCAAATAATTTATGTCATTAAATATTGGGGTTAAGGTCTCCATATCAATCCTGAAAAATCTTAGGAAAATATAACTCTTCAATCTATAATTTATAAATAACTATTTTTCTATTATGACATGACCAAATTGCTATCAGCACCACAAATTATATCAAGAGCCACTCCTCATTATTTGGAAGTAACATCACTTGAAAAACATAATGAGAGGATGCGGAAATAGAGGGTAGGTCACTAGTTTTGCATTGCATCTGACCTGGGATGGAGTTTCAGTATCTCACATGGTCTTCAAAGCACTTCCAGGAACAATTCCTGAGTGTAGAGCCTAGTGTGACCCCCTAAGTAGCTCTGGACATAATCCCAAAGATGAAAATAATCTAATAAAATTAAAATGAGATACATTTTGTTCTCACATTCAAGGCCTGTATTAACCATAGAAGAATCTCCCCTTCAAATCACTTTTAGCATAGAATGGCTCACTGCGCAGTTACTGATTCAAATTACTATCTTTGATTTAACATACAGGCTTCCCTTGAAAATCCACTTTCAGATGTTTACAAGGCATGAAATATCTTTCACATTATCATATTCTCCTTCATTAGGTACACCCAAGAAAAAGCATCAAGCCCTGCTGTATCATCAGGTTGTGCTGCATTTCCCTGAGCGATAGTTCTATAGTTTTTTTTTTTTTTCTATTGAATGTCACTGACTGTAATAGAGATCTTTTTTTTTTTTTTTTCCCAAGGCTCGGAGACATAGTACAGAGAGATCATTTGTGTTGCACACTGTGGACCTAGTTTTGATCCTTGGTATCCCATATGGTCCCCCAAGCACTGACAAAAGTAATTCCTGAATGCAAAGTCAGAAGTATCTCTGAATACTGCCAGGCACAGCTCAAAAAAATATCTTTTTTCTCTCCCATAAACAAAGTACAGCTTAAATAAGTGTTGGAACGTAGCGAATCTGTGAGAAACTATCTTCTTTACTGATTTTAGAACTTTCTGGCCATCTGATAATTAAAAATAATTACATAAAATATTTTAGTGCTTACTAAATGCCATACACTATTCTAAATGTTTTAGAAGAATAAACTAAATCGTCACTTTAGAATGTGTCTATACTGTCTTTTTCAAAATGTAGAATTATTGACACACAGTTGTAAGTTGTTAATTAGGTATCATGCATATGATAAAAAGAAAAGAAAGCTATAAGCATGGATAGATATATCTGACACATTCATATGATAGTTTTTCTTTTGGGAAGGTCTACACAACTCTCAGTGTGATTCTTTTTTTTTTTTTTTTTTTTTTTTTTTGGTTTTTGGGTCACACCCGGCATTGCTCAGGGGTTGTTCCTGGCAGGCTCAGGGGACCATATGGGATGCCGGGATTTGAACCTATGACCTTCTGCATGAAAGGCAAATGCCTTACCTCCATGCTATCTCTCCAGCCCCCTCAGTGTGATTCTTAAAGTCATTATAGGAAGTGCTTGAAATATCATGTGGTTCTGGGTAAGAACTCAGGGTTCCTTTGTGCAAAATATTACTCAGGCATATTTTGAAACAGAATCTTTAGTTATGGTTAAACTAATGTGTTTTAACAAAATCTCATGAAAGTATAGATTTCTGATAATTTATTCTAGAAGGAAACATTTAGCTTTGTTTTCTGTGTGTTTAAAGCTCATAACTTTATATAAAGTCAAATGATAAGCTTCATGTTTGAGCTAATATTTGTATCTTAGATCACAAGTTCATGTGTTCTGGAAATCTTACAAATCACTACAACAAATATTTAATGCCATTATAAAAATAAAATGTTTAGAATATGGTCAGACTGTCCTATGAGAATAATTAGATGTAGTATTTATATATGTAAATTTAAATTAAAGAATCACTTGAAACACTAATATATTTTTGGCTATAAGCAGCATTTTTCAGATATTACATGGGTTTTATAGTATTATTCCACACCATATATTTGCATCATATTAAATTTAGTGTTTTGAAAATCATTTAAATTTAAAGGTATTATTTTTATCTTAAACATTTAATGTTAGTAATTTAAAAATAATTTTAATAAAATTACTTATTTTTACCTAGAATTTTATGAGAGAATAATGATGTAATTATGCATTTGATTATTTGCACTGTAAAAGGATGATTTTCAAAGCTGTACTTTTATTCTGATATTTTTATTTATATTTCAAGATCAAATATTGTTTAAAAGGTTTTTCATTTTAAGTGAATATAATTTAAACTCATAGTAAATGTCTTAGTTTATATTTTCAGTATAAAAGTACATACTTTATAATATCAATTTCTCTATTATCTTAAATCAACAATTAAAATATAATAGCAAAAAGTGGACACCTTTGAAATCACACTTAGGACCATTATAGAGAATAGACTAATCCTAACTTTTGTTATAGATGTTAAGAAGTACTGAAGTTGGGGCCGGAGAGATAGCATGGAGGTAAGGCATTTTTACCTTGCATGCAGAGGGTGGTGATTCAAATCCCGGTATCCCATATGGTCCTCCAATCCTGCCGGGGGTGATTTCTGAGCTTTAGAGCCAGGAATAGCCCCTGAGCGCTGCTGGGTGTGACCCAAAAACAAAAAAATAATAAAAATAAATAAATAAAGAAGTACTGAAGTTGTTAGATTTCAAGATATTGAGAGAATAACTCGTGAAGAAGTGAATATTGATTGTAGCTGTAGAAATGAACAAAAATAAGATTCGAACACTATGTCTAGGGATTCAATAATCTTAAAGCATACAGCAAAGAAAGGGGAGTTTCTGCAACTGAAGTGTCAAGTTTCTTATTATTCCTAAGTTTACAATTAATAAGAAAATATTGTTACACTCTCTGAAGTATGAATGTCTTTAAACAGTCCTTTGTATGAATAATACCTCCAAAAATTACTTTGACGGCAACAAATGAGCTATTTCACAGAAGTCTCCACATCAGATACAAATAAGATGGGTGATTTTGGGAAATGTTTCTGCTTGCCACTTGTTGGTACACATTTTATTTCAAAGAATGGTATGTTTTTGTTTGTTTGTTTTGTTTTTGTTTTGTTTTTTTTTTTAACTTTAGCAACTTCAGAGGAATAGGAAAGTTTCTTTACTTCTTAATTCCCTAAAATTCTTTTTTATTCATGTCTATTTTCAAAGAAAGCTAAAGACTATAAGCCTATTTATATTCAAAGAAATGAACAGACCTAAGAAGAAAAATGTTTAAATATGAAAACTAGGGGCCAGAGAGATAGTACAGCTTGTAGGGCGTTTGCCTTAGACTCAGAAGGACTGTGGGTCGAATCCAGGCATCCCATATGGTCACCCGAGCATGCCAGGAGCGATTTCTGAGTGTAGAGCCAGGAGTAACACCTGAGCGTTGCGGGGTGTGACCCAAAAACAAAAATAAAAATATGAAAACTAATACGTTCTTAAGTTGCACTAACAAATGTATTTTTATGCTTAAAGGTTTTGTTTTAAAATTGTGTCTCATTGAAATCCATGTACTTTTTTTTTTTCAGGGTAAACTGATTCTGAGTTAAAAAGTTTTGTTTTAGTTTTGATGAATGTATCAACTGACTTGCAAGTTTGGAATAATACCTGCCTAGGAAATACTTTAAAAGAGAAACAAAAAAATCAAAAGATAAACTGAATTTTATTTCAATTAGGCAATCTTCTATGCCTACATGAACCCAAACAAATAGGTAATTAGTTCACCTTCCTAATCTGAATTAGGAAAACAATAATTCTCTCCATTAGAACTCTTCACAGGTTTAATTTCCTGGAAACTAAATTGAACTTAGCTTTTCCAGGGGTAGCTCAAAAATCATCTCTTCCTTGTTCCAATTTGGTACTTGGTGTTGTATAGCAGTCTCTTTCTATCATTAAAAATAAAAATTAGAAGACTTGGGCTATGTGTGCTAATATTTGTGACTTAGAGATGGCTATCCACAAGTAACATGAAAGATTGCATCCAACAAGATTGAATATTATCATGGAGCCTAAACTGTCAGTCATTTCTGGTGTCAAGTGGGTCTCTCTATTCACATATTTTATTACTTAATATTGGCTTATTTGACCAAAAAATCATTTTGTAAACTATTAGAATTGTTTATTACCTCACCAAATGATTTTTTTTAGAAAACAAGTGCATATTTTAGCTTACATTTAAAAATTTACTCTAATTTAACGATGTAAAACCTTTGGGTATTATTAAATTATTATCACTAAAACAATTTTTAAATAACTTAAATGCTTTTTTAATTTTTTTAATTTTTATTCTTTTGGTTTTTCAGGCCACACCCGTTTGATGCTCAGGGGTTACTCCTGCCTAAATGCTCAGAAATTGCCCCTGGCTTGGGGGGACCATATGGGACGCCAGGGGTAGAACCGCGGTTGCGGTCCTTCCTTGGCTAGCGCTTGCAAGGCAGACACCTTACCTCTAGTGCCACCTCACCGGCCCCGCTTTTTTATTTTTAACTATAAAAATGATATGCAGTAAATTGTCAGATTATTAAAAACTGAATATATTGCAATATGGCAACATCTGTAAATTTTATGTGCACATACATTTCAAGATGGAAATGATATTCTGAAAATATGTTTGCTATATTTACACAAATACATATTATGTAGGGATAAATATAGCTTTATTTCTTATAGAATATAATTTAAGAGCAGTAAACATCCATTATTATTATTAAACAAGTGAGTGAATCATTAGAAATATGTCATTTTCCTATAATAATTATTATAAAAACAAATACAGATGAATCCATTACAAATTACAAATAGTAACTAACTTAGAAATGTGGGTTTAATTGGATTCCAACTCACTCAGTATATGCCTTGTATATACAAGATAGCTTTTTAAAGATAAAAGGGAACTAGTAATACTTTTGGTCACTGGGTTGAAGAGATAGTTCCGTAATATAGGTGTTTTCCTTAACTGGGGTTTTAATTTCTAGCACTACATATTGCTATCATTTAAAAATAATGACCCTTGATTTTTGTTTGTTTGTTTGTTTTGTCTTTGGGTCACACCCGACAGTGCTCAGTGGTTACTCCTGGCTCTATGCTCAGAAATCACTCCTGGCAGGCTCAGGGGACCATAGGGTATACTGGAACTCGAACCACTCTCCTTCTGCATGCAAGGCAAATGTCTTACCTCCATGCTACCTCTCCAGCTCCCCTTGATTATTTTAAAACTTTTTAAAATTTTCTTGAACTTATAACTGCTTTCTACTATATAGCAAGAAATATGATCATTTTCTGAGTTTCTTTTCTTTCACAATCTTTTCCTTTACAATTAACTAATGGAGTGAATATTTATCATATAATTTTGACAATTACAAAATACTTCTTTTGCCATTTGGATATGGAACATAGCTATAAGTGAACCCACTTGAATTAATTTTAACAGTATTAATTTTATGAATTATAACTCATAAATATATGACATGGTGCCATAGAGCTAGTGCAGCAGATATAGTTTCCCTTTGATGCATCCAAACTTTAGTAACACATATAATCTTCTGATCACCAGGAGTGATCTCTATAAACAGAAGGAAGAGTAAGCTTTAAGTATTGCCTGATGTGGCCAGTTACAGCCATCCCTACTACTACTTCTATTACTACTACTAATAATAAAATAATAATATTTACAGAGTGGAAAGTTAAGATGACAAACTCCAATTGTTTCTCCCATGGCTCCATGGATTTATTATTTCTAAGTCCCAAGTAAAATACACTGAGATCAAAATTGTCAAACCTAGTATAACCATAGATGATTAGAAATATTAAATTGACTGCTATTGACTACTCAAATACCATGAGGATAAAAATTATTTGAGTAACAAGTAAAAAATGTATAAATTATAAAGACTTCTTTTGCTAACTAAATTAACTAAACCTAGGATAATTAAGTGTAACTATTCCTGAAAACTATGCTAAAAACATTTCAAATACTGTTTGTTAAACAGTTAATTTTTAAATATTAATATTACAAAATAACATCAGTTTTAATATTAATCTACCATTTTGTAACAATTTATGAAAGAAATATTGTTTTTATTATAAAATGGATTTAGTAAACTATTTGGTGATCTATAGTGCTTTAAGAGATTTTAAGAAGTGTCTTTTAAGAATCAAGCTTTATGGGCTGAGACATAGAAGAAGAATAAGTTATCTGTTATGCTCTCACCACCTAATTTTATCCCCAGAACCACACTATTTGGTCTCCCAAACACGAGGAATGATTCCTGAGGAAAATGATATCCCAGGAGAAAGCCCTAAGTATTGCAGGGTATGACCCTAAACAAACAAATGAATACATAAATAAAACCAATTTGAAGAGATATTGAGACACATTTTGTTGTCCAGAATAAAAACCGATTTCTAACTTCTATAGTTTTCTCACATTTCTACAATACCACGGCCTCAATACCACGGCCTCAACAAACTCTATATAATGTATATTCAGCAAATACTGCATAGGCCTTGTTTAAAGGGTCAAATTCTCCCAACTGAGGTCTCTTCACTGCATTTGTTAGAAAGGAAGTTGTAAGAGCTCTGATTTTCCATTTTAATGTGGCAAGATGCATTTATCATCAAGAGTACAGTCAAACAATATGCTTCAGTTCTGCCACCAGAGGAAAAACCTAATGAATATTTGCAGGTAAAAATCTAGGTTGCCTGGAAAGTAATATTGTGAAGGATATTCTAAACTTGCTAGGTAGTCTCTAGAATTAAAGAACAAGCAACTTACCCTTATATTTACTATGAATTTAGGAAAACCTTCTAGGACAACCTTCTTTTAGAAAATGTCATAAGTCCTATTCCATTACTAAAGATTTATTTTGCATCATTTAAGTTATTTCCATTTCTAAATATCCATGACATTCACATCTTCATTCATGGTACATTACTAATCAGTGCCATTTGTGACTTCTAATTGTTCCCTTGGTGAACTGCAATTTCAACAAAATAGGGTTTTGGATAAAAATAACTTAATGGTCTGGGACTTGGCTGTAAGTGATGGAACATGTGTCATATATATGAAACTTTGAGATCAGTCCCAAGATGTCACTGTCCCTTATCCACTATAGATGTGAACCTGTTGGCCACCAAACAATGCAGACAAGAGTGCAGGACTCCAAGCTCTGCCCACACTGCCAAGAAGATCATGTGGAACTAGCCATGGACTTAAGAACACTTATGGATTGGACATCCAATAAAAAATTAAAAACAAAAAATTTTCTATGACATACTAGCGTGAGTATATTAAGTTTATCTAATTAACTATATGTTATCAGAATAAATATTTTTTAGAAAATATTTTATAGTTGAATGGAGAGAAAATATTGTTAACTATAGAAAACAGAAACTGACAGAAAAGTAGAAATGTATACTTAATAGAAAAATTACAATTTGAACTTAGTCCCTATCCACATGGGGGATTCCTCCACCTTTCTCTTCTACTTTTCAAAAAACATTTCAAGCTTCTGAAAAAATTAAAATTCATATTTATATTACATTTTGAAAGAATATCCATGTATATTCAAAGAATATCCATGTGTAGTTATAGATATAACAAAATTACACAACTTGTTTGTAATAAAAAGTATTTTGCTTTTTCCTGCAGTAAATAAAAGAGGATATGGTGCAGTCAGAATATTCTAGCTTTATGTGCAGCACCAGGTATTAAACCTAAGTACTGAACTATATACTGGGCCTTTGTCACTCAGGATTCATAGCAATACTACCAGGCAGATGCAGTATTTCTGGATGATACTGGGTTTGCAGATCTTTAACACTTTGGCGGCAAGTCATTGACTCATATTTCAGCCCCAGGATTCTCTATTAGTGTAGAGCATACATCACACCAGCTACTTCAGAATGTATTTAGACAATATTACTTCAGTTTATCTTTTGATTTATTTTCTTTATTTCTTGGGATCTATACTAAGAAACAGCGCCAAATTTTAAGGACATAGATAGAGAAAAAAGTTTAACTTATCACTAGTAAGAGCTGAGAACTATTGAAGTTTTTTTATGAAGTAACAGTTGCATATACATTTTTTTTCAAAGAACCAACTTCTGCTTTCAATGATCTTTCGGGTTGTTTTTTGGGTTTCCACTTTATTGATTTCTGCTCTCAGCTTTGTTATTTCCTTCTGTCTTCCTATTTTTGGGTCCTTCTCTTGAGCACTTTCTACTTCTATTAGCTGTGTCATTAAGCTACTCAGGTAAGCCCCTTCTTCCTTCCTGGTGTGTGCTTGCAAAGCTATAAATTTTTCTATCAGTACTGCTTTTGCTGTGTTCCATAAGTTCTGAGAGTTTGTGCCTTTATTGTCATTTGTTTCCAGGAACCTTTTGATTTCCTCCTTGATTTCATCTTGGACCCACTGTTATTCAGTATGAGGCTGTTTAACTTCCAGGTGTTAAAGTTTTTCTTCTGAGTCCCTTTGGAATTCACAAATAATTTCAGAGCCTTGAGGTCAGCGAAGGGAGCCTGCAAAATTTCTATCCCCTTGATATTATGGAGGTATGTTTTATGTGCTAGCATGAAGTCTATCCTGGAGAATGTCCCACATACATTGGAGAAGAATGTGTATCCAGGTTTCTGGGGATGGAGTGTCCTATATATATCCACTAGGCCTCTTACTTCCATTTCTCTCCTCATGGCTAGTATATTCTTGTTGGGTTTCAGTCTGGTTGACCACAATTATTGTGTTGTTATTGATATTATTTTCAGATTTGTCAACAATTGTACTAAATATTTTGCTGGCCCCTCATTCGGTGCATATATGTTTAGGAGAGTTATTTCTTCCTGTTCTACATACCCCTTGATTAGTATAAAATGTCCATCTTTGTCCCTTACAACCTTCCTGAGTATAAAGTTTGCATTATTTGATATTAGAATGGCCACTCCCGCTTTTTTATGGGTGTTGTTTGCTTGGATAATTTTTCTCCAGCCTTTTATTTTGAGTCAATGTTTGTTCTGACTATTCAGGTGCATTTCTTGTAGGCAGCAGAAGGTTGGAATGAGTTTTTGATCTATTTAGACATTCTGTTTCTCTTTTTTTTTTATTTAAACACCTTGATTACATACATGACTGTGTTTGGGTTTCAGTCATAAAAGGAACACCACCCATCACCAGTGCAACATTCCCATCACCCAAGTCCCAAATCTCCCTCCTCCCCACCCAACCCCCGCCTGTACTCTAAACAGGCTCTACATTTCCCTCATACATTCTCAATATTAGGACAGTTCAAAATGTAGTTATTTCTCTAACTAAACTCATCACTCTTTGTGGTGAGCTTCCTGAGGTGAGCTGGAACTTCCAGCTCTTTTCTCTTTTGTGTCTGAAAATTATTATTGCAAGAATGTCTTTCATTTTTCTTAAAACCCATAGATGAGTGAGACCATTCTGCGTTTTTTTCTCTCTCCCTCTCTCTGACTTATTTCACTCAGCATAATAGATTCTGTGTACATCCATGTATAGAAAAATTTCATGACTTCATCTCTCCTGACAGCTGCATAATATTCCATTGTGTATATGTACCACAGCTTCTTTAGCCATTCGTCTGTTGAAGGGCATCTTGGTTGTTTCCAGAGTCTTGCTATGGTAAATAGTGCTGCAATGAATATAGGTGTAAGAAAGGGATTTTTGTATTGTATTTTTGTGTTCCATGGGTATATTCCTAGGAGTGGTATAGCTGGGTCGTATGGGAGCTCGATTTCCAGTTTTTGGAGGAATCTCCATATTGCTTTCCATAAAGGTTGAACTAGACGGCATTCCCACCACCAGTGGATAAGGGTTCCTTTCTCTCCACATCCCCGCCAGCACTGTTTGTTCTCATTCTTTGTGATGTGTGCCATTCTCTGTGGTGTGAGGTGGTATCTCATTGTTGTTTTGATTTGCATCTCCCTGATGATTAGTGATGTGGAGCATTTCTTCATGTGTCTTTTGGCCATTTGTATTTCTTCTTTGTCAAAGTGTCTGTTCATTTCTTCTCCCCATTTTTTGATGGGATTAGATGTCTTTTTCTTGTAAAGTTCTGTCAGTGCCTTGTATATTTTGGAGATTAGCCCCTTGTCTGATGGGTATTGGGTGAATAGATTCTCCCACTCAGTGGGTGGCTCTTGTATCCTGGGCACAATTTCCTTTGAGATGCAGAAGCTTCTCAACTTAATATATTCCCATCTGTTAATCTCTGTTTTCACTTGCTTGGAGAGTGCAGTTTCCTCCTTGAAGATGCCTGTAGTCTCAATGTCCTGGAGAGTTTTGCCTATGTGTTGTTCTATATATCTTATGGTTTGGGGTCTGATATCGAGGTCTTTAATCCATTTGGATTTTACTTTCGTACATGATGTTAGCTGGGGGTCTAAGTTCAATTTTTTGCAAGTGGCTAGCCAGTTTTGCCAACACCACTTGTTGAAGAGGCTTTCCTTGCTCCATTTAGGATTTCCTGCTCCTTTATCAAAAATTAGGTGGTTGTATATCTGGGGAACATTTTCTGAGTATTCAAGCCTATTCCACTGATCTGAGGGTCTGTCCTTATTCCAATACCATGCTGTTTTGATAACTATTGCTTTGTAGTAAAGTTTAAAGTTGGGGAAAGTAATTCCTCCCATATTCTTTTTCCCAATGATTGCTTTAGCTATTCTAGGGTGTTTATTGTTCCAAACAAATTTCAAAAGTGCCTTATCCACTTCTTTGAAGAATCTCATAGGTATCTTTAAAGGGACAGCGTTGAATCTGTATAACGCCTTGGGGAGTATTGCCATTTTGATGATGTTAATCCTGCCAATCCATGAGCAGGGTATGTGTTTCCATTTCCGCGTGTCCTCTCTTATTTCTTGGAGCAGACTTTTATAGTTTTCTTTGTATAGCTCCTTCACATTTTTAGTCAAGTTGATTCCAAGATATTTGAGTTTGTGTGGCACTATTGTGAATGGGGTTGTTTTCTTAATGTCCATTTCTTCCTTATTACTATTGGTGTATAGAAAGGCCATTGATTTTTGTGTGTTAATTTTGTAGCCTGCCACCTTGCTATATGAGTCTATTGTTTCTAGAAGCTTTTTGGTAGAGTCTTTGGGGTTTTCTAAGTAGAGTATCATGTCATCTGCAAACAGTGAGAGCTTGACTTCTTCCTTTCCTATCTGGATTCCCTTGATATCTTTTTCTTGCCTAATCGCTATAGCAAGTACTTCCAGTGCTATGTTGAATAGGAGTGGTGAGAGAGGACAGCCTTGTCTTGTGCCAGAATTTAGAGGGAAGGCTTTTAGTTTTTCTCCATTGAGGATAATATTTGCCACTGGCTTGTGGTAGATGGCCTTCACTATATTGAGAAAGGTTCCCTCCATTCCCATCTTGCTGAGAGTTTTGATCAAGAATGGGTGTTGGACCTTGTCAAATGCTTTCTCTGCATCTATTGATATAATCATGTGGTTTTTATTTTTCTTGTTGTTGATCTTGTGTATTATGTTGATAGACATACGGATGTTAAACCATCCTTGCATTCCTGGGATGAAACCTACTTGATCGTAGTGGATGATCTTCTTAATGAGGTATTGAATCATATTTGCCAGAATTTTGTTGAGGATCTTTGCATCTGCATTCATCAGCGATATTGGTCTGTAATTTTCTTTTTTCATAGAATCTCTGTCTGGTTTAGGTATTAGGGTGATGTTGGCTTCATAAAAGCTGTTTGGGAGTGTTTCCATTTGTTCAGTTTCATGAAAGAGTCTTGCCAGGATTGGTAGTAGTTCCTCTTGGAAAGTTTGAAAGAATTCATTAGTGAATCCATCTGGGCCTGGGCTTTTGTTTTTGGGCAGACTTTTGATTACCATTTTTATTTCATCAATGGTGATGGTGGTGTTTAGATATGCTACATCTCTTCCTTCAACCGCGGAAGATTATAAGAGTTCAAGAATTTATCCATTTCTTCCAGGTTCTCATTTTTAGTGGCATAGAGTTTTTCAAAGTAGTTTCTGATTACCCTTTGAATCTCTGTCATATCAGTAGTGATCTCTTCTTTTTCATTCCTAATACAAGTTATCAAGTTTCTCTCTCTCTTTCTTTGTTAGGTTTGCCAGTGGTCTATCAATCTTGTTTATTTTTTTGAAGAACCAACTTCTGCTTTTGTTGATCTTTCGATTGTTTTTTGGGTTTCCACTTCATTGATTTCTGCTCTCAGCTTTGTTATTTCCTTCTGTCTTCCTATTTTTGGGTCCTTCTCATGAGCACTTTCTACTTCTATTAGCTGTGTCATTAAGCTACTCAGGTAAGCTCCTTCTTCCTTCCTGATGTGTGCTTGCAAAGCTATAAATTTTCCTCTCAGTACAGCTTTTGCTGTGTCACATAAGTTCTGATACTTTGTGTCTTTATTGTCATTTGTTTTCAGGAACCTTTTGATTTCCTTCTTGATTTCATCTCGGACCCACTTGTTATTGAGTATGAGGCTGTTTAAGTTCCAGGTGTTAAAGTTTTTCTTCTGAGTCCCTTTGGAATTCACAAATAATTTCAGAGCCTTGTGGTCAGTGAAGGTAGTCTGCAAAATTTCTATCCTCTTGATCTTATGGAGGTATGTTTTATGTGCCAGCATGTAGTCTATCCTGGAGAATGTCCCATGTACATTGGAGAAGAATGTGTATCCAGGTTTCTGGGGATGGAGTGTCCTATATATATCCACTAGGCCTCTTTCTTCCATTTCTCTCCTCAGGTCTAGTATATTCTTGTTGGGTTTCAGTCTGGTTGACCTATCCAGTGTTGACAAAGCAGTGTTGAGGTCCCCCACAATTATTTTGTTGTTATTGATATTGTTTTTCAGATTTGTCAACAGTTGTTTTAAATATTTTGCTGGTCCCTCATTTGGTGCATATATGTTTAGGAGAGTTATTTCTTCCTGCTCTACATACCCCTTGATTAATATAAAATGTCCGTCTTTGTCCCTTACAACCTTCCTGAGTATAAAGTTTGCATTATCTGATATTAGTATGGCCACTCCAGCTTTTTTATGGGTGTTGTTTGCTTGGATAACTTTTCTCCAGCCTTTTATTTTGAGTCTATGTTTGTTCTGACTATTCAGGTGCGTTTCTTGTAGGCAGCAGAAGGTTGGATTGAGTTTTTTGATCCATTTAGCCACTCTGTGTCTCTTAACTGGTGCATTTAGTCCATTGACGTTGAGAGAAAGAATTGTCCTGGGATTTAATGCCATCTTTATATCGAAATTTGTGTGTCTTTTGGTTAGTCTTGTTTTAAATTAGGTCTTTCAGTTTTTCTCTTAAGACTGGTTTTGAGTCTGTAAAGTTTCTGAGCTGTTTTTTGTCTGTGAAACCATGTATTCTCCCGTCAAACCGGAAAGTGAGTTTTGCTGGGTACAGTATTCTAGGTGAAGCATTCATTT
Source organism: Suncus etruscus (assembly GCF_024139225.1). Lineage (NCBI taxonomy): Eukaryota > Metazoa > Chordata > Mammalia > Eulipotyphla > Soricidae > Suncus > Suncus etruscus. The sequence goes on from NC_064851.1 coordinate 134,675,639, forward strand.
CATTCAGTCTTGTCACAATATCCCACCACTGCTTTCTGGCATTGAGTGTTTCTGGTGACAGGTCTGCTGTAAATCTCAAGGATGCTTGCTTGAATGTAATTTCCCCTTTTGATCTTGCTGTTTTCAGAATTCTGTCTCTATCTGTGGGATTTGTCATTGTGACTAGGATGTGTCTTGGGGTGGTTTTTCTGGGGTCTCTTTTGGTTGGTACTCTTCGAGCATGCAGGATTTGATCACATATATTCTTTAGCTCTGGGAGTTTCTCTTTAATGATGTTCTTGACCGTTGATTCTTCCTCGAAATTTTCTTCCTGGGTCTCTGGGACTCCAATGATTCTTAAGTTGTTTCTGTTGATCTTATCATAGATCTCTATTTTCATCTGTTCCCATTCTTTGACTAATTTTTCCATTGTCTGTTCATTTGTTTTAAGTTTTTTTTCCAATCTCTCCTGTTGTATGGAATTGTTATGTATCTCATCTTCCACAGCACCAAGTCTATTCTCAGCTTCTGATACCCTGTCTCAGAACTTATCCATTTTGTCATTCACTTTGTTTACTGATTTTTTCAGGCCTGTTAGTTGACATGTTATTTCAGTTTGGAGTTTTGTGATTTCTGTCTTCATATTTTCTTGATTCTTATTAGTGTTCTATTCTACTCTATTCATGGTTTCTTTGAGTTCTTTGAGCATATTCCATATTGCTACTCTAAAGTCCTTATCTGAGAGATTGATTAGTTGGTTGGTCGTTAACTGGTCATCAGAGTTGTCATCTTCATTCTCTATGTCTGATGCTGGCCTGCGTTGTTTCCGCATTGTCACACTTGTATTGTGGGTTTTTCTACGTGTTGTGGTGGTATTCATTGGTTATATGATGCAGGCAACAGACTTCTCTGGCTTCGCCCTTTCTGGATGGGCCGACTTGCCTCCAAGTTAGGGGAGTCCTCTGTGGATGAAGCCTCACACAGGATCAAATCTTAGGCCCGAGCACACAGCAGAGTAAACAGTCTGGAGAGAAATTTTTGCTTCTGTGATCCAGCAAAGTTCTTAGTGTGGTTTTTTTCTTCTTGTGATGGTGTTCTTTTTTTTAGAAAGAGCACACGGCTGCATAGCGAAGTGAAGCTAAGTGCCTTATGGAGCCTCTTTTCAGCCCACTCTCGGGAGGTTCACGCAACAGGATAGCAGAGAGACACACACAGGCAGCACTCACAGTTTTTCACAGTCGGGCCCCACTGGTCAGGCGTAGTTTTCACTCGCTCGCTTGGCAGCTTCAGAATGCTGTATTTTTGGGGTTCACTTCCCAGGACTCTGAGGAGAGTCACTGGCTCGCTGGGTAGCTTCGGAATGTAGTTTCTTTGGGGTTCGCTTCCCAGGGCTCTGAGGAGAGCTTCCAGAGTTCAGGAAAGACAGAGAAGAGTAGGACAGGGCTCCCTTCAGGTGCTCAGTTTCAGGCTCGCTGGGTAGCTTTGAAATGTAGTTTCTTTGGGGTTCGCTTCCCAGGGCTCTGAGGAGAGCTTCCAGAGTTCAGGAACGACAGAGAAGGGTAGGACAGGGCTCCCTTCAGGTGCTCAATTTCCTCAGAAGAAGCACAGCCGGGTGGAGACTCTACAGGTAGAGCAATCAGCACTCTGCCTGGAAACCCCCACATCCAGCCATTTCTTACTCACTCACTGGCTCGCTGGGTAGCTTCCGAATCACTCTGTGTCTCTTAACTGGTGCATTTAGTCCATTGATGTTGAGAGAAAGAATTGTCCTGGGATTTACTGCCATCTTTATATCAAAATTTGGTGTGTCTTTTGGTTAGTCTTGTCTTAAATTAGGTCTTTCAGTTTTTCTCTTAAGACTGGTTTTAAGTCTGTAAATTTTCTGAGCTGTTTTTTGTCTGTGAAACCATGTATTCTTCCTTCAAACCAGAAAGTGAGTTTTGCTGAGTACAGTATTCTAGGTGAAGCATTCATTTCATTCAGTCTTTTCACAATACCCCACCACTGCTTTCTGGCCTTGAGTGTTTCTGGTGACAGGTCTGCCATAAATCTCAAGGATGCTCCCTTGAATGTAATTTCCCTTTTTGAGCTTGCTGTTTTCAGAATTCTGTCTCTATCTGTGGGATTCGTCATTGTGACTAGGATGTGTCTTGGGGTATTTTTTCTGGGGTCTCTTTTGGTTGGTACTCTTCGAGCATGCAGGATTTGATCACATTTATTCTTTAGCTCTGGAAGTTTCTCTTTAATGATGTTCTTGACCATTGATTCTTCCTGGAAATTTTCTTCCTGGGTCTCTGGGACTCCAATGATTCTTAAGTTGTTTCTGTTGAGTTTATCACAGACTTCTATTTTCATCAATTCCCATTCTTTGACTAATTTTTCCATTGTCTGTTCATTTGATTTAAGTTTTTTTCCCAATCTCTCCTGCTGTATGGAATTGTTACGTATCTCATCTTCCACAGCACCAAGTCTATTCTCAGCTTCTGATACCCTGTCCCAGAGCTTATCCATTTTGTCATTCACTTCGTTTACTGACTTTTTCAGGCCTGTTAGTTGACATGTTATTTCAGTTTGGAGTTTTGTGATTTCTGTCTTCATATTTTCTTGGTTCTTATTAGTGTTCTGTTCAACTCGATCCATGGTTTCTTTGAGTTCTTTGAGCATCTTCCATATTGCTTGTCTAAAGTCCTTATCTGAGAGGTTGATTAGTTGGTTGGTCATTATCTGGTCATCAGAATTGTCATCTTCATTCTCTATGTCTGATGCTGTCCTGCATTGTTTCCTCATTGTCACACTTGTATTGTGGTTTTTTCTACATGTTGTTGTGGTATTCATTGGCTAAATGATGTAGGCAGTCACACTCCTCTGGCTCCACTTTTTCTGGGTGGGTCAACTTGCCTCCAAGGGAGGCGAGTCCTCCGTGGATGAAGCCTCACACAAGATAAAATCTTAAGCCCGAGCACACAGCAGAGAATACAATCCGGAGAGAAATGCTGAGCTTCAGTGATCCAGCACAGTTCTTAGTGTGATTTTTTTCTTCTTGTTGTGATGGTGTTCTTCCCTTAGAAAGAGCGCATGGCCGTGTAGCAAAGTGGAGCTAAGTGCTCTTCTGGAGCCTCTTTTTGGCCTACTCCCAAGAGGTTCACATGACAGGACAGTAGACAGACACACAAAGGCATCACTCACAATTTTTCACAGTTGGGCCCCACTGGGCAGGTGTAGTTTCCTGCATATACATTATGAAGTAATACACAACCTCAAATAAATGAGTTAAAACTATATTAGTTGATGAAGATATCTGTGACACACTCTAGTGAGAAAGCAAATTTTAGAGAAAAGGCATAAAAATTGCAAATTCTTTAGAAACAATAACAATAAAGGTATGTGTATAGATGTTTGTTTTATATCTTACTATTTTTAAATATAAAAATCTATAAAAACAATTATACTAACTTTGTACTATTTGGCTACCTGGCAAATTTATTTCCTAAGTAGAGAAAGTTTGAGAGGAAAATGGGTATTTAAAAAAATAAATAAGGCTCCTAGAGAAGGTGTAATAGATACAAGGTTGCAAGGCACTCATCTAATCTGGCTTTAATCCATGGCGTATTGTTCCTGAGCACTTCCAGGAAAGTTTCTTGAGAGCAGAACTAAGAGTAAACCCTGTCCACATTTAGATGTAGACCAAAAACCTAAAAACAAGAAAATAACAACTTTGTAAAGTATTGAAAGAGAAGTGAGGATCATAATTTTAGCAAGAAACAATAAAACTGTGTACAATATAAGAAATTTGAAATAATGTCTACAACATATTAAGGTTAGATTTGAGGTATGATGATGTTAAACAAGCTTATAAATTAGCTAGTCTGAGAATCATAGATATCTTAATTTTCGAAAGTGCTGGGCATAGTTGGCTGTGTTTAGGACTTACTCATAGCTCTGCACTCAAGAGGTTGATCCTGTCAGTGCAGGGGGAACCATATGTGGTATGGGAGAGAAAACCTGGGTCAAGAAAACACCTTTTTATTTCTCTACGTAGATTGTGTGTGTGTGTGTGTGTGTGTTTATTTCTCTACGTAGATTGTGTGTGTGTGTGTGTGTGTGTGTGTGTGTGTGTGTGTGTACTATATCTGGCGATACTCAGGTTACTCTTGGCTCTGCACTTAGGAATCACTCCTAGTTTGCTCACAGAACATTATAATAGGTTTCCAGAGATTGAACTTGTACCAGCTGGTGTAAGGCAAGTATTTTGCCAAGATTTTTTATATTTGCTTCTTTGCAAAGTATAAGTTGTATTATTCTCTTTTTACATATTCATATAGAATATGAAATCCTTAAGAAAGAGAAGTAGACAAGTTTCTGTGCTGTCAAAAAATACTTTTCAAAGAAGTCCAGACAGCTGCAAAAATAAATGGCAGGCTCCTTGGTCATATGCTGATCAAGAAGAGCAGAAATGTAATGAATGGTGGTGCTTTTCCTTTATGAAAACTTCTCAGCAAGTGGAATCATCTCTACAAAAAACCTGAAAGATTATTTTCAAAATATATGTTAAGAGAACAAGAATGAAAAGTGCTTTAAAGTATGAGGGCACAAGTGATGGCACTATGAGTCTTAAATGGGTAACGAAAGTTAAAGAGTGAACAGAAAAATAGTACAGGGGTTAAAACATCTGACTTGTATGTGGTTAGTTCCTATTAACTCACAGGCACCACCTATGGGTTTGCTAGCACTCAGGAGTAAGCCCTAAGTAATTACTGCTGTGATCCAAAACCTCCCTACTTCCACCCCTATAGAGAAAGTGAAGGAGCATTACCGAGTGTGACATATGTATTTATAGATAAATATCCAGATTTAGAGTTACAAATGTAAGGTCTAGAGGAATTACAAATGAAGAATTTATCCTATGTATGTGGAATCTGCCACTTCCTGACATCTGTTTGCCTGTGTCCAACCAACATGGAAAATTTAGAACCTCGTACTATAAAGAATTTTTACACAGGTGTCATTATGTAGACATCATTTATCTTTAATTTTATTTCTAGTTATCTCTTTTCTGAATAGAAAGAGTAGTGCTAAAAGTTACAAACCTTAAAGATGTGTATTTCCATTTTCACTGACCATTTTAGAGTACTATCCCATTAGTATAATAAAATATCAGAATATATTTTACTTATACTTAGATTATCAAACCACAGAGAAAATAAAAAATATATATTTAGTAATTTTCTTTCATTAATATTATTGCAATTGTTTTTAAATCATCTTTATTTAAACACCATGATTACAAATATGATGTAGTTGTATGATTTCAGTCATGTATAGAACACCCCCCTTCACCAGTGCAAGATTCCCACTACCAATTTCCCATATCTCCCTCCTCCCCACCCCACCCACATCTGTACTCCAGACAGGCTTTCTATTTCCCTCATTCATTCACATTGTTATGATAGTTTTCAGTGTAATTATTTCTCTAACTGCACTCATCACTCTATGTGGTGAGCTTCATGTCATGAGCTGCACCTACCAGCCCTCATCTCTCTTGTCTCTGCCACCCACTGAATGGGAGAAATTATTCACCCAATATTCATCAGATAAAGGACTAATATCCAAAATATTAGGTACTGACAGAACTATACAAGAAAAAAACATCTAACTCCATCAGAAATGGGGAGAAGAAATGAACAGACACTTTGTAAAAGAAAAAGTGCAAATGGTCAAAAGTCACACGAAAAGATGCTCAACATCACTAATCACCAGGGAGATGCAAATCAAAACTACTATGAGGTATCACCTCACACCACTGAGATTGGCACACATCACAAAGAAGGAAAACAAGCAGTGCTGGAGGGGATGTGGAGAGAAAGGAACTCTTTTTCACTGCTGGTCGGAATGCCATCTAGTCCAACCTTTATGGAAAGCGATAAGGAGATTCCTCCACAAACTGGAAATTGAGCTCCCATTCGACCCAGCAATTTCGTCCTCACACATATATTCATTGCAGCGCTATTTACAATAGCCAGACTCTGGAAACAACCAAGAGGCCCTTCAACGATGAGTGGCTAAAGAAACTGTGGAAATATACACAATGAAATACTATGCAGCCATCAGGAGAGATGAAGTCATGAAATTTTCCTATACATGATGGTCGTGGAATCTATTATGCTGAGTGAAGTAAGACAGAGAAAGATGCATAATGGTTTCACTTGTCTATGGGTTTTAAGAAAAATGAAAGACATTTTTAACAGTATATTACTGTAATTGTTAAAGCTGAGAATTATTAGTAGTTCTTAATAGAAATAAAGTGTAATAATTTAATAGCTTCTGAAAATTATTATATATTTATGGCCCATTAGGCTATTGTTTCCATCTAAGATAAATAAAGATAATTTGGGAATCCTTTTAAATTTATATTTATAAGCTCTTCTCAGATTAGTGAACCTGAATACCTTAGACGGAGAGTCTGAACTGCTAAGACTTTTGCTAACTGCTTAGTGTGTGTAAGGCAGTCCTCTCTGTACTAGTTTAAGGATTGGACTTAAGAATCACTAGATATGGGCTCTCAAGAGATAATATAGTGGTAGGAAAATTGCTCTGGATGTGCAGAACCCAGGTTTGATCCCCAAGACCTCATATGTTCCCCAAGTCTTCCAGGAGCAATGAGCACCATAGAATGTGACCCCCAAACAAACAAACAAACAAAACAAAACAATGATTAAATAACAACACTATAACAAAGGATATATTACAAAAAATTCAGTGTCAGTGGAAGGTTCTTGCTTATTTTTCTGAGAATGTTGCTTTTGATTAAAATATATTCCTACTTTATGCCATTATATCATATCATTATTAATTATTAAAACATTTTTAATAAAGTAATTTTAAATGTATATTAGGTTTAACTAATCATTATGTATGTGAGTTAGAGAGATAGTCCAGTGGGTAAGGGTATCTGGCTCCAATTTCCAGCATTTCATATGGCCCCAATCCTGCAAATAGATATTTCTGAATGCAGAGGTTGGATGTTTAACCCCTGAGTACTGTTGGTGTGGCCCAAAACTAAAAAAACTAAAATAAAATTATATATGCTATTTAAGCAATATATTATAAGGCTTAGGGATAAGTAAGACTAGTACATTTTTATAATGCACCTGAAACTCTATCTCTGTATATAATTACTTGTGCTTTTAACAGTAGAATAATGTCTTTTGTACTTGATTACCACTTTGACCCAGAATGTGCTTCATATTGCTCTCAGGAAACAAAAATAATAATGTCTGCTAGAAGGAAATGACCTTTCTTTTAACAATATTAAATCATTTTTATTAATAAACTTTAGAAATGACAATGCATTTTAGTAATCTTTAATAATTATTGCCATTTCAGATATATTATCATATGTCAAACCATATACAAACAATAACTTTTTCTTTCTACCAACCTGGTCTCAGCATTTCAAAATAGGTTCCTTCTTGCAATTGTAGTCAGCAGGTAGCCTCTCTATAGTGAAGGGACTTCCAGGTCATTATAATATTCTGCACCCTAGTTTAAGGGTTGAAATGATTTAACATGTTGGTCCTCTCTCTCATTGAGATGTTTAGCCCAGGCTTTCTTACATGTTAAGCATGTACTCTGTCACTTGAATTCTGATAAATATCTTTAGTCCTTGATAAGAGTTGGTCTCATTTAGGAATGGCAGTTGAAATAAATTATGAATATGTTTCATGTAAGAAACAAGCATAACATAAGTGGGATAAAAAAAAAAAGATTGTAGGGGCCGAAGCAGTGCACAAGCAGTAAGGCATCTGCCTTGTATTTGCTAGCCTAGGAAAGAGTAAGGTTTGATCCCTCTGTGCCCCATATGGTCCCCAAGCCAGGAACTATTTTTGAGTGCATAGTCAGGAGTAACCCCTGAGTGTCACCATGTCTGCCCCTCCCCAAATAAAATGATGGTAAAAGATTCCAGGATATAAAGGGCAAAGCCATCTTCTCCTCAATCACTTGTTTTGTATAACTAATTGACTTTAACCCTTATTCTCTTCAACTGTAAAATAAAATAATAATAGCTGTCTCATGGGGACTGGGATGGTCAAATAAAAGTGTTTGTTCAAAGTATTTATTCTGTGCTGACATGAAAATAGTAGAAAATATTATCATAAATGTCAATTTGAGAACAATTTTCCTTCTTAGCTATTATCCTAGAAAGATGAGTCAGCTTGCACCATTAGTACAAAACATTCTCTCTGAGTTTTAGGAATATAGGCTTAGGTCTTAAAAGGTGATTACTCTACATCCTGGGGCATTTTTCTTTTTCTTTATATAGTCATATAAATAGGAAAGACAAGAGAGGCAAGTATAGGAAGCATAAAAAGAGTGGGATAAAGAGAAGTAAAATAAGGACATTGGGTTACTGAATTATGCATGTGATTTCTCCTATAACCACCAAATAATACTGTTGGTAAAGTGCACTGATTTCTCAGGATGCTTGTTGAAAGTGGTTTTTTAATAAGAAAAAATAAAAATTTCTCATTAGGTTGGATGGGATCGTAAATTATCAGTAATTCACACAAATCAAGATGTGAGTTTGTATTTACACAATCCGTAGAATTGGGTGCTTCAAGCGGAATTTGCCTCTTCTCCAGAGAACAGAGATTTAGCAACTGACTAGTAGATTATATCCAAACAAATCAGAGGAAGATTCGCTTGATTGCTTTATGATGGGATTCCAAACGATTGATTCCATTAAACAAGAGACAATAGCTTCAATTTCCTTTTTGAGTTAAAACTTATGATTGTACTTATTAGAAAGCAAATGTTATAAACTTTGTGGACCATGGAAGATAACCAGTATTCTGCCCTTTTCAGTTAGCCAGAGCTGAGAAGAAAAAAAAGTGCAGCGTGAAAAACAACTCAACTTGATTAACCTTCGGAAGGCCAGATGCATGCGAATAACATTTATGCTGCTGAAATTTGTGATTGTCACTGTTACTCAGACAGCTCTCACTCACTGGCTGACATTGAGTTACAGAGCAATGAGGCTTGCAAAAGGGAAGCAAAATCCAGTTTTATTGGTACGAAGAGAGTAACACTGAAAACTAATGACTTCTGTCCCTTTAAATTATGGTTGGCAGGGCTTAGATAGAGCAAGGCAATCTCTTTCTAATGGCCCATCAGCATCACCTCAACTGCCATAAGCATCAACATCAGTTTACACACGGGCCTTCATTGGGCGGTTCAGCTCTCTGGAGGCCTTGAACATGGGTGAGGGAGATGAGGGTAACACTGTGCTTTAACTTTGAAATATTAAGAAGTTGGTAGTAGATTTGAAAATCCTTATCTTTTTTTTGTCATATTTTCATTGTAGGTAAAGTTTGTAACCTTTTTTTTTTTTTTCAAAACTAATGGCAGCTGTAAATTACTTACTGGTCCAGAGACCAAAAAATAATAAATAAAATGAATAGTTAATTCCCTTTTTCACCCTCTCCCTAGATATCCAATTTCTCAAAATGGTCCTCAGTAGTGACACAAATATGCCACTCGAGGGTCTAATTTCCATTTTCTTTTTTATTTCCTGCTTCTTCAGTTTTTTAACTTCTGATAGGATTAGTTTCTTATTTACTTTCTTGAAATAAAAATGGATCAACAAACCTGTTTAACTATTTTAAAACAACATAGTCAATGTTAACTATTGGCATGGTATCGGTTTTGAGAAATCAGGACTGAGAAATTAATGCCGTGTTAAAAGCCTTGCATGTAGCTGACTCCAGGTCAATCTCAAGTACCACAAGAATGGCCAGGAGTATCTAGAGGCATCATTAATGTAACCTGAGCAGCATCTCATCCTTGAACTTTTTTGGAACTGAACCATATAACAGGGAATTTCTGAGAAGAGCAAATGCATCTCTTGAGTACTGCTTGTGGAGGTCTTCCAAAATAAATGAATTAATAAATAATAAACAAAGAGAAATATAAACTGTGTTTTATACTATCATGGCATTTATACTTGAAAGAAATTTCTAAGTAGTCATCCAAAGTACAAGGAAATGGGAATTCAACATTAACAGATGTACAAGCACAGGACTGGAGAGATAACTCATGGATGAGCCAGAACATACAACCCCAGATGTCTTGGAACTTCTGATCTTCCAAGTTTTTGTGTTGCTGTTCTGGTGATCTGGTTGAAGTGCCTTTATATTACCCTTCTATTCTGATGATTTCTACTTCTCATGAACTTGTTCAACACTTGCAGCAAAAATTTGCCCTTTTTATTCCCAACTGAACACTTCAAATTACTCTTTAAGATTTGGAAAAACTAAAACATATTAATATTGAGCTTATTTATTTGAGAATGCTCTTACTACACCTAACTCTTCATTATATTTTTTGCCTTCAATTGTGTTGTAAACAGAATGTCAAGAATATTTTGTGCTGACAAGGACTTCCTAGTTCCTAGTCAGATAGTATTGGCTGGTGGACACTTTTCAAAAGGTCTTCCTCTAATGCAATTGACCTTTATCTTCAGAAAAAAAAAAAACCCTGATGTTTCTCTACCATTTCATGTGCCTGTAATGTATGTGCATTTTATGTTTCCTCAGTTGCACCTACTCAAGGTTCTTCTGCATGAATATATGGGACTTTTCCTAAAATAGTGCTCTATTACGTATAAACCAAACATGTCAGCCTTGCTTTGCTGAGTATAAAATCAGACACCTACTTCCTTTCTTCAGAATCTGTGTACCAGCTCATGCTAGTGGAAAATATTCCTAATTTTAGTTGTTTTTATGCCAATAAGGAACTTCTTTTCAAGTCAATTGCTCTGTGTTATTAAGATGAAGCTTCAAAGATTTGTTTGCTCCTTGGTCTTGAAGCTGTTTTTCCTTGGTTCTATACTTTCCCCATCAATAATGTGACAAGATACCATATGTGACAGTCTTACAGTTACTTATGAAGTGAAAGCCAGTCTCTTAAATGCAACTCGGGAAAAAAAATTTTTTTTCCAAAAATCAACTACACTTTTCAGGCACAAAACAATCCCAAGCCTAGTCTATCAGAACCTAAAATTTCTCTTAAGAGTATCAACAGAAAACAGTTCAACATGATACACTAGCAGCATTTTCCATTATTCTATAAAGCAATTTCTTCCTTTAGAACAGAGCATTTCAAGGATCATCTCAGAGAAGTTTTTTTTTTTCCACCTTTTCCAGCACAGTCTTCAAAGTTGTAGTAAAAGGAGTGAGAGCCATTGTACAGTGGTAAGGTGCTTGCCTTGCAAGTGACCTATCTGGGTTTGATCCCTGGCATCCCATTTCATCCCTCTAGTTCCTCCAGGAGTGATTCCTGAGTGCAGAGTTAAGAGTAACTCCTAAGAATTGCTAGATGTAGTCTCAAAACAAAATTAAATAAACAAAACATTGTAGAATACAGAAAAAATAATTCTATGATAGGAAAAGGACTTATGAACCATTTGTGAAATGTCCTAGGCATTTTAATTTTGTGACTGTGAAGAAACATAGCATTTACTAAGATTTTCTTCTCCAAATGGCCTCCATGACAGAAGATCTGGCTCTAAATTTGGGCCATCATTTGGGTCTAAAATCCTCCTTCTTTAATTAAATAAGCTTTAGTTGGAACTGAAGTTTATTACTTCAGAGTGAGCTTCTTTTGCTTTTGGCAACACCAAATAGAGAACATGTTGCTCAGAAATAAAAAATGAGTTTGGAGAGAACAGTGAGATGCATTGCAGACAGAAGAACCTTCTGAACAACTAAAAAAGGCAAATTCTGCACTCCAGTGTGTTGATGAGTGCTGAGGAGGTGACGAGTGACGAAGCTAATCAGCCTTACCAATGGGAAAATGGAGGTATTTTGAGAATGTGCAATCTTTTCTTCTCTTGTTAAAATAAAAAAAAATTACTCTAAAACTTCTTTGTGCTCTCTGGAGCCAAGAGAGGGAGTACAATAAATTATTCTTGGTACTGGATATAGTTACTACTTTCTTGGACCTAAATTATTCCTTTGCAGATTTTAAAAAAAGAAAAAATTCAACAACATATTTTAATGTAAGAGAAAAATGAATATCCTTTTTGACTATTTTCTTTTGGAACTTTGTACAGCAGTACTCTGTGACTATTCCCAGTATTTCCACGCTCAGGGAACCTTTTGGGCCACACCCGGACCTCTGGCATGTGCAGCCCACACTCCAGCCTTTTGAGCTCCCTCTCCATCTCCAGATTTTACTAAAATATGAGTATCTGTTGACTAAAAATCTTATGCTTTTATATGGCAATCCAATAATTCAATTAAAATGATTAGTCAATGTCACTGAAATAAGCTGAATAACTTTATGCTATGTTCTTTTCTCTTAGTCTCAAAACAAGTATGCTATCATACTCTTTTAAATTAGTATATTAAAAGATGAGCAGATCATAGTCTTACCTTTCTTTATGCCATCCCTTGTTATTCATTTTAATGCATCTATGGTTGATAGATACATTTTAAGGAATAGGAGAGTCATGGTAGGGATGGACAGCTAAGAACTTATGCTTTGTAACCTGTGAGATATTTATATGTCAAAGAACACAGCAGGCCTTAGAATTAAGTAGAACTAGGTGTCCTCCTTTTCACTGTACATTAATTACTTAAAGAAAATAATTAATCAATTAAAAGTGACAAGAGTATATCTACATATCATCCATCAAATCAGTGGAGTCAGAATGTTTTCAAGAATTTGAAATGTTAGGCAGAGCATGTTTTGTATGTATTTCCCTCTTTCTTGGCCCATATCTAATGATTAAAAACACAATGGTTAATAATTAATTAACATGGATGCAGTACAAATTAGGTAATAACGGATGAAAAGTCTAGAAATCAATTTATATATTTTTCAGTTTCAGTGATGTTGTACATGTAATTAGTTCAAATATTAGTCAACTTACAGGGTCAAAGACTAGATCAATTATCTTTAATTTTAGTAACAAGCAAGCTTTAGTTCTACTGTTTTCTACTAACAATTCATATTTACAACTAAATGTTTTCATGTTAGAAATGTTTCATGTTTGTAACCATAGTGTTTAAATAAAGTTAATAAAAATAAAAATATAAAAAAATAAATTTGAAGAGCTGAATAAACAACTCAAAATTTTCAAATTCAATTTTAAAATAATTTTTATTTTAGCTACACTTTTAAATTTTGGATATTTGTGACAATCAGTGTGGGTTTGATGGAAAGAATGTCATGAGGTATTTTAAAAATTATAAAAAGAAGTTTAAATTTTAAAAAACTTTATAATGGAGTGTGTACACACATATATTTATAATATATTCATATTATGTATATATGTGTGTATACAGATAAATATTTTTATTGTTCATATATCCTTATTTTGTTGATATACATGTATCTAGACACAGATTTAGATACATTAATACAAATTGATCTAATACCCAGCAATTGGGTGAGGGAGATAGCCAAATGCTGGAGCGTGCATTCTCTAAGAAGATCAAAATTTGATCACAGAAGTGCATAATCTGACAGACACAGCCAGAGACAACACCCAAGCACTAAGCCAGAGAAGTTTTCTAGTTCAACTGGGTATATTACAACATTCATTAAAAACAAGCAAACAAACAAACAAAAACCCAGACGCAGGTGTCAGAGAAAACAGATTTTACATATTTCAGGGTAATTCTTCTTGCTTGTGCTTTTCCCTGTTCAGTTGCTAAGTGTAGTGGATGTCTCATTACCCAGTCCCAGTGGCATTGGGGAACATGGGTCTGAAATCAATGCCAGCACAGGAAATAATCCACACAAGGTTAGGGAGATAAAACAGGTTCAGAAACTTCCACCACAAACTATCAGCCAGCAGGCAAAAGATATGAGCAGGTAGACAGGCTAGCTGTGGAAATGAACTGAAACTAAGTCCCTCTGACCAGAGGTCTTTTGGGGAAAAATAGGCCCAACCCCATGGAGGAGAACAGGTCCAGGGGTAGGAGGCCAACCTAGAGGTGCATCCTACTCTTCTGCTTGGGTAGGACAAGCACAAGCAAAGAACAAATATCCTGAATAGTGTGGAAACCAGTTACTACAACTGCCAAGTATTGTTGTTTATCTTAGAATGTTGAATATCTACTACTAAAAATTATGCATGGAATACTAGAAGGAGAAAATAATTTCACAACTATCACTATAATAGTTTAGGCAAATGTCACCAATATATAGTAATAAATATTAGACCAAGATAATATTTTAATTTGATTTTTGATATTTGTATCCCATTCCACATGGATAACTTACTAGTTGCCTGGGGAAATATGATCGATATTAGAGGATTTGGACATAGAATCATGACATAATGATTAATTTAATATTGCCAACAGATCAACATCATGCAATCTCAATGCTAAGAACCCACAACATAAGGTAAAGAATTCATAGCAAAATCTAATTATAAAAAAATTGAAAAAAAAATGAACTTTCCAATTTAAAAGATTCAGTGTTATAAAGTCAAATAATTCTGTGGAAGTATTTTAGATTTTTTTATATTGGAGGAGGAAAGAGTAATGATGCATATTATCCTATCATAGACCAGTCTTGCTAAAGGAAACAAAAATGTTATAAGCAATATTGAAAGATAATTTGAAAAACATACAAATGATAGATAAAATTAAATATTTTTATAAGATAGATAACTTTACTGAAGTTTCTATTAAAAAGCAACCCATTTCTTCTGAAATATGCATAGGTACAATAGAACAAAGGAAAACAAAAGGAAAATGAAAACGTATAAGATGTTAAATGCAGATGATCAGTATAAAGAAGTTATCTTTATTTTTAACTTTCCTAAATGTCTTTGGTCATCTTTAGGTAAAAATTGCTGTTTTAAAAAAACAACATAAACAGTCACATTAATATTGTTTTCCCTCTTACACAATCAGTGTGTACTGATTATAGCCACTATAGAAAAATCTGTTTTCACTCAGTGAGACTAAAGTTTACTTCAAGATAACACATCCTCAGGGCATGAAAACAATGAAGTAACAACAAAGTCTTAACAAGTAAAATAAAACAAGGGCAGAGATTCTAAGTATAGAGCGAGTGTTAGAGAGATGAGGAGATGCTATTAACAAAATCTGATTAACAAAAGCACGGTTTTCTGAAAACTCTCAGGGACTTTGGCCCTCCTTTTTGCCACCACCTTTCTTTTATGCTGAACCAGTGGAAATAGAAGATGGCAGCACAGTGCCCCTCCACTTCCCAAAACCACAACAACTTGCATTATTAGAGCCTAGACTCACAACAGAATTAAGCACCTGAAAAGCCAGACGGAGGAATGGTGATATCTGGAACCCACTGAATGGCTATAAGATGAGAACATTGTGTGATTTGTGCTCAGAAATGACCACACTTGACCACATTTGCTCATTGCCAATTCCAAAGCTATGACTTGGAGAGACTAAATTATCATAATTTCTATGACACACCCCATTTAGAACTCATAGGCTGATGACCTTTGGGTTACTTTGGACACATAATTTTCTATGCAACTTACCTCTAGACACCATTGCATGAACAAAGTGAATTGTTATCCTGACCACAAAACAAATCCAATTGTCTATATAAAATGAAGGCAAATTTTCTTGAACCTTTTTTTTAACGTTCATAAATACAAAGGCCTCAAACAACAGAAAGCCATTTTACAGCTTGGAGGAGAATGCAATTCTCCTGTTTTTGCTATCAAATATTCGCCTAGGGAACACTGCTTTAGGGAGCATAAATAAAAATCAATGAAAACTATTCATCACAGTCCACATTCCTTTAGCCTTCATTCCCAGCAAAACTATGTTGAACACTTAAAGAGGTGCTGTTTTCTCTGTCAATGATCGCAGCATTACCCACTGAGAAGAAAGAAGAAAAACTCTTTAGATTTTAAACACATACCTGTGGCAGAGCTTTTAAAATGATCTTTCCTAGTCAAGGACTCTTTGGGGAATGAAAACAAGAGAAGATTGGGTGATGGGAGAGGGAATTTGGATAGGCAGGTTAAATAAATATAAAGTAAACAGATCATGTGAGGAAAATAAATAACAAGAACAAGAAAGAAAATAAGAACAAAATTAAGTTTTTAAAAAGGGTCATAAGGCAGATAATTTACCATGTTCCTATTTTCTTTAAATTGATTTTAAGTCCTATTTAATTTAGACTAGCATTGAAAAACAAAGCAAATATAAAAAAAAAGAGGACAGAAAAAAATTAAGTTCTGGCAAGAACTTGCTTTTCAGTATGTCAGAATGCAGAATGCAACTTAAAATAATCTTATTAAAAATAATGGACTAGTAAAGTTCTGATTTACTTCAGAGCTCTATAGCTTTGTTGAAGAATCAATAGATTTTTTTTAAAAATACAAGACACATCTAATCATCTCTCTTCATGATAAAAGATGCGCACATCTTATTTAGAAATATAATACGTAATTTGTGTTTATGCTTTTGTCATTAAACAATAACTCAAAACTCATTCAGTTAGGAGTCCTGACTTAGGGTTGTGGGCAGGGGGGACAGGGGAGAATAATACTCTTTTCATAGAAGCTAAAAGTTTTAAAGTATCTTTTAAGAAGTGAAAGTTAAAGTTTTGACTGAAATTTCAAATCTTATCATTTTTCTAACATTTTACCATGGTTCTATAGTAGTCAGATTGTAATGAACTTGAACTATCGTATTGTGTTGAATGTATAGTGTAGTGTACTCATCTCATAACTGATAAATTCACCTACAAATCACAGATATGCTGAAATTTTTTCTATTGCTGATGAAAAATCTACAATATGTTCTACTGAGCACACATGGAGTTCTACAATTGCCTGGACACTAACAGCTCCAGTGTAGCCCTTTCATCAATGAATGAGAGCAACTTTCACAAAACTGTGACACTGGTTTCTTTTTAAATATCAAATCTCTCTACTTTCAGAAAACATACCCAGCATGTTTTTCACTCAGAAAAATAAGGTCAGTAAACACAATTTCTTTATAACTTTCTTGGAACTTCCCTATATCCTCTTCCTCATGGTCTATGTAGATGGGTTCATCATGGACATTTTCTGACTGAGGCTTCTCTTCAATATTGAGCAACTATTTTCACCAATTTCAGTAATTGAGAATGGAAAACTGAGTTAATTTACTACTGGAGAAAAAATGGAACAAACATGAAAGAATTTCTACAACTCCTATATCACTGCTCTCTGTTTCCTTATGTTTATTGTGATTTGCTTGACTAAGGGATATTTCCTAAATCCATCCCAAAATATTTATTTTATTTATGCATAATAAAACTTCTTAACTAACATAACCTCTATAAAAAATATCTACATTCAGCAATGGTCTAAATTGAATTCATTTTGAGGAAAAAATATGTTTAGATATACTAAAAATAAATCACATTTCTATTATAAATGTTATAATTATAGATATTATAATACCTATAAATTGATTCTATTTTTTAAAAGGCTTATTATAGCTTAATTAGACTACGATGAGGTAGAATTTGATTACAGAAGACCAGGAAAACTTATAGGGAAGATGATATTATTCTGGGTTTAGAACTGAGGATACAAAAGTTCAATTGACTAACTTAAAGCAAAGTCAAACACTTACAAATGGAAGGTCTCATCATGTGAATTTTCTTTCATGCCATGCAACTATCACAACTGAGTAACTTTAATTGAATTTAATTCACCTTATTGTATTCTGTGATTGACCTCTTGCTTCTAGGTAATAACCAGTTTATCTTTATTTTAATCAATCCATTTTCTAAAGAACAAGAGATAAAATATTATTAAAAGCAAAGGTGTTGAGCATGAAAACCATAATGTAAAATGCTGTCATCATTACATATGACATTTTGTGAAATCTCAAGTTAGTACTCACAGTGAAAATATTATATGCACCATTGCCTGAGCTGTCATATTGTTAAGCCACTTTAAAAATATATCAGGCCTCACTAAATTTTTAGATTTTTGTACTCTAGTTTTCTGATAGATTTCAAATTTTATTAAAGTATCAAAGTTTTACTTATTTTGAGATGGTATTGTTAATCATCATGAGATATAGGAAGGGGTGTAAAACTATCTCTTGTAGTTTCTGTGCCAAGCATTGAGTTAAATCTATTTAAAAACTTAACATCAGCACTGTACTTATTATTCCCACCTTAAACAGAAACTGGGATTCAGGAATATAATATAATTGGCTGTAAGTCATGAACCTCATGCTGCAGAACTGTGTGGTTTATCTGTAAGCATTATCTATCCATTCTACTGAAGTCTCCTGCTTCTTGCAGTTAATGTAAAAATATAATATATAGACTTTCTGCTGAAAAGCAAAATGAAAGAAAATACAGTTTGAAGATGAGAGAACTCATGATAGTATGGAAAAGTCAAGAAGTTTACTAATAATAGCCTGAATTTTCAAAGGTTCAGGAAAGGTAATTAAGGATGATTTGATGGTGGCACAGACCACAATTTACATGTCACTGGTGTCACATTTGACATATGGGAAGATGCTGGGATCAGGTCAGAGTTTTTATGCATTCAAGGCAATCTTGTGAACACTGAGCTATTCTGGATCCCAATAATTAATTGAGAAAATTTATTTCAAAAATATGTGAAACAAACTGCCTACTCCTCTATGAAAATGAACAAAATGTCATTGGTGATCTGAAGCACTCATCCAGAGGTTGAGGTGTTTGCCTTACATGCAACAATCCCAGTTTGATTCTCAGAAATACAAAAGGTTCAGGGGCCTGGCGGTGGCGCTAAAGGTAAGGTGCCTGCCTTGCCTGCGCTAGCCTTGGACGGACCGCGGTTCGATCCCCCGGTGTCCCATATGGTCCCCCAAGCCAGGAGCAACTTCTGAGCACATAGCCAGGAGTAACCCCTGAGCGTTACCGGGTGTGGCCCAAAAACCAAAAAAAAAAAAAAAAAAAACCAGAAATACAAAAGGTTCATCTATCACCACCAGGAGTGACCCCCTGAACACAAATATAGGAGTAAACTTTGATGCTACCACATGGGGACAAATCCCATCCTGGAAAAAAGAGAACTCATTGCTTCTTTTCAAAGAAGATTGAGACTCGATTTTCTTTCTAAGGAACATATACTATTTAGTGGAGAAAATGGGTACCCCCCAAAAATGAACCTGATAAAAACACTTGTTTTCTCCAGTAGAGAATAGTTAAAAGCAAGGCATACCAAACTAAAACTGACATTACTTTAAAAAATAAAAGTCTGTACCCACTACCTAGATGTTGCTTTTGCAGTTGATGCTGTGTTTAGATATAATTCCTTTTAGTCTGGCAGACTCATTTCTCCATATTGCTATGCTGGGAGTTTATACAAGTAAAGCTTTCAGTTTTCTAAACTTCAGGGGAATACCTATAGCTTATCAAAATTGTTTATTCATCATGGGTGCTTCTTCCTGCATTCTTTCTGCCTTCTTCACACACGAGTATAAAGATTCAACCTCACAGTTTTAATTTTTGTCACTGATTCCTAATTTAGAGTCAAAGGAGTTTGAGAACATATTCTGAATTATTCAATCCTTTTACATATATTGAAATTTTTTTGGTCTATGAGACTTATTTACTCAAAAACAATGTGTGTTCTGCAGGCTGTAATGTTTATAAATATCAGCTGGGTTACATTAACTTCAAAATTCAAATTTTCTTGTGCCCTTAATCATTTCTTTTTCTGCACTTGATCTGCAAGTTACTTAAATAGCCATGTGAAAATTGTGGATTGCATATGTATTTTTTATGTCTGCCAGCTTTTCTGCTTACAGGTTTTGTTTATTGTCTCCATACCATTCGGAATTATTGTTTGCCTTCAGAATTGTCATTGTAAAATGTCATTTTTGCTATTATAAACAGTTCCATCATAAAATCTCTTTTAAATCTGGCAACATTCTTTGTTCTGAAGTAATTTTGTCTGACATTAACTGCACTCAGGAGTTATAATTAGCATTTATATGTTATATATTTTCCATCCTTCTATTTTCCTTACACTCCAGTCAAAGCATGTTTTATAGGTATGTCATTGTGTGTGGCAGACATATACCTCAGACTTGCAGGTGTTCCAGAGGTCATGGAGTCTCTGCTCTTTTTAAAAATTTCTCTTTCCCCCACTATTTCTCATTTTGAAAGATTCTGACTGCTATTTTATAAATTTACTGACTTTTCTATTAATTAGTTATTCTTCCCAGTGTAATTTTTATTTTAGATTTTTTAATTTTATTTGAGTCTTTCCATTTTTAGATATTATTCTTTCTGAATTACCCTAATATTTTTCCTTACATGTGGTTATATTTTACATGTTTTCAATAATGTTCTTTTCAATGTTGTTTCCAGTCATTTTTGGTTCTATCTCTTTTGAATGGTTTTTCTTTCTGATACTGTTTTTCCAGTTTTCTTGAAGATCTATTACCTATAAAAGACTAGTCACATAATGAACTATTGAAATTATTTTCTACAATGAGATTTAATCTTGCTTATAAATAATTTAGCTAGATAACCATTTAACCCTTTTGAGGCATGTTATCCAACAAACTAGAGTCCACTTCTATTTCTAAAAATAAATGTTTAATAAAAAAGCAACCAAAGAAGACAAACCTGTTTTCTTAACAAGAGGAAATAATGAAAGGTTCCAGTTAAATTTAGAACACCCTGTTAGTGGAGTAGGGTATAAAGGACTATTACAGAAAATTTGGTGCTTGCCTTTCACATGGACACACCATATATGATTTCCCAAGGACCACTAGTAGTGATCATGAGTGTAGTAGAATCAGGAATAAATTCTAAAACTTTCAGGGTATTCTCCCTCACCAATGAACAAATAAATAAATATATAGATAAATAAAATAATAAAAATAGCATAAATAATACAAATAATAAATAAACAAGAATAAAAATAAAATAAAAATAAATAATAAATAATAAAATAAAATAAATATAAACCTCTGTGGAGTGACTAAGACTTTGTAATCATTGCCCAAATTCTGCTTCTACCCCAGCAATAAGAAATAATTTTGGGAACAATACCCAAAAAAAGTATGCATATTCATGCCTTAAAGTCAGTTTTCTGGAAAACTTAACATGCTTCCTCGAGACACATTGCAGAAATACGTTCTATTTGTTTGCTCACTTCACTTGGGGTTCCTGGCCATTTTATCAGGAAGAAACTAATAGAAAGTAAGACTTCACAAAGTTAGTAGAATCTACACAAGCAACAGCCTCTAACCAAGTACTTTTCTTTCAGACCTGTGCATACATCTATAAAAACCAATAGACACTAAAAAAACTGATCCAACAAGAGTCACAGAAAAATTAAATCTAGGAAAAATGGTAAATTCAAAATTCAGGGGAAGCTTGAAAGTATATAATTCAGAGACTAGAAGGATATTTCCTACATCAGTGGAGATATAAACAAGGTAAAATTATTTTTTAAAAATTGAGTATGATTTCAACAAAAAAAAATTTAATGAGAAAGATTTTAAAAAGGAAATTTAAGATGAATTATATAATTAGGTGGCCAAATACAATAAAAGAGGTAGAAATGTAAGTTAATAAATGTAGAAAATGGTAAAAAATAAATAAATAGAAATAACAGGAGAAGGTAGCACAGCATGAGCATGCTCTTCAACTCATGGAAAGAGGCATTACTGACACATGTTCTGCTATGACCACATGAAAAATTTCCCATGACCAGGATTATGTTCAGGCTGTGACAAATGAATACTAGTTAACAGTTGAACACTGTTTTAGGATCATGCCAGAGGCCTGTAATCTATGAGATAACTGGACCAAGAGGGTTAGGTTAACTTTAGGAACTGAGGAATCAAAAAATAAAGAAGAAACCGGGAAAACTGATAAGGAAGAAACAAACTTTGTAGGAGGACTTTGGCCAAACTGTAGCAACTTTGTATGGTCACTGATGCGGTCTGAAGCCAAAGAAATAGTTCTATTGGAGGGGGACTGATAGCAGGGAGATGAACAGGTGCCCAACCAAATTTCAGCCCAGGAACCGAAGGTCTTTTCATCCCAGAAGACATCAGCAGCCTACTATAGAAGGAGGAGATGAAGAAAACAGCCTAAACCCAACTGAGAAGCTGCATTCAGAACTTTCCTGCACCTGAGTCATCTTCAAAAATTAACTTTCCTTAGGTCATTCTCTTAATCCAATTTGCATTGGTCTTTATATTGCTGGTTAACTCTGTTCTACGTGTATAGATCTTAATCACTACTCTTTTGTTCTATACCCTACTGCAATTGTTCTATACCCTACTAGTGGCTTAAGTTCAGACAGTTCTGGGGAAATGCATAATGTTGTTAGATCTTTAATAGTTCTTGGCTATCTTATTGAATGTTTCCAAATTGCTATGATGTTTGACTGTGTATATCAATTATCTACATATACTTAAATTAAATATATCTTCAAAAATGTTCTAATGTCTTTGTCCACAGAAGTCTATGGAAAAGGAACCTGGATATTGTAGACTCTTATTACAGTACTTATTATAAGAATGTTTTAACACATATATATGCAGAAAATTTCTATTTGGATGTTCTAGACTCATATTAAAGTGATTGATATAAAAAAGAAATAACAGGAGGAACAGATAATTTATAATTACATGTATAAAAATTTCCAAAATGAAGGCAAAGAAGTTCTAACTGAAAAAAATAATGCTCAAACATAAAGATGATTTCTAGAGAAATTATTATGAACTAGTACATATTTCATACTGACAGAAAAGTACAAAAAAGTTTAAAGAGAAATAAAAAGATGGGTCCAGAGATGGATAAGTAGTATAGTATGGTCTTGAGCTATGAAACTTCAAATTTAATTCCTGGCACAGTCCCACAAGCTAAGTGTAATATCTAAATGACACTGTTGTTTATAAACCCTGCCATCACTAGGGAAACTAAGTGTCTGGTCCACAACATTTTAACAACAAATAATGAGGGGAAAATAAAATGCATTACTTTTAATGTAAATACAGAACAATGGTGTAAAGGATGAATAAATTTCTATTGTATTACTCCATTGAGATTTTATACTTGTCTCTAATCATAGCTACTAATTTTAAATATAAAAATTATCTAGAAATTTATGTTAATTTATTTATGTTAATATTATTAAAATTGGGAAGAAACTTTTTTTTGGGGGGGGGCCACACCAGGTGATGCTCAGGGGTTACTTCTGGCTATGAACTTAGAAATCACTCCTGGCGTGGGGGACCATATGGGATGCTGGAGGATCAAACCACAATTCATCCTAGTTTAGCACATAGCAATGCAAACACCCTACTGTTTGCGCCACTGCTCCAGCCCTGGGAAGAAACATTTTTAAGCAACTGTTATTTGATGTTCAGCAGCAAAGATTTTAGAAGACTATTAAAATAATAAAATTAATCATTAAATTTACAAATAAACTATTAATCATGATGGTAGCCACAAAATTATAGCATTGACAAGATCTGAGAACTAAAATATGTTCATTTCATTATTACAGTGAAGGAAGTGAAGACAATGACATGCTATAAAATTTGACAAATTAAGAAATATATCATTGTTTCCATTACAGTAGTAAAAGCTATAAAATCTAAATTGTTAATATTTGTATCCAAATAATCCAGCTGACAGTGAAAGATCTATTTCATTCCATATTCCATAACCTGATACCCTTTTTACTATGTGCTTGTATCACTTTAAAAATATTAGCATGTCACTTTAAAATAATTTATATCTATCTGTTCAATGGAACTCAATCTCATGGACAAATTGAATGAAATAATGCCATATTTACAGAAGTAGGAAGGTAATTTAATATATTACTGTAAACCATGAACAAAACAAGGCATCAAATACTGTATAAGACAGAAATAAAATGTGTAAATAAATTTGTATAAATAAATATACTTATAAAATAAAGTAGAAAAGAGTAAAAAAATCAGAGAGAGATAAGGTGGGAAGTAGAAGAGAAAGGAAAGAAGGGGAGTTTTTCACAAATAAATAACTACTTTTCACCCCCAATTAGTTTTTTTCTCTCTATTTAACACTTTTTAATCTAAGATTAAAAATTAGCATAATTTTGAGGGGTTGAGCCACACCCTGTGGTGCTCAGAGGTTATTCTTGGCTATGCCCTCAGAAATCCCTCTTGGCTTGGGGGACCATATAGGATGCCAGGGATCTAACCCAGG
This sequence comes from Suncus etruscus, assembly GCF_024139225.1. Taxonomy (NCBI): domain Eukaryota; kingdom Metazoa; phylum Chordata; class Mammalia; order Eulipotyphla; family Soricidae; genus Suncus; species Suncus etruscus. The sequence goes on from NC_064851.1 coordinate 134,699,858, forward strand.
CCCGTCCCTGAGTCAGCCGCAAAGTCCTAACACTGCGCTATCGCTCCAGCCCCTTAATCTCAGTTCTTAATTTCTCAGGAACCAGAATATTCCTCCCATCCCAACCAGCTGCCAAGCAGATCCCAAAGCAAAAAGAGAGTTTCCCAGCCCGCCTTGCCTAAGCTAAAAATGAAGCTGCCACTGCCACTGCTGCTAATTTGCTCTTGATGACCCCTTTTCTCCCACCTCCCTTTGCTGTGAACTGTTGCTCACTACCAGATTCGGGTTTTGAAAAAAACCCAGCTCAAAGACATTTTCTAATCCATGAGGCTGGGTGTCGTTTTTCAGACTCCATAGGACCATGTTATAGGCTGAAGCTGTGCATCAGGCTTTATCCACCACTCCAGACTATTTCAAAAGACTTAAAGAGGATATGTATATTTCCTTCATATATTTTTAGATATATTTCCATAAGAGGTATAATTCTTATTGTCTATTTCCTTATATAGAGGTGGTTTTCCCCATTCCTTCTTTTAGATCTGTTTAATAAGAAATTCTAGTAGATAAGTTTCTCTTGGATTCTGAGTTCACGTTAGAACTAGGATATAGAGATTGTTTAGCTTATTATTTTTACTCCCATATGCACCAGTAGCATCATGTGGCATTGTTTCTTTTTGCATACACACATTAAAATATGGAAATCTTATGTATGGAAAGAAGTTCTTATCTAATACATATAGAAACTCATAAATCTTATATTGCAGTGGGGCCTTTTGCTCTGAACATTTGTCATATTGACTTGGCTTAGGCTTCAGACAATTGAACAATGGCCGTTCACCCCCTGAACCTTGGATCCTATTTATAGAATGGGCAAGGTTCTTTTGCACCAGCACTAGGAATCATACATGCATCATACATACATACATACATACATACATACATACATACATACATACATACGGGAAGGCCCTTAAGCTGCCCGGGCACCTATTTGCTTCAAAGTGGATTCATATGACATCCTGAATGACTTGGAAACAGCAACAACTTGCTTTTAGCATTGAGTTCCCTGCATCACCACCTAATGGTGAGATGAAACCGGAAGACGCTTCTGACACTTGACTTTAACAAAGGGTCTGTGCAAGAACCAGGATCTCAAATTACAGAAACTTTTTTTTAATCGTTTCAATTCTTTTGTTAAATTATCTTTATTTAAACACCGTGATTACACATATGATTGTAGTTGTATGATTCCAGTCATATAAAGAACATCCCCCTTCACCAGTGCAACATTCTCACCCCCAATGTCCCAAATCTCCCTCCTTTCCCATCCCCCCCACACCTGTACTTGAGACAGACTTTCTACTTGACTGAGACAACTGTGACTGAGAACTTTTACTGGGACCAAAAGAAAGACTTTGAGGTTAGACAGCTTAGTATGCCTAGATCCTGTTGTATGCAGAATGCTTCTTTGGTAGGGACTCCCTGTTTTTTAGGCCAAATGCTTTTCCTTTTTATTTTTCCCAACTTTTGCTGCACCTATGCATAAAACAAAAAACTGACACACACACACACACACACACACACACACACACACACACACACAACTTTTTTTCTTTGCTGCACCTATGCAACACCAAACAGCAAAATAAAGCAAAACAAAGAAACTGCCACACACACAACTTTTTTTCTTTAGTTTTCTCTTTATTTTTTAAAAACATTTTAAAATATTTTAAATAGGGGCCCTGGCCTTTTTCACAGAACATTGGGAGACAGATTACTTTGTTTTATCTCATGTTTCTGCATTTTTCTATAAAACTAAAAAGAAAGGAATAAAGGATAGAACCAAGGGCCAGGTGGGTTCAGATGCATTAGTGGAGAAAAAAGAGAACAACTAAATATCCAAGCTAAAGTCAACGAAAATAGAATCAACAGACCTAAATTTTAACAATCTAAACTTAAATGGGCCTGTTATACTGGCAGGTCAGGGACATAGGGTGGTATTATAGTGTGCACTCTGAGTTCATTGGTGGAGAGAAGTTGATGTTGGTGGTAGGAATGGCCCTGATTCACTGTATCTCTGAAATTCAATAATGAAGGACATTGTACATCACAATGGTTTCAATAAAATAAAATTTAAAAAAAGGAGTAACTACTTCATACAAACACAAGCCTCCTCAGAGGTGCATATGCCTGGAAGTAAGATCAAATTATCACTCCATACCCCAGGCATTCTTTGAAATTGGAAGGAAAAAAGATGACTGCACTAAAGCTGGATTGTCAATATCCCATAGTTTCAAGAGTAAAGAGCAATTATTCCCCAGGTTTGGAATTTCCGGGATATGGGCATTAGTATCAAATAAGTAAATTTCAAGTTTCTCTAATGAAAATCATAAATTGCTTTTACAAGCTGACTAATACAGCTACTTAGGGGCACCATATGTTATATATTTCAAGGAATTGGCTTGCTGATCATTTCTTCAGGGAAAAAAATCTATATTTAAATATATGTCTTATTTTAAAATATAATTATTTGCTTACAGTTTTATTTGAAATAGCACCACGAAGAATGCCTTTTAAAATTCCATTTTAGTGTCATATTGTAATTGAAATTCAATTTTCAATTACTCATATATTAATTTCTTATTAAAAATATTTATTTTACTCTTTCAATGTTCAGTGGAATTTTAAGTTAGCCAAATTTTACATTTTTCAATAAAAATCAGAAGACCTAGAATTTGGCAGCTACAAGAATCTTGTTTTGTGGTTTGTTTTCCTTTGTTTCTTTCCAAAAGAATTCTGAATAATACTTCATGTTATTGTTGATCAAATATAATTGATACTGTTCTGACTATTAAATTGAAGCCAGATATACTATAGATCTAGATTTATTTTCTTCTTACAAGCTACCAAAGGTCACTAAAAAAAATATTAAAAATGGTCATTAAATAATGCTTTTCACTCAAGTGATTCAATTTTTTTTTTTTTTTTTTTTTTTTTTTTTTTGGTTTTTGGGCCACACCCGGTGACGCTCAGGGGTTACTCCTGGCTATGCGCTCAGAAGTCGCTCCTGGCTTGGGGGACCATATGGGACGCCGGGGGATCGAACCGCGGTCCGTCTCCTAGGCTAGAGCAGGTAAGGCAGGCACCTTACCTCGAGCGCCACCGCCCGGCCCCTCAATATTTTAAGCTTTGAGATGGTCTTACATTTCAACTGGATAAAGGAAGGCAGAGGCATACAAGTTTTGTGTACTCATTTTACACAGCAAACAATTTTGAACCACTTTATAATGAGTATCATGCTAGGAACTCTCATAGATTTGCAAAAGCCTAAGGCCATGAAGCAATTTATAACATGCAAGTCCTCCATTATACCAACATGTGTTCACTGACTAAAGAGTGGCAAAAACTGTCATCAACTTCTGTCATCACTAGGACACTCCATTTTGTAATTCACTGGTGAAAACACAAAACAATCAACTGCATAAAAATGGTGTGCTGGAGATGGGTCTAAAGGGTCTTTATGTGGTCTCCAAGATGGCTCTGAAATGACATTCACAGCTGCATGGTGTATTCTATAGCAGCTGCCACGTTTGTGGCAGTTTTATTTTGAGCAGTTTTATCAAGTCATGTCTGACTTCTCCTTAACACATACTGCAGAATGTAGTCACAAGCACAGTGTTTCTGGAAACCTGTTAATCCCCAGGCTTAAGGAAATGAATCCAGTTATATACTGGGTGCCCAGAGAAAGAGGACACTGCTCCATGAGTAATTGATGAAAGATTTTCTGCAGAAGTGAATCCACAGTCCTGCTTTTAAGGAAAGTGGATCATCCACAACAACAAAGAGAAAAAGAAATCAAGAAAAGACACAAAAAAATAAAACCCCAAAAATGTGATGCTACAGCTGACCTGACTCCTGAGAAATAGCAGGACAAAGAGATGATCCTGAAGAACAACATTCAGAGGTGGAGATTTTATAGGAAGTTTAACCTATTTCAATGAGTAGCAGGGAGTAGGAATAGCAGTTCCCTTTTTTTTTGTTATACTCATTATAATTGTCACTAGTCACCAAACTCACCCAACCTCTCTTTCTCCTTCTCTTTGTTCAATAAAGAAATGTAAAGTTATTTCAACCCAACATTTGCCACATGTTATGCTCTCTGTTGACAATGTGCTAAAGAGACCATGAATATAAAAATAAGATTGACATGCTTCTTTCCTTAGAGGCATGAGTAATTTGGGAATGTCACAAGCCACAAAATGTTTGGATATATATACATATATATATAATAGTATATATATTTATATATAATAGTATATATATAATATATAATAGTATAATTTTGTCATAAAATATATTTGGGAAATAAGTGTTATGGAAAGTTAGGAAAGGAGAATCAAATCTTGGACCAGGTACCAAAGTGAGGTGGACAAAAATGACAGCATGGACAAAATAAATGGTCTAGAAAAAAAGGAAGGTGCACACAGTAACTGAACATTTTGCTAAAGAGAAGACAATGTGACATTGGGAAACTCTCAGACAGAAAAGTAGATACTACCCAAAATTTGGATTGCAAATGGAAGTCACTATGCTTAAAGCTTTTAGTATATTTATCTGGCTACTTTAATAAATGCCTATTCATGAGTGGATGGGATGATCTCTATCAATGGGAAAGCTAAGGTAGAAGTTTTATAAAGGTACTGATGCTATGTCTTTCTCCCAAAATTTTAGAAATCAAGATTGTTGATATGAAGCACGTTGTTTTCCCAGGGCCAGTTGTAGCTAGTGAGTAGAGATGAAAGAGGGTTCCTAGAATGTTAATGGTGGGTGAGGGTAACTGAAGAAACAGAGTTAAGATCAGCAGCCTTAAGATAGCCTTAAGGCTGTTTCTACATTCTCTTGCAGAATTTGTCTTCATAAATTATAATGGACACTCAGAATGAGTATGAGAGAATCTTGAAAAAATTATTTTGTGGTATCAAATTAATTGCTAAAGTAGTATAAATGTCTTTTTAAAAATATTTTAATTGAATAATGTGAGATAGCTATAAAATTGTTTATGACTGAATTAGTCATACAGTGTTCCAGTGCTCATCTTTCACCAGTGCACATCTCCCTCCACCAATACTCTTTTCCTTCCTTCCCTCACTCCCCTCTGCCTGCATTTATAGTAGACATTGTTCTTCTCTCTCTCTCTCTCTCTCTCTCTCTCTCTCTCTCTCTCTCTCTCTTCTATTTTCCTCTGAGGCACTGGAGTTTACAATATTGTTACCAAAAGGTTATCATTCATCTCACTTTACCTCCTTTCAGCATTCAGTTATTGTCCATAGTGATTATTTCTAACTATCATTGGCCTAGTGATCCCTTCTCTGCCCTAACTGCAGGAGGATTAGTTCATGATAGGAACAAGTGAGTCTTAAGTGAGACATTTCAATAAACTTTCTTCTCTTCTCTTTCTTTGAAACAAAGTCCTCATCTGTGTTTGAGGAGCAAAATAAAGGTAAAAAAGGGGGGGGGGCAGGCAAAACCATGATCTATTCCTACAGCTCTGATAGGAGCTGTATACCTATGCTCTGTAACCTCTGAAAAACCCAGACATGAGGATAGAGTCCCTGACAGTGGCTTATTCAAAACCATAGAGACTATCTACATTTTATCCTCCCCAGCAACACACACATGCATGCATGTGCATACGTACTCACTACCAGATTAGCAAGCCTTTAGTGTAGGCAACAAACACAACTTCTCTGAGTCTCAGCTCAGTAAATAAAAACAAAGAGCTAATGAAGCTATTGGAAGAAAAGACCTTACCCAATCAACTTGTGCACTAAAAATTTTTTACGTTAGCAATTTTCACTTGTTAGTACCCTAGAGGTGTTTATAGCACAACAGATTTTAACACAGCTCAACTGCTCATTAGATAAATTCTATTCTGCACACTAAAGCCCTGCTATAAGAAAGGGTAAATTCATTTCCAAAAGAAAAAATACTGCATTAGCTCTAATGTCCTAAAGGAGATACTTGACTTTGAACAATAAGTTGGTAGGTAAACAAAGAGATAAGGCAAAGAAAAAAAAAAAAAAGAGAGAAAGCACTCCCTGGCCTAAAGAATATAATCAGCATTCTTATCTACAGAATTGGATAGGCTACAAATCTTGAAATGTCTCATCAGAAATTTAAGAATCATGATTTAAATGTTAAATACTATAAATGAAGATATGGATGACTGGGATCCCATGAGAATTTCAAGAGAGAAACAAAAATAAAGATAAAATAGAAGTGCTGGATATGACCAACACATTTGTATGAAAGGAGGTTTGTCTTTGATGGAATTTTTAGTAACCTGTACACATTTAAATATACATTGAGCTTTCAAAAATTTTTAGAAAATTCTGTGAGAAGAAAAATGTAAACAAATAAAAGCCAATTATCTTTGGACAATACCTAATATTCTAGTATGCAAAAGAGGGAAACTTTGGAAAATGAAGAACAGGGAACAAGAACTAGTTCAGAAAAAAGTATCTGTTGAAATTTTGGGGAGAATTCCTTCCTTATTATACCTTTTTTTTGAAAATTTTAAACTTTGCAGTTTATAATATAGTTGCATTGGGGATTTAGTGTTCTAACACCAATTCCACCACCAGTGTGACCTTTACTCCACTATAGTGTTGGGAGCCAGATCCTTTAAAATATAGCTTAGCATAAGTAGAGCCATTTTGCCTCGGACAGACATTTTGTCTCAGTATAACCCTTAATCTGAACTCAAGATGTGTACCTGCCAAATGGGCAGGAGTTGATGCAGACTGCCCTGCAAGAATTTGACCACACAGGAAGGCTTGTTATATATTTAACTATGGTATGTGCTTGCAGGAGGTATGCTGGCAGAGCACTGTGATTTTTATGAATACATCTAGAGATTGCGTTGTTCATGTAACCACCCATTATTGTTCACTTCCTATAAAAGCCCTGCTTGCTTGAAATAAAATTGACACCTTGATCAACATCTTTTGTCTTGGTGTCCCCTTTCTCCCACCCTTTTCTTTCAGGTAATAGTCCTTTCCAGGTCCACGAATAACTGAGAGCCGCGGGCCGGCTCACTATAGTCCCTGGTTTCCCACCTACCTCCCAAGCCTGGCCCCTTTTAAATAACAAAATAGCAAGTGAAATTATCAAAAAATAGTTCAGTAAAATATTCTAAAAATTGTTATATCTCACAATAAAGTTATTGTCTGAGGATTTACTGAACTATTTGTTGTAAATTGAGTTTTCTATGTTGTTTTTGCTTACTGAGCTTACATAGTTGACTTCTCTGCCACTTTCCCATCTAATGTTCTGTCTGCCTGCTGGGTTGTTACTATTATTGACTTTGGAGATTTCATACATCCACGTATGCCACCATAGCTCTTCAGGAGTTCCAATATCTGTGTAATTAAGATGGTTCTTGCCTAAGCCCTTCTCAATGGGGCTCCAGTTTTCAGTCTGAAGATCAGTGATCTATAAGTTTCATTGGCCTGGTTTGGCTTGCATCGCTTTAGAATTAGTCATGACTGAGCTGTTCTTTGTATGGAAATGGCTGTGAGATGTGGGTGTGGCTTCTGAGACGTCTGTACAGAAAGGGAGAAGGCTGCCCATTCCTACCCCAGAAGACCTCAGAGTTTTCACCTTTAAACTGTGTACCTGGAAGTTTGGTGTCTGCAGATACTAGTTGTGAAGCAGTGAAGTTGATTTTTTAGTTTAGTTTAGTTTTGTTTTGTATGGTAACAACTTTAAAGTATATGTATGGCTGCCAGGTATTTGGCAGAGTTAGGATCCTGCCCATCCTCTCCCTAGATTTTTCAGCTTGCTGAAGGTTCAACTGTGAATATCGTTGGATTGGATTGGCATTTCTTCTAAGATTGGTCATGATTCTTCTAAGATTGGGCTATTAATATGGCAGCAACTATGGGATGTGGGTATGGCTAATTGCAGCTTTTATTAGCATAGTCATAGGAGCAAGATGGGGTAGGGGAAGCTGCCCAGCAGCAATCCAAAAAGACTCCAGAGTCTTCAGCCTGAAAACTTGGAAGTTTTGTTGCCATGACAATCATGTGACTGTGAAGCTGGACCATTTACATGGCAGCAGTGTGGGATGTGTCTGTTGACCTATTTTGACTTAACAAACTAGTGCTTATAAAGAATTTATACAAATCTCTTCTCCAATTATCTTATTTCTTAAGAGCTCTTATCTTTCCACAGTCCTTTGACAAGTGATAAATAATAAAATCAGACCGAGGAAGTTAGGAGTTGAATTCAATGATGCAGAGGGATCTGGGCTCTGTGCTAGGCTAGCACTGCTCCAGCTTCTAAGTCTATCATCTTCTAAAAAAAAATCTTTTCTTTTCATATGTCTCCATGTCTTTCCTGTGACAGACCCTCAGTATCAGTGAAACTGAACCTTTAGGTTACAATGACACAATGACTACAGTGCAAATCTAATTTTTGTGTAAACTACTGTTCTCTCTCCATACAGATCTGTTTGTGATGTTTAACCAATAACAGTGTCATTTTGAAATAGAATCTATTTAAAAACAAATTCAAGGATGATGAATTTAAAAAATTTAATTATGAGTTTTACCTTCAGTTTAACATAAAAAAACATTATGAAATTTTCTATGAAAAAATTTTGAGGTTAAAAATAAATTTTATTTAGAAATTCTGAGTGAGAAGAAAGAAGGGCAAAGAGGAAAGAGGAAAAAAAGAGAGAACGGGAGTGATATGTATGGTTCATTTAGAAAGAATGTGGGCTTCTCCAAGAGGGAGAAAGCTACTATACATCCCAATGTTAAACTATAGAACCCACATCTTAAGGTGGAACATGTGTTCAGACACTTTGTACCCTAGGTAATACATATATGTCTCTAGAAGTTTTATAGAAAACATACTCAATATTTTGAATGTAGTAGTTCCTAAATATTACTGTGCACAGATAGTTAATGTTAAAATGAATCAGTTTGGGTCATTGTAAAAAGAACTTTGCTCTTCTCTAGTTTGCTTTTATTCTCAGGATATTTTACTCTAGAAGGACTCAAATAAAACAGCCTCTTAGTTTTTCTCTCAATTACATTTTCTATAGTTTTTTTAATCTTATTTTCTATATTTAGTTAGAAATTTTTGTTATTTTCTTAAAAATAATAACTTTTTTTCTTCTCCAATTCCTTTAGTTTTCTTTTTCTGCCTAAAGTGTTTTGATATGCTCTTTTTTGCTGTTTCACATGGAGTTTCACAATATGTTCAGGACATTAAGGACCCAACTGGCACACCTAAGCACAGTTCAATTTATACATATTACGTCTTCTATGTACCTCTCTCTCCAGAATTAGAAAACAATAGTAATTCAATATAACTACTTGTTTTTTTTTAATCTGCTCTCATCTTATAGCTGTCTCATATTATCTTGCAGTCAAGTTATCTTAAAATAACTAAATAATTAATTATAAGCTAATGCTGGAAATGCTTCTTTGTACTTTTAAATCAATGAAAAATTTACGTATCTTTTATTTATTTTTTTATTGGTTTTGGTTTTTGGGCCACAGCCAGCAGCATTCAAGAGTTACTCCTGGCAGGCTCAGGGGACCATATGGGATGCCAGGAATCAAACCCTGGGATGGTTGCATGCAAGTCAATTACCCTACACTCTGTGCTATTGCTCTGGTACTGAATCTTTTATTTTTATTTTTATTGCCTTTTCTAAGTAGAGTCACTTTTTGTATTTCAATATATATAATGTCAATCTCAATATATATATATATAATGTCACCATATATTTTATATATGTTTTTATATTATTTATGTTTATATTTTCTAGAGTATCATAAATGCATATACAATTATGTAGTTCTTTATGTGAAACTTACATAAAATTTTATTGTTTTGGAAAGTAACATCAGAATCCACAACAACTAAAATATTATATAATATATACCAAAACAAAAATTTTAAACTTTTATGTCTATTATACCCAAGGTAAGATAAATACATGACAATAAAGATACAAAAAATAATTGGTTTCTATCTTCAGTGTCAGGCAAAGAAATTCATTGTCAGATTTAAATTGTATTTTAGGATATTAAGTTATTAGAAACTTGGCATCAGAATGTAATGTTCAGTCCCCAAATGAGATAGGGCACTTGCCTTGCATGTACCAAACCTGCGTTCAATCACTGGTACTCATATAGTTCAGCCTTGAGCAAGAGTGAATCCTGAGATCACAAACAGGGGTAAGCCCTCAGTATTTTAAGAATAAGTCCTGAGTATCAAAATAAAAATAAAAAAGTATCAAATAAAAATTAAAAAATGAAACACCCTACATAAATATTTACATATCTATTTAGTCTTTCATTCATGACCAGTAACTTTAGAGTCAGTCATTACTATAAATTATTAAGTAGGAGTCTATATTTGACAGAAATGTGGAAAAATTAGAAGAGATTAAATTAGTTTGTAAGTAGTTATATTTATAGGCATGTTTTTTATTAGATAACATTTTCTATTTAGATAACATATTCTCTTGTTATTTTAGTGTCCTTGAATTCAGTTCAACCAAATTGAATAGCTATTTTTCTTAATTCTAAATAAATTAAATTGTTGCATAGTTTTAAGAAAGCAGAAGTAAATCTCTAAAACTTCTTGAATTTTTTATCATTTCTAAAACTTAAGGACATTGAAAAAAGCATTTCAATATTTTGAATAATTTTATATCCTTTCTTATTCAAAGAGTGGAGTAAATTTGCATTTCAATTTTAACTTTTTATTGTCAAGTTTTAAACAATGTTTTATAATAAAGAACTCTGCACTTACTATTTAAATATTGGTAAATTTGAAGAATTAATGCATTAAACATGAACCTTCTCTTTCCTATTTATTTTTCCTCTTAAATATAAACATGAACCTTCATTTTCCTATTTATTATCTTTTAAAAAATTTAACCTTGGCTCCTGAATAAGAGATTAGGTATAGAATTAAAAAAAAAGTAATGTTTTTGTTTTAAAATAACAAGTTTGGAACTCCATGATTGAATAAGCAAGCTTAACAATTACAACTGAAAAATTATGGACTGAACACTTTTTAAAACAGAAAATAATGACAGTTGAAAGTCCCCTCTCTTTTTGTTTTAAGAAAAGTCAACCAATTAGCCATTTTCTTTGATTTTTAAATACAATTTTAATAAAGCACTGTAATTTACAAAATTATTCACAGTTGAGTTTAGAAATACAACATTCCACCAATAGCCCCACCACCAGTGTCAACCTCCTCCCACCAATGTTCCCAGTGTCCATCTCAGACCTCACCTCCCCCAGCCTACTATCTCTACAGGTACTTTCTAAACTTTGATTAATAAAGTCTGGGTTTCATAATTTCAGTGCTGTTGACTCCACGTTTTTTGGGTGGTAAGTTTTGTCCATTTTAATACTACCAATGTACCTGAATCCCTTTGACCTCTGCCATTAATCTATTGACATAATGAAATTTGCAATACTCTTACTTATACTTTTCCTGTATAGATGGTTTCAACACCACACTCATCACCAGGTTGCCCCCTCTCTTCATCAATAAATATCTCAAAGGCCCTATCCAGTCACTCTTCCAGTTTTATGTAAAACCTGAAAAACTGGCACATAAAACCCTATATAAAGAATAAGTTATATACTTTTATACTCCATGGTATATGCAGTTAGTATTCACTGACAAATCATGATAACTGAGCAAAGGATTGCTAATACATACATTTGTTCCAAAAAAACCCCAAACACACAAACAAAAAAAAATCCCCAAAATGCTCATTGTTGGCACCTGCCTTATTAATTAATTGTTTTATTTTATTGTCAAAATGTTATGGTCTCAGGGTATAAATGAGGATAGGAACAAAATGTTTAGGAAAAAAAACTAGATTTTTAAAAATGTTTCTATGGATTATGTATTGGATATTCTTTAACCTTTCCAGACCCTAAGACAAAGGATAATATTTTAAATTGATATTTTAGTTATTGACTTTTGTTTTTCCCTAAATGCTATTTTTCTTTGAAACTGAACTACACAGGGTTTTGTTTATGCAGGGGTTTACAGGCATATACAGGCTGCATTGTAAATAAATATTTCTACTTTTGATTTTTAAAGAATATATAGCATGTAGGAATAGTTCCCAAAATCAAATTTCTCATGTCTCTGTGTATTTCAAGCAGTACAATTAAAAAATTAAAACTACTTCATGGGTCTATAAAAATAAATATTGCATTGTTCTATCCATTTCTGTGATTCAACAGTTCAATTGTCTGTAAGTTGAGCGATAGGAATTTAAGACTAGTGAACTAATATCTAATGTTAAGTTGAATTTGAATAAGGGTGCTAGAACAATATTTTTATATTATATTCTTACAAGATAATATAATAGGTTCTTGAAAATATCTTTAAAATAGTCACTACCATTTGTTTTAGGATAAACATGTGAAGACTATAATTTTATTAAAACAATAAATTATCTGGACCAGAAAGATAGTACAGTGAGTAAGTGTTTGCCTTTCAGGCCCCTTGCCCTGGTTAGATCCCTAACACAAGATCCTCCAGATCCCAAAAGGAATGACATCTGAATAAAATTCCTGGAATAACCCAGAGAACCTTGAGGTGAGGCCCAAACATCCCACCTCCAAAAAAGATAATCAAATAGTTCTTGGAATTTTTTTTTTCAAGACACTGTTTGACTTTTATTTCCAAGTTAAGTTGTTTTCAGTCTAACTAGTAGTGAAATATTTCAAAATTAAACAGTATTTCTCAGTCTCAGGCATTTTTCCTAATCCTAGAAAGAGAAAGAGTGTTAGGTGAGAAAAGCTTATAAGATTTAGTTTGCATGTCTTTTGCCAAGTTAAGTGAATCTGAATGTAAAAGGCAGTTAATATTATTGACTCCAAGTAGCAAGCTGAACAAATCTGCATTCAGACTGCTTCCTAATTACTTTGTAATTTATTTTCTTTTGCCTGTGTTCAACTAAAATGATCATAATCATGGGCAACAACAAAAAATTGAAATTCCTCTCTTTTAACCTAATCTTTATTAAACTCTTCAAAACAACATGGTGCCACAGTTGGTTTTGGTTTTTGGTTTTTGGTTTTTGGGTGGGTTTTTTTTTGGTCAATCTGCAGGAATCTATTAAGAATATCTCCTAAGCTGGGATAAACAGCTTTGTACCTGCATTTAACAGTCTAACGCTTTATAGTAGCTTTCTCTGTGTAATGAATGGAAGGCGCTGTCACTTTAGAAAGCAACAGCATAAAAAATACCGGCAATCCTAGCGCACTATGCAATTTAAATTTCAATGAACACAAGAACTTTTGAAAAGAACTTTAATTTCATTTTCCCCAAGAAGTATGTTTTTTAATATATATTGCGTCTTCTATGTTATATATGTATTTATGTATAGTGTGGCATCTTCTTTCTGTTTATATGAATCCCACCAAATCCTCTATTTGAAAATTAAATGCATTTGGAAGACTGGGATTTTGCTTTTAAAAGTTAAGCAAGATTTTACTCTGGCTAGGGGCAGAAGTTAGCAAAGGTGTTGAGCTAAAGGACCTCAAAATCTTGCTATCACTCTACCTTTAGGTCTCTTGTTCCTTGGTGTTATAATTTCTTGACTTTTCTGTAAAAAAAATGACTCAGAATGAAACTTAACAGAAATCCTTACTCAAAATTACATGGAAAGACCAGGACACAATCCCCAAGGAGCAAGAGAAATTAGTAGAAAGTATTTGAAGACTATTCAACTTTGATTTTTCCCTGTCTTAGCAGCAAAGCCTTCACCGCGTGACTTATATTCTACTGTCATCTCTTCTTTTACCTACATATGGAAAAGAATACAAGTAACATGGGCCAGAGAGATAGCATGGAGGTAAGGTGTTTGCCTTGCTTGCAGAAGGATGGTGGTTCGAATCCCGGCATCCCATTTGGTCCCCCGAGCCTGCCAGGAGCGATTTCTGATCATAGAACCCGGAGTAACCCCTGAGCGCTGCCGGATGTGACTCAAAAACCAAAAAAAAAAAAAAGAAAAAAAAACAAGTAACCCCTGAGAATCAGTGGGTGTGGCCCAAAAAAACAAAACAAAACAAAAAGCCTGAGTGGCCATATTAATATCAGATGATGCAAACTTCAGACTCAGAAAAGTTGTAAGGGACAAAGATGGACATTTCATACTAATCAAAGGATATGTTCAACAGGAAGAAATCAGACTTCTAAACACATATGCACCCACTGAGAGACCAGCAACTTATTTAATACAATTGTTGACAAATTTAGATAAAGATATCTTATTTTTTAAACTCATTTCTGTAAAAAAAAAAAAAAAAGGAAGAAAGAAAATACAAAAATCAGATGATAGCTCTGAAGAAAAAAAATGAGCTTATTACAATACTAGCTCCAATGCATTGTTTTTATTGTCTACCATGGCACAGTCAAGATTTTTACATTAATTTTCATATCATTCATGTGAAGTGGGTATTGCTATCATCCACATTTACAAGGAAGGCATTATTAAAGTGAAGTCTATGTAATACCATGTATTAGTTAACAAATAGTAAACCAAATAAAATTCAACTTATCAACAATTACTTCTAGTCACACTGAAACATTGTTTTTTTTATTTTTATTTATTTATTTTTTGCCTTTTGGGGCTACACCCTATGATGATCAGGGGTTACTCATGGTTCTGCGCTCAGAAATTGCTCCTGGCTTGAGGGACCATAGGGAATGCCAGGAATCAGCCACATGCATGGCAAATGCATGCTATAACTCCAGACCCCTGAAACACTGACTTTTGAAAGCATATGTATATGTACCCTGAACAAAATTGATTCTAGAACTTTAAAAATTAATATATTTCTGTAGTTGCCACTGTCCTAAACCCAATTCAATTCTAATTTCCTTTATTTTTCATCTGAGGTGTTTTTCATAATTTCTTACTGTGGACTCATTTGAGAAAGGGATTTCATCAACTAATTCCCATTAAACTGTTAAATGAAAGCACTTTCGGGATTATTTACATTTTGAGAGGACATAGGGAAATGATAGCCCAGGGGAAATAATCACTAATGCAATTTCAGTGACACCTTGAATTCTTTGGTAAAAAGTAGAGTTTTAAGCATCCTTAAAACTAAATTTTTGTATGTTCAAAGATAATTTCAGACATCTTACAACAATAAAGAAGGAAAAAACAGTCACAGTCACACACAAACACACACACACACACACACACACACACAACCCAAAGAATTTTAAGTGATCATCCAAAGGACACCACAACAAACTGCTGGGGAATGTGAGTAATAAATGATTGTCTCAGTTGTGTGCTGCTAGATCTTCAAACAACTTGCATTTACTTTTGAGAATCCATGGAAATTTAACACACAGGTGGAAAATGAAATAAAACAGAAGCACATATCTACAAAGTTTTGAAGTAGTGTGCTCTCTTCTTGAAAAATATCTCATGTTACATGTTCTATAAAAAAGTATCTTCTGTAAAAATCTACTGTTACATAAGCTATAGTCCTCTTGCTATAGAATAGATTGTGACAGGCAAGAATCCTGACATTTCTTATATATGAGGTAGGTACAGGCATATGAGTTAGGTACAGAGGTCATTCAAGATTAAAGACACAGTTTCTCACTATAATGATAGCCTTAAACTAAGAAATAAAGTTTCCTGAAATTTTTTTGTATTCTATTTATCTTCTAGACAAATTTCTTTTTTTGCTTCTATGGAGGTATAAGATATGAGTTTATGAGGTAGAATTTGTGTACAAAGACCAGCACATATTTTATGTGACAACTCAATGAGAATTTAGGCAAATAGCAATGAATAATGTCACTGCCATAACACAACAGTATTCAGTGTTCAGTGTTCGGATGGTTCTACTATGGTGCCAAGAATGTGAAGCAGGGTCACCCACATGAAAATCAAGTGCCTTAACACTATACTATCTCTTTAAATTTATAGTTTTATATTTGTAATGATTAATATTTCTAAAGGTAAATATAACAACACAAACTATAACATGCATAGCCTTCTAGCTCTAAATTTTATTATTCTTACGTTTTTAAAAAAGCCCAACCAAGTTACAGTATTATTCTCTTTACCATCTCAAACACTTTAAACACCTGACCCCAGACAAGACTTGCTTTTTTTTGATGAGATACTAACCTCCTCTTTCCTATAGCTTTGTTAATAACACATTTTTTCCGTGCTCTCCTTTCTTTAGTTTCTATCAATGTTTAAGGGTTCTACTAAATAATTACACTCTATGAAAAAAGATTCTTGGCATCTTCCATTTAAATCACCTTTTTCTTATCTCCTTCCATAGTTAAACATTCTATACTTATTCTATCACACTTTACTGCCTTCTGTGCTCTGTGCTCAGAGATTACTTCTGGTATTGCTCTTGGGACCATATGCAGACTCAGAATTAAACAGAAGTAGGTTGTGCACAAGACAAGTGACTAAACCCCCAAGCAATCTCTTTGACTGTAGATGATCTTTATAATTTAAGGTTATCTTAAACATTTATCCTTTGAAGCCTTTGATTGGGCCCTGATTTGTTTTATTTGCAAATATCAAGATGACACTAGAAAAAGTGCTGTGGTTATCTTAAAAAGTGAACCTTTTCTGGTGGGAAGTTGAGATACAGTTGAGGCAATTCTGCGTCTTTCTCTTTCTCTCTAACATATTTCACTCAGCATAATAGATTCCATGTACATCCATGTATAGGAAAATTTCATGACTTCATCTCTCCTGACAGCTGCATAATATTCCATTGTGTATATGTACCACAGTTTATTTAGCCATTCATGTGTTGAAGGGTATCTTGGCTGTTTCCAGAGTTTTGCTATGGTAAATAGTGCTGCAATGAATATAGGTGTAAGGAAGGGGTTTTTGTATTGTATTTTTGTGTTCCTAGGGTATATTCCTAGGAATGGTATAGCTGGGTCATATGGGAGCTCGATTTTCATTTTTTGAAGGAATCTCCATATTGCTTTCCATAAAGGTTGAACTAGACGGCATTCCCACCAGCAGTGGATAAGTGCTGCGGACTGTTTTATCCTGATGAGATAAAAAGTTCCTAAGCATAACCTTAGTGAGTTCATTTTCCCACTGGAAGTCAAGCGGGAGCATGAAGAGGTGAATATGAAATATGAATTATGAAATACGAAATGAATGAAACCACACAGAATGCATGGGGACTTACGTCTAGAAAGACGAAGACAAATTTATTTTTTGAGCTGGGTAGCTTTTAAGGTTTGAGGTTTGGAATGCAGGGTGTAATTTTTGACATCAAAGAAAGTGGGAGATGTTTAGGGAAACAGAATGAAAGGCCATGGCTAAATTTTGCATATTAAAGAACCTATACTGAAGGTGAAAAGAAGTTTTGTTTTGGGTTAGCTTTGTTTTGGGTAAGCAGGAGAAACAGGTAATTTTCAGGGAAGTGGGAAGAGAGAGAAATATTTTAGAGTTTTGGGGAAAACTGAAAATTGCTTTACTATGAGCTAAGTTTTGGGAAAAAACATGATCTTGGTGCCAAAGTAGCAAAGAAGAGCTGGTTAGTGGGAGACTTTTTAGGCGGGATTTGTACTGTCCTCCTTTGTTAGAAAGAATTACTAAGGCCTGATTTTTAATAATGGTTAAAAATAAAGAGAGAGATAGTTACAGCCACTTTAGAATTATGACCAAACACTCCACGCAAAGGGTCAACTGATTTTGACTGCTCTAAGCGGGCCTTTTTGGCAAATAATTCTTTTTCAGGAATGCAACACTTTTTTGATGTGTGCCCTTCCTGAGTGGGGCGCAACAGATAAGAGTTCCTTTCTCTCCACATCCCCGCCAACATGCTCGTTCTAATTTTTTGTGATGTGTGCAAATCTCTGGGGTGTGAGGTGGTACCTCATAGTTGCTTTGATTTGCATCTCCATGATGATTAGTGATGTGGAGCATTTTTTTAATGTGTCTTTTGGCCATTTGTATTTCTTCTTTGTCAAAGAGTCTGTCCATTTCTTCTCCCCATGTTTTGATGGGATTAGATGTTTTTTTCTTGTAAATTTCTGTCAGTGCCCTGTATATTTTGGAGATTAGCCCCTTGTCTGATGGGTATTGCGTGATTAGTTTACCCCACTCAGTGGGGGGCTCTTGTATCCTGGGCATTATTTCTTTTGAGGTGCAGAAGCTTCTCAGCTTAATATATTCCCATCTGTTAATCTCTGCTTTCACTTGCTTGGAGAGTGCAGTTTCCTCCTTGAAGATGGAGAGTTTTACCTACATGTTTTTGTATATATTGTATATTTTGTATATATCTTATGGTTTCGTTCTGATATCGAGGTCTTTCATCCATTTGGATTTAGCCTTCGTACATGATGTTAGCTGGGAGTCTAAGTTCAATTTTTTCAAGTGGCTAGCCAGTTGTGCCAACACCACTTGTTGAAGAGGCTTTCTTTGCTCCATTTAGGATTTCTTGCTCCTTTATCAAAAATTAGGTGATTGTATATCTGTGGAACATTCTCAGAGTATTCAAGCCTATTCCACTGATCTGAGGGCCTGTCCTTATTCCAATACCATGCTGTTTTGATAACTATTGCTTTGTAGTACAGTTTAAAGTTGGGGAAAGTAATTCCTCCCATATTCTTTTTCCCAATGATTGCTTTAGCTATTCTAGGGTGTTTATTATTCCAAATGAATTTCAAAAGTGCCTGCTCCACTTCTTTGAAGAATGTCATGGTTATCTTTAGAGGGATCACATTAAATCTGTACAATGCTTTGGAGAGTATTGCCATTTTAATTATGTTAATACTGCCAATCCATGAGCAAGGTATGTGCTTCCATTTCCGTGTGTCCTCTCTTATTTCTTGGAGCAGAGTTTTATAGCTTTCTTTATATAGGTCCTTCACATCTTAGTCAAAT
This sequence comes from Suncus etruscus, assembly GCF_024139225.1. Classification (NCBI taxonomy): domain Eukaryota; kingdom Metazoa; phylum Chordata; class Mammalia; order Eulipotyphla; family Soricidae; genus Suncus; species Suncus etruscus. The sequence continues at coordinate 134,718,804 of NC_064851.1, forward strand.
TGATTCCAAGATATTTGAGTTTGTGTGGCACTATTGTGAATGGTGTTGTTTTCTTAATATCCATTTCTTCCTTAATACTATTGGTGTATAGAAAGGCCATTGATTTTTGTGTGTTAATTTTGTATCCTGCCACCTTGCTATATGAGTCTATTGTTTATAGAAGCTTTTTCGTAGAGACTTTAGGCTTTTCTAGGTAGAGTATCAAGTTATCTGCAAACAGTGAGAGCTTGACTTCTTCCTTTCCTATCTGATTCCCTTGATATCTTTTTCTTACATAATTGCTATAGCAAATACTTCCACTGCTATGTTGAATAGGATTGGTGAGAGAGGACAGCCTTGTCTTGTGCCAGAATTTAGAGGAAAGGATTTCAGTTTTTTTCCATTGAGGACAATATTTGCCTCTGGCTTGTGGTAGATGGCCTTAACTATATTGAGAAAGATTCCTTCCATTAGCATCTTGCTGAGAATTTTGATCAAGAATGGGTGTTGGACCTTATCAAATGCTTTCTCTTTGTCTATTGATATGATCATGTGATTTCTATTGTTCTTGTTGTTGATGTTGTGTATTATGTTCATAGATTTACAGATGTTAAACCAGCCTTGCATTCCTGGGATGAAATCTACTTGATCGTAGTGGATGATTTTCTGAATGAGGCATTGAATCCTATTTTCCAGAATTTTGTTGAGGATCTTTGCATCTGTATTCATCAGGGAAATTGGTCTTTAATTTTCTTTTTTGGTAGCAACTCTGTCTGGTTTAGGTATCAAGGTGATGTTGGCTTCATAAAGCTATTTGGAAGTGTTCCCATTTTTTCAATTTCATGAAAGAGTCTTGCCAGGATTGGTAGAAGTTCCTCTTGGAAGGTTTGAAAAAATTCATTAGTAAATCCATCTGGGCCTGGACTTTTGTTTTTGAGCAAAAATTTTATTACTGTATTAATTTCCTCAATAGTGATCAGTTTGTTTAGATGTGGGTGACCGTGCACCCCACATGTTCAATGGAACTCTGGATGAATTTTCCACCGCCTGCCTGATAGCCACAAAGTTTGCATAGCCCTGAGCCAACAGGAAACTCTGCAAATAAATTTAGCTCAGCACACAGAATCTGGCTTAACCAGATTCCTTAACCTTTCCATGGAATCTGTTTTTGTGCCTGCTCTCAAGCTTGTAGTTATAGATATGTTTTTGTAAAGTTTAAATTGTGATCCTTATTGCTTGCACAAAAGAAAGATCTAAATGGAAAATAGGCTAAACAAAAAATTGTATTTGCGTAAATATCAATTAGCTATTTGTTTAAGAATTTGCTTCCCCTCCCCTCATCCTGCCAGGTTCCTCCTTATCCTTCCCACCATCAAAATGTGTATGTGCAGTATGCGCACTAAACCAAAAAAGGAATTTATGCTCCCATTTGTTAAAATTGTTGTACTTGTACAAATCTGATTGGTTTATGTTTCAATCCTATGTTACTACTCCTCCCAATGGAGCAGGGCATAAAAACCCTGCTCTCTTCTTAATAAAGTCTCTCGACTGGCACATGTCACCCTGAGCCCTTTACTAACTTCTACAGCTTAATTTTCTAGGTGTTCACAAAAGAGCTTAACACTCGAGAATTATTTGTAGTTGCCTTCTGCCTTCTGTCCTGGTTGAGAGAAAGCTGCTGGCCGGAATTCTTTCCCAGTAAAGGGCAGGAGCAGAGGCAATTGCATTTAGATATGCTACATCCTCTTCATTCAACCGTGGAAGATTATAAAAGTCCAAGAATATATCCATTTCTTCCAGATTTTCACTTTCAGAGTTTCTCAAAGTAGTTTCTGATTACCTATTGAATTTCTGCCACATCGTAGTGATCTCTCCTTTTTCATTCCTAATACAAGTTATCAAGTTTCTCTCTATCTTCCTTTGTTTTGCCAGTAGTCTATCAATCTTGTTTATTTTTTCAAAGAACCAACTTCTGCTTTCGTTGATCTTTTAGATTGTTTTATGGGTTTCCACTTCATTGATATCTGCTCTCAGCTTTGTTATTTCCTTCTGTCTCCATATTTTGGGACCTTTTGTTGAGTACTTTCTAATTCTATGAGCTGCGTCATTAAGCTATTCAGGTATGCCTATTCTTCTTTCTGATGTGTGCTTGCAAAGCTATAAATTTTCCTCTCAGTACTGCTTTTGCTGTGTCCCACAGGTTCTGATAATTTGTGTTTCCATTGTCATTTGTTTCTAAGAAGGTTTTATTTCCTCTTTGATTTCATCTCGGACCCACTGGTTATTCAGTATTGGGCTGTTTAACTTCCAGCTATTAAAATTTTTCTTCTGTGCCACTTTGTATTTCACATATAATTTCAGGGCCTTGTGGTCAGCGAAGGTAGGCTGGAAAAGTTCTATCCTCTTGATATTATGGAGATATGTTTTATGTGCCAGCTTGTAGTCTATCCTGGAGAATATCCCATGTACATTAGAGAAGAATCTGTATCGGGCTTCTGGGGGTGGAGTGTCCTGTATATATCTACTAGGCCTCTTTCTTCCATTTCTCTTTTCAGGTCTAGTATATTCTTGTTGGGTTTCAGTCTGGTTGACCTGTCTAGTGTTGACAATGCGTGTTGAGGTCTCTCACAATTATTATGTTGTTATTGATATTATTTTTCAGATTTGTCAACAATTGTATTAAATATTTTGCTGGCCCCTCATTCGGTGCATATATGTTTAGGAGAGTGATTGCATTCTGCTGTACATATCCCTTGATTAATAAAAAATGTCCATCTTTGTCCCTTACAACTTTCCTGAGTATAAAGTTTGCATTATCTGATATTAGTATGGCCACTCCAGCTTTTTTATGGGTGTTGTTTGCTTGGATGATTTTCCTCCAGCCTTTTATTTTGAGTCTATGTTTGTTCTGACTATTCAGGTGCATTTCTTGTAGGTAGCAAAAGGTTGGATTGAGTTTTTGGATCCATTTAGCCACTCTGTGTCTCTTAACTGGTGCACTTAGTCCATTGACATTGAGAGAAAGAATTGATTGTCCTGGGATTTACTGCCATCTTTATATCAAAATTCGGTGTGTCTTTTGGTCAGTTTTATCTTAAATTATGTCTTTCAGTTTTTCTCTTAAGACTGGTTTTGAGTCTCTAAAATTTCTGATCTGTTGTTTTTCTGTGAAACCATGTATTTTTCCTTCAAACCTGAAAGTGAGTTTTGCTGGGTACAGTATTCTAGGTGAAGCATTTATTTCATTGAGTTTTGTCACTATGTCCCACCACTGCTTTCTGGCCTTGAGTGTTTCTGTTGACAGGTCTGCAGTAAATCTCAAGGTTGTTCCCTTGAATGTAATTTCCCTTTTTGATCTTGCTGCTTTCAGAATTCTGTCTCTGTGGATTCGTCATTGTGACTAAGATGTGTCTTGGGGTATTAGTTCTGGGGTCTCTTTTGGTTGGTATTCTTCGGGCATGCACATAATATTATTTTTCAGATTTGTCAACAAATTTATTAAATATTTTGCTGGCTCCTCATTCGGTGCATATATGTTTAGGAGAGTGATTTCTTCCTGCTGTACATATCCCTTGATTAATACAAAATGTCCATCTTTGTCCCTTACAACTTTCCTAAGTATAAAGTTTGCATCATCTGACATTAGTATGACCACTCTAGCTTTTTTTATGGGTGTTGTTTGCTTGGATGATTTTCCTCCAGCCTTTTATTTTGAGTCTATGTTTGTTCTGACTATTCAGATGTGTTTCTTGTAGGCAGCAGAAGGTTGGATTGACTTTTTGATCCATTTAGCCACTCTGTGTCTCTTAACTGGTGCATTTAGTCCATTGACATTGAGAGAAAGAATTGTCCTGGGAGTTAGTGCAATCTTTATATTGAAGTTTGGTGTGTCAGTTGGTCAGTCTTGTCTTAAAGTAGGCCGAAATCACTCTTAGCCTGGGGGACCATATGGAATGCCAGGGATCAAACAGGACTATCCTGGATCAGCTGCATGCAAAGCAAACACCCTATCTCTGTGCTATTGCTCCGGCCACAAAACTCTATCTCTTTTAATAAAGAAAAAAATACATCTGAGGATCTGTATAAAGGTAATGTCTTTAATAACCAGAAGAGAACAAAAACAAGGAAATTAAACTAGCTATAAAAATGACTTTTTTTTAAGGAGACTATTAGCAACATTACTTATTTTGTATGCAAACTAATTATGTAATTCTTAATGCATTGACTAGTTTAAAATATTTTATTTTGGAAATTGTCAAAATTGTTTTTTTAATTTGGTGGCAAAAGTCATACCCTGGGAAGTCTAATTTAGGGCAATGTTGTCTTCTTTTTACCACTAAAAAACTCAATTATTGCTTTAATGATGTAAAGCTTAGACCACTATTTCAATATAGAATGTGATATAAGACATCTAATGCCTGTTTTCTGATAGGCCAGAGGCTACTATTTATATATAATCAGGATCATGCTTTAATTCATTAAATCACATTTTTATGTAAGGAAATACATATAACCTTAGAAGGGAAGCCTCAAAAAACTGATATTTATCTATGGTAGATACTTTTTAGAAGCACATTTTTTATTATTTGTAATTTCAAAATACAGAATAAAATTTCAGTCATTTTGATAGATAATTTTCAAAATATTATTTGAGCACTACTTGAAAAATTACTTGAAAGATTGTTAAAAATTATTTTACATGTAAAAATAATAACAAGACTAGCAATGATTGATGCTTTGTAATATTAGCAAAGATGACATTACTTTTATCAGCATGACTCTGATATAAAATTGCTCTTTAGCAATAAATATAAACTAGATTATAATTTACCTTTTAAATAATTTTAATTATAAAAATTTACTGTGATTAGTGATATATAATTTTAGCAAAGGGCTCAATATATTTAAAAATAACAAAATGCTCTGCTATATTTAAAAAATACAATTTTAAATTTTAAATAAAATTTATTTATTATTGTCATTATTATTTTTGATTTATTTATCTATTTTGGTCGATTTTTCTGTTTGGGTGTGATTATTGAAAGTGTTGTCCCCAATTATATTTATTTTTTTTTTCTTTCTTCCTTTCTTCTCTTTCGTTATGTGCTATACCATGTTTCTTAATTCAAGATTCAAGACCATGGCGTGATTTTTGTTTGTTTGTTTTAGTTTTTTTTTTTTTTGGTTTGTTTGTTTTGTCTGTTCTTTGTGGTGCTTATCGATATAGCTGGAGCCCTCAATTCATGGGAGGACTGCCCTGGTTTGTCTCTAAGGAGGCGAGATTGGGGAACAGGTGACTGGGCTGCTAGAGCAGTTCACATAATCTGTGGTGGTTATTCATTGAAAATGTACCTCATTATATCTGCTTTTGCTTTTCTTGGGCAGCCCTGTCAGCCAACCCACCAGCTTTTAAGCAGTTTACAAGTAAATGTAATTTTTTTTTGTTGTGGGGTTTTGTTTTTTTTTATATTTTATATTACATTTTGTTTAAAGTCCTATGAATGTATATGTGTGATTAAATGGCTTTTTCTGTTTGAAAAAAATAAATAAAAAATACAACTTAAAAACAGAAGGTTGTTGTAAATGTATTTCAGAAAATAAGTTTGGGCAAAACAGTCATTTAAAAATCATTATCTCATTATCTTCTGAAATATGATTATTTAAGATAAAATGCATTTTCATTAATACAATTTATAAAATTTTGTTATGTAACAATAGATGTAAATGTGCATTGCCATCTACAAATAAAGTTTAAAAGCCTTCTTCTTGTCATCTAAAAAAATAAACATCATACTGGTTTGATTTTATAAAAATAAAGACCATATTTTACTTTTTAATATATATCATATTCACAATAATGAATGTAGGTAACTTATAACATCAAATGGCACAAAACAATTGTAAGTGACATAAAAATATGTATTTATAGTTCTGTCTGTGTAGTGCTAAGCACTTGCAACTTTTCTTTAGTTCATTGAATTTAAAATTTTAGTATTTCTGCTATGAAGTAGAAGGATATAGAGTTCCTTGGGGAGAAGTCATGAAGGAAAATATTGCTCCCTGTAAAATGTGAATACCTGTGTGGCCTCTCAGGTGTAGGAAATGCATTTATTATGGTTGCTCCCCAAAGGGGGGTCTACTATGGAAATAAAAAAGAATAATTTGAAATAACTGGCAGCCACAAAGGATGTCTGTTTTATAGTATTTTGAAAAGTATTAGTCTTCTTATTTAATGAGAGGACCCACTCTAAAAAGAGTCTAGTTCCTTTGGCAAAGATATTCATTTAATGGAATCCTTTTTTTCTATTGAGTATTCAAAATATGTGGAAAGGCCATGAAAATCATGGTTGTCTCTATCTCTGCTTCTTTTAAGTACTGCAGAATATAAACTTTCTATCATGCAGAAGCGGACTGTGACAAGTCTATTAGGAAGCCTGTGATTTTCCCTTGTATTGTTGCTGAAAATTATAATAATAAAAGTTATTTATCAAATACAATGTGTCAGACCTTGTTTCCTACACTCTATATACAATGCTGCTTAATCTTACAATAAACCTTAAGTCGGGTGCATACTGTTACTCTCAAATGAGAAAATTCATAACCAGCCAGAGAGATTATATCTCTGGCATCAAGCCTTTAAGCTAATAAATCACTGCTCAAGTACTCAACTTAGGTTGTCTGACTCTAATGGCTGGGCTATTTAAAATTATTGCCAGAAATCTTCTTTTAAAATTTTTCCACAATGAATTCTACATCAGTGGTTTTATATGTCTGTCAAGGTAAGAGCATGGCTGACAGATAATTTTCTATGTTTTGAGGTTTACAATGTGTCATAAATATACTAAACTAAAAATAGATTATCTATATGTTATATATGAATACTAATAGCCTGTGGAATTGAAAAACATATGCTAACCTGTTACAAACTTTTTGTCCATTGAAAGTACAAATACTGAGTTTATGAACCCTGACATAGGACTATCATATTAGAGTTTAATTATACAAATATTAAACAGAAACCTACTTAAAATATGAATCCTTTTCATTTAGCTTTTGCCTTGTCATTATTTTATATATTTTAACCATTTCATATACTTTTAATGTATGTTAATTCTTCTTTGGAAAAAAAAAATAGGTGTTGGCTTTGACATCATTTTTCAAGCAAAACAATCACACTGACAAAATCCCTCTTGCTTATTATAATTCAGTTTATTTTCTCTAAACTCTTTTTTCCTGAGTTCAGCTGAGGCTTCTGTATTGCCTTTCAATAGTTTTAGAAAGATTTTAAGAGCATTCCCATCCTCAATATCTGTTTGCCCCATATAGTATCCCTCAACCCTTATGGGATATCTGAACACCCTAGTCTGCCAACACTTAGAATCCTGCTCTAACAATTTAACAAGAATTTGCTTGCCAGCTTAACAATTTTTTATCCACCAAATCCTCTACCCAACTCTACTCGTAGTTTATCAATTTACATTTTCCCTTAGTGAAAACTCTCATTTTTGTAAATCCTTTAAATAATAATCATACTATATTTGCCGGGACTCAGGACATGTTTCCTTTAACATTGGATTATCTTTCTATCTAAAGAGAAATCAACATAGTCTGATAAAAAAATAACCCTCAGAAATAAACTTGGTGATTTTATTTATTCTTTTTACTATAAATATATTAGAAACCTAATTCTTAAAATGGAATCCACTTAATAAAAAATAGGGGACAAAGCAATTGAAAAGCAAGTAGGTGGGGCTGGAGAGATAGCATGGAGGTAAGGCGTTTACCTTTCATGCAGAAGGTCATTGGTTCGAATCCCAGCATCCCATATGGTCCCCCGTGCCTGCCAGGAGCAATTTCTGAGCACGGAGCCAGGAAAAACCCCTGAGCACTGCCGGGTGTGACCCGAAAACCACAAAAAAAAAAAAAAAAAAGAAAAGCAAGTAGGTACTTGCATTTTACACAGTTGACCTTAGTTCAATTCCCAGAGCTCCGGAGCTCATTAGAAGTGATCCCTCAGAGCAGAATCTAGAGTAATCCATGAGCACCAATAGGTGAGGCACCCTAAAAAATTGAAAAATTATAAAAATATTTTACTGTGACATTTAATGGGAAACCAAATTTTCGAATGCAGTTATTAATAAAAATATTTATTCACTATTAATCTAATAAATTAAATATTATTTTTTGAAAATCTGAAGCATACAAGAGATGCTATCACTTGAATATTTTCTTCAGGGTATTCAAATGCAGTGAATAGGTAAAGAACTCATTGTTAGTGATAGAGAGAGTTCATAAATAAGATCCTTTGTGATTTGAACAGGGCTGCCTCTGACTCTGTATGCAAAGTTAGTCTCTAAGGAAAAAGAGGGTAAGTTCTATTGAATTTATAAATTCAAACCAAAAATAAGAGATTATGATTTCAAATTTTTGCCCTTTTATGATTAAATGAACATTTCATTGAAGTTACACTTAGAGTTTACCAATATTTCTGAATTCACTTTCTTTTGCTCATTACCTTAATATTATCAAGAGGAAAAGCAAATATCAAACACCATATAGCTGTTTCCAAAATATCACAATAAAATGAACTGATAAAATGGTAATATTAGTGGCAGTTTGATGCTTTCAAAGTAATTAAGATCTAAAGATGAGGTATCAGAATTCCAAGGGGAATGAGTAGAAATAAATGGTCTATATTCTTATCACTATGTCAATCTCAAGTAGTATCTGAAATCTCCATATAAAAATTTCAGAAGAGGTTTGAGTAGAAATTAATAAAATAAAATAAAAGCACTATCATTTCATTGTAAAAATACAAGACATTTTGTGTTGAAATTTACTTTCTATACTTCTGAAATATTGTAGAATATGACTTGTGGTCTTGATATATTAATGCTCAAAAATTATTCAAAATAAATAATACTATTTTCTTGCTTGATAACTAGATGTAGCTAGTTTGAACAAATTGTTTACATAACCAATAGTTTTTTTGGGTATATATTTTTAGTATAAAACACATAAGAAATATGGGGTCAGAGAGGTGGCGTAAGTGGTAAGGAGTCAGCCTTGCCCTTACTAGCCTAGGACCATATGGTCCTCCAAGGCAGGAGTGATTTTTAAGCCCATAGCCAGGATTAACCCCTGAGTATCATGGGGTGTGGCCTGAAAACAAAAATAAACAAACAAACAAAAAACACATAAGAAATTTAACACAAGACTTTCTATAAGCAAATCTTGTCAACTGCCAATTGATTTCTACTTCTAGCAATGAGCAAACTTATACTTAATTTTAAAAATTAATCATTTAATTTTAAATTAAAAATTAAAATTAATTAACATTAAGATTAATTAAGTTAATTTTAAACAATGATGATATATGGGGCTGGAGTGGTGGCACAGTGGTAGAGCGTTTGCCTTGCATACGGCTGATCTAGGAATGACCACTGTTCTATACCTTGGCATCCCATAGGGTCCCACCAGCCATGAGCAATTTTTGAGCACAGAGCCAGGAGTAACCTCTGAGTGTCGCTGTGTGTGGCTCAAAAACCAAAAAAAATTAAAAAATGATCCTATACAAAATATTTTTAAATAGAAAAATAAAAGATTGGTAATATCTACATGTAATATTTAATAAATCATACTTATCAAAAGTAATAATCAGATAAATGTATGGTATATCATATTATGTTAACATAATTAATAGAAAAGTAGACATATTGATGATTAATGACTGAAATATTTCACTTAAAATGAGAAAAATACAGTAAAAGGACAAAAAGCTATATAATAGGGCTAAAGTGGTGGCTTAACAGTAGGGCATTTGTCTTGCGCACAGCTGACCTAGGATGGACCGGGGTTCGATCCCCCAGAGTCCCATATGATTCCCAAAGCCAGGAGCGATTTCTGAGAGTACAGCCAGGAGTAAACACTGAGTGTCCCTGGGTGTGGCCCCAAAACCAAAAAAAATAGAAGAAGAAGAAGAAGAAGAAGAAGAAGAAGAAGGAGGAGGAGGAGGAGGAGGAGGAGGAGGAGGAGGAGGAAGAGGAGGAGGAGGAAGAGGAGGAGGAGGAAGTGAAGGAGGAGGAGGAAGTGAAGGAGGAGGAGAAAGAGGAGAAGAGACTATATAATAATGTAATAAGTACCAATATTTGTTCTATGAAAACCCTAGCACACTGAGAAAAGAATTCAAAGCATTGGGTCCTAAGTGATAGCACAATGGGTAGGGCATTTGCCTTGCACACAGCTGATCAGGGTTTGATCCCCAGCATTCTCTTTAGTCCCCCAAGCCTTCCTGAAATGTTTCTAAACACAGAGCCAAGAGTAATTCCTGAGCACAACTGGGTGTGACCCAAAAACAAACAAACAAAATAATAAATAAAAAAAACTCAAAATACAAATCTAAGAAAATTATAATTATGTATCTGTATAATATTCAAACCAATGTGTCTAATACTGTAGGTTGTGATATAAATTGGATTAAATAAACTAAACGTGAAGATCACAAAATCTTTGACAACAATAAGTGGCTTCTAAATGCCCACTGACCAAAAGTTATTTCAAAATCAACTTACTAATGAAAACAAATTGCTCCTGGTCATAATGGTGATGTTCTATCCCGCAACTTTTCTGCAGCATCATTCTGAGCACACAATATGCATAGAGTACTGCAGACGCCATCATGCCCACATCACCAAAGATTGCTGCCAGAAACACTTCAGCTCAGGTAGAAAATTACTGTACATTCAGGAACTGCTATATTTTCACTGTACTTATAATTAGGTGTTTCTGTATAACACCTAATTACAGAAAATAAAGACTTTCACTATTTTCCCATTATTGCACTCAATATGTAAATATAAATTAATACATCTTTGGATTGGATCATGTTAAAAAGTTTTTAAAATTTCTGTAATCTCCCTCTTTAATTAAAAATATAAATTTATAAATAGTGAGAAACAGTCTTTCATAATATTTTTCACCATCACTGATATATGTATATAAATGTGAGCATCATTTTTTACAGCCTTAAAGAAAACATTTTTGAGGTACCTGGGTTTACAATGCTGCTAATTATACTTTTCATGCACACTTATTTCTAACATAGTATGCATCACCAGAAAGTCCTTTTCCTTCACCAGTGTTCCAAGGTCTCCTCCTATAAGACCATCTATAAACAATCTATAAACATCTCTACAACACCAACTTATTAATTAAGCAGAAACAAATGTAACTTTTAAGACTAAACTAGTATTTATTTATTAAATTTTCAATCCTTATATTCTATATTTAATATAAATTTTATTGTTTTTATAAAACAAAATATAAAATAAATGCACAAACATTTATGTTATGAACAAGTAGCTAAATTTAGACCTTTGGGTAGAGAATTCATTACCAGGTTATAGAACACTTAAATATATCAGAAAAATAAAATACATTGAAAAACTTTTGCAATATGGATTTAGTTTTAAAAATCATTGTAGTGTGGAAAAGCTTTTTGCTTAATTTTAGTGAAGTTTTGACTTCAGAGTTAAACTAAATGATATCTTTAAACCAAACTGGCAAGATACAGCAGTAACCAAAGGTGTATTTTGAATGATTTAAAAAATATTAAAATAAAGAAAATAATGTTTTGAGAAATTTATTATCAACAAAAACATTTTCTTGTATATTTTTAAAATAATTTTTATTATGACCAAAGTGTATTACAAATCTTTCACAGTAATATTTTTTAACAGTTTATTATAATTTATTTTATTAAAAATGTGGAACGCTTCACGAATTTGCGTGTCATCCTTGCACAGGGGCCATGCTAATCTTCTCTGTATCGTTCCAATTTTAGTATATGTGCTGCCGAAGCGAGCACACAGTAATATTTTTGGTACATAGTGACATTGAATCAGAGGCGTTCCCACCACGGATGTTGTCCTCCCTCCACCCCTGTTCCCAGCATGCATGCATCCCATATTGCCCTTCCTTTGCCACCCGTGCTGCTAGTATAAGTGGTCCCTTCTGTGTCTAGCTTGTGGATTTGGTATTGATTCTGTTGTAGTTGGCTTTGGATTTGGTGTTTAAGTCTGATTATTTTTTATATATTATTTCTACTCAATGTTCATATGACTATTTGGTCTTGGTGCCCTCCATTATTTCCCCCTCAATTTGTGAGCCAGAACAAGATGGTTCAAGTTATGTGGTTCTGTTTGAAGGTAAGAACAAGAGAAGGGCCCGGAGAGATAGCACAGAGGCGTTTGCCTTGCAAGCAGCCGATCCAGGACCAAAGGTGGTTGATTCAAATCCCGGTGTCCCATATGGTCCCCCGTGCCTGCCTGGAGCTATTTCTGAGCAGACAGCCAGGAGTAATCCCTGAGCACTGCAGGGTGTGGCCCAAAAACCAAAAGAAAAAAAAAAAGAACAAAAGAGAAGATAAAAATGGGAGGGGGGGGCAAAAATTCAAACAAGCAAAAACTTTTTATTTAATTGCAGAAACTTTAAAGTGCTACACATAATGTATTTTACAGCGCACTATAATATTAAATATCAGCAATAATTTATATAATAAAGTACAGAAAAATTTATTTTTGAGTGCTGAAGTGATAAAACAGTAGGTAAGGAACTTGACTTGCACACTGCTTACTGAGGTTGTTCCTTCTCTTTTTTTTTTTTTTTTTTGTGGTTTTTGGTCGTTCCTTCTCATCCCATATGGACCCCTGAACCCTCCAGGGTTGATTCCTGAGTGCAGAGTCAGGAGAACCTACTGTGCACACCCAAAGGTGGCCCAAATTGTTACTTTATTTAGAGACATGTATGTATATAAAGAATAATTCTTGAGAAAAATATATTTTTTGTCTATTGGATGGGTATACTAAATGGCAAGATATTAATTGACCCTAAAGTCAATTAATTTTTCATGTTTACAGTGTTAGAATATATACAGATGGTACTGGTACAATGATGAATAAGAATGTTGATTTTTTAGCAAAATTAGAGCTAGTGTCAATGAACTTATCACTTATATTCACTGCATGATCCACAGGGAGATATTCAGAGCCAAAAATATATCACCAAAATTAGATGTCATGCCTTGCAATACTATCAAAATCATTAACTTCATTAAAAGCTATACCCTTCACAGTCATTTTTTTTAAACCTTTGCAAAGACATGTACACCAATTACTAAAATTTATTACTACATGTAGAGGCAAGCTGACTTTCAAATAGCCGAAGTTTAACCAGATTATTGAAATTAAAAGTTGAAGTCGTATTTCTGTCTGAGCAGAAATCCAATTTTGTTTGTTTTTTTTTCAAGATGACTTATGGCCTTTAAAACCATGTTATTTTTCAGATATATTTGAGAAACTCAATTATTTAAACATGTTGCTTCAAGGGAAAAATTGTAACATGTCCAAGTTCGATACACAACACCACTTGGTAGCCAACAGCAATTCCAAACACTGGTTCAGAGTGGTCCTTTTGAAAGTTTTGCTAAATAATATTAATATGGAATGGAGCAGAAAATAGTTACCTAGAAATGTTTACAGCTACAGATGATTTTGTAGTTAAAAGTAAACTTTAAACAATGTAATTGTAATTGTTACAATTGATCATCTGAAGTTCCTAAAGTTAGATTTTCAGAACTCTAATGCTTTGCATTTTTATTCTTAAAAAATTAAGTAATGTTCATATATTATACTCACTGGAAAAAAATGAAAACCATCACTCAACTGCTATTTAATTCATAGGAAGAATTTGCTACATTATCAAGTGATATGGGTTTAAAATTTGCATTCTCTATGATCTTGTAAAATGAATTTGACATTGGAACAGAATTTCTAACCTAGTTTAAAATTATTTTAAATATATATTTAACTTTATACAATATAGTTATATAATTTGTCATCAACATTGACTATTATAAAATCAAAATATCAATTTAAAAGTAAATTAAGATGTCTGTAATCAGTGTTAAAATTACATGTATAGCAAAAGTTGTTTTAAAATAAAAATATTTAAAATTTATTAGTGTACAGCTTGATTTGAAGACCATTTATAAGTGTCTACAATAATGTAAAAATGTCAGGGGTCATGAGCACTGTCAAGGATTTATTGAACTCTGCGGATGAGGCCTCCCAAAAAAGAAAAAGAAATTGCTGGTGAAAGGGTTAGTAAGCAGACCAAGTTTACAAAGCCCTGATATATGTAATATTATTTTTATAAACCAACATCTCTAATTTTGAGTGATAAATGCAAACATTTTTAGGAAAAATTTTTTCTAGAAAGAACAAATTTTTGACACAGATTATAATATTAGTGAAGTGTTTCCAACATTTGAGGAGTAAGAGAGTCTTTAATCAATAAATAAAATAGGTTAGATACTTTAATACGTGAAAAAGTATAAACATTTATTTCGGTAATACGAATGAATCATGAAGAAAATTCTGAAGTATCTATGGACAATTTATTAGAGCTTAAATTCTTTAACTACTAGAAATTCTGGAAGTAATCAGTGTTTGCATATTTTGGGTATAAAGGGGTCATGGGTGGAAAATATTTAGATGCCCTGTATAATAATATTAATAATAACTATATTATTTATTGAAATAAAATATATATGTATTTTTAAAGAGACATTTTTTTCTTTTTGGTTTGAAGTCTCCAGGAAGTATTGAAGGGACCCAGTGTCATTCCCATAAGTATTAAGTTAACCAGGATAAGCAGGCACAAGGCTAAGGCCCAAAGATGAAGTCAAGTGTGGGCCTGTAGTCAGGAACTATAAGGACTGCTCCAGCAGAGCACACATGCCTCCAGGGCTATTCCTGGAAATGCCCAAGAGGTTGTTTGTGGGATTCAAGCCCAGGTCAGTGTACTGTACTTTCTACTTAGTATATTATCTACTCGCAAACTTATTTTTTTTGTTTGTTTGTTTGTTTTTGGGCCACACCAGGTGATGCTCAGGGATTATTCCTGGATATGCGCTCAGAAATCTATCCTGATTTGGGGGACCATATGAGAAACAGGGGATTGAACTGAGATCTGTCCTGGATCAGTCCCGTGCAAGGCAAACACCCTAAAGTAGTTTTTGTTTTTTTTTGTTTGTTTGTTTGTTTGTTTGTTTTGCGCACAGCTGGCAGGACATTTGCCTTGCACAGGATGATGGGGATTTAATTCCTGGCATCCCAAAAGTTCCCTGGGAGCCTGACAGGAGCAATTTCTGAGCACAGAACCAGAAAAAAACTCTGAGACTTCCCGAGTGTGGCCCCCAAACAAACAAACCAACAAACAAAAATCCAAGCTAAACACTGAGATATTTCCCCTCAATACAGAAGAACCAAAGGATCAAAGAGTACAATATATTAAAAAAACTAAAGTGCCTAACAAATGAATTAAAAGTACAAAAGAGAATGGAAAAGAAAGAGAACAGAAATATCTACAGATAAGCCTTAAATGAATAAAATTGAATGAAATGTAGCATCAAGTAAAAATAATATTTTTAAAAATATACATAAGCACATTAAAGTCAAACTTCAATAATTCAAAACTAAAAGAAATGGAAAAATATTTACAAGAAAAAAAGTATCCTTAAAGGAGCACTAGCAACATTATAGCTGACCTTTCTTAAGTTACCTGTCAGAAGGCAATTAAATGCCTAGAAGGTATACTCTCCAGCTATTAGCCTCTATTCTTTGAAAATATTCATTGTGGAAGTGAAGTATAAGAGAAGTAATACAGCTGGTAAAAGGCACAAAGTTCATAAGAGGTTCAAGGCCAAAAGCTAGAAGTGATCTCAGAGCTCAGGGCAGGAGTAAACCCTGAGCACCTCAGGGTGTGGCTCAAATTAAAATAAAAACAAACAGGAAAAATATCCTGATTTGCAACCACAGAAGGGACCTTGAAGCAACCACAGCTGAACTGCATTGAATTCTTTGTTTATGGAAACTAGGAGACAATAATTGTCAGTTTTTTATTTCCTTAAATTTAGTAGTTATTTTATACCAACCAATGGAAATACTATCAATGAACTTGATATTTAATATTGTGAGCTGTTTTAACATATATCATAACCTTATATGTCATAAACAATTAAAATTGGCTTTAAACAACCAATTATCTAAAAAAGTAAGAATATTGAGCTAAAATTATTTTTAAAAATTGACAAAATATTAAGGTAAGTGAGTAAGAAATGGAATTAAAAGTAATTATCACTAGAAATTTTCAGTTAACGTTTAAATATATTCTCCTTTCTATTTAACTTATTTGACAAAATATTTGAAGAGAAAGCCTCAGTTTTCTCTTGCCAGTTCCTCCATCACTCTTAGAAAGTATAATATTGTTCAGTGGCATGGTTAATAAAGTTACTAAAGTGTTCAAAAGCAATTTATATGAAATAGTTTGATATAAAAATCTCACTATTTTTATTTTAGTATTCTACCTCTAGGATTTAAGTAATCTAAGGAATTAATTCTACAAAAAATACCTATATGGAAAACATCCATATAATCTTACCTATAACAGCAAAACCTGATCAATTTAAATATCAAAAGGAAATTTAATGGATAAAATAAATCATAATTATTCATAATATTGATTTCAATCTAGCTATTGTACATGACAGTATGAAATGAATCAATTGTTTTTTTATTTTATTTAAACACCTTGATTATATACATGATTGTGTCTGGGTTTCAGTCATGTAAAGAACACCACCCATCACCAGTGCAACATTCCCATCACCAATGTCCCAAGTCTCCCTCCTCCCCACCCGACCCCCGCCTGTACTCTAAACAGGCTCTCCATTTCCCTCATACATTCCCATTATTAGGACAGTTCAAAATGTAGTAATTTCTCTAACTAAACTCAGCACTCTTTGTGGTGAGCTTCCTGAGGTGAGCTAGAACTTCCAGCTCTTTTCTCTTTTGTGTCTGAAAATTATTATTGCAAGAATGTGTTTCATTTTTCTTAAAACCCATAGATGAGTGAGACCATTCTGCGTTTTTCTCTCTCTCTGACTTATTTCACTCAGCATAATAGATTCCGTATACATCCATGTATAGGAAAATGTCATGACTTCATCTCTCCTGACAGCTGCATAATATTCCATTGTGTATATGTACCACAGTTTCTTTAGCCATTCGTCTGTTGAAGGGCATCTTAGTTGCTTCCAGAGTCTTGCTATGGTAAATAGTGCTGCAATGAATATAGGTGTAAGGAGGGGGTTTTTGTATTGCATTTTTGTGTTCCTAGGGTATATTCCTAGGAGTGGTATAGCTGGATCGTATGGGAGCTCGATTTCCAGTTTTTGGAGGAATCTCCATATCGCTTTCCATAAAGGTTGAACTAGACGGCATTCCCACCAGCAGTGGATAAGAGTTCCTTTCTCTCCACATCCCCGCCAACACTGTTTATTCTCATTCTTTGTGATGTGTGCCATTCTCTGTGGTGTGAGGTGGTACCTCATAGTTGTTTTGATTTGCATCTCCCTGATGATTAGTGATGTGGAGCATTTTTTCATGTGTCTTTTGGCCATTTGTATTTCTTCTTTGTCAAAGTGTCTGTTCATTTCTTCTCCCCATTTTTTGATAGGATTAGATGTTTTTTTCTTGTAAAGTTCTGTCAGTGCCTTGTATATTTTGGAGATTAGCCCCTTATCTGATGGGTATTGGGTGAATAGTTTCTCCCACTCAGTGGGTGGCTCTTGTATCCTGGGCACTATTTCCTTTGAGGTGCAGAAGATTCTCAGCTTAATATATTCCTATCTGTTAATCTCTGCTTTCACTTGCTTGGAGAGTGCAGTTTCCTCCTTGAAGATGCCTGTAGTCTCAATGTCCTGGAGTGTTTTGCCTATGTGTTGTTCTATATATCTTATGGTTTTGGGTCTGATATTGAGGTCTTTAATCCATTTGGATTTTACCTTCATACATGATGTTAGCTGGGGGTCTAAGTTTAATTTTTTGCAAGTGGCTATCCAGTTGTGCCAACACCACTTGTTGAAGAGGCTTTCTTTGCTCCATTTAGGATATCCTGCTCCTTTATCAATAATTAGGTGATTGTATGTCTGGGGAACATTTTCTGAGTATTCAAGAAATCAATTATTTTTAAATAAGAATGTTCTTCAGTAATACTGTTATCCTGTAAATTTCTTTAAGCTGACTTATAGACTATTGAAAACAAAACTTCTAGAAAAGCTTAGTGCATTTTTTTTTCATTTAAAGACCAAATATCTCAAACCCAGAGTTTAAGACTCATGGAACTTGTTAGAGAGTAAGCTTTTTCAGGTACACTAGGCTCAATGTAACTTCTTTTCAGCATTTAGTGCAATAATTGCTGAAACCTCTTTGATAGAAATGTCTAGTTTGAACTGCCAAATTGGAAACAACTTTTATGCTTTATCTTTACTAAGTATAATTAACAAAAATATGTTCTTTGTTCAAACATACTATTTTTCAAATAGTGGTTTAGATTATTCATCACTTCTGTAACTCTGGACAAATCCTTGATATTACTCAGCTTTTATACTTCATTTCTCACAAGTTTAATAACTGCAATAAAATAACAACAATAATAATAATATTTCTTCAAAATTTGCAGAGAAATAAGATGTTTAGCATAATGTTTATAACACTAAGCACCTTGTAGAATGCCAGTCATTGCTTATCCATTATTCTTCATATGAATAAATTTTAAATGATGATTAAAATTTCTGAACATGGTAAAGCCTAATGCTAGTTAAATTAGTATTGTTTATAAAGGTTCACTTAGTATATAATTGCTTATAAATAGTTGTTTAATAATATTTATAAGATCTAGACTATTCTAGCAAATGAGTTAAGAGAGTAAGTTTTTTAGTACAAACTTATTTTGAGGTTTTCTATATGATTATGTTAAATATATATACAATTGAAATTATACTAAATACTCATTAAAATATATCACATTGTTTAAAGAGTGAACAATGTTATTATGTTAAAAAATTTTAGTAATTTGGCAGGTACAAATTTCAGTTTGTGTGCTTTCAAAATGCAATTGCCAAACATAGGTCATCATGTTTCTTGCAGCAAATTGTAAGCCTGATATGTACTTGCATAGAATGATATACTATAAACCATATGCTTACCCATCCAGTCCTGCAGTTTTGCAAGTCACAACAAACCACTGAAGAACCTAATTTATATAGTCTATCTCTATTAATTTAAAATGCTATAGAATTTAATTTCAGGTGGTCAACACATTTTAGTACAAACCGGCATTTCTTATTGAAAGAAAAAGTAAATGAGCACCTTGCAGATGTTAGTAAACACAATCAACAGTTCATTATGATATCAAGTATCACAAAGTAAGCATGATCAAAAATAGACACTGTAGTACGTAATTACAGCCAAGAGCATCAGCTTGTTAAGTCCAAACATCTTTTCTGATGCCAATCTCTTTCCTGTTGTTTTCAATCAAGAGTAGGAGATACCATTCTACCTTTCTTCTCTTTACTTTCTAGGTGGATTATCATTCACAGGATACTATCTTCTAAAATAGAAACTGTCTATTACCAAAGATATATTCGTTATGTTTCTTTTTAACTTTTGATGAGAACCATAAAGGCAAATAAACTCTAATTTGTCATGTAGACATAGTTCTGACTCAACTTTTGCTCAATTTATACAACAAAGTTGTCTATATTGATTTTGAAATGCTTACTTATAAAATTGAGTTTCTTCATAGGTTTTGGTTGTGTTCTCTTAGATTTATCTGAGTATAGAAATAGAAAAAGCTAAAGTGTCTTTGAAAAATAAGATTCTAGCTAAAATGTCTTTGAATATTAAGATTCCTTATTGTTGCCATTATAACAAAAAGAGAAAAATCTTTCTTTGCTCCTGTTTTATCTTGATCACTGTTTCATGTCATCTGATGATTCCACATATTAGTTACTGGTGACTTGTTGGATTAGGATCTCTCATTTTAGGTTTGTCCACTTTGACAATAAATTAAAATATTTAGATACATTCCTGATCCTACTTTTAAAAATGAGAAACATTTTTTTCTATTTTTTTTCTTTTTGGGCCACACCCTGTGATGCTCAGTGGTTACTCCTGGCTCTGTGCTCAAAAATTGCTCCTGGCTCGGGAAACACATGGGATTCTGGGAATCAAGCCAAGGCCTGTCCTAGATCATTTGTTTGTTTGTTTGTTTTGGGGCCACACCCGGTGGTGCTCAGGGGTTACTCCTGGCTGTCTGCTCAGAAATAGCTCCTGGCAGGCACGGGGGACCATATGGGACACCGGGACTCGAACCAACCACCTTTGGTCCTGGATCGGCTGCTTGCAAGGCCAACGCTGCTGTGCTATCTCTCTGGGCCCTTCCTAGATCATTTGTGTGAAAAGCAAGCGCCTTAATGCTGTGCTATTGCTCCAGCCTCCTATTGTCCTTTTTTTAAAATTTTCCTAAAATTTGCAAAACCTAAAGATAAAAGTAGACATATTCCCTTTTTTGTAAGATGGCTCTTATTAACTTCTTAAATTAAAAAAAAAAACTGTTATTTTTTCTAAGAACATCTATTCAAAGAAATATGCGTCTCTGATTTTTGTATATTTTTTATTTGTGGGCCACACTGGCATTCTCAAGGTTTAGTCCTTCTTGGTGTTCAGGGGTCAGTCACTCCGGGAAGGTCTGAAGTGACCATAAGTCCAGAGATTCAATGTTTTAAGTTACGTACAACACTGGCATCTTACAACCTATACTATTTCTATGGTCAGTATTTCATACTTTTTAATATGTAGTGCTTTGAACATGGTCTCTGTAAACATCATCCTCTACTAAAAACTACTTCACAAACTCTAGGTATGTTTGTCTCCTAACAATCTGAGCACTGTTTTCCCTAGAAGCCAAGTTCTATTTTGGAATCTCTTCTCTTTGTTTAGCATGTAACAGTCCTAGAATCATTAGTAAAATAAGTCTGAAATTATTTTTTATTCTGTTTTTTTTCCTGTTATTTCAAGCTTTTGCTTCATATCATCTGAAAATTGTCATGTATTTTTCTTTAGGATTCTAGTAATTTACACCAAAAGAGCAATTCCTATAGTTGCTGACCTTGCATGGGAATAAGTGGAGTTTCCATGATCCATTTAGTTAATTCCAGTATAGTCTTCTATGTTTGCCTGAATATTTTTCTCATGTGTTTAAGTAGCTTTCTTCTAACTTTTGCTTAGGATTTAGAAAATGCAGAACAAATACTTTAGGTCCAAAATAGGATTTTCAAACAGTTATCCAGTTTTGAGTTGTTAAACTAAATTGTTTTTTTCTCATTTCTAAAATAAGGATATACTTCCATACCTCTTGCAGAGTTTCTGAATCGAATCTATAAGAAACTTATCATGGTGAAATTAGTTCCAGTAGGTCACATGGCAAAGGTATTTTTAATCCAAATTTTTATAAGTTTTTAAGCTCTTGTTCTTGTTGAAAAATGTGGAATAATTTGAATCATGCATAATGGCTACAGCTGATGCGATAATATCACATTTTATTGAACTTTCAGCCGACCCACAATGAGAGGAAAGTTCTTGACCCCAAAGTCCAAATTAAAATTAGCTCAAATGCCTGAGATCTAATGTTTTATTTACTTTTCACTTGAGTTTATTTTAAAACAATGGACTGTACATTCTCACCTCATCAGATAGAATATGCTATTCTGCCTGTCCTTTCCCTCTATTCTCTTTGGTTTCCTGTATTTAGATCTACTTCCTAATCTTCAGCTCTCTTTGAGAATAACAACCCTCCTATCAATTTAGTTTTTTGTTTGTTTTTTGTTTGGGTGCCACACCCCATGATACTCAGGGGTTACTCCTGGCTATGTGCTCAGAAATCACTCCTGACTTAAGGGACCATGCCTTACCACTTGCACCATCGCTCCAGCCCCTTATTCAACTTAGTTTATACAGAATATTGCATTTATGAGATTATAATAAATGCTCAAATATTTTTAGTATCTGCCTATATAATTAAAACAAATAATGGATTAAAACAAATAAACCCAAAGTTTATTCCAAATAAAAGTCCTTGGGATAATAAGTATAGCATAAGTAAGCTCCAAAGAGCACTCTAGGTTGTGGTAGCATTGCTATACGTTGCTTTAGCTAAAGTTATAGTGATTACCATTGCCAAAATAGCAAATATAGTAATAATTCTATGGTAAAATACTGGTGCTAAGTTGGTACATAAAACAAATCACACATGTAAAACAGATTATACTGTAAGACTTTAGAGAATACTCCCTAGAAACAATATGAATTAAGATTTACTATTTTTATGACATTATTTAAAGATATAAAATACTATAGAGATATAGAAACAAATAGAAAAAGAGATGAGCAATTGTTATATTTAAGGTGTTTTTAAAAATAGGTTATTAATGCTATCATAGTTATTAAATGGCATCAGACTAGATCATAATAGTTCACATTATCTGTAATTTAAAAATTATATTAAAAATAAAAATATTGGAGCTGGAGCAATGGCACAAGCTGTAAGACATCTGCCTTGCATGTGCTAGTCTAGGACGAACTGCAGTTAGATCCTCCAGAGTCCCATATGGTCCCCCAAGCCAGGAGCAATTTCTGAGCGCATAGCCAGGAGTAACCCCTGGGCATCACTGGGTGTGGCTCAAAAATAAAAAATATATATTCAATATATATATATATTTCAATAATTTAGTTTTATTAGTTTGCTTCTGTGCCATCAAATCCAGGGCCTCAAATATGCAATGCAAGTGCTCTAACTTTGAGCTTTTACTAGAGTTAAACGTTTTACTAAATAAATGAGATGAGGGGCCAGAGTGGTAGCACAACGCTGAGGCATTTGCCTTGCACACTACAGACCCAGGACAAACCTGGGTTCATTCCCTGGCATCCCATATGATTTCCCCCATGCCAGGAGCAATTTCTGAGCACAGAGTCACAAAAAATCCCAGAGTGCTGCCAGGTGTGGCCCAAAAGCCCCCCCCCCAAAGGATAATGTGATAAAATTTTGTTTCAAAATATCACTTTATTTAGTAATTACCTGCTATGTGATTATAATACAATGATCTCATGATACACAATGCCACTTCTAAGGTTTCTGATTATATACCTTGCAGAGTAAGTGTGTGTGTGTATGCATATTTATAATGATATTGTGAAAGAGGTTGCAATGTTAGTGATTTGAAAAGTTTTTTTCATAATATTTACAGTGGTTCAAAGAGTTATTTTATTTAAATTCTCCATTTTAAAGGTAAAATTAAAAAGATGAAAAAGTAAAAGGAAAATAAGTAGCTTGCTTAATAATGTCTAGTTATACAACAGATATTATATGAATGTCTGTCATGTCACTCTACTAGAAGTACTTGGGAATTTGCAGTAATCACAAGCTTGAAAGTTTGCCCATATAATCCATTAATACTTAGGGAAAAAAATCAACATTCTCTTCATTAATGGAGGATATAAGCTGAAAGTTTGAATATATCATGAGTAAATAGCATTAATTAGGAAGTTTTATATAAAGTTGCTTTTCAGAATATCTTGCAAGATGAAAACTGCACCTTGTTCTGGAAATTTTCTTTCAGGGTACTGGTATTAGCAGATAGATTTGGAAAACAAAGGTATTAACTCCTGCAGAGCAAAGAATAGGTTTGTTTATAGCCATGAAAGGAGACATTTTTTTCTTCAAAGCATGGAGCAAAAATTCTCCATGCTTTGAGTCACAGTACGTAATTAGTCACAGTAAGATATAAAGATTCCAAAGCTCCATTTTTTTTTTTCTTTTCAAAATGCCATCTACTAAAGAGTCACCTGGCCCTCTTTGTAGAAAGCTGTTAAATTGGATTGTGAGAAGCTAGAGCTAAGTGTGGGGACTAGCTATTTTTGTGGTAAACTAGTCTTTGTTTCTGACTCAAGTCTCTTTTTGTTTAACAATGCTCATGATGAGGAAGCAACTAAACTAAACTGTTAGTGTGTATTAAGGCAAACTCCCAGATCAGACAGAAAATACTAAGAATAAATAGCTGGAGCCAAAGTGGTGCGCTGAGGTAAGCCTTCTGCCTTGCAAGCGCTAGCCTAAGATGGACTACGGTTCCATCCCCCAGCGTCCCATATGGTCCCCCCAAGCCAGGAGCGATTTCTGAGAGCATAGCCAGGAGTAACCACTGAATGTCACAGGGTGTGGCCCAAAAAATAAAAACAAAACAAAAGTATGAATAGCTATAGCTCATAATGAGCCCTCTCCTAGAGCATAAGTCCAAATTTACTAGATTTGAAAATGCAATACTTTAAATTTTGTAATTTATGTCAAGAAAAAATTATATTATGCAGTTTGACATAAAAGAAGACCCAACTAAACAGAAAGCTATACCATTTCCTTTAAGAATGGGACTCAATACCATTACCTGATGCAGTTCATAGGATAGGAAGGAATTACCCTACTGTATCTGTCATTTGATGCTTTGTTGATAAACACAATCTAAACCTCAGTATATATATGTTCCAAATAATTACTTACTACAAATAGAGGTCCCTTTAAAGGATAATCAATGTGACATTGAAAAGGTTGTCTCAGGGCCTGAGAGATAGCTTGGAGGTAAGGCGTTTGTTTGCCTTGCATGCAGAAGGACAGTGGTTGGAATCCCGGCATCCCATATGGTCCCCCGAGTCTGCCAGGAGCAATTTCAGAGCATTGAGCCAGGAGTAACCCTTGAGCGCTGCTGGGTGTGACCCCCCACCCCCCCAAAAAAGAAGAGGTTGTACCATCCAAGATTTTTTCCATTTTCTTTCTAAAACTTTTTAGACCTGTTTCTTCTTTCAGAGATACGTTTGGAGTAATCTGAATGTTATAATTCACCTTCGATAAAGTAAGAATCAAATTCTTACCAAGTATTGGTATTTGACATACTAGTATCTGAGACACTGATAACATTTAGAACTAATGCATTGAAATCAGGTACTATTTATTTTTCCAATTACTAGCATAGAATTCAAAATTGCAGAATAAGTCATTCCAGAGAAAGAAAACCAGACATGCTCTTTTTATTTTACCAAATTATTAAAAGAGTAAACACTATTTCTGTAACATTTTTTTACTTTTGGCTAATTAGTGTGCCTTAAATATGTGACTGTTTTGTGTATCTATAAAAATTTTTTTAAAAATTAAAAAAATGGGGCCTGAGAGATAGCATGGAGGTAGGGCATTTGCCTTGTCTGCTAAAGGAAGGTGGCTCGAATCTGGACATCTCATATGGTCGCCTGAGCAGGCCAGGGATGATTTTTGAGCATAGAGCCAAGAGTAATCCCTGAGCACTGCCGGGTGTGTCCCAAAAACCAATAATAAATAAATAAATAGGGGCCGGCGAGGTGGCACTAAAGGTAAGGTGTTTGCCTTGAAAGCACTAGTCACGGAAAGATCGTGGTTCAATCCTCTGGCATCCCATATGGTCCCCACAAGCTAGGGGCAATTTCTGAGCACTTAGCCAGGAGTAACTCCTGCTAATCAAATGGGTGTGGCCCGAAAAAAAATAAATAAAATAAATACTTTAACTTTGTAAATATATTAGTTGTACTTATTGAAGTTAGTTTCTAATAAATTCCATACAAATTAAAATTCTAATCATCTACTTTATAGAACTTTATTGGGATGTTGGCAGAATTTTGAAAAGCTAAAATAGAGTTGAGATAAGCATTTTATACTCTTAATATTAATTTTTATAGAAAATGATTCAATGTATAATGCATATTTTCACTAATATTAGAAGAAAAGAAATACTGCTAAATGTCTTAACAGTATTAATAAATTAAAGATGACTAAAATTTAGTTATATCCTTTTATATAAAATGGGAATCTGGAGATGAATTATAGTTAGCCTTTCTTCTGAAAAGACAAGTGAAATACTTAAGACCTGTTTTTATACAGCTATGCAGATCAAAGAAAACATATGAGATATATCTTTAAATAAATTTAACTGCATAAATCATCAATACTTTAAATTGACTGATTAAAAATATTTTGACAACTGTGACTGAGCAGAATTTACCTTCAGATCAACAAGGAAAACCCTATCCTAGGCTGTAGCCCAGGACTCTTAAAAAAATCAAGATTTCTTACTACAGAGGGCCAGTTTTGACAGATACTGAGCAGAACCTTTGGAACCATAATTTCCTCGACTTCGGCTTAGGGACCACATGATACAGAAGACTAAATACACCAACAATGATGGAACAGAACCTCTAGAACCGTAAAGACTCTATCCTAGACCTTGTCCTAGGACCTGCGCAAATACCAAGATTTCTAGCTACAGTGGCCTGATTTTCTCATCCACAACCGAGAGGAGAGGAAAATTTCCTGACACCACAAACAACAACAACAACAACAACAAAAAACCCTGGGATATGGCAATGCGTATATATGGAGCCAGTGGTTGTTCCCATGACAGTATGCTTCAAGAGTGGAGAAACCCTGAATCTCTTAGGCTACTGGAATTTCCATCCTTCCCCAATACTTACTGTGCCTATGCAAAAAAAAAAAAAGTGGGGGAACACCAAACCCTGCCACTCCAGGATTTCTTTTTCTTGTTTTGTTTTGTTTGTTTGTTTTTGATATTATTTTCCTTCTCTTTTTTGTTCCACTTTTTTCTTTCTCTTTCACTCTTGTGGATATTATTTGGTGATATTTTTTTTGGCTGGGTGCATTTATTTTTGGTAGTTGATACCAAATTTTTCTTCTCTTTTCTTAACCTTTTTATCTCCAACAGAATCACATAACTTGAAACATTCAGCCTCATAAATTGAGGGGGGGAAATGATGATACCAGGGCCAGTCATATGAACATGTAGTGAAAATAAAAAGTGATCAGACTGGAACACCAAACCCAAAGTCAATGACAACAGAATAGATACCCAATCTACAACAAGCTGTAAAGTGGAGACCAGTTACATTAGTAGTCTGTGGGGGTAAAGGAGGGAGATCTGGGATACATGCTGGGAACAGGAGTGGAAGGAGGACAATATTGGTGGTGGGAATGCCCTTCATTCATTGTCACCATGCACCGTAAATAATTCTGTGTAATGCAATTCAGTCAAATAAAAATTAAAAAAAATATATTTTTGTGATATCATTACAAGACATTTTATATGTGAAGTAACATAAAAGATAAGTTTATTCTGCATCTTACTAATTAAAAGAAAAATATACTTCTTGTATTTATTCATGTGTTCCAAAAACTGAATGAGCAAAAAGTTTATGAAAAAAAATTTGCAAGTTCTTTGAGTCAACCATAAGTTTAAATAAGAACCATGCTTTTACTATATATCTCAGTTATTGTGCATCTTAAAATTTGCCCAACAGAGAAGTTGTATTTTTGTTCTTTATTCAATACCCCACACACAAATGTTTAAAATAATTTTTAATATTTTAAAAATAAATAATATAATATATACAGACAATTGAATCTTTTAGTTCTAAAGAGAAATGAACTATTGTCATAAAACGTCTTGGCAGGAGTTTAAATGTAAAATTATCTCATAAAAGCGAAACAATTGGATCAGGCTCCATATTATATTATTCCAATGAGATGACATTCTGGAAAAGACAAAACCAAGGAAAGAGTAAAAATCTGTTACAGCCAAAACTTAGAGGGAAGAGATTGACTATATAGAGTACAGGGAATTTTGAGTGGTGAGAATATTATTATGGCATTAAGCAATGAATGCATATCCTTTTAGACATTTGTTCAAATCCAGGAATGTACAACATCAAGAGCAAATTTGAAGCATAAACTGAAAATTTTGGGTGATAATGATGTCTCAATGTTGTAAAATTTAGGACTGGTAATGGGGGGGTATCCTCTTAAATGACTGAAACCGAACCACAATCATGTTTATAACCACGGTGTTTAAATAAAAAATATTATTAAAAAAAATTGGGAGATGTCGGTAATGAGGTAGGTGATTCAAGTTACCAGAGGCAGCATGTTGGAAAACTGCTTTTCTATGCATTTGTGAGAAATTTAAACTTGCTAAAAAGAACTTAAATATTTCAAAGACACATATGTGAGAGAAAGCTTAGTTCTTGTCTTGCAAATGCCTGGCCATGGTTCTATTCTAATACCTTAGGCATTTCTCCTAGTCCCACCAGAAGTGACTGCTGTGTGCAGAACCTTAAGTAGACTTTTGGATCACAAACCAAACCAAACCAAAACAACAAAAGTAAGAATTTAAACACAGTGTTTAATTTTAATCTTTAATTCTATTATTATAAACGCTAGAAATCTGTAGTTTTATTTGTGCTATAATCTGTTCCTGTTAGTTGTTCATCTACTCAACACAGTTATTTTAACTTGTTAAAGTTTTCTTTTTCTTCTGAAGACTATTTACATCAGTGGTCTCAAACTTGCGGCCCTCAGTACAACAATTTGTGGCCCGCGGCCAGCCTTCAAATATCGCAGTATTCCCGATTATTCGCTTACCGAATAATAGCAATAAAAATCACATTAAACATTCGCATACCCCGAGAAGTTTCGTTTGGGGTATGCAAATGTTTAATGTGATTTTTTTCTTACTAATGTGATTTTTTATTGCGAATATTCGGTAAGCAAAATCCCTTATGCAGCCCTGCCTCACCCCGACTTTGCCTCCTGCGGCCCCCACGTAAAGTAGTTTGAGACCCCTGATTTTCATAAACTAAAATGTGAATTTTGATAAAGGCATTGAAATTATTGCAATTTAATTTTTTTGAAATTTGTATTTCCTTAGCTTTTTTCTAAACTTTAATTTGACATTGAATCTTCACACATGCAAAACTAGATATTTAGTTTGATTCAGTATAGGTCAGGTATTTGAGATCTGCTATAAATCAAAAACTTAAGGTACATAAGCCAATCAAAGAGAAACAATTTTGGAAATAATTTCTTTTAATATTGCCGTTTTCTATTTTTGACATCATTGTAAATTCAGAGAAAATAGATATTATAAAATGTAGAATTACTTAAAATCTAAAGCTGGAGAAATAGCATAGCAGGTAAGACATTTGTCTTATAAGCAGTAGACTTGGGTTCAATCCTGTCACCAAATATTTTCCCCTCTGCCCTGCCAAGAGTGATTCCTAAGCATAGAGGCAGGAGTAAGACATGAGAACTACCATGTGTGAACTACAAACAAACTAAATCAGAGGTATGTGAAGAAAAAATAAACACCTTTTTTCATCAGCTAATATAACATGTTTGGAGAAAAGTCTTAAAGTGATCAGAATAATAAGACAAACTCTTTACAATTATCTTTAACTGTAAAATTGAACTAGAATGTACCAGAATTATTTTGTATCAAGAATTACCTCTTAGTTAGATAAGATATATCTAAATATTATACTGTCTTTAATTTTTCTTTCTTCCTTATCTCTGATCTATATTTTCCATTTAAAAATGTGCTATTGGGGCCGGCGAGGTGGCGCTAGAGGTAAGGTGTCTGCCTTGCAAGCGCTAGCCAAGGAAAGGACCACGGTTCGATCCCCGGCGTCCCATATGGTCCCCCCAAGCCAGGGGCAATTTCTGAGCGTATAGCTAGGAGTGACCCCAGAGCATCTAACGGGTGTGGCCCGAAAAACCAAAAAAAAAAAAAAACAGTAAAAATGTGCTATTTTTATAACTTATTTTTACCCATTTTCTAAACTCCAGTTTATTTTAATTATGTGTAGTAGTTTCTAATGAGATGTTTTAGTTTAAACTTTCATCTAGAATATTGTATCTTGAATCATTCTAATCAGCTTTAAAATAAATTATAAACACTCAATACCCTTGAATTCTTTCATAAATTACCATGTCTTTATCTTCATTAGCCTATAATTTCTATTTTTTCTAAGTCATAATGGTTATTTTGTATGTGAGAGTAAATTACAAATCTGCTTGCATCTTAGGGGATTTCCCCATTCAATGGAATTTAAATTAAGCTTTGTTTTAACCCCAACTGCTATTTTTCATAAATTTAAGTAATTTGACCAAATTATTAAAGTTATTTATACTTACTAATTTTTTTAAAAATGTATGTATATGTTTATAAATCATATTTTCTCATGTAATATTATACAAGTAACTTAGATTTTTTCTTAGGCTTTTTTTTACACACCATATTTATATGATATTTTGAAAAAATATTCGAAAATGTGACCTATGTCTCACATAAAAGTGGTCCACAAAAGCAATTTAGGGGATTAAAAAAATACAGTGACTTGTAGAATTAATATTTATAAGTAAACCTGTAATTGCATTTCTGTACCAAAAGTGAGCTTATTTATATATACCAATGTAACATGTCTCTCCAAGTAAAATTAAGAATAAGAAAAATATATTGAAATTTTTTAATTTTATGTTAATACATAAATGAAAAACATACAAAAATAATACAATATAGAAGTTCTACTATTGAACTTCTTTCATCTAGATGTGTGGGATACATCAGGTGGCTAATAGTGCCTAAATTCAATAAGACACACTTACATGATCTAAATACAAGTGAGCAAAGAGGAACATTTTATATTTAATTACAATTTATCAGGAAACTGTCCCTGTTTTAATTTTTCTTATTTTATTTAATATATAAAATGTTTTATATATAAAATAATATATTTTATATTTTATATATAAAATAATATATAAAATATTTTAATTTCTTGAATATATAAAATGTTTCTAAATCTGCCTCAGTCAAAATGGAAGGATGCTCAGACTAGTGCATTTTACATTCTAGAGCACACAATGCTTTGTCAGTTATGGTCTATAATGAAATTAAAGAGCCCATAAGCAAAGAAAAATAAATATCAGAGAGTAATTCCCATGTGGTAGTGTACCTTTTTTCTTAAATTTTTTGTCTGTTTTTATATATCAGGTTGCAAAATGTATTTCTCTAGTTTATGATAAAAAAATTGAAAGCCACAACCTGAGACAGCAAAATTGCTTAGCTTAAAATAACAGTAGAATCCTGAAAGCATTTGTTGATGGTAGGCAGAGCTGACAAGCTTATATTCTGGAGAGTGACTGTTATCATGTAGAAACATTCATAAGTAAAAAGGGCTTAACCAGAAAAATTTGCCCAACTCCAACAAGCCTGACCTCAGCTTTTCTAATGCATCTCCACAGAATTCTGACCTCTCTCTGGTATTTCAACTTGCTCAATTTAAGCAATTTCTAACAATCTAGTTGAGATGTTTAGAAAAAATTATGGGATTCTTTTTTCATTTTTTTCTGTGACATGGGATTCTCTTTCTCTCTCACTGATTCAGCAAAGAAATTGTGCGGCTCCACTTTCTGTCTTCCTTCTCTTCCGAATGGAACATAATGCTGTCAGAAAACCACATCTGTAATAATAATTAGCAATTCAAAAAAAATCTCTTCACCATTGTGTTTGTTATTTTAATTTCTACTCTCAGATGCCAATCATTTTGCAGTAACATTATTTCAAAAAATACATGTCAGAGGAAAAAGTCAATAGTACTTTTTTATTGACACTTTGCAATTTATCTATTTTGCAAGGTAGGTTGTTTATTTAACTGTATAGGCAGTATATGGCTATGATCTCTACATAGAGGTCATCTGACTCTCATCATTTAATCAGTTTACTTGTGATCAGTGAGAATTATAATTAAGAATAATGGGTTTGAAGGACTATAATAACTTTGATGTGTCTTATAAAAGAACTCCTTTTTTTTATTCTAAAAGTTGTGAATAAATTTGCTGATCGCATGGGGGAAAACTTGAGAATTGGAAGAGTAAGGATTTTCCAGTCTTCACCCCCAATTTTTAAAAATTTTTTTGTTTTGTTTTGAGGCCACACCTGGTGATGTTCAGGGTTACTCTTAGCTCTGCACTAAAAAAAATCACCTCTGGCTTGGGCGATCATATGGGATGCTGAGAATTTAACCTGCATCCTTCCAGGGTCAGCCACATGCAAAGTAAATAAATGCCCTACCACTGTGCTACCACTCAGGCCCCAAACCCCAAACATTTTTATAGAAGTTTATAATGACATCACATTCTTCAGAAAACTAAATGTCTGTCAAATAGTTTCACAAATGCCCATTAATTCTTTACTTATTTGTACTATTTCATAGTATGATAAATTTTACTAAAAATTGGCCAGAGTACTCTGTAAACCAGTACCCCTTTCACTTGCATTCCCAAGCATTTTTTTCTATTCTATTTTTCCCATTACCCTTTATCTGGGTGTAATTAATTGGAAAATAAAGAATTTTATCTCTATGATGAGCTTTAATTTTGTTTTTGTTTTTGTTTTGAAGCCACACCTGGCAATGCTTAGAAATTATTTTTAGCTCTGCACTCAGGTGTGCTATGGCATTTGAGGGACTGTACTCAGATTGGCCGCATGCAATGTAACAAACTGTTCTACTTGTTGTACCATTATTCTGGCCCTAATAATTTTTACTTTTATTCCTGTGCTTTTCAATTTTTCCATATGCAGGGATTATGTCTGTCCATCTCCCCTCCCAATCTATTTTTTTGGCTGTTTAAAATCTTGGAGTCAGTAACTCAAATCTTCCAGTTTGGGGAATCCTAAAATTTCTCAAAATGTCATCTCAGCAACTGATTTATCCCTTTATTGTTAAATATCATGTTGCCTACTCTTAAAAGCTGGTAAAGATAGATACTCTTTATTAGTTCTCAAAATGTTTCAAACCTTTCTTTGTACATCCTTTGGTTTTGACATTTTATAGAATTTGCATAATCAGAAAATATTCAACATTAAAGCTTTAAAAAACACAGAAATTCTCACCTTTGAAAAGATTGAGGAAATAGCCAGAAACTACACACTGTGTCAAATTAAATGGAAAAGTAATTTTATTAAAATACATCTGCTCCTACCAGTTGGACAAGATCTAATCATTGAAAATGGAAATTTTACAGACCACTATAGACCTGCCCTTATTTAAAAAAAATAAAATAAAACAGATCTAATTTTCACACATACCTATTATTTTGGAAATCTAATAGTTCACCCTGTTAAAACTTTTCCTTGAGAGAAATGACTTAATAATATTTGGGAAGTACAGAGGAA
Source organism: Suncus etruscus (assembly GCF_024139225.1). NCBI lineage: Eukaryota > Metazoa > Chordata > Mammalia > Eulipotyphla > Soricidae > Suncus > Suncus etruscus. The sequence goes on from NC_064851.1 coordinate 134,751,841, forward strand.
TCCAGAAACACAATAATTTCAAATTGTTTATTGATTTTCAAAAAACAATGCTATCTGTCAATATACACAACATCTGTCTAATATAAGAGAATCTGAAAGTTCACATTATAGTGAAAGTATTTTTGTAAACTTAAAAATATACACTTATAATTTTCATAAGCTTAAAGTACCTGTTTCAATTTCATAGAATTAATTCAGCCATTTCTAAGGACAAAGAAGCTTTGCACGTAGTATTCTGGAACACTGCTACAAGTTCAAGTGAAAATTGTTTTAGAGAAATCCTCCAATGGAATATCAATGAGATAAGAGATATTGATAACTGAATAAGAAATACAGTCCAGGGATTGGTTGATATTTCTTATGGCAAATAAAAATAATTAATGGTTTGTAAGTTTATGTAAAAAAGTAAAGGACACTAAACCTCCCACTTTAGCAAAGTCTAAGTGGAGAGCCTGGGAATAAAGGTCTCTAAAGACCTGTGAAAGGTAAAGTAAACTCTTTCTTCTCTTTGTCTATCCATTGTCTATCCATTGTCTACCTCATTGCCTCCATTTATCCTCAAATCACAACAGAAACTATTGTGCTATCTACTATTTATGATACTATAAACTTAAAGACATTTGATTCATATCTCCACTGCTTCATTGTTTTAGAGTAACACTCTGAAAGGGCTATCTCATTCATTTTTAATCTAGGAATCATGTTCAGGCTCAACTTTTCATGAGTTAGTTCTGAGATTACAGATAGGCCTCTCTCACAGTGGTACTGCACAGACATCTCAAAAATAGAAAATTGAAAGAACCAATTATCTTCTTTTACACCATCTCTTCTTTCAATGTTCTCTTTCTCCATTAGTAAAAATTCCAATTTACCCACTTACTTCAAGCCATGCCAGGAAACAAAATTTATTGACTCTATCTTTCTTAGTGTTCATGTCCAATAATTTATCAGATATTATATTTCTCCTTACATCTGAACTCTTATCTAACATATCACTTTATTCATCAAGAGATTAATAAGTACCTACCACATTCAAAATTCTTTTTTGGTGCTAGGTAAGGGAGACAGGCTCACATATAATAGAAATAAAGACTCAAATATGTAGAGTTAAGATCATTTAAATTTTTAAAAATGCATACTTTATGAAGAGAAAATATTCAGTAAATAATTGTTGAATAGATTAATGACTTCACATGTGTAAAGCTTCAAAATGAAGAAGGGATATTTAAATGGAACTTGGAAATGAGCTTTCAATTGTTTCCAATAATTTTTAATAAATATTTTTAATAAATTTTTATTGTGACTAAAGTGCATTACAAATCTTTCACAGAATTATTTATGGTACATAGTGACAATGAATAAGGGGCATTCCCACCACCAGTGTTGTCCTCCCTCCACCCCTGTTCCCAGCAAGTATCCCATATCTCCCTCATTTATCCCCCAGAATACTAGTGTAACGGGTCTCCACTTTACAGCTTGTTATAGTTGGGTATCTATTCTATTGTTGCTGGAGATAAAAAGGTAAGAAAAAAGGAAGAAAAAATTGGTAGCAACTACCAAACAAAGAAAGAAGAGAAAAAATGCACCCGGCAAAGAAAAAAATTCACCAAATAATAACCACAAGAGTGAAAAAAAAAAAAAAAAGAAAAACGTGGAAGAAAAAAGAGAAGGAAAATAAAGTCAAAAACTAACAAATCAAAACAAAACAAGAAAAAGAAGGGGTGCTATAGTGGCAGGGTTTTCAGGGCCAGACCTGGCAACTCGGGCCCTGGGGTAGGGAGGAGGAGAGAAACTCCTCCCCGATGCATTTTCAAACTGAAGAGGTATGGTGCAGTTGGACTCAGAAGAACCCACATGCTAGGACTTCTGTTCCTTTTCTACTGGTATGCAAGAGACTCTGGGCAGACAGCTGGCCAAAGGCCCCCTGGGCTGACCACTTAGTCCAGGGTACTGAGAGTCCCCCTATGCCAGACTGGCCTTCAGAGCCAGACCAGGTAACTTGGGCCTTGGAGGCGGAGGGAGGAGGAGAGAAACTCCTCCCCTATGCATTTTCAAAGTGTTTCCAATAATTTTAAGGTAAAATCCTACTTTGGTTATCTGCTATGGGTCTTGGCATAGTAGCATCATTTATTTTTCAAGTTAATGTGTGAATTATCATACTTCATTAATTCAATCACTCATTATTGGACATTTGTAAGATATACTTTCATTATACGTACAGAGTTCATATACACATGCTTATACACACATAGAAATATATTTGAGTGGAATTGAATGAAGCCTATTTTATCATAGTATCATAAACTGATAATGTCTTGTTTTTACTATATAGCCTAAATTCCACAACTTATTTGCTTTCCTTCAAAGAACTTTGTTCTCTTCTATTCAAATCTGGAAAAATTCTTAAAAATACAAATGAAGTTTATTTATTGTCTGAACTCCCTTGAATAGTCATACTTAGTGAAAGTCTTCCTTTCCATCTTTAAAATCTTTTATGTACGTGATAAAAAAATCTTTGTTGTCATTATTATGATAGTATTACTCCTGGTGGGGCTTGAGGGACCATGTGGCTATTGGAAGAAGAGATCTTTAAAATCTAGAATCTAGTTAACATATAGAAAACCAGGATCAAGAGATAGGTCAGATGTTTTTTGTTTGTTTGTTTGTTTTGTTTTTATTTGAATAAACTTTTTAGATGATTCTTCTCATTTTTTTAAGTTTAAGAAACCCACTTAACCCTACTTTTCAGGTGATGCAGAATTCTTCTCATCACTAATCTGCGTGCTCATTCACCACAAGCTTCAGTACAGTGACTGAGACTTCTTTAAGAGAAATCTTATTTCACTATTAGGACACAATAATTGTAGGGGGAGAAGCTTTCCTGCATTGTTCTTAAAACTTTTTCCTATTTTGTAGGCTATGGTTTTATCGTGGGCACTCTTTCATTAAAAAAAAGATGAATTATAGAAAAAATCAAAATTGCACTAATATATACGATTTGACATGAGCAGGTTTTTGCCAGCGGGAAAGCAATGAAAATGGGATCAAGTCTTCCTAGCAAAGGAAATTAACCAACAGGAGTCTGACAATTGCAGGCTTATTTTAAGAGTATAGTGATATGTTTTGAAGGTTATTAAGATGTAACCTCTTATTTATCAGACACTTAAATGCTTCTCCTTGAGAAAAATCTTTTAAAAAGTTACAAGTTGTTTTTAGCTATAAAAGATGACCTAACTTAATATACTGCTTGTGCCACACTATTTTAATCAGAAAAGTTGGGTTAAAATTCCAACTCACACACATACTAATTTTTCTACCATGCATAGACAACTAAGACTTTGAGAATTAGTTTTTCATGTATAAAAAAAGTAATTTTGACATAATTATAATGAGAAATCAAGGTGGAAGTGAGCATGATAATAACTAATTTAGATTTATAAATACATAAAATGTTAAGAAATTTTATTAAACTTATTCATGAAATGTATATGGTTGAATTCTATTGCTTTCTAGTTAAAAGAAAAAAGATTTGTTAGTTGAAATACATAAATCAAAATTTAGGAATCTGTTTTTGTTTTGGAGACATACCTCTCTGTGCTCAATATCTAATGTTGACTATTTTCAGGGATCACTAGTAGCAGGGACTGGGGAGATCAAACCCTGGTGGACCACAGTACAAAATAAGCATTCTGTTCTCTGTACTATTTCTCTAGCGCCCAGAACATATGCATTTTAATGTAATAAGTTATTCCAAATATTGACTAACACATGAGCACTAAAGTTAAACAAAGGACACATAATAAACATGGATTTATATCGTGGTTCATTATTCATGATGATCTTAATTTTTGTTTTTGGTCCACATCCAGGGATGCTCAGGACCTATTCCTGGATCCATGTTTCACTCATGGTGGAGTGAAAAAAAAAAAACACATGTGGTGCTTGAGACAGAATCCTGTGAAGCAAGTACTCGACCCTTTATGCTCTCTGACCCCTGATATCCAAAAGTTTAAATGTTACTTAATTAACATTGTTCCAGAAAATCATTTTTATACAAGTTTGACTATAAATATTTCTCATTTAGTAGTAAAACCAGTACAAGCTATACAGTGGTTCAAATTAATTTTTATATTTAATATATAAGCTTGGAGTACTTGGAAAACCATTTGTAGATACAATTATTTGAACCAGGATTTTTGTGACAATGACTGCAGCTACATGTTAGACAAATACCTTACCTCTTGTACCTCCAGTCCTTTAAAATATTTTTGACATGTGTAAAAGTAATGGTTAAACTCTGATGTACATATCTAATTTTTAGTAGGCTAATTAATATTAGTGAGAGGATGCAAAAATACTAAGTGATTCCGATTAATTTTCTTCACACTATCTATATTGATAGAAGTTTCTCAGATGTCACAGAAAAGATCCACCCCTTACAGAATGACTCAGTGGTACTTGAAAAGAAGTTTAAACAATTCACCTTTTTAAAAGTTTTAAATGAGGTCAATTCCAAATATAAACTTCTAAAAGAATTTGGAAAGGTATGGCATATATGCACTAACTACAAATACCTGGAAAATGCAACAAAATTATATTCAATTAATCTCTACATGAAATTAGTGATTTCATAGGCATATACAATATTTGAAAGTACTTATTTATTTAATTATGTAATTACATATGTCCATAATCCATAATAAGTTTTATATACTATGTGAATGTCATAATTGGACATTTTAAATCAACTAGCATACTAGAGACCTATAAATATTATATATTCCAAAAAATATTTTCTACTTTTTGATTGTGTATAATATAAATTTAATGTTTTAAAAACATTTTATTGCAATTTTCTTAATTATGAAATTAATACATTTTCATATTACTAATCTGAATTTATTATTGACTTTTTATTTTCTACAAGTTCCTTTCTACAAGTCCCTAATAAGCAAAATGTTATATTTAACATCCAATGATTTTAGATTTTCCTCATTCTCTTAATTGAAGTCATTTTCTTTTTTGGGGTGAGGGATTTGGGCAACACCAGTGATGTTCTGGGGTTATTCCTGGCTATGTGCTCAGAAATCGCTCCTGGCTTGGGGAACCATATGGGAGGATGAGGGATCTAACTGTGAAGTCCTGACAGCTTGTGCCACTACTTCGGCCCCTAATTGAAGGCATTTTCTAAGAAATTTGTCTGTCTTTTGGATTTCAATTTAAATGGAAAACATTTTACATGTAACTAATTTCTTTGTCATTCAACATTTTTTGAGGGGGCCACACCCATTTGATGCTCAGGGATTATTCCTGGCTAAGCGCTCAGAAATTGCCCCTGGCTTGGGGGAACCATATGGGAAGCTGGGGGATCGAACCGTGGTCCTTCCTTGGCTAGCGCTTGCAAGGCAGACACCTTACCTCTAGTGCTACCTCTCCGGCCCCGTCATTCAACATTTTAATTGCATTAAATAACCTAAGAATATCTTTTTAGTTTTATCAACTTTATCTCATAATAATTCAGGTCCTATCATCACAGAAAATTGATGCAGTTAAGTTACTTTCCTGTTTTTTAGTCACTAAATAAATGTGATTTAATTTATTTAGCTTTCCTAAACAAAATGATGTACTACTCATACATATTTAAATAACTTTGCTGATAAGTGATTTAGATGTTAGAAATAATTATATCAGAAACTTCCTGTTGATTTTTGTATGTCACTTTTCAAAGTGTTTACCTATTTTGTTTCTTGAAATTTCTGTAGCTGTGGTGACATTTCACTGCTTAAACCCTTTACAATCTCCCAGTTTTTGGTTCTTGACCTTATGTTTTACATAGCTCAAATATGTGCCTACCCTAGATATTAGAGCTTATGTGCAAAACACAAATTTACATATTTGATGATTTGAAAGCTAAATGTCCCTAGGAACATTTATTGAGCACTTACTATATGCAGTGTACTTTTAACATATTCCATTTGATGTAATTTCTCAGAAAATAATAGCCACATTTCCTCTTAAGTGTTTAAATTATTCTTACTTGTTACTTAAATGGCAGGTCATAAAGAATTAATGGAAAGTACAATGTGATGAAAAGTATAATGAGTACAAAAAGAAAAGTAATTCTTGACATTTTCCATTTTAAAATTCCCTAGAGGCAGTCTGTCATTGTGTTCAGATATATTTTTTTCTTTTTAAATGTCTCTGGGAATTTACCCTTTATTTTCAATTCTAGTGACTAGGACAGAAGCCTAAACTTTCATGACTTCATGCTTGGAATATTACAACAACTCTTTACCTGATTAACCTACTTGTACATATCCTTTTCCTAATCTATCCTTCCAATGCAATAATCTTTCTAAAATATCACTATTACTATGCCCTTTTCTGTTCAGTAAATTTCTAACCTTACTGTCTGCATGAGACAATATTCTATTACCTGTCTTTCCTACTATACAAGTTTTACTTTGCCATATACCCTTTTTGTATTTTGTTTTTAGTGCTCTCAAATCTGTCAGCTTTAGTGCATGTACAATAAAGTTTTGCTAATTATTACTGTAGTGATTTATTTCTTTTACTTACAGACATTCTCAGCTTTGACAGAGAATAGATAACAATGAAGTAAGGGCAAATATTACCTTGAAAATAAGAATTGTTTAAAAAACTGGGCTTCCAACTCAATACTGTTTACTAATTAATTGGTAAATAATATGAACTAATAATTTGCATTCTCATAAATGTACATTCGTCTTTTGTAAAGTAAAAACATTGTTTTATTTTTTCCACATTTCTTAAAAGAAAGAATAAAATTAGAGAATGTATGCTAATGTGTTGATTCAGGAAAAAAAGTATTTTAAAAAATAATTAGTTTAAATGATTTTCCTTATATACTAATATATTCACATGCTATTCAATAAAATTCTGTTATAATGGCTCCATTTATATGGCAGGCATATACATATATTAGATATATAAATATGATGCTTAGGTTTGTTTTGGGGTGCTTTCTGTCTTGAAAAGCAGAGTAAAATTTAATGTGAGTAAACAAATAAAAAATAACTGTCAAGCTGAAGAGATAGGATAGAAAAGTAAGTACTTACCTTGCTTGTGGTGACACAGCCTCCTTGGCACTATGTTATAGTCTCTTGAGCACCTCCATGAGAGATTCCTGAGTACAAGACTAGTGCCAAGCCCCGGTCACTAGCAAGGAATGGCCCCAAACCAAATTAAAACAAGTAAATTACTTTAAGCATTGGATGCTACTATAGACTGAATGTATTTCTCAAAATTCATACACTAAAACACACAATTCTATAGGCTCCTTTTTGTAGCCAGGGATCAGTTTCAAGTTATAGAGATGTTAGTAAGTTATTTTTACTTCCATTAAAATCACTTTAAATATGTTTATTCTTCTCTAAGTTCTCTCTTGTTTAATTTAATTTAATTTTTATTCATCTAGTTTGAATATGTTGATGAACAGAGGAATTTTAGAAAACAAGTGTTGAAGATGGTAGCAAACTCCACTAACCTTGGTATTCTCTCTGAATGTTCTGTGAAAGGGCAATGCAGTTCTTAATATAGAGTTCTCATCCCCCCCTGCAATATAGCTTTACCTGGCCAAATTTATTCTTAAATCTATATCTCATTATTATGCTTTTTCTTAAAACAAGTGATGGGGTTTTATGCTAGTCAATTCATTTAAGTTGTGGTGATAAAGTACATGAGTACTTAAAACTATTAAAAGATAGATAGGTAGCAAATGCTAATTATTTCCTTATGAAGCAGTTAATAATTATGTTATTTTATGTATTATTTTAATCATATTCCTAGTGTTAAGTAACAGATTTGATTTAGAGTATAATATAGATTAAGTGGCATTGAGTAAGCCTTAAATCCTCCAAGTAGTCTATAGTCATCATAACTATTATCAATAACCATCATTATAAAGGCTCTTCTGTGCCAATCAAAATGTAGTGTATTTATTCAGCATTTTAATTATATGTTCATAAATAAAAGGTATATACATATAACTTATTAATATAAATTAAAATAATATGATTATTATTACTATATGATTAGTACTATATCATTTAAATTTGGGGAGTGTGTCTGTGTTTGGATTACACCTGGATGTGTTCAGGGTTTATTCTGGGTTCTGTCAGTTCAGTTGTGTGCAAGGCAAGCACTTTACTCATTGAAAGTATTTCTCTATCCTCTGAAAATCGTTTATTTTGTGTAAACAAACTAATCCATGGTTTGACTATCTGTGTAATAAAACTTTAATGAAAAAGAAAACTTAATGTATACTACAGTAAATAGCTTGTGAATAGAAAGAGAAGGTTCCTAATTTTTGCATTTAGATGACTTTAATCCAGATTTAGTTTAGCCTTTGTTGTATGTGAAAATACTTCCATAAGAGTATTCTTTGCCTTTTGTCCCACCTTGACCTTCCAGGTGGGGGCGCATTGAGAGCAGAATAAATAGTTTGGGAGCAAGGTGATCAGGGTCTTTTGCCAGAGTTGGCTGGCTGGCTCTACGTGTGTTTTGGAACTAGCAGCAGGCTGACAAAGGATTCTCTTCGCCCAACCTTTTACCCCTTAACCCTCCTGTCTATGTGGATTATTTGCTGCGAATAAATATTACTAAGATTTCCCCCAAAAAAGAGACAAGAGGATGGTAATCAATTTCTCATTCTGGGAGCTCTTTGCGGATTCACAATCAACAAAGGAGTAAACAGGGCCCAGCAAATGAGGCAACAACCTTCTCTAAAGTAAAAATACTTGTTATGGCCATTGATCATTCTGTTTTTATTTTTTTATAGTTTTAAATGGACTTTCTATCTCTGGTTTTCCAACAACCAACTACAATTGATACATTTTACTTTGCACTTTTATATTACATACAGCTGGGTATAGAAGCCATCTAATGCTCTCTTTTAAGCTAGCAAAGTCTAGAATATTTGTTGAAAAATATGAAAGGGTATAGAAAGGAGCTTTGAAGAAACAAGATACATATAATCTATGTGATAACCTATGCATGTAGGTATACCTGTAAATAACCTCTTTAATGATCTTTTCATTGATGGCTTTCAAAATTTTATGCACTGTTCAAAACATTTTTCATTAATCCTAGACTTAATATTTCTCATTTCCTTGTTCTTTAAATTGTGATATTATTGATACATAAAATTTTATACATTTCATATGTACAATTCATTGATTTCATAGCATCACTATATTGAAATATGGTTGCTATTAGAATCTAAGATTTAGAATTAACTGCAACCTAAATGCTGATGTTAGAAAATGGTGTGCCTTTGCTTAGAAATAACATTGCTTTGACTTCTGTACACTAACTTAAAGAAATTAACTGCTACATACCTGGCTTTGCTGTGAGCCTAAGTGCAGATATGACAGGCTGCAGTTTTAAAGTAGAAAGACTAGGTCCAGAGAACAGCCAGTTCCTGAACCAGATTTAGGTGTAAATGCCAGGAATTATACCCAAATAAGACTAAAAAGCTGCTGACAGATCAGCCAAATAACAACCTCACTTTGGTTCTACAGCAATGGACAGATAGCCAGAGAACAACAGAAGCCCCTGGATCTGGGGACATACAGTCCACTCAGCTGTCTGATGCTACAGTTAAACTACAACCAATCAAACTACACAATTGCCATTTTTAATACAATTAAAATCTACTTTCTTAACAACTTTGAAGTTCATAATACAATATGAATACAATATGAATCACCATTATCTCTATGTCTCTTATTAGATCTGTCAATCTTATTAATTCACTAATTATAAGATTATACCCTTAAACAATAGATCCAAGTTTGGCCTTAACCACTACCACCATCACCAACAACAACCAGTTCCTGGTAATAACTAGTCTACCTAATTTGAGTTCATGTTTTTTATATTTCACATATAACTGATATATGGCATTTGCCTTTGTCTGATTTATTTCATTTAGCAGAATCCTTTCAAGATCAACATATGCAGAATTTCCTTTTCTCATACTAAATTATATTTCTTTAAATATGTACTTCTATTTTATATATAATAACTTAATTATCTTTTTATCCATAACAGCTATTCTGATTAACCTTACAGTAAACTTGGGAACACAAATATCTCTTCTAATTTAAAGATAAATAAATAGAATTGAAAATTTCTAAAAATTGTATGGTTGTATTATTTGAAATTTTTAAGGGACTTTCATACTGCTTTCAATATATACATTCTCTTCAGCAGTAGATATGGATTCTTAATTATCCCACCTTTGCCAACACTTGTTATATCTTATCTTCCTGCTGATAGTTTTTTTAGTGGATGAAAGGTGATATTTCATTGTGGTTTTGATGTGTATTTTCCTCATAATTCTTAACAACTTTGAAGTTCATATTACATTATGGCTCACCATTATCTCTATGTCTCTTATTAGATCTGTCAATCTTATTAATTCACTAGTTATAAGATTATACCCTTACACAATAGATACTAGTTTAGCCTTCACCACCACCAACAACAACAACCTGTTGATAATATTCAGCAAAATTTAATTTTGTATGAGTCATTTGCTATCCTCTATGAGATATTTATTTCTCTGCCATTTTAAAAATAAGATGGTTTCATATTATTGAAAAGTTGTCTTTTCCTACTGTGAATTTTCTATGCTGTAATTTTTTATTTGTTAGGGGGTCACACTTGGTGGTTTGCTCAGAGTTTACTCTTGTCTCTTTGTAGTGATCATTTTTATAGGGTTCTGAGTTTCACAGATCAAACCTATGTTGGCTATGTAAAAGACAAGCTCTAGTCCCATGCTACTAGCACTCTAGTCCCAGCTATAATACCTTATACCAGGGGTCTCAAACTCGCAGCCCGTGGGCTGCAAACGGCCCTCAGTCCAACATTTTGTGGCCCTGCCCTAGAGGAAATCTTTTTTTGTTTTTGTTTTGTTTATAGTTGTTTGGGTCACACCCCCCAATGTACAAGGGCTTGCTACTGACTTGGCACTCAAAGTCACCCGACTTTGCCTCCATGTGGCCCCCCAGGTAAATTGAGTTTGAGACCCCTGCCTTATACAAGCATGAATGCTAAATCTTAATATTCTTTATTTTATATTCCAAATATGCAGTCAGTATTTTCTACTTATTATGGGTATATCTAGATTGAAAGGAGAAAAGTGAATAATACAAAAAATAAGTTTGGTTTAAAATTGTTTTAAATAAACTTCCCATAGTATATTTATATATTTCTCTATTTTACCTTATTTTCTTTTGCCAAGAGAAATCATCTTATCAAATATATTATATTTAGTTATTTATAAAAGAAGAGCAAATCTGTTAGTTGTCTATGAAGGGAATCTTTTTGGATATCCAATTATCATAATGAACAGTTTGAATATCTTGCAGTATTGTCAATTGCCCTTCAGTGAAGTTGAAGTTAAAAAAATATCATAAACCCTTTATATATCCACCTGATTATATTATTAAATTTGTGAACAATTTTCTAAATTTATTTGCATCACTGAACCTTTTCCAAAGGAAAAAAAAGGAAAAGATGTAAATTTATAGGCCTTCTCAAATTTCTTTGATTTGGTTATATTGTTTATGTGCCTTAAGGCATTCATGCTAGTTTATTTGAAAATATGTATTGCCTTCTGGGTGAGATTTCATGAAAAATTCACGAAACTGTATTTGTGTTCTCAATATTTTCCTCTTCTACCTCAGAAACTTTTTAGCAGAGTTAATTTAAATAAAGAGCATAAGTGTGTATAGAAAATGGGGGATAATACCAGTTTCTTACTCAGAAAAGATAATTGTGTGAATAATTAGAGATAAATCTCTGTGAGTAGAAGACAAAAGACCTCCTTGTTCAGTGTGTGAACTAAGTGAAATCACATACACTCCCCTTACTATATGATATGATCCAAGATGAATGTAAGTTACCTGCCAAACACTACCACATAGCTCCTCTTTTAACTGCTTTCTTGAGCCTCAATCTTAGGTGTAGGTCTGGATCGGTCTTCTTTGTCTGCTTTCTTATTAAAAGGCAGGCTATTCACGTGGTTGATATTGAATGCCAAAGGATTCTGTTTCTACCTGCACAGAGCCTTAGATAAGTGATGAACTGAAGCTGACCTTCAAGTAGGCACACTCTTAAAGAAACTATCTGCCTCTACTCCCTGTCAAAGATTGGCTTAAAAGGTTTTCTGGACTAATAGATTAAATTACTCCTTAAGGCCAGAGGGCCATTATATTATACCCGATTTAAGCAAGAAATAAATTAAGTGGATATGAAGGAAATAAATCTTCTTTTTAAGTAATATGGGGCATGCTGTGTTATTGCTGAAACTGAAATAGTAAAAGCAACTATTCTTGGAGGGACACCTGGATCTAACTCTGAACTCTCCAGAATGCTAGAAACTTGACACTGGATTTATACTTCATATTTATGTAAAATATTTTTATAGTGCACCCCTTTGCTATTTCAAATCATTTCAAATCATCTTCTTAATGATTTCAAAGCATATAAAATAAGTAATAAGTAATTAGGTTGTGCTTAAGAGTTTAAAGGATGGGCCAGAGCCATAGTATAGCAGGTAGTGGGGTAGCATCAGAAGCCCTTAGGATGGGCTTGGATGGTGGTGTATGGTGATGGAGGGATCTTTCTCTGCCATCCCAAGCCACGTGGCTCTGCAACCCCCTTCAGCCAGAGGGTATCTGAGCCCAGGAGAGTGGCGGATATAGAAATCACTCCACAGTCCCCATGGTATGAGTGGATATCTCACTGTTGCTTTTATTTGCATCTCCCTGATGATTAGTGTTGTGGAACCATTTGTATGTGTCACTTGGCCCTATGCATTTCTTCTTTGAGAAAATCTCTGTTAATTTCTTCTCCCATTTTGGATGGGGTTAGTAAATCCTAAAGATTACAAAAATACTTCTAGAAACAATATGCTTATAGAGGAAAGTATCATGATACAAAATTAATAGAGAACTCCATGAATGTTTTTATATACAAATAATGAAAGAGAAAAAAGATATTTAAATATATGGGGCTGGAGTGGTGGCACAAGTGTTAAGGTGTCTGCCTTGTCCTCACTAGCATAGGACGGACCGCGGTTTTATTCTCCAGCGTCTCAGATGGTCCCCCAAGCCAGGAGCAATTTCTGAGCATATAGCCAGGAGTAACCCCTGAGCATCACCGGGTATGGCCCAAAACCAAAAAAAAAAAAAAAAAAAAAAAACCCCAAGTAAATAAATAAATAATTCCATTCACAACTGTGTCACAGAAAATCAAGTACCTTTTGAGAAAGAAGATGGGAGGCATTACTTTTCCCAACTTTAAACTGTGCTATCAAGCACTAGTAATTAAAACAGCATAAATAGGATAAAGACAATCCCTGAGACCACTGGGATGGGCTTGAATATTCTGAGATTTACCCCTAAGTTATCTTATCAATTAGTATTTGATAAAATTTTAAGAAATAAAAAGTGGAGCAAGGACGCTTCAACAAGTGGTGCTTGAGAAACTGGTCAGCTACATGCAAAAGAAACAAACAGAACTGTAATTAATGCTGTGTACAAAGGACAAATCAAAATGCATTAAAGATTTGATAGCATACCTGAAACCATAGGGGGCATAAAGGAATATGTAGGCAGAATAATATGTGACATTGAAGCTAAAGGCATCTTCAAAGATGAAACACAACTGGCCAAAGTGAACCAAGATAAACATGACTACATTAAACTGAGAATCTCTGCACCTCAATGAAATGGTGGCTAGGATAAAAAAAGACTACCCATAGAATGGCAGAAACTATTTTACCCCAATACCAATCTGTTTATCTGATAAGATATACAAGGCACTAGTAGAGAGAACTTAGCAAGAAATAAAACTCCCTAGTATTTAATCTTTTACCAAAGATGCATTTTAAAGTGGCATATTTTTTGTTCTCATCCAGTTCCATCTTTGAAATTTTTCAAGACATTTCTCAAATCATTCAATGTTCTTCTCAATTATTTTGTTAAAATGTCTCCTAGTCCTGAGAATAAGTTACCTTAATTAAATAGTTAAGTGAGTTTAGTTTACTTTAGTCAAATTAAAACTTTTAGAAAGTCCCATAATTGGGTCCAAAATTTAAGTTCTATTATCTTGATAAGAGACAGTTCTATGGAAACAAAAGGAAATGGAGATTAAAAAAATAAAAGCAAATAAAGATGTTGCCAGGAGTACTGAGAGAATAATAAAGATTCTAAATGTCAGGATCCAAATATCTTCAGATGATGATTTTTCTTAATTTGAGACATCAGATATCATATTTTTTAAAAAAGAAATAATCATTTGCTTATCCAGGCAATTTATTATTTGATCTCTTGGAAATTTAAATAGAGATCCTGATCTTACCTTGCATACTACTGACTGAGGTTGATGCTTACACCCAGATGGCTTCCCCCATGCTATCAGTATTGACCCCTGAGCAGAGAGCCAGGCACAGGCCCTGAGTTCCCTATGTGTCCAGCCTCCCCACAAAATAACTTTAAATTTTTTGAATATCATACATTATATTAACTATTAATTTCTGTAAATGGTAAAGGCTTTTAGATTTAACATAATTAAATAATTTCTGGAATGTGATTAATGAAAAATGGTTAAAGTTTATGTGATATTTTTAAGTTATAAACTTGAACAAATGATATATTTAGGAATGTTTCACATGATTTCAAAACACTTATATTATATCCACAAGTTTAAAGAAGTTAAGAATACCTCTCATTTTGAAATAGTTCTCAAGAAATATTTTTGCCAATATAATTCATGTTTGCATGCATTTCTCTTTTGAAAGAATAATTATTATTAATAATAATTTTATTTCCCCAGCAGTTTTCTTTGATGTCATTGTGAAAAACTAATTTATCTAAGTACGTCTTATATACCAAATTCGACTATAGTTTTTGTATCTTCCCACACACACAAAATGTGAGAGTTGAGCATTGGAGTTTGATGGATATATTTTGATAGGGAGAGCAATCTATTCTCTATAATTACAATAAAATCTTCATAAAAATTCAGCTTAGCAATAGGTTTATTAAGTAACAAGGTAAAAATGTGATATCAACACATATACAACTGATTTAAATTTAAAAAAAGGTAAAGTTTTTTAATGCTATACTTTTGATATGTCCAATTGAGTTTCATGTAAAGAGAATACATTTGAGCTAAAATCTGGTAGAATTTGGATAGAATTTAGAAGAAAGACAAAATGCAGAGTAGAAAAGTTAAGTACATTTAAATATAGACAATTAGTTTTTAATTCAAAATATGAATATTTTTGGTGACTTCATGTTGTGGGAAATAAAGTAAAAAGAGAAAGTCAGAAATCACACTTAAAGATTGGACCACATTCTTAGACAATATCAAGTCATGTTAATTATTAGTACGACTAACCACACAGACATTTAAGTTTGGAAAATCAGAAATTGGAGATAGAAATCCATTGAAAGTTGAATGCATATAACCTAGACAAAAGAGTTTCCAACTATTCTACTATAAATACAACAAGGGAACATATGCTTTTGTGTAAGTTCTGGATCAGTTAAATGGAGGTTCTGATGGAAGTATATGATTTGAAAGGCAATTAGTAAATAGATAAGCAATATATTTAAGCAATATATTTACCTATTTTGTGCAAGTAAAAAAATCTATCTTTTAAAAGATGACTATAGAGATGTTTTTGTTTTTTTTTTTTTTTTGGTTTTTTTTGTTTTGGTTTTTGGGCCATACCTGGCGGTGCTCAGGGGTTACTCCTGGCTGTTCTGCTCAGAAATTAGCTCCTGGCAGGCTCGGGGGACCATATGGGACACCGGATTCGAACCAACCACCTTTGGTCCTGATCGGGCCGCATGCAAGGCATACGCTGCTGTGCTATCTCTCCGGGCCCAGAAATGACTATAGAGATGTATTGTTTGATATAATAAAGTTCATTTATTTAGGGAGTACAGTTTAATGATTTTTAGTGTGTAGAGTTATATCAGTCATCACTACAGTCTAATTGCATTCTCCTAGAAACAAATATTTTAAGATTTTGTAGCTATTTCCCATCTCTTTTCTCCTTCTAGCTACAGCCACTAACTTGTCTATCACCTTCTTTATCTAGCATTCTGTTAAATTCAGTGCTACTGAATTTTATTTAATTTTAATTAATAAATATCAGTGTTCAATGTTTTTAAATGTTACTTTTGATGCACTCTCTTTTACCAAATTTACCCTCTTCTAATTACCCTCTTACCATTCCTATAACACACACATAAACACACACTCACATATACACATGGCATATTTATTTCCAGGTCATACTTTTACTCTCTGCTTTTCTTACTCTTGCATAAATCATAAAATCCTTAATGCTTTTGCAAAGAGTAGCATAAAACAACCCATGCTATAAAAAACAAAGTAATTCCAGATGTTTACATCTCTTGATTTTTTCCCTTCATTTTTCTTTTATTTTCAGCCTTAACTTTATATAAAACAAACAAACAAACAAAATATAGTATAAGGGGCGGGGTAAAAAAAAAACAAAAAACAAAATATAGTATATTCTATCTTTCTTTGGTCTTTATGAGAGTTCTGCAGGCCATAAATTCATGAACAAGTTGTTTCCAAGAGTTAGGTTTAAGAGATTTAGTTCAGACTAAGCCATAAATTAAATATAGCAAAAGTCTGTATTCAAGGAGTGTGATGAATTTCTTTTTTTTTTTAATTATATCTTACCTAAATCCTCAATGTCAAATGAGTATACAAAAGGTTCATTGGCATCTTTTTTTTCTTTTAGAAGGGAAGAGGAGTCTTCTGGAAATTTTTTATCTTTCCTAGACAACAATTATTATGGATCTTAATAAATCTTAAAACATCTGTGCATATTTATGATCAAATGATATGAGAAAGAAAGGGCATTTCTATAGGTATTGTTTTTATTAATGAGAAAATTTTATAATCAGCTTTACACTCTTGCTTTGGTACTTTGTTTCTTACAAGAATTAAAAGTAGGGGCAGGAGAGATAGCATGGAGGTAGGGCGTTTGCCTTGCATGAAGAAGGACAGTGATTCAAATCCCGGCATCCGCATATGATCCCCCGGAGCTTGCCAGGAGGATTTCTGAGCATAGAGCCAGGAGTAAACACTGAGAGCTTCCGGGTGTGACCCCCCCCAAAAAAAATTAAAAATAAATGACTAAACACACAGGTTTTTATTATAATTATTTTCTGGTTTAAATTCTTCATATGTTTGTTAGGGAACACTGAAATACAATAATTTCTGAATTTAACAAATCCTAGTTCCTTTGAAATTTCTTATTTAACTAATGAGTTTGCTTTTAGTTTTTCCTAACATTTTGTGTGGGCGAAAAACATTCAGAACTGTTTAAAGAATTCTAGATTTTCAAATACTATTACTATATTATATTAATTAATTAATTTATTAATTTATTGTTTTTTTGTTTTGGGCCATACCCGGTGATGCTCAGGAATTACTTGCTGGCTATGTGCTCAGAAAATTTCTCCTGGCAGGGCTGGAAGGTCAGCTTATGACATGAAACTCACCCCCAAAAGAGTGATGAGCGCAGTTAGAGAAATAACTAATTGAGCACTATCATAACAATGTGAATAATGAGGGAAGTAGAAAGGCCTGTCTAGATTACAGGCAAGGATGGGAGGGGAGGAGGGAGACTTGGGACACTGGTGATGGGAATGTTGCACTGATGAAGGGTGGTGTTTTTTACATGACTGAAACTCAACTACAATCATATTTTTAATCAAGGTGTTTAAATAAAGATATAAAAGAATGAAAAATAAAGGAAGTACTCCTGGCTAGGGGACCATAAGTCGATGCTGAGGATCAAACCATGGTCCTGTCCTAGGCTATCTTAGGCAAGGCAGATGCCTTACCGCTCTGCCCCACAACTCTGGCCCCGAAAGATTTTTATATTTATATATAACAAATAAAGCATTAGTTATAAGCATAAACACTTGGTTTTTGTTTACTTAAAGACTCAATATAATTAAAATAGTTAAGCAGTTGAATCACATTAATTATGAAGCTAAAATCAAGTAAAATAGCAACCTAGGATTAAAGTAGGAGGAAAAATATAATTGTATGTGTATATTTGAAAACAAATCCAATTTGTGGCCATTATAATATAATTAATCATTATCAAGAGAACATACACACATACATTTTATGAAGTCTTCCTACTACTTATTTTAACATAAAGTTCAGCTACTCAGAGTCAATGCCTCAGGCTCATAAATATTAAATTTATAGTCTGTTTTCATGGTTTCGATTTTTTCCAGTTGCTCTATGATGTCTACATCCCAAAAACTATAAAAGTTCTAGAATCTGGCTCCCGAAACCACTACTCTGAAAGAAGTTTTTTTTTTTTTCTTTCCCCAAATGCATCTCAGAAAGTTAACTTGATTTTGTATAATATATTGGCTCTGTGAGAGTAAGTCTATTGGATAGGACCCTTTATCCTTTATTCACAATTTGTTCAAATGGAGAGAATCATTCAAGACTTATTTCCAGGAAGGCAGGACATATGGAGCAGGGTTGAAGGCCTTACCTTCCATGATGCCAACCCTGGTTGGTTCCATATCAGTCCTAAACCCTGCTGGGTGTGACTGACTACCTCCCACCCATTTCCAAGGAAAGCTATTTATTTTTAGTAACATTTTGTCTTGAGATGCAAAATAGGGAGGCAGATTAGTCAAAACAAATTTACTGGTAGTGCAGGAGTCAACTACCAGCATTAAGTGCCCTGAATCTTGTGACTGCTCCCTCTCTGGGAATAGAAAATGCCTTAGGGGCCGGGCGGTGGCGCTAAAGGTAAGGTGCCTGCCTTGCCGGCGCTAACCTTGGACGGACCGCGGTTCGATCCCCCGGTGTCCCATATGGTCCCCCAAGCCAGGAGCAACTTCTGAGCACATAGCCAGGAGTAACCCCTGAGCGTTACTGGGTGTGGCCCAAAAACCAAAAAAAAAAAAAAAAAAAAAAAGAAAATGCCTTAAGTGAGCAAGCATAAGAGACTCAATACTGTGCCTTAATAGTGCAGTTCTTCTTAACTCTTTCCCTGTCTTCCAATATTAAAAGATGCTCTCTGCTCTTTGCTTGATGGTAGGTACTACTGCAGTAATGGGTGAAGGTGCAGAGGCTGGAGAAATATTAGATTTTAAAGATTCCTGAAGTTTTATCAGAACCTATATTCCATTAACCAACTTCCTATAATTCCTGCTAACTTACATTCCCCCAAAGAATTATCTAAACCAACTAAATCCTGCCTAAGAGCAAAAATACTTTTGCAAGGACAAGAAGTCTAGCATTTTGTGGGCGTCGGCTAGCAGCAAAACCAAACTCTTTTCAGCATCAACATTTGTCTCTACCAAACTGGCCTTTGAGTTGTGAGCTCTGAACTTGGGTTCCTAACACTTTCTTTCACTTTGTAATATTGCCAAAAGTATATATCTTTGGGTCTATGTTTTTATTGATAATAGTCCTTTTACATTCTATATCAGTGAAGAATAGTATTGATTTAGTGCTCTCTGTTTTGTTTGAATACCATTTTTTGTTTGCTTGTTAGGTTTGGTATGGTTTGTTTAGATTGGTTTAGTTAATGGATCTACTTTGTGAGGTGTGAGGCCTTACTTTTGGTTCTGATGCTCAGGATCTCTTCTGGTAGTTTCTTGAAGAAATAAACACAGTGACAGGGATTGAGCACAAGTCAACTGCCCGTCTCCCCTATCTCTGGTGTCAGTGTGTAACATTTTTAGCACAGAACTTGTTTTTCTCTTATGTCTTTAAACTTTGTATGTAAAATTAGCATTTATAATTAATTAAATTAGTAGTTATTTTTAGGTGATTAAGATCCCTCCACAATGTTCTAGATTGTCTGTTCTGTCTCTTTTGTGTCTGTCTCTCTCTCCAACATACACTATTTGCCCAGTCCTCTTTGCTGTCTACCCCACCACCAACAACACCACCATACATATATACTATTTTACAAAAAATTTGGTCCTATTCCTCGCTGTACTCTATCTGTTGGAACAGCTTCAAGTCTCAGTCAGATTTGTATATGGATCCTTGTCCCCTGTGTCCCCCTGCTGGTGGTTGCTAGTCTGTAACCTTTCTCTATGGCTACATTGCTGCCCTTTAAGGTCCATAATACCACAGCTCTTTGTCCTTTTTCTGTTTGTTTGCAAAACATCAAGGGGAGAGCTGCTGCTTCTCTGCCTTCTTTCCTGGCTCAGGTGAGGAATCAGAGAAGAGCTATCTGAAGTTCCCCTTTGAAGTATCGCTGTTCCTGCTCTTTATCTATTTTTACTGTCTGACTATCATGTGTTGAAACAATTTAAAATTATAAAACAATTTTATAAATATGTCTACTTGACTCCCTTCCTCTCCCCACTTTCTACCTCTACCATAACAATTTGATTAAACATTTTATTTCTTTTATAGTAATAAAGTAGCACCTTTAACATTTCTTTGAAACATTGCTATGTCTCCTTTTGTACCTGATTTTCTTTTTACTTGCTTTCAAAATTTGGCTGTTTGCAAGGGCACCAAGACTTCTTATTTTCTCCTATAAAAAGTGATGTTCGTTTTCCACTCAATCTGCAAATACAAGTCCTCTGCTAACTTCTAGGTTTATATTAATATTCAGAAGAGATGTTCCTTTTTAGCTTAGACATATACCAATATGCAAAACGTTGAGTTTGCTTTAGAATTCTCTCTAAGAAATTGGCATTTTAGGGATCAAGGGAATTGAATAATAAAAATGCATAGGGATTTATGGAACGTAGGAAGCCACTGGAACTTTGTGGTATGTATAACATCTAATTAAATTTATTGATTATTGATTACTATCCTCCTGATAGTCTGTTAAATAATGAATGGATCAAATTTATAATGTTGTTTAGGTACAGGTAGCGAATAGAATTGAGGGTAGATAAAAATCATTAAGGTATATTTTTTTGAATTATGCCATGCCTGTTAGAATTACAATCAGTGCTACAATCTTCTGTAAAGATCCCAATAATTCTGAAAATTAACTGCAATAAAGTTCTGCAAGGACGTTTTTGTGATTGTTTTATAGGTCTCATGCTAGATTTGAGATACAATCTAGAAGGGTGGCCAAATATTGGTGATGATCCCTGTAAATGTTTTCACTTGATTTGACTAAAATTTAAAAAATAGCATATTATAAAATATATACATATATATGCTTATTTCTTTAAATTTAATTCTTTGCAAGATTTTTTTGGGGGGTCACACCCAGCAGTGCTCAGAGGTTCCTCCTGGCTCTACACTCATAAGTCGCCCCTGGTAGGCATGGGGGACCATATGGGATGCCGGGATTTGAACCACCATCCTTCTGTATGGAAGGCATAAGCCTTACCTCCCTGCTATCTTGTCGGCCCCAAGGTTTTATTTTACCTATAGTATTCTACCATTATGTTTTTTTTGTTTTGTTTTGTTTTTTGTTTTTTGTTTTGTTTTGGGGCCACACCCGTTTGATGCTCAGGGGTTACTCCTAGCTATGCGCTCAGAAATCACCCCTGGCTTGGGGGGACCATATGGGACGCCTGAGGATCGAACCGCAGTCCTTCCTATGCTAGTGCTTGCAAAGGCAGACACCTCTACCATTAGTGCCACCTTCCCTGCCCCACCATTATGTTTTGTAGCGAAATAAAAACATTTTTTAGCAATAACAGTCATTGCAGATAGTAGTTTTTGGTTTTGTTTTTTACTATTCTTAGGTAGTAAAATTACGATAAATCAAATTTTAAGATAGTATTTATCAATTACTTTCCATCCTTCTATTCTAAGCCTGTGTTTATCTTGTAGTTGTAGGTGTGTCCGGTTAATTTTTTCTAATCCAGTTCTCTATTATGCATCTTTTAATGGAAGAATTTAGTTTGTTACATTTAGGGAAATTATTGACAGAGATGACTGTTGTGCAGTTGTGTTGTGTATGGTGGTTGTTGTTATAATCAGGGGTTTGGATTGTGTAATTCATCTCTGAGTAGGTCATTTAGGATCAGCTTTGTTTGCACAAATAATTCAAGTTCGTGTTTGTTTGAGAATGTTTTTAGTCTGCCCTCCCATATGAATGAGAGTTTTGCTGGGTATTGGACCCTAGGTTGAAAATTTCTTTCATTAAATTGTTTAAATATGCCATTCCACTCTTTTCTTGCTTGAATTATTTCAAATTGGAGATCTGGTTTGATTCTTTTTTTAATTAAATATAATTTTTATTTTAATCATAGTGGCTTACATATCATTGACAATAATATTTTATGTACATATTAATATAAAATCAGGGGAATTCCCATCACCGAATTGTCCTCCCTCCACCTCCGTTCCCGTCTTCCTTCCCATAACCTCTTCCCTTACCCCCGGGGCTGCTAGAATAAGTGGTGCTCTCTATGCCTAGCTTACTACGTAGTGGTCTTACACCTATTTGGTATTGGTACCTCCTTTATTCCCCCTCCCCAATTGGGAGATGGGACTAGATAGTTCAAGTTATGCGGTTTTGTTTGAAGTACAGAAAAGTTATAACCTGGAGAAAAAAAGAATCAGATACTCCAGAAATGAGCGGGGTCCTTCTAGAGGCTTTCATCCTTGGTTTGAGAGATGAAGGGGAAAAAAAAGGTGAAACACCACAACAGTACATAAAGAACTGTCAAATAAAATATCCAGTGAGCATTCCAAATAACAAAACAAAACAAAACAAAACAAAAGGGTAAGCACCATATAAAAGCCATGGTATTGAGATAAAAATATGTGGCAGTGCACATAAGAAAAGAAGAAAATAAATAAATAAATATAAATGGAGACATCCACTTCAATAGTCAAACCACAACAATGCAATCAACAAAAAATAGTAAATAAATAATAATAAAAAATTGTTTTGTGCCTTCTTTTCCCTCCTGCAGATGCACAGTAAATATTGGAGTGGTTCGAAAAGGAATTTCCTTTGCCTAAGTGATACAGGGTTTCTCCACCCTTGAAGTATATTGTCATGGGATTAACTATAGACTCCTTTCAGGATCATTTACTCTCCCCTTGGTGCTTTTGTAGTGTATGGAAGACTTCTGCTCTGTCCTGGGTGATAACATCAGACCTCTGTATCTAGAGGTCTCAGTATCTGCACGAGTCAAGGAGTTGAACTTATGATTATGTCTTTCTTTGTGGGTCTAGAAGTTCTGTTCCCTCAGTGTCATTTTAATTCTTCTTCTGTGGTTGGCGGTCCTGGTCTTTGCGCTGATCCTAGGATGGGCCTGGGACAGCATCTTCCGTTATGTTTCCAGAGGTCCCCTTCCATTGCAATAGTCTCAGACAGACCTCTGGAACTAGGGATCATAGTTTTTATGCAGGTTGTAGCTCACACCCTAGACTAGGGCTTTTTTATTGGTCCCAGGATACATACAGTCTGGCCATGGTTCTGTCAGCCAGTCATCTGTAAATGGCGATTTTGGCATTTGGACAGACCAAAGGGTGACAAGTCTTCTGATTTTGTCTTATCGTTTGATTCTTATGTCCCTTCCTTTGTACTTGAGTTTTTCTCTCCCTTATTTCTTTAAGGAGTTCATCTTTCTTTGTTTTTTTGTTTTGTTTTGTTTTGTGTTTTTTTTTTTTTGTTTTTTTTTTTTGCCGTTTGGATTACTTTATGTCTTGGTGTTGGTTTATTAGGGTCTATTTTGTTAGGGACTATCTACACTTCCTGGATTTGCACTGAAGTTTCTTTCCAGAGGGTGGGAAATTTCTCTGCTATTATTTTTCTGGTATTTGTTCTTTCCCTTTCCCTATTTCCTCCCCTTCTGGTATACCCACAATTTTTAGATTATTTCTTTTATTCTTGTTCATTAGTCGCTGGGTTTTTACTTCCAGTGCTTTGCCTTTTATTTGTTTGTTGAATTTTTGGTCGTTTTTTGTTTGCGGGTTTCCTTCGAGTTCTTTAATGTGCTTCTCCAACTCTGTGCTTCTGTTCCTAAGCCTTGTTACATTATCTTTTAATTCCTTCAATTCCTTTTGTATGGAATTTCTCATGTTCGTTAACATTTCTTCTTTAATTTGGCTGATTTTTTCATCCATAAATTTCTTATACTCAGTGGTTAGCATTTCTTTCATTCCCTTTATCAATTCTTGTATTTTCTTCCTCATGGCTGCTTTTATGTCTCCTTCCCATGGATCTGTGCTTTTTGGTGGACTTGGAAACTTGCTACGGTTTGTCTCCGTATCTCTAGATGTTAGGGTTCTCCTTGATTTACCCATATTTTTTTGCATTTATTGGTGTGGCTTGGAGTTCAGTGCCTTCCAAATTCAGCCTGCTTTGGCCCCCTGTGGCTTGGGGATGTGTCTCCTCCCAGAGCATGGTTCTAGAGGGGTCTGTTGGGTGAGCTCACTGAGGTTTGGCTCCTCTTGTGCTCTTTAGTGGGGTCTCGTCTATTCTTTCCTTTTGTTGCCAGTTAGTGCAGTTCTGCTCCTGGCCACTATGGTGAAGGGTGCTGTTGAGCCTAGCTCCTGTCCTCCCTCCTTTCCCTGGGGGTCAGCAGAGCTCCACCCCTTCCAGGCCTCAGTCAAGGAAATTCCCTCAGCCAGACCCACCTGGCAGCCTCTCTTCCTCCCTGTGAATCCCAGGTCCACTCCAGAGCTTAGGGGGCAGGCTGCTCTAGGATACCCCACGGTCCAGAGAATAGACCCAAGCTATAGGTTCTAGCCCTTCCCAGTGGCACAGAGTGTGGGTCAGGTGCAGGGTTCTCAGGGTGCCCACATGGGGAGGTGGCCGGGTGGCGCACTCACCCTGTCAGGATTTGAGTCTGGGTTCCCTGGTGTCAGGTGCAGGGCTGAGGCAGAGCGTGGAGGTTCAGCACCCATGTGGGGAGGTGGCCAAGTGGCAGGTGCACTCCCTTGCCTGCAGCCTGATCGGAGGTCCCTGGGTTCAGGTGCAGGGCTGAGGCAGAGCGTGGGGGTCCAGCACCCACGTGGGGTGGTGCCTGAGTGGCAGGTGCACTCACCAGGCTGCAGCCGGGTCAGGGGTCCCTGGGTTCAGGCGCAGGGCTGAGGCAAAGTGCGGGGGTCGGGGCCCACATGGAGCTGAATGGCAGGTGCACTCACCCTGCCTGCAGCCAGGTCGGGGTCCCTGTGTAAAGGCGCAGGATTTAAGTGGAGCATGGGGGTCCTGCACCCACTTAAGGAGGTGGTCGAGTGGCAGGCACACTCACCCTGCCTGCATCTGGGTTGGGGGTCCCTGGGTTCAGGCATGACTTAGGCAGAGCACGGGGGTCAGGCACCCACTTAGGGAGGCAGCCACGTGGCAGGCACACTCCCTTGCCTGCAGCCGGATTAGGGGTTCCTGGGTTCAGTCTCGGGGCTGAGGGGGAGCTGGGGGCAACAGTGCCCACGTGAGGAGGTGGCCAAGTGGCAGGCGCGCTCACTCTGCCTGCTGCCACTCTTTTAAAACAAAATTCTTAAGTTTACAGAAAAATTGAAAGAACGGCCCATAAATTTTCTATATACTCCCAGCCTCAACATGTACTTTCCATCATCAAAATCTCCCATCAGAATAGTACAATAATTGCAGTCACTGATGGACATATTATAAGCATAGAAAGTTTAGAGTTTAGATTATTTTATTACAGCTTGTTAATCAGCACATTTAAACAATTTAAACAAATATCTAATGGCATATGATGAATATTATGTTCTTATGTCAGTCAAGTGTTTTCACTCTCCGAAAAATCCTGTATGGTCACACCACAAATCCTGTCAGTTTATGCAATTTCCAGAGTCTTATTTTATGAGTTTAAATAGTTAAAGTCATACAAAAATCAGTTGTTGATATTGGAATCAGTAATCAAAGTCCCATCTCCTCCCCTGAAAACTTTGATGGTCTCTCTGAGAATAAAAAAAAAATAAGCACAGGTTGGCTGAGATCTGAAATTTGTAGAAGACCTCTTATCTGGGAGAAGCAACATGGCTATATTTATTTATTTTGATTGTTCAACAAAAATGCTAAATAACTCTGTACTAAGAAGGACCCAGCACCCCTGGCTGCATGATTCCAACTAGTAGACACTGTATATACCTTCTTACTCTTCACCACTATACTAAAATATTCATACCTAATAGAATGAATAATCATTTATCCCTTTTTAAATGTTATTATTATTATTTATATATGTACTGTATTTTTCACCTTATAAGACACATCTAATACATTCTCTCCTCCCCTTCATTCTGGCTTCTGCTCTAAGCAGCATTTGCTCCATTAGATGCACTTTTGGGGGGTGGTACTTCTTATGGTACAAAAAATACGATATGTTCACTGTGAGTTCCTCAACTATGCATGCCAACTTTTCTCCCTCACAATTATACCAAAGTTATCTTAACAAAAAAAATAATACCTATAGGCCAACTGTTAGGGACATTCATTTTCCCAGATATTATTTGAAGATTACTCTACAGTCTGTGCTGGTAGATAGACTTCTTTTTATTGTATGTTATTCTCTTGCCACTAAAGACCCTCTTTATTATTCAGCTGTTTTTATATTTTATGAGTGATAATAAAATGTTTTAGCTAATGGAACACTCTCCATAAATGCTCAGCTGCAGGAGATTGCAGGGCTACTTTTAAAGCTATTTGACCAACTTTTTCAAGGTTAGGATCAGTGATGTGACAATGATTAGACTCTGGCATTGATAGTGGCCACAAAGGCCATACTCAGCAGTGCTTAGACTCAATACAATGTTGAAATTGGACTTGTGTCATGGATTACATTTAGGACCTTATTGATGCAAAACATATATGTTTCCTTTGAGCTATCTCCCTGGCAAATATTTTCAAAAATATTTCTTCCTGTCCTTGGCCCCTACAGCTCTAGAGAGAGGTTCTTAACCCATTAGGTACCAAGATCGACCTCCTGCCCCAATAAATCACCACCCAGCTCACAAAGTGAAAGGACACCCTCTCAGTCCCACATCTCATGCCCCAGCAAGAAACTACAATCAACACTCCTGCCGACTCATGCTATGTGGCCCTTCTTCTCACCCCCATCCCAAATGTATACTGTTGCAAGCTACCTGATTTATCTCCAGAAGGACCTCCAGCTCAAGGACACTACCTGATCCCTTACTGCTGTAAATCATTACTCAAACTCAACAAAACCATGGTGTGGAATGAAAATGTGCCCTGGATTTCACCATCCACAAGAATATTGTAAAGACTTAATGGGGATGCCTATATTTCTTCTGAATGTTTAATACCTATATAATTATACCTCTTAGTGAGTTTATTCCCAAATGTAAGGGTAGCCTTCTCCATCACTTATTTTCTTTAATTATTTTTTAAAATTTATTTTTATTTATTTCTTCTATTTATATATTAATTTCACCTGTTTTGGTTCTGCTTGGTTGGAAAATTTAGAAGAAAAAGTCTTGCCTGGGATAAAAAAGCTCAGGTCAAAACCAGAACACAGATATTGTGTAGCCTGCCATTCTTATTCCCAAATGCACCAGCAATATATGGTACCATTTTCTTTTGCATAGGCACTCTAAAAAAGGGGAAATCTTATGCACAGAAACAAGCTCTTATCTGTTGTGTATGTAAATATTTTATGGTATTATTATGTTACTGACCCTACCCTGATCGGTGATTGTGCCCTACCCGAGGATGTGACCTGGCATTCTGCCCCCACCCTGGGGTGGTACCTGATTCTGCTTCCACCATTGGGTGGTATTTGATTCCACCATTGGGTGGTACCTGATTCTGGGGGATAAAAACAAGAGGGACAAATGCAAAATGACCTTTATCTTTATATAAAGAAATATTTAAGGGAGTGTGAAGACAAAATGTCCAATGATATTTGATTCTGTCCTACAGTGCCAGTGGGATTTCAATGAATCCACTTTAGGGAGAGTGGGTTGCACTAGTGGCAAAATATAAAATGATAACCACACACAAATATTGTATATGGGGATCTGCATCTTCTGGTATAGATATGAGACAATTTTACTCTTCCACAATGGTAGTATACATACACACAGCAAATCCAGTTTTAGGCATAAAAGGAATTTCAGCATTGATAAAATGCAGGAGTCATAGAAGAAGAGAAACAATGATAGCAGGCCCTGTTAAAATATACATACCAAAACTAGGTGAAAAGAATCTAAAAGTCCTGAGCTAGGAAGGAGGAAGTAGCCCAATAAAGAGAAAGGGTATAGTTAGATTAGAAAGAAGGATCTTGGGAGCTGGAGAGATTGCATGAAGGTAGGGTGTTTGTCTTGTATGCTGAAGGATGGTAGTTCAAATTCCGGCACCCCATATGGTCCCCTGAGCCTGCCAGGGGTGATTTCTGAACTTAGAGCCAGGAGTAATCCCCGAGCACAGCCGGGTGTGACCCAAAAACCAAAAAAAGAAAGGAGGAGCTTATAACAAAAGATTAAAAACTTGTTTTGCTGTAATTTGGCGAGTGGGCCAGGATAGAAGCTAGCTAAAACCAGAAAAGCAGGTTTGCATCTTAGCTGGCCAACTTGTTTTTGAAATATTAATTTATAAATTTATTTTTGCCAGAGAGGAAACTCTATGTAGATTTTGATGCTGAAATTTCTTTGAGCAGAGTTATTGACTGAGGCCGTATTTTGTCCTGTAATTTTGCAAGGGAGACATGTGCCAAATATATGAAAAGAGATTTAATTTCACTACCATAGCATAAATTTTAGAAATATTGCCGGTAATCCATATAGGGGGTATAACTACCGTCCACTAATGGGCCTGCTTGGACAAATATTTCTTGGGAAATTATCAGCTATCTGCTCCAAGAAAATCCATAGATACATCTGGTTGGCCTGCTGAATTCCCTTTAAATGAAGGTGCCTATGTAATGGTGTGGCAGATATTATCCCTATGAATCAGCCAACAGAAAGTAGTTTTCCAAGGGTTTTGGGAGTGGTTGGTGTGATGGTAGGAGGGCATCATGAAACATTGGTGGAGGGAAATCCTGCAACCTTGTAGTAGGCATATTATAATATTGTATGTTGTGGTATTGTATTAATAACATTATAAATCATGTAACCTAAATAAAAATTTCCTAAGCAACATAAATAATATGGCATAGTTGAAATTTTTCAGGCCACACCAATAGTAGTCAGAGCTTACTTCTGGCTCTTTAGTTATTGATCACTCTTGGCTGGGTTTAGGGTGTAATAGTACCTATATTATCCCCACTCAAAATAGTTACTGAACCTTCTGTACTATTTTTTCAGCCTGCATAGATAAATTTTTAATTTCACCAAATATTATTATATCAAAAATTATTGTAGAAGTCAGAGTGATAGAACAGCAATTTGAGTACTTGCCTTGAAAGTGATTGACATCTATGGCATCCCATGTGGTCCAGAGAAATCCCCAGCAATCCCCAGCAATCCTAGGCATCTCATATGGTCCATAGCATAGAAGCAGGAGTGATTACTAAATGTAGAGCCAGGAATAATCCAAGAGCATTACAAGGTGTGTCACCCCCAAGAATTCATTGTTGTAAAGCTATATAAAATTAAAATGTTGAGTGGCCGGAAGATAGCATGGAGGTAAGGCATTTGCCTTTCATGCAGAAGGACAGTGGTTCGAATCCCGGCTTCCCATATGGTCCCCTGTGCTTGCCAGGGGCGATTTCTGAGCGTAGAGCCAGGAGTAACCCCTGAAAACTGCTGGGTGTGACCCAAAAACAAACAAAAAAAATTAAAATGTTGATTAAATTGGGGTAAATATTTCTTTCTTTTGATTACATGTTTCATGGTGTGGAAAAATATGTGTTCTCAATGTTTGTCTTGAAAAATAATTCCATATATGAGGTGTCATCTGTCACCCAAACTCATTAGCTTCATTATTTCAAGAGTGTTACTGTGAAAAACAGAGGATCAGAGAAACTGAAATACAAGATTATGTGTTAGTTAACATTATTCCCTTTAGCCTATACCTGAATGTTCTGGTACAAGTTCATGAAAAGTTGTTTTCAGTTTTCTTATTAGTAAACAAGGAATTACAAATACAACTTATAAAATTATTGTAGGTATTTAAAGAAAAATTGTGATGTAAAATTATCAACTTAAAATTTCAATTAAAATAACAACCCTGAAATGTTATTTATCAATTCTCTTTTGATTTGAAGTCATTTGTTATTCTTTTCGCTCCATAAAAACAGACTAGAATAAAAGTACTTTCAACTTATCGATTCCTAAGCATTATACCTAGCTTTTGGTAATACCTCAAAAAACATTTCTCAAAAAAATTTATCTTCAGTTTTAGAATCTAGCATAAAAACTTATTTAACCACTAAGAAGATTTATTAATCAGAAAATAATATATTTGGAAACTTGAGAATACACTTGAGAAATCTTAAAATGTAGCTGATCAAAATAAGTTAACTGGTACCAGATTTTTTTCTAATAGCTTAATTTTAGTCCTAGTCATTTTAATAATGGTCTTTCCCATAAGTCAGTGCTAGAGGTTGAAACTACAGTACTTCTAAGTACAATCCCTTGATGCATACATTAGTGTGTATTTGGTTGTACAAACCTGTTGTTATTTTAATAGATAGTCTTTATATCAAGCATGCACATAAATAATGGTATTACTGGTATTTCTGAAATCTATTATCTAGGAAAGGGCCAAACCAAGAAAAGATATCAGCAAAGTAAAACCCCCCATTTTTATTGAAGTGCCATGATTTAGAGATGACAGCTTCATGCCTTCATTTTTTTGAGCACCACACCACCACTAGAGAACCTTCTTTTCTCCATTAATGTTCAAAAAGGTCACCATCTGGCTCCCATAGACTTAATTATCTATGATCTGTAGATTGACTCTCAAGTTCTGTTGCCTTTGCTCATTTGTAATGTTATTTAAGTCTCTTGCTTTTAGATTTATGTTTATTATAAATTATAAACAACAATTTCAAATATATTTATATGTGTGATAATTTAATATATTTACATCTATCACATAGATTTAGTGTTCCTGTTATCTTTCAAATGGTGATTCTTGAGAACAAAAGAGATTCAATAGTTTCCAAATGCATCATGTATACTAGATAACTTCAAATCATAAAAATTAATTATTTAATTTTCTAGTGATCTATGGGATGGTAAAAAATAAAAAAAATTTATTATTTATTTCTGGGAAAATTGAATTGTAACAAACATAAATAATCTAAATAATTTATTTTAATCATATCTCCAACTTTTATCGTGACTCTTCTTAGTTCTAGGTCTGTCCTACAACTTATAGAACACAGATTTAACATGTCCACAATGACACATTCTTAAGTCTATAATGTAGAAGTGTAACTACTCACCTCTCTCTATGTGTGTGTGTATATATATATATATACACATATATATACACATATATATACATATATATACACACATTTAATTGCTACTTAGTCTGAAATTCCGTATATATATATACACACACATTTAATTGCTACTTAGTCTGAAATTCCACATTGTAGTTTGGAGCTTGGTTTCTCTCATGCCATTTGCTTTAGCCCTCCTTGCCTAGGCTGTCACAATTAGTTTTAATCCAGTTGCAACCAGTATGAAGTGTAGAAGAAACCAAAATCGTGTCTCTATTCCTCAAGCAGAGATAGATACCCTGGCTACATTTTTTATAATTTCTCCAAGAAAAAAATCATTGCATTTTCATTATTCACCAGGGACCCCTGTCTCAGAGCTCTGATAAATGTTTCTTACTTTGGAGACTCTATTGTAAGGAGAAGAATACCTGGATGGGGGTTTCTGGTCTCCATGTCTCCTCCTGTTCACTTGATTGACATCTCAGCTTTTCTATAATTCTTTTTTTTTTTTTTTTTTTTTTTTTTTTTTGGTTTTTGGGCCACACCCTGTGAGGCTCAGGGGTTACTCCTGGCTATGCGCTCAGAAGTTGCTCCTGGCTTCTTGGGGGACCATATGGGACGCCGGGGGATCGAACCGCGGTCCGTCCTAGGTTAGCGCAGGCAAGGCAGGTACCTTACCTCCAGCGCCACCGCCCGGCCCACTTTTCTATAATTCTTGCAGTCATTTTCTAGAAATAAAGTTTCCTCATTAAAAACAAAATAAAGAATTTTTATGCTTGTTTTCTTTTTATTTTTTGGTATTAGCTTGTGGATATATCCTACATATAATATCCTAGGAGTGATTTTCATAGAATGTCACTTCTTGGTTGTCATTTTGGGCATTGCAGGTTAAAATATAAGTTATAACAAAGGCACACATTTTATAGTTCTCATGGTAAATTGAGAGAAAATAATTTTGTCTAAAACTGTGTATTTTACAAATATTAAATAAATGTAAAATAAAATAACATTGATAATTATATCTTATATATAATTACATGGAAATTTTAATTTATAAAACACCATGTGATATGTTATTTTTATCAGACTCATATAATTTAATTTTATAATATTATGAGATTTAAATAAAATTTGCTAAATAGCTCCAAATCACATCCAGGTTTGTTTGATTCCAAAGTCTGAAGATATCTATTTTGTAAAACTATTCCTTCAAGAAAGCATCCAAACAACAGTGACAGGATGAAATGTTAAATATTTATAATGTGGAAATTTGCCTTCTTTTATTCTTCACTAAATTTGAAAAAACTCCTTGCAGTGTTTTGAGATTAATGTTTTCCTTTCCTCAAGGAAAGAGGATAGAGCAAAGCAGAATTTGTTTTCTATGACTTGAAATCTGAAGTTAACTTATAAGCATACAATGTTAAATTAAAAAAGAATATAATAAATTTTGTAATGATAAATTTAAAGCAGAGATTTACAAAGATAATATGGGAAAAGGTGGGTATGTAAGCAGCTTTAAGATATGAAAAACAAAAACCTGTAAATTTCAGGATAGAAAAACTTCCAAGTCTAAATACTGCATACACTTGAGTATAAGCCTACCTGAGTATAAGCTAACCCCCTAATTTTACCCTAAAAACTGAGAAAACTTAGTGACTCAAGTATAAGCCAAGGTGGAAACTGCAGTAGCCACTAGTAAATTTCAAAAATAAAAATATATACCAAAATATATTACCCAAAACAATTACATTAATTGAGGAATCAGTAGACTAAATGTTTTTCAATATTTATTGCTAAAGAAAAAACTGTAAAGTAGCAGCAATAACTTTAAACTGTATATAAAGTATTGAAAGCTATAGTTTAAAAGAGAATCAAGCTAAAATGCGAAGGTTAAAATTCTTCAAAACTGGATTCCTTGTCCTCCTCATCTTATGTCTAAACAGAGCTTCAGCTGTTTGATGTGAGGGTATCAGCATATTGTCATCATCGCTGAGATCACATATTTCATCATGCTCTCAGTCTTATACAAAGATCAGAATATTGTGAATTAAATAGTTCAGTGGCATTCAGTTCAGTTTAGCCTCCTACCTCTTCAGCTCATTCACTACTTGTTAACTGAGCACCACCCCCTCCAACAGATGGCAGAAGACGACTGGAGACTACCTGTATGACCCAAGTGTAAGCCGGGTTGGGTTTTTTGGCACAAATTTTGTGCTGGATAAACTCAACTTATACTCGAGTATATACGGTAATAGTGTCAGTGAAGAAACAATTGACATCAATAAAAAGGTTAAATAACAAATTGTCTTCCTATGCTAGGCAAAGAAGTATATATTCACTGTCCTCTTAGATTATGGTAAATAGCCTATCCATAAGCAATACATTAAAGATAACTCAAGTGATAAAACCCTGAATTTGATCCCCCGTACAAGTTATAGCTTTTATTTAATATTGTATGGAGACATCTTGTTTATTTGGATATAGACAGGAATCATAATCAGCCAATAAATGCTGTCATCATCTTAATTAGATTTAAGTTACATGCATTGTAAAGCATTGCAGACAAACCTCATAGACAATCAGAGGCATGCAAAATTGATTATTTTTATAAGGTCAGTGAACTGGGACACAAAATTGCCTAGTGCACCATCTGTCAATAAGAAAGAGGACCAGGTCTTGATGAGCTCCTTGGGTTTTAAGAACACATTTATTTTTTGGGTAACCTGGAAAGCTATCAACTTTCTTAAGTCCAGGTTAGAAATTCTGGTGCCATTCTTGGCAATGCCTGACCTCAAAGAGTATGTCTGAAGGTCTGTGCTCAGCCTGGCAGCAGTGATTAATCC
Source organism: Suncus etruscus (assembly GCF_024139225.1). Taxonomy (NCBI): domain Eukaryota; kingdom Metazoa; phylum Chordata; class Mammalia; order Eulipotyphla; family Soricidae; genus Suncus; species Suncus etruscus. The sequence continues at coordinate 134,786,093 of NC_064851.1, forward strand.
AGCAGTGTTTAGGGAATGTGAAGATAATATTTGGTAGTGCAAAATGTACCACACATTTCAGGAGGGCAAACCCAAGACTTTCGCTTATGCTAGATATATGCTTCAATGATATCATCAGCCTGAGAACTACCAATTCAATTCAAGTGGGGCATTAGAGGGCTCTCTGAAGCAATTGTCTGTGGCATATGAACCAGAAAATTTCATGGAACAAACTACTTATAATAAATAATGATTCTTATGGAACCTTTGAGAAGCTCAAATTAAGGGTTACATATTTTCCATTACAATTGCTGCATTTTATACTTCAATATTTTTTATTAAATTAAGATCTTTCATTTCAGATAAAAATTAAATTGAATGAAATATATAGACAGCTCTTTCTTGCTATTTATGGGGGTGTTTGTAAGCTTTTAGTTCTTAAATATTATATCAATATTCTAAAATATAATGAGTTATTTGTTTAGTTTAAAACACGTTGTTACTGAAAAAAAATTCAGCAGCTTTATTACTCAACTTGATAATTATAATTAACTAATATGTCTTATGTCTCTCTTCAAGTATTTTATTGTTTCCTAGAATTTTTTATTACTAAGAAACAATCTGCAGTACTTCTTTTATATATAATTTTATTATAGTAGCAATGTTATAGGATCATACTTGTGGTACGCTTCTATAACATATTTGGTACCAGGCTGCTAAGATCCCTTCTGAATTAATCAAAAGCCACCCTAAACCTCTCTGGTACCCTCAGATAACAGTTATATTGATCAGATCTCAGAGTGCATCAAATTTTATCATCTGCAATTATGGCTGAATGTGTTCTTATAGAATAGCAAAATTTACTCCCAATGTTTAATATGATTATTGTTGAAAGAAATAATTTCTTGGTATCTGTATGAATGAGGGTAGGGGCTCTTTGCTAGCCATAGTATGAAGACACCTTCAGCTTACAGGGGCTATTTTAGTTTCCTAGATATCACCTTTCTTGTCACCTTTCTTTGCCAAGACAGTAAGGAGAGTCTCTATGTCAATTACATAGTTACATAGTATATCATAATTATATGAGTTGTATCCTATAACATATGCTAAATTCTATTAGTTAAAAATAAATTATAGGTTCCAATGACACTTGTTAAGAGAGTGGAGTGTGGTATTTCAGAAGCTGTGAACATGGAGAGATGGATATTAGGAAAGGAATCTGGTACACTGTATGCTACAGGTAAATATAGGTCTAGGTTTATAAAAATTCTGAAAGGGCAAGTAAGTGTATTGTGTGAGCAGACCAAATACTTGTGTGCATAATTGTCTATTCTTCAGTTTAGGAATATATCAAAAAAAGGAATATATAAGATATTCTGAGCTTTAGTATAGAGAATTAAACTGTTTTTATTGTTTTGTTTTGTTCTGTTTATTGGTCACCTTCAATGGTGCTCAGGGGTTACTTCTGGCTTTACAACATTGATGAAACTGGAAGATGTTATGTTAAATTAAGTAATCCAGAAGGAGGATACAGAATGATATTATTTATGTGTTATTTAAAATAATTGCATGTCAAAAATATAATGGTTTAAATAGAAGCTGTTGAAAACACTCTAGGCCTCAGCAAATGAAGAGGAGATGGAAAGAAATTGAGTGGGGGAGGAGAAAACACAAATACAAAAGGATGAGGAGCAAGGGCCAAGAGATCTCTGGTGCACTGATTGTACTATGAAAAGACAAAACTAAATAGCCAAGCCAGAGGCAACAATATGAAATCATGAGACCAAAGTTTTCACAATAAAAACTTAAAATGGGCCTGTTATGTTGGCAGGATTGGGGGCAAGGAAGGTGGCATGGGATGTATTCTGGAAACACTGGTGGAAACAGGTCAATACTGGTGGTTGTATTGTCTAAAACAGAAGGTCTAAAACCCATCTACAAAGAACTTTTTAAATTATAATGGTTTCAATAAAAAGGTAAAAAGAAAATAAATTATTACTTCTGACAGACGTAGAGAACCATATGGGATGTTGATGCAACATTGGCTTCAGGTAGGACAAATACCATACCATCACTCTGGTCCCAAAATAAACTCATTATAGGTAATAAATGCATGACAATAACTGCAAGGCCATGAGGTACACTAGTCTACAAAGCAATTAGCAGGAGAAACAGCTGTAAAGGATTCAGCCAAAATTGAAGCTTGCAGAACAAAGATTAAATTTTTCTTACTCCTCGAAAATGCAAAATAGAGACAAACATCAACAATTATACAGAAATGATGCTGAAACCCCAATTTCTAGAATACTAGGTCTCAATACCATGAAGTAAAGTAGAGTTGCCACCTCTCACCAGTCTTAAATAGTCCACTTGTAGAATCATGTGCATTTGGACATTCTTCTGAATTAGCGATAATGGTTCCAAGGAGGGAAAACTCCCATAATGAATATAGAAATTGATATAGAAACTTTGATGTAATTTGGTGTTGGAGTTACCACCTAATTATTTTGTGATTCTCATGACACTGTACTCAAATAAAAGAACGTCTATAGAAGGAAGGTAATTAATCCAAATTACAAACTAAGGAATAAGGTTATTTTTACTGAAGAGATACAATACTTAATATTACATAACCCAACAGAGTAACGTAGTTCTCTTGTTTCTCTTTTGATAATAGTAAACCATTTTTGGGGGAATAAGCATGGTTTAACAGAGGAATCTATGCGCTAAGATTCTTTGGGAATGATTCTTTGATACGCTCTCAGGAAACCAACTCAGAAAAGTCGAAGTGCTATGTTGTCTTTTATATGGGTGACATATGAACTTCTCTATTAAACTTTCTATGATTGGACTTTCACTTACTCTTCTGAAATTTTCTTTTGTAACACTGAAAGTAATCATATAGTAGCCTACTGGGAAGTCTAGAGTGTGGGAAATTAATGCAATACAGGGATTATTTTAACCAAAAAGTTTAAGAGAAAAATGAATAAATTTATATTTTTTACATTTTCTCTCTAGACAGTTTTAAGGTATATTCTATACAGTTACAATGAGTTGTCATAGTTGAGAAGAAAAAAATAGTTGAGAAGGAAAAATCAGCTGCCTATTGCTGTGACTAAATAAAAAAAAACTCATTATTACTCCCTTTTGCTAATTTGTTCCTTTGCCTCCTGGATTATAGTTCTCAATAAGATGCTTACACATAAGCACTTAACATTTGCTTAACATTTACTTTAGCTATGGTTTCTGGGGAATTAAGGCTAAGACACTGCTCATTACGAGAATGCCAATATTCATGATGATTCTATTATTTCCAAATGAACTAAAATTTCTTAACACCTAGGTATCCTGATTACTGTAATATCCTCTATGCAAATATATATAGAAAAGCTGTCATTCAAGTTATAAAGTACATTAAACTAATCAGAATATGAAACAGACATCCTTATGCCTAGGGACTTATAAATGTCTTCTTTAGTTTTTATTACTTAGTGATTAGTGTCCTCTGGATCAATTATCATCCAAGAAGAAACCCAGGATTTTATGTATAACTTTATATTCTTTTTCTATTAGCATATTGCAAAAATATATGTAAAGTCTTTTTAGCTCTATGGCCAAAATTAATACCGGGGTATAGGTTTTGAGATAAAGCTATAGTCTATGATATAGTTTATATTCTAAACCAAGAAATTTGGAACAAACTAAATATTTATATTTAATTGCTTTCTCCCTTAGTAATTTCATAATCATGGGTTTAATGACTTATTTACTTAAGTTAAATGCTGATACACTTAGGATATATCATACACTGTTCAAGGTGTGTTTGGGGACCTGAGAAATAGTAGAGTGAACAGGGTATTTACATTGCACAGATTTGATACTGGATGCCAGAAGTAAGCAATGAATATTTCAAAGGAAGGAAGGAAGGATGGAAGGAAGGAAGGATGGAAGGAAGGAAAGAAGGAAGGAAGGAAGGAAGAAAGGAAGGAAGGAAGGAAGGAAGGAAGGAAGGAAGGAAGGAGGAAGGAAGGAAGGAAGGAAGGAAGGAGGAAGGAAGGAAGGAAGGAAGGAAGGAAGGAAGGAAGAAGGATGGAAGGAAGGAAGGAAGGAAGGAAGAAGGATGGAAGGAAGGGAGGGAGGGAGGAAGGAAGTGAGGGAGAGAGGGAGAGTGGGAGGAAGAAAAGAGGGAGAGAAGGAAAGAAGAGAGGGAAGGAAGAGTGTAGGAAGGAAGGGGGAGCGAAGGAAGGTTGAACAAATAAAAGGAAAAAGCAAGGAAGGAGGGAAGAAAAATAATGAAAGAAAGAAGAAAAATAAAGGAAGGAAGAAAGAATAAAAGAAAAAAGAAAAATAAAAGGAAGGACAGAAAAGAATGAAATAAAGAAAAAGACAAAATAAAGAAGGAAAGAGAAAAGAAAAAGTAAAAAAAGAAAGAAAAAGAGGAAGAAAAAAGAAAGGGATAAAAAAAGAAAAATAAAAAATAAATTAAAAGGAAGAAGGGAAGAAAGAAAGACAAGAAGGAAAAAGAAAGAAAGAAGAAAAAAGAAAAAAAGAAAGAGAAGAAAGAAAGAAAAAAAAAAAGAAGAAAAGAAAGAAAAAAAGAAAGAAAGAAAAAGAAAGAAGAAGAAAAAAGAAAAGAAAAAAGAAAGAAGAAAAAGAAAGAAAAAAAAAAAAAGAAAAAAAGAAGAAAGAAGAGAAAGAAAGAAAGAAAGAAAGAAAGAAAGAAAGAAAAGAAAGAAAGAAAGAAAAAGAAAAAAAAAATATTCCTCATAAAACTTTTATTTTAGGTTGGTGGTGGCAGTCAACTATCAAATTTACATACAATTAAGACATTAGACTATCATAAAAATAGAATTCACAACAATTGAAAAGATAACTGATGAATGAGCAACTTTAGTCTTTGCAGTGATTCTAGGAAGTTTTGTCTTTTCGGTACCTCACTTGGTGGTTACACACGTTACTCCTGCTTAGAGTTACTCATGGTGGTATTTGAAAATTACAATGTCATGGATCAAACCGGTTTTCTTGATACAAAACAAACATTCAGCCTGTTCATTTCCCAAAGATTAAGAAATTATATACCATATTTGAAGACTATTTAAGAATAAACCAATTATCTGTAAACACCGATATAAGTTTTGAGATAGATGTATTTAAATGTAGCAATTTGTATTTACCGTAAATTTGAAAGAATTTTATTTTACTTATTTGAAGAATATCAAAATTCTACTGCAGGATAAAGAAAAGTGTTAGAAAATAAGAGATGAGTGGTAGGTTTTTAAGGGCTTTTGTTGTGTCATTATAATTGCAATGCACTGTTTCCTCTCCATGTCCCCAAACCACTACAAATTCAACATTTCAAAATAAAATTCATCATCTTTCTTCTAGCAATGTGTTCAAAATTCTGCCTTGATTATTTCACTAATAAAACAATTTCTTCTTGGCTAGCTCAACCTAAAAACAAAACAAAATAAAACTAAACACTTTTGTCATGCAGTTCTTCCCTGATCTTCAAATCTGGTCAGCTACCCAAATCTTATTGATTCCTAATTTTCTCATTAGTGTTTCTCACCAGGCACTTATTTCTCACATCACTGCCACTGACTGGGTTTACAGCAACCTCATCTCTCGTTTTTGAGATTCTTCCAGTACCTCTTAAAAGACTCACTGCCTCTAATCATGTCCCTTGAGTTAGCCATTATCCAGTAGTCACTGTGGTCTTTGTAAATGAAGATCCACCATATCCTTCCTAGGTGGACATATCCCAGTGTCTCACCACACCATTAGCAAGAAAGTCTATATATCCTTAGGCCTAGAATTTAAAAACCAGTCTACAACTCCAATCTGAACCTGTCAAACAAATTAATTATCCAACAAAACTAAAGCACTTCCAATTTCCTTTGTGCCCCTACATTTTTAAACCTTTGTTCTTTGCACATGCTGCGACTGACATTTAGAATGACTCATCCCATTACACCTGCTGTTCTGCTCCTGAAAAATCATCCTAAAATCTAAATTACAGAGTTACTTTATTTTGGATACTTCTGCTCTTGGACAATTATGCTTCCTCTTCTTTTTCACAATCCCCCGCACCATAGATACTCTTTGATTTCACATTGACTCTGTATTTCTGCAATAGTTCACACAGAGAATAATCTAAGATCTTCTTCTTCACGGATATGTTATAAGAATTTGGTGCTTGTGACTGAAGGAAAATGTGATGAGGAACTTAGGGTTGTGCCTGGAGAAAAAATCACTCATAATAAAATATTTGATGTGCAGTGGATTTAAAGATAATTAAGGCAATCCCTTCATATTACAAGTGGGGAAACTGGTAACCAGAAAGGATAAGCAGTCAAGGTCATCGTAGGGAGTTGTTTTCTTTAAAGAAGCCACTAATAACCTCACATCTCTTGGCTGAAGAGTTTTTGCTTGAGGCTTTGTGCACCATGGGCACCGATTTCATCACCTCACCTCTCCTATTTACTCTCACAGATATCGTACATGGAGAGCTATGGATTCATTTATTCTGCTTAGAGTTAGCTCTCTATCAATGTTTGTGGAATAAATGAATGCAACAATAGCATTAGAATGATTTAATTGATGCTGTCAGCATCTAAGTGTTACTGTGCATTTACTGATTGCCTCACTCATTAATGCTTTTGTCAAGCACTTATTAAACACCTTATATGCCAAGTACAATTCTTTGTGTTGAGAATAAAAAGAAAGATAGAACAGGTTCTTTGCTCTTCAGAAAATCACAGAAAAATAAGACATATAATCTGAATTCTAAGAAAATTTAGAAAAATGAAAATAAAAGTGTCAATAGAAAAGTGCACATTTTACTAGCAGAGCCAACCCAATTTTTTTCCTTTCTAGAAATTTTACACAAATGTTTATTGACCATGAAGATAACATCAATAGCCAAAGGAAAAATATACTGACAAGCAGTAAATGATATGGTATTTATCATGTGTGTATTGTCTATTGACTATAAATTCAGAGCATATTTTTAAATGAACAAAGGAAATTAAAGTTGAAAGCACTCATTCATTATGTCTTATTTCTGAGTTTAGTCACAAAATTCATTGCAAAATTAGTGTCCTTGCCTCTAAATATGATTCAGAATGCCCATTGGGTTTTTGAGAAATTTTTATTTTTATTTTTACCACAGTAGATTAAAAATCTTTCACAATAATATTTTAGATACATAATGACATTGAATCAGGGGTACTCCCACCACCAATGTTGTCCTCCCTCCACTCCTGTTCCCAGCATGCATCACATATCCCCTCCTTTGCCCCCCTGGGCTGCTAGTATAAGAGGTCCCTCTGTGTCTAGCTTGTAAATTGGGTGTCAATTCTGTTGTCATTGGCTTTTAATTTGGTGTTTAAGTATGAACATTTTTTATTTCTACTTGATGTTTATACGACTGTTTGGTCTTAGTATCCTCCTCCAATTTGTGAGGTAGAACAAGGTTGTCAAGTTATGTGGTTCTGTTAAAAGGAAAAAAGAAAAAAAGGGGGTACAAAAACCAAACAAGCAAAAAATGGGAGGAGTCCTTCTAGAAGCTATAAATATCAATTTAAGAGAAGAAAGGAGAAAAGAAAGAAAAAGATAACAAGAATACAAAAAAAAAAAAAAAAAATCAAAACAAAACAAAACAACCTGAAAAGCACCACAGCAATAGGCACCACAGCAATAAAGACAAAAACCAAACAATAATCATGGTACTGAGATAAAAACAAGACAAAGCTCAAAACAAACAAACAAACAATAACATCAACAACAAAAGAATAAGCAAGGACAATAACAAAAAATTAATTTGTGCTTTCTTTTCATAGGCAGAGTAAATATTGGGGAGATTAGAAAGGGAGTTCCCTTGGCCTAAGAAATACAGGGTTTCGCCACCCTTGAAGTATACTGTCATGGGAATAACCACAGGATGTGTACATGCTCTTATTCTCTTTTCTAGGTTTTTTTTGTGATATCTGGGAACTTCCTGCTCAGTCGTGGATGATAAAATAAGGTCTCTGTAACTAGAGATTGATGGAGCCTAGAATGGACTCTTTCTTTATGGTTCTAGAAGTTCTATTTCATCACTGTTGTTTTAATCTGTCTTTTGTAGTTGGTGGTCTTGGTTTTTGTACTGATCTTAGGGCGAAGCCTAGTATGGTTCCAGAAGTTCTGCTCAGTTGCAGTTGTCTCAGTCAGACCTCTGGAATTAGAGATCTTGTTTGTACAGGCTGTAGGCCAAAACCTAGACTAGGGTTCTTTTTTTATTTGACCCAGGATAGGTTCTGCCCAGTCATGGTTGTCACAGTCAGTCTTCTAAAGTTAGTGATCTTGGCTTTTGCACAGATCAAAGGATGACATGATTTCTGATTTCAACTTATCATTAGGTGGTGAGATAATACAATCTGCTCTTAGACCAGTGCTTCTCAAATAGTGGGACGTGCCTCCCGGGGTAACAAGCTAAGCCCCGTGTTTATGTTTCTGTATGTCTTTGGAGCTGAGAGTTGCTGTGTCCTGCTTCAAACCCTGCTTCAAAAAGCTATGCATTGCAAAACATGCTCGTTGTAGCCATCACCTCTGATTAAAAAATCAGCTCAAATTATTTTATATATTTTTGTGTTGCAGGAAAAAGTATTTTTAATAAGGATACTATTTACAGTCACGTGGGGGCGTGAAAAATGTTTTCTTCCTAGGGGGGCATCACAGAAAATAACTGAGAAGCACTGTCTTAGATCAAGTTGTTGCCATTTTCTCATTGTCAGGATGTCTTATCAAAACTGGTGCTTGTTTGTGTCAGAGCAGTATAAAGAATGTCCCAGAGGGAGTTTGGTTCCTGGAGCTGTTGCAGAGAACTGTGTCAGTTCTATGTCTAAGATCTAAGGTTCAGGGTTGGATGGTCACTGTCTAATCACATGGAGTCTAAGTTGGGACCAACTTAAGTTGGGACATATGTTCAAGGTGGGAGGTACCCCTGTATTGTAAAATATGTGAGTTCTTATCCCTAGTAGATAAGAGCTTGTTTCTATATGTAAAATGTCCCCCTTTTTAGTATGCCTGTGCAAAAAGAAATGGTGCTATATTATTTTTCTGGTGGATTTGGGGGTGAGAGTGTCAGTCTCCATTATCTCTGTGCACTGGTTTTGACTTGAGCTTTAATCCCGGGCAAGACCTTTTCTTGTAGGTTTTTGTACCAACATTGGTGGTGGGAATGCCTCTGATTCAATGTCACTATGTACCTAAAATACTACTATGAATGATTTGTAATCCAGTTTCGTCAAAATAAAGATTATTAATTAAAAAATAAAATAAGATAAAGAAAAAACAGATGAAGTTGAGGAGAATAAAGATAAAATAAGACAATATATAGAGTAAAAATAAATAAAAATGAGTTTAAAAAAGTATTTAAGGAAACAAAATGATGCAGGATACTGGCTACCTTATATTTGGGGATAAACACGTTAGGAGGTAGTGTTATAGAGGTCTTAAACTTATAAAGGAAATATAGGCTTCCTCATTGCCTTTGAGATATTCTTGTGGGTGATAGAATCCAGAGCACATTTTCATCACACATCCTGATCTTGTTGAGTTTCAGCAATGATTTGCAGCAGAAAGGGCTCATGTAGAGTTCTTGCACTGGGGGTCCTTCTGTAGCTGAATCTTGTTTCAAGCAACTGTCCACATTTGGAGGGGCAAGGAGGGCCACAGAGCATGAGTTAGCAGGAGTGTTGGTTGTAGTTTCTTGCTGGGGGATGAGATGTGGGGCTGAGTGAGTGTCCCTTCTCTTGGAAGCTGGTTGATGGTTTATTGGGGCAGGAGGTCGGTCTTGATACCTAATGGGTTAAAAACTGAGGGTAAAGATCATTTATAAGGCGGGATATCAGGTTGGGATTGGTAGGTGAAGGGATAGTAGAACTTCTGAAGGGAAAAAGGAGGGATAGTATATAGGAGGGGCTATGTACACTATAGGCATGGATTGTTTACCATTTAGGTTTGGCTCTCATAGAGGAGTCCTCTATGTACACATGCCCACATAAAGATATACATTAGGGTCTGAGCTCTTAAGGACTGGTTGAATTAAGATAAATATCTTAGGTATAGCTTAAGAAATAGAGGGAGAGCAGAGAATAAGAGAGAGAAGAGAAAAGTAGGTAAATATAGTAAACATAAATTAAAAAATTGAATAAATCAAATAAAAGAGATTGGGTCAGTGCATTGAAGTTGGGAGGTTTTCCCAATTTCTAGGCATTTCATCAGTGATGGGGTTAGGCCTTGCAAAATGAAGGTTTCAGGGTTATATAATGGCTGGAACAGTTTAGAATACACATAGTTTTAGTCTCTTGAGTACTAAACAATGTGTTAATGAGGCCTACCTATGTGGGAGGCTATCCTATGTCGTACTGTTATTCTGCATCTTCTGTATCGATGTTCCTTCCTAAAGAGAAACTATCAGTGTGGGTTTTATTTGACATAAATTGAACTGATGAGGAAAAAGAGGAAGAAGAAAGGGGAGAAGGAAATAAGTAGGGAGAAGAGATAAAGAGAGAAAAAGGAAATGTTAATTTTCCCAAATGTGTTCTATGAGTAGGTCCTGTAATATAACTCTGTGGTTCAAAGTTGACTGTTTTAGTGGTCTGAATGGTCATATGCTTCAGGTTCTAATAGAGAACATAAACCAGAGAAAAAGGGTGTTGGGGTGTTTTATCAAGTCATTTTCATAATGCAAATTGAATATGTTATCTAGTATAACTGAGCACCGAGGTGTCAAATTAGGGAGTCCACCCTTTGTATCCAAGAATCCCTGTAAACAGAGAAGCTGAGAGGTTATTTTATACCTAGTAAGATTAAGGCACTAAGGGAGGGAGGGGAAAAAAAGATTAAGGCACTAAAACATATGATTAGGAAATGTTGCCACTGAAGTCTCTGGCTTCCAATCATATTCTTCACCAGTATCTGTATATGAACTCCCTAAGACATTATTATTGGCCTTTGTCGTAAAAGGCTGATTGCATACCTGTTCACTAAACCATGCTTCCCTTGTTGCTGGATTCTTTTTTTTTTTTTTTTTTGGTGGTTTTTGGGTCACACCCGGCAGTGCTCAGGGGTTACTCCTGGCTCCATGTTCAGAAATCGCTCCTGGCAGGCACGGGGGACCATATGGGATGCCGGGATTCGAACCGATGACCTTCTGCATGAAAGGCAAATGCCTTACCTCCATGCTATCTCTCCGGCCCCTTGCTGGATTCTTTATAATATAATGGATAGCCGAGGTTTTGTGTTGTTCCTCTTCCATTTGTTTTTGAAAACTTCTCCCCAGTAAATGCTGAAAACTACAGTGATTGGAGTTTCTACTCTATTAGACCATTGTATTTGTTCTTGAAGTATTATATGTATATATGGTGTATATTCTAAGTATCTCAGAATCATTCTGTATTTATCCTTCATCTTATGGCTTACTTCATTTAACATAATATATTGTAGAATCATCTATGTTGCTGCAAAATCCATGATTATATCATTTCTAACTGCTATGTCGTATTTTGTTGTGTATAGATATCATATATTCATGAACCACTCATTTTTTGTTGGGCATCAAGGTTGGTTTTAGATCTTGGTTATTGTACTGAGTGCTGCAATAAACAGTGGAATGCACACATACTTTGGGATGAATGTCCTACCAACTTGGGGATAGATACCCAGGAGAGCAATTGCTGGGTCATTTGGCAGCTCAATTCTGAGTTTACTGAGCATTCTTCACACGCTTTCCATAGGGGGGAAAACCCAATTTTTAAAGAAAATTACATTTAAGTTATATATTCATCTGTTACTAACCCCTGTTCTTGCTAACAATTATAAAAGATAACTGAATGATGAATTATGAAAGGATCAGAGTAACTTTTGTCACAGCTTGAATTCATTCATTTGAGACTAATTTGCTTATCCTACTATGAAACTAGATCCTAGATATATCAATAATATCTGTATGCCCATAAAATTTAAATTATTTTAATTGTAAAATTATTTTTAGTTTACTCAATCTTCAGTGCTTCATATTTATGGTTTTATTTTAATCTGGGTTCAGGAAAGATACTGCAGTGATAAGGAGCTTACCCTGACACTGAATATGCTCTTCTGAGCAATGCCAAGGTTTATCCTTCAATACAGAGCAGAAGCCCTGTACATTAGAGAATATGACCCAAACAGCCAAGATTCATTTTTCTTATATGAATCTTGAAACTGAAAAGTTCCAGAATTCATCTCTGCTTTTCTCTCTACTGTTATGAGCACCGTAATTTTGCTTGCCACAGGAATGTTGTTCTGATGAGGTTCTGTAAAGAATGGTTTGGCAAATTAAAATAAAATTTTTGTTCTGTATTCATAATGAAACTTTATCCAATTTCACAGTTTAACAAATTCTGACAAACATTTATTTCACTTGGGTTTTCATATTTGTTTGTTTGGTTTGGGGCCAAAGATAAATATGTGCATATTCTCTTACTATACATCTCAGTAACCCAAACACAGATTTCTGGAAATCAGAAAAAGAAATGATTATTGGAAGTTACCATCCAATTCTGTAATGTATAAAACATTCCTTTTCTGGTAATTTATAAAACATTATAGTTTTTTCTTTTTTAATATATTTTTTATTTAAAAACCTTGATTACATACATGATTGTGTTCTTTGGGTTTCAGTCATGTAAAGAACACCACCCATCACCAGTACAACATTCCCATCACCAATGTCCCAAGTCTCCCTGCTCCCCACCCAACCCCTGCCTGTACTCTAGACAGGCTTTCTATTTCCCTCATACATTCTCATTATTAGGATAGTTCAAAATGTAGTTATTTATCTAACAAAACTCATCCCTGTATGAGGTGAGCTTCATGAGGTGACCTGGAACTTCCACTTCTTTTCTCTTTTGTGTCTGAAAATTATTATTGCAAGAATGTCTTTCATTTTTCTTAAAACCATAGATGAGTGAGACCTTTCTGTGTTTTTCTCTCTCTCTGACTTATTTTACTCAACATAATAGATTCCATATACATCCATGTATAGAAAAATTTCATGACTTCATCTCTCCTGTGAGTTGTGTAATATTACATTGCGTATATTTACCACAGTTTCTTTAGCCATTCATTTGTTGAAGGGTATATTGGTTCTTTCCAGAGTCTTGCTATGGTAAACAGTGCTGCATCTCATACTTTGCATCTCATACTTTGTGATGTGTGCCAATCTCTAGGATGTGAGGTGGTACCTCATAGTTGTTTTGATTTGCATCTCCCTGATGATTAGTGATGTGGAGCATTATTTTCATGTGTCTTTTGGTCATTTGTATTTCTTCTTTGTCAAAGTGTCTGTTTAATTCTTCTCTCCATTTTTTGAAACAATCAACAATCAACGAAAGCAGAAGTTGGTTCTTTGAAAAAATAAACAAGATTGAAAAAACCACTGGCAAAACTAACAAAGAAAGAGAGAAACTTGATAATTTGTATTAGAAACAAAAGGAGAAATCACTACTGATATGTCAGAGATTCAAAGGGTAATCAGAAACTACTTTGAGAAACTCTATGCCACTAAAAATGAGAACCTGGAAGAAATGGATAAATTCTTGGACTCTTATAATCTTCCACGGTTGAATGAAGAGGATGTAGCATATCTAAACAACCCCATCACTAGTGAAGAAATTAAGACAGTATTCAAATATCTCCCCAAAACAAAAGCCCAGATGGATTCAACTAATAAATTCTTTCAAACCTTTCAAGAGGAACTTCTACCAATCCTGGCAAGACTCTTTCATGAAATCGAAGAAACGAGAACACTTCCAAATAGCTTTTATGAAGCCAACATCACCTTGATACCTAAACCAGACAGAGGTGCTACCAAACAAGAAAATTACAGACCAATATCACTGATGAACACAGATGCAAAGATCCTCAACAAAATCCTGGCAAATAGGATTCAATACCTCATGAAGAAGATCATCTTCTGCCTCCAGTTAGAGGGGGAAATAAGGGAGGCATCAAGACCAAACAGGTGCAAGTCTACTAAGTAGTAGGTTAGATACAGAGGGGACCACATATTCTAGCTGTCCTGGGGGTGAGGGAAGAGGAAATGGGAGATAGGACAAAAACAGAGGTGTAGGGAGGACAATTTGGTGATGGGAATCCCCCATAATTTTATGTAAATATGTACATAAAATATTACTGTCAACAATATGTAAGCCACTATGATCAAAATAAAAGTTATATATAAAAAAAGAAGATCATCCACTATGACCAAGTAGGTTTCATTCCAGGAATGCAAGGATGGTTTAACATCCGTAAATCTATCAACATAATACACAACATCAACAACAAGAAAATTAAAATCACATGATCATATCAATAATGCAGAGACAGCATTTGATAAGGTCCAACACCCATTCTTGATCAAAACTCTCAGCAAGATGGGAATGAAAGGAACCTTTCTGAATATAGTTAAGGCCATCTATGACAAGCCAGTGACAAATGTTATCCTCAACGAAGAAAAACTAAAAGCTTTCCCTCTAAATCCTGGCACAAGACAAGGCTGTCCTTTCTCACCACTCCTATTCAACATAGTACTGGAAGTACTCGCTATAGCGATTAGGCAAGAGAAAGATATCAAGGGAATTCAGGACCTCACATCAGTGGAATAGGCTTGAATACTCAGAGAATGTTCCCCAGACATACAATCACCTAATTTTTGATAAAGGAGCAAGAAATCCTAAATGGAGCAAAGAAAGCCTCTTCAACAAGAGGTGTTGGCATAACTGGCTAGCCACTTGAAAAAAAATTAACTTTGACCCCCAGTTAACATCATGTATGAAGGTAAAATCCAAATGGATTAAAGACCTTGATATCAGACCCAAAACCATAAGATATATAGAACAACACGTAAGTAAAACATTCCAGGACATTGAGACTACAAGCATCTTTTTTTTTTTCAATGAAAAATATTTTTTAATTTAATTTCATCTTTAAAATTGAAACTACAAGCATCTTTAGGAGGAAACTGCACTCTCCAAGCAAGGTGAAAGCATAGATTAAGAGATGGGAATATATTAAGCTGAGAAGCTTCTGCTCCTCAAAGGAAATAGCACCCAGAATACAAGAGCCACCCACTGAGTGAGAGAAATTATTCACCCAATACCCATCAGATAAGGGGCTAATCTCCAAAATATACAAGACACTGATAGAACTATATAAGAAAAAAAACATCTAATTACAGTGTTTTTCTTGATCATACCAAAGTTTAAGCTATGTTTAGACTGATTTTTTTGGTAAAATACTCATCACTTTTTAAAAATTTTAACAATAATTTATGATTATAAATCAAATATTTTATCTTATTAGTCTAGAAGAGAATAGTCTATATTATATTTGGTTAGAAAATATGTTATAAAATTAAAAAATAAATATTCAAACCACAATTTTCTAATTCAATATAACAATAGAAATGTTTTGGTATATATTTAACAGAGAAAAAATAATATTTCATACAAATCATTTATATACATGTTTGTATTTAGATACAAGTATTTATTTTTTGGGCATGAAGTTTGGGCATTTTGGATATGAAGACATACAAGAAATAATTAATTTAAACTAGAGAGTCGATAGTCTTGGAGAAAGCAGAATAATGGGGATAAGTGTTCTTAATTTCTTTCTCTTTTTTTTTTTTGGTTTTTGGGCCACACCTGGTGGTGCTCAGGGGTTACTCCTGGCTGTCTGCTCAGAAATAGCTCCTGGCAGGCACAGGGAACCATATGGGACACCAGGATTCGAACCAACACCCTTAGGTCTGGATCAGCTGCTTGCAAGGCAAACACAGCTGTGCTATCTCTCCGGGCCCATTAATTTCTAAATTACCTGAATGCTGGGCAATCATCAGGAATGCCCTGCAGATGGGAGTCTTGTATTCACTCTTTTATCTGCAAACTCTCCAGGTGGAAACAAACATCATAAATGTCAGAGAGTCTACCTTAGCTTCCTCTTTGTCACACATTCCTTTATGAAATATAGTCCCCTCCTCCATAGGATTGGTTGGCATTACATAGGAATTTGTCTGTTATCTGACCTTCCCATGTTGATAATTCTTGAACAATAAATTTCCAATGCAGAAAACAATCATGGCTTCAAGGGAAGCCCCTGACCCCATTCTTTTCGCTATTATATTTGCCTTGTTTTCTTTTTGTTTTGGGGCCATGCCTGAGGGTGCTCAGAAATTACTCCTAGCAGGCTCAGGTGACCATATGAGAGGCTGAAGATTGAACCCGGTCAGCTGCGTGCAAGAAAAACGCCATCCCCACTGTGATAGTGCTCAAATCCTGTCTTCTTTTCTTAATCCCTGTGCTGCTCCATTGTAGACCAATGTCAGCTGTCTAAAGCACAAGCAGCCTATCTTCTAATTAACTCTCCAGTCCCTACATATTTCCTACAATTCTTAAAATGTACTTCAGGATCAAAAGGCTAGTACAGTGGGTCCCAGTTCAATTCCCTGCACCACACTGGTGCAGAGAACTGCCAGGCATGATCTTTAAAACAGAATGATGAATAAGTACTGAGCATCTTCATGTGTGACTCATCACATCTTCATATTTTATGAATGTGCTTTAATTTCTGTAATTATTGAATTTGCCATATTTTACTTTCACAACTTAGTCATTTATTTGAGAACTTAAAATAAAATGACTCACCTAAGGTCATGCAGCTAGGTTGCTTGCTAACATAGATTTACTAAAACAATATTACACAATATTGTAGATGTTTTATGTATGCAAGTTCACTTTTTACATGATAATTTATTTTCTGATTAAACTTCCAAAGGGCATTTTTAACATTAAGATTAGCTTAGTTCAAGTGGAAATTAATTTATCTTGACAAGTAATTGTGAGTTTATTTCAATGTAACCCTTGTGCACATGCTAAATGAAAAGGTTGTGCTGCAAATGTTTGTGGTAGAGGTGTCTAAGTTTTGATTATAAAGTGATATGCATATGTTCACAATATTGACCTTTTTGGAAGTTAATGTCATCAGTTTTCTTCAGTGAAGAAGCCACCATTTTCTTAGCATGCTGTATGTTTCACATTTGTATAAATCTTATTTTGCCATTCATTGTTAATGTCATCATTCATAATTGTGCCATGCATTTTTATTTGAAAAAGATAAAAGTGAAAACTAATCAGCCTTAAAGTCAAGTAACTGAGCATAATTTTTCTAATCTTTGTTAAGATTAACATTTTAAAATTCTAGTCAAGAATTTTAGAACAGCAGAGTTTGTATGGACATGAACTGCACATATGCCCAGCCAGAGAAAATCATCAGAATGTAGATGACAGCGCTTCTATAGAACTTTATTTGTTTCTAAACACTGGAGTAAGTCCCCAAAACTAAAGCATTTGGCAAAATATGTGGCAGATGAAAAATCCTTTAACGACATATTTTGAAGCCTTTAAGATGCTTGTGGTTTTGTGAATATATAGGATTATTCTAGCATTCACTAAAATAAAATACAATTATGTAATACTGAATATTATTAATTTTATATAGGTCATTTTTACCTTAATTACTATATGCAATATTCTAGTATCTACTTTGAGCAACATGAAAATAGATATAATTTCTATTTTATTCAGATAGTATAAAATTAATTTAATTGGAACTAAAAAACATAATCTCAACTTAATTTTTTACTGTTATCCCCTCAGCTGGGAATTTTCTTTTTATTTTTCTTTTATTTTCCAATCTTTTATATTTTAAGGGATGGGAATTTATAATTTATGGTTCTCAAGAACTAGATCATTTGTCAATTTTAATCCGGAGTTTCTTTCATTAAAAATATTAACTATCCAGGGAATATCCATTTTCATTCATAAATAAAATTTATTTTTAGAGTATATTTTAAGATAGTTGGAAAAATATATCAACTAAGTAAACTTAAGCAAACATGCAAATACATCTTCAAGCCAACATATGCATATACCTATCCTATTTATTTTTGTCCAATATGGTCATTTGCATTCTGTCTTTTGACAAAGAAGAGCAAATGAGTAAATACCTAAGTGGGCTTTGCTCAAAATTTCACTGCCTTGCAGATAAAAGAATCCATACAAGCAACACTTGTAACTTTCACTGAGAAATCACATTTAACTTTTATCCACCAGATAAAGATAGTTCCATTCAAAATAAAAGATACTAAAGAGTTTCATTAGGTCCTGTTTGAAGCTTTGCTTTACACTAGGTGTTAAATAAACTTGTAAAGAATGTGTGCAACGGTTTTCCTTAGGTAAGTGATAGTATTTATTAGGGGCCCTCCTGCAATTTCATGGCTGCTGATTCCTGTAGCCATAAACCATTCGAGAGAAGGTGAAGCTCCAGTACGTGAGTATTGCACAAGAAAATGTCATTGTAAAACCAAGGTGGCGTAAACAATGGCTCTACACTTGAACTCCTAAAACTCCAACCAGCCTTAATGAATCAGATTCACATTTTGTTACTCAACTTTGGTAACATTTTATGGTAGTTGAGCTATTTAATTTTATTTAAAAATCAATGCCTTCCATAGAATGGGAACTACTAGTTAAGCATTATTAATTCTGTAATTCTTCCTTATTCCCTTTGCCTTCTTGTGATTAGGTAATAGGTGTTATAATCTGTTCTCTAAGCGACTCAATTTCTTCCTTTTTATTTGAATAATTTAGAGGGATAAAATCATGACATTTTATTTAAAATTGTAAAAATTAGTTTTTCAAAGTTCAAAATAACCAACTAATTAAGAATATCATAAAGAAATAAAAATAAATCAAAAGAAAATAATGGCTTCCATACATACCAGGTAATCCAGTCAGGGCTGATACTTTTATAGCATTCTTAGGATGGTTGGGGGCAGATTTCCCTTTCTGAATGAACCATAATAACCCAGTGCCTCACCCTACACTTTCTGACAACAATGACTAAGCTCTTCAACATACCCCTATCAAATTGCCAAGCTACCAAATTTATTTCAGATCTTTAACTTCTAGACCTGTATCTATTAAGTACTGTGGTGTTATTCAAGCAACCATACCACACCTCAAACTTTTATAGTAGTGTTGGCCCAGTAGTATCACAAAAAATTACATAGAAAGTTACTTAGAAATCTACAAGTTTAGTGAGCCTAAACATTAACACAGAAAGCTTTGTGCTTGTAAAGAGGCAGGCTGTGGTGATGGGTGGGAATTTGGGGACACTGGTGAAATGGAAGGCCACACTGGTGGTGGGATTGGTGTTAGAATTTGTAAGGTGTAAAATGACTATTATGAACAACTTGTTAAATCACTGGTTAGTTATAATAAAAAATAAAGAAATAAAATTAAAGGTATAACTAATGACATAAAATGTGTGAGAATAAATATCTAGATGATAAACAATATTCTAGTCTGAAATATGCTTCCAAAGTAATATAAGCATCATGATGCTTCATTTCTTTATAAAAAGGAAGTGAGGGGCTGGAGCGATGGTGTAGCGGTAGGGCGTTTGCCTCGCAGGCGGCTGACCCAGGACAGACCATGGTTCTATCCCCCGTCCCCCAGCGTCCCATATAGTCCCCCAAACCAGGAGCGATTTCTAAGCTTATAGTCAGAAGTAACCTCTGAGTGTCATCGGGTGTGGCCCAAAAATCACCCCCCAAATAAAAATAAAAATAAATGAAAAGGAAGTAAGTTAATTCTCACAATTGAGTTGTCTATAACTAAATTATTTTCTTTTCTATTTAAGAATTGCATCAACATAACAATTACTTCAGTTTTATTTTCTTTTATTTGATGCTTTGGGAAAAAATTTTCCTTTGAAAAATGTATTTAATTGCTAATAAAATAGTTTTGTTGTATTATTGAAAAGTGAGAGGATTACTTGCATTCTTTCTGTGAATAATGCACATGTCCCAATAATTAATGATTTCAAAGTTATTCAGAAGTTCAAGAACCTTGTTTATTTTGTTTTTGTTGCTTGTTTGTTTTGGGGGGGGCATACCAGGTGATGCTCAGGGTTACTCCAGGCTATGCGCTCAGAAATTGCTCCTGACTTGGGGGACCACACGAGACACCGGGGGATTGAACTGCAGTCTGTCCTAGGTTAGCTCATGCAAGACAGAGGCCCTAATGCTTGTGCCACCACTCTGTCCCTTCGTCTTTTATTTTTCACTTTACAGTGCTCAGATTCATGTATGAAGAATAATGAATCTAAAATATTTCAGTGGAACAACACTGACTTTAATATACTTTCAACACCAGTTCATGTACTTTTAATCTCCAGTAAGCTCTAAAACACGCATAGGCATTTCAGTATGAATTTCCCAAGATGGAAATCCTCATTCCTCCTTAAAAATAGTATGACTACCTATCTACTATTGATGTTGGCAATTTCATTATCTTTCCTCTACAGTATCATTTCATTCATTTTATTTATTGATCACTTATCATTTTGGCCCCGATTTACAGTTCTGAAATATGAAGATGAATGAGCCATATTATTGGGAATAGGCATTCATGAGCAGTCAGACCAAGATAAACAAATAAATTCAGGATGGCATAAAGACATGAATAAATCAGAAAGTATGAAAATAATAAAGGTGCGAAATACAAAAGCATGTTTAAAACTAATTCATCAGTCTTCTGATGATTTTCAAGTAAGGATATAAATAAAATAATGGCATTCTAAATCAAATTACAAACATTTTAAAACAATGGCATAAAGATTAGTGTAGAAAAATATTGTATACATTTATATGTCATATATAAATATATAATTGTAAAATATATTTATGTGATATATAATTATAAAATATTTAATATATAGCCATTATAAGAGAGACATAATGTTATAAATCAAAAAATCATAAGAGCAACTAGTCAAAAGTAGATAACCCTGATCAATATAGATGTTCAATGGAGGGGTAGAAACTAAATTCACGGGGCCGGCAAGGTGGTGCTAGAGGTAAGGTGTCTGCCTTGCAAGCGCTAACCAAGGAAGGACCGTGGTTCGATCCCCCGGCGTCCCATATGCTCCACCCAAGCCAGGGGCAATTTCTGAGCACTTAGCCAGGAGTAACCCCTGAGCATCGAATGGATATGGCCCGAAAAACCAAAAAAAAAAAAAAAAAGAAAAGAAAAGAAAAAAAGAAACTGAATTCACAAAGAAGATGGAAAAGAAAATAAAGGTCAGGTCAGGGAACTAGCTCATGTGACAGATCATATGTGTAGCATGAAAATGGTATTGGTTTAAATACAATATAATGTATAGTGTCTACACCAAGTGTAGACAAAATGTCCCCCAAACATATCAGGCTTGAGAAACTCTGACCACTACATGAAGCATAAAATTTTCTAACAGGTATCGCTAGGTGCAATCCTAACACCCAGTCTTGCTAATTCTGTTGGGAGTAACTTCTCTAAAAGAAATAAAAGCCTGAGTATCACAAAGCTAAATGAGTATTTATAACTTAGACAGTCACTGATTATTAAAATTCCTGGTCTTAGTTCTTTTAAGATTTCACTCCAGGGGCCAGAGAGATAGCACAATGGTAGGGTGCTTGCATTGCACGTGGCTAACTGAGGACTGAACAGGGTTCTATTCCTGACATCCCATATAGTCCCCTAAGCCTGCCAGGAGCGATTTCTGAGTGCAGAGCTGGGAGTAACCCCTAAGAGCCATTGATAGTGTGGCCCCAAAACAAAAAGAAAGAAAGAAAGAAAGAAAGAAAGAAAGAAAGAAAGAAAGAAAGAAAGAAAGAAAGAAAGAAAGAAAGAAAGAAAGAAAGAAAGAAAGAAAGAAAGAAAGAAAGAAAGAAAGAAAGAAAGAAAGAAAGAAAGAAAGAAAGAAAGAAAGGAAGAAAGAAGAAAAATATTTCACTCTAAATGACATATGTTTGATAAAAGATATTCTTGTAAATGCATTCATCTCAGAAATTAAACATACAAATAGGATTGAAGTAATGCAATTACAAGCCCTTAATTAAAACAATTCCATTGATTGGTAAATCTTGAATATCTGAATTATTTTTTCAAAAAAAAAGATGAGAATTAACAAAAATGGACTTGGGTGTCAAGATAGTACTGTGGACCTTGCAGAAGGCTAATCAGGGTTTAATTTCTAATACCCCATGCTTAAGACTTACATTACATGGTCCTGTGATACCCTCCTCGAGTGAACCCTGTGCAGAGAATGTAATGTAAGTCTTAAGCATGGCTGGGTGTCTCACCTGAAAAAAAATCATGGACAGTTGCTGGCTATTTTGTAATCAGCACGTTTCATATTTATCTTCTCATACATAGTCATTCTATCTATTGAGTATTTGTGTTTCTTCCAGGGTTAGAGTATAACAATTCTTTAGCACATGATCATTCCATGAGTGCATATCCAGGCCTTGAGTTTATTTCCTTTTGGATACTCTATGTTATTTATCAGTTTGATATTTATCTATAATGGAGTTTTGTTAAAATTGTCTTAAAATGCTAGCCATCACATACTGATGATACTTGTTTGTTATAAAACTATTTTTCTGAGAAATAACTTATAGAGAAGTTTAGCATAGGGGCTTGAGCAGTGGTACAAATGGAAAGGCATCTGCCTTGCCCGCACTAGCCTAGGACGGACTGTGGCTTGATCCCCTGGCATCCCATATGGTCCTCCAAGCCAGGAGCGATTTCTGAGCAAATAGCCATGAATAACCCCTGAGCTTCACCAAGTGTGGCCCCCAAAACAAATAAAAACAAACAAACAAACACAACAAAAAAAGAAGTTTTGGCTAGGAGGAGAAATCTTTATACCTTAAAAATTAGCCAAGGAGTTTCAGGTGCATTGGTAGTGTTAAGAAAAGACAGAACTGGGGCCAGAGAGATAGCACAGTGGCGTTTGCCTTGCAAGCAGCCGATCCAGAACCTAAGATGGTTGGTTCAAATCCCGGTGTCCCATATGGTCCCCCGTGCCTGCCAGGAGCGATTTCTGAGCAGATGGCCAGGAGTAACCCTTGAGCACCCTGGGTGTGGCCCAAAAAACCAAAAAAAAAAAAAAAAAGAAAAGAAAAGAAAAAAAGAAAGAAGAAAGAAAGAAAGAAAGAAAGAAAGAGAAGAAAGAAAGAAAAGAAAGAAAGAAAGAAAGAAAGAAAGAAAGAAAGAAAGAAAGAAAGAAAAGAAAGAAAGAAAGAAAGAAAGAAAGAAAGAAAGAAAGAAAGAAAGAAAGAAAGAAAGAAGAAAGAAAGAAAGAAAGAAGAAGGAAGGAAGGAAGGAAGGGAAGGAAGGAAGGAAGGAAGGAAGGAAGGAAAGAAGAAAGAAAGAAAGAAAGAAAGAAAGAAAGAAAGAAAGAAAGAAAGAAGAAAGAAAGAAAGAAAGAAAGAAAGAAAGAAGAGAAAGAAGAAAGAAAAAATAAAGAGATAAAGAAAGAAAAATAAAGAAAGAAAGAAAAAGAAAGAAGAGAAAGAAAGAAAAGAAACAAAAATAGAAAGAAAGAAAGAAAGAAAGAAAGAAAGAAAAAAAGAAAGAAAGAAAGAAAGAAAGAAAAAGAAAGAAAGAAAGAAAAGAAAAGACAGAACTAAATATACAAGCCAGAGTCAACAAAAATGAAACCATAAGCATCAAATTTGAATGACAAAAATTAAAAACAGGCCTGTTATGATGGCAAGCCAACTTGGAGGGTTGGAGATGTAGTGTGGCATGAGTTGGACTCTGAGAACATTGGTGGAGAGAGGTTGACACTGATGATGGGATTGGTCCTGAAATATTGTGTCTCTAAAACATAACTATGAGTAACTTTGTAAATCACAATAGTTTAATTAAAGAATTTTTAAATATTAGACTTTCTTATATATATATCAATTACCTTTGAAATTGACTAAGTACTGTCGTAATTACTATTAATGAAAATGTTATATTATAAACCTTTAATGTTAATTTTAATTTCAGAAAATGTATCATTTCTTTTATTTTTTATTACAATAAATAAATCATATTGACATGAAACTTAAATGTTTATCTAGTAAGCTACATAATGAGACTATTATTTATATAGTACTTACTATAATTTTAATCAGCATTCTCTTTTTTTTTTTTTTTTTTTGGGTCACACCCGGCAATGTTCAGGAGTTACTCTTGGCTGTCTGCTCAAAAATAGCTCCTGGCAGGCACGGGGGACCATATGGGACACTGGGATTCGAACCAACCACCTTTGGTCCTGGATCGGCTGTTTGCAAGGCAAACATAGCTGTACTATCTCTCCGGGCCCTTACTCAACATTCTTAAGAAATTAAATAAGAAGCAATAATAAATACAGAAATACTGAAGCACACATGTTTATATCATGTATATAGTCTTTTTGCAGATGGATATATAGATGTATATATGAAAATGGCAAATAGTATATGACTAAAACTACTTTTATATCTTGAGCTACTAAGATTTATAGACCACACAATTTCAATTAGCTAACTATTGATACTAAAGATAAGAGTGAAACTTTTCATTTGCTCAAGGATTTGTTTTCTGTAACTATCAAGTTACAATGTGCATATAATATAGTGTAAAATTGCATTATATATATATATATATATATATTGACTACTTGATACACACAAACTGTGAAATAATAGCACTAATTTACACATTGATCATCTCACATTATAACCATTATGTTTCTGTGGTAATAATTCAACATCTTCTCTCAGAAACTTTTTTCTCTTCTTTTGGTTTTTAGTTTGTAGGTCACATCTCATAGTGCTCGGGGCTTACTCCTAACTCTGCAATCTGGGATCATTCCTGGCAGGTTCGAGGTAACATTTGGGGATCCAGAGATAGAATTCAGGTAGTCCACTTGCAAGGCCAACTTCTTTTCACAGTATTATCTCTCTGGCCTTAGCAACTTTAAAGTGTATAATACAATATTGTAACCTATAGTCACTATATAATATTAAAATTACTCTTATAACAACTGAAAACTTTTTCCATTGATCAACTCTTCCCAATTTTTCTTATCTTGCAGTTCCAGTAAATTGATATTCTATTCTTCTTTTCTATTAATGTGACTGTTTTAGATTCTACATGTAAAGGCTATCATACAGCATTTTAATTTCTCTGTCTGACATATTTTTCTGGGTATAATGTCCTTAAGACAAAGCAATAATCAGTAAAATATCATGATTTTGGAATAAAGACAGACCCTCAGATCAGTGGGAAGAAAAAAATGAACAATTTCTCAAAAAAGAAATACAAATGGCCAAAAGGCACATGAAAAACTGCTCCACATCACTAATCTAAGGGAGATGCAAATCAAAACAATGAAGTACCCCCTGGGGGGGAGGGGGGAGAAATCCCTTCCTATGCATCCAAAAACTTCAGGAGCAGGGCTGGGCTCAGAGCACTCGCATGCCAGGATTTCTGGGTCTTTGTCTGGTATGTTGGGGGCTCTGGGCAGGACAGCTAGCCACAGGCCCCCTGGGCTGAACTAGTCCAGGGGACCAAGATCCCCCCAAACCTGGTGGGTCTTCAGGGCCACGCCTGGTTAATCGGGCCCTGGGGGGGAGGGGGGAGAAATCCCTTCCTATGCATCCAAAAACTACAGAACCGCGCGGGGACTAGCGCCCCTGCGCGTACTTCATATATTAAGAGTATTCCTTACTGTTATGTTACGTTTTACGTATCCAGAATCTTTATTTTGTATTGTGCCCTTTCCACATCCCTACAAAGCTCTTTTTTTTCCTTTACTCTCTATCTACCCCAAACATCTCTAATCTACATTACTCTTTTTAATCAGTGGTGTACAAGCCTTATCACAGACCAAAATCCGTGTATTGTGTGTAACAACCCCAAACTGTATCAAGATACATAAAATGGACACGTATTTCTTTAGAATATTTTATGTTTTTTCTCTGACAGCTATAATTCTTACTAAATGTTGTCTTATATAGTGACGATTCTAACCACTTTTCATCTTCTCTTTTTGAGCTGTTTAACAAGGAATCTTAGAGAAAGAGTCCCCCAGTTTAATGCTTATGATTGAATCATAATTGTTCTTATCACCCCCATATGTGCCAAGAACACCACGTGGCATTGCTCCTTTTTTGCATAGGCACATTAAAATGGGCAAATAGTATACATATAAATAAGATCCTATCTAATAGAGATTGGTACAGACAAATCTTATAGTGCAAAGGGACCTAACACCCTGAACATTGACATAACGACCTGGCACAGACCTCAGAAGAAAGGGCATTTCCCTGAACCAGGGAAGCCATCCACAAAACATCCAGGCTGGTCTATAGCATCACCTGGAAGCAATCCTCTACCAAGGAAGACTCTACACTGCTCAGACATTGTCCTGCTCAAAAGAGACTTCCATTAACACTGAGAAGACTTAACAACAACAACGACTTGCTTACAGGACAGGGCTCCCTGCATTGCCCTTTGATTGTGAGGTGAAACCGGAGGACGCTCCACATCCTGACTTCAATGTTGGATATACAGATACCAGGATCTCTAATACAGAAGCTTGATACCAACAACAGAGACTGTGTGAAAAATGTAAGTGTGCTGGCACTACAGACAATGTCTTGGATTGATGTTGGATATACAGATACCAGGATCGTTAATACAGAAGCTTGATACCAACAACAGAGACTGTGTGAAAAATATAAGTGTGTTGGCACTACAGACAATGTCTTGGATTGGACGATCTAGCGTGCCTGGAGCCTAGAGTTGGTCTTGTGCCAGGAAACTTCAGGGGTCGGGTCTTTTTGTATTTAGGCCAAGGTTATTTCTTTCCATCTCCCTCATATTTTGGTGGGCCTATGCAAAGAACAATTGCCACTCTAACACCATTTTTACTGTGCTCCTTTGACTCTAATCCTTAAAAAGAACCCAGTTAAGATTTGAGGATAACTTAAGCTAATATGCATGAATATGGAAATGTAAAAAAAATGCTATGCCTGTAATGTTTAAGGAGTTATGTAAGTTTTATGGCTTTAGATTGCCTTGTGTGCTGTTAAGAAATATTATAGTGTGTTACAATCTTAATGTTCTTTGGATGAAATTTCAAAGTTGGGATATCAGCAAGGGGACTTCTGAGAATTATGTTATGTATTGTCCTTCCACTGTAACTTTTCCTTGTCCTCCTTCTTTGCAACCTTGTTCTCATAATTAAAAATAAAAATTAAAAAAAAAAACAATGAAGTACCATATCACACAACACATGTCACAAATAAGAACAATCAGTGCTTATGGGGCTGTGGGGAGAAAAGAACTCTCATTTACTGCTGGTGGGAATGCCGTCTAGTCCAGCCTTTGTGGAAAACAATATAGAGATTCCTGAAAATACTGGAAATTGAGCTCCTGTATGATCCAGCTATACCACTCATAGGGATATAGCTTAGGAACACAAAAACACAATATAAAAATGCCTTCTGCACACCTATATTTATTGCAGAGGTTTTTACAATAGCCAGACTGGAAACAACCCAGATGCCGATAGCAGATAAATGGCTAGAGAAATGGTGGTACATATACACAATGAAATACTATGCAGTCGTCAGGAAAAATAAAGTCATGAAATTTTCCTATACATGCATGGACATAGAAACTATTATGCTGAGTAAAATAAGTCAAAGGGAGATAGATTCAGAATAGTCTCACTCATCTATGGATTTTAAGAAAAATAAAAGACATTATTGTAAAAACCCAGAGACAATATATATGAGGGCTGGAAGGACTGGCCCACAATATAAAGCTTACTACAAAGAGTGGTGAGTGCAGTTTGAGAAATAACTACACTGACAACTATCATGGCAATGGTAGTGAGTGTCTCAAATACAGGCAGGGGATGGGGAATGAGGAAAATGAGGGCATTGCTGTTGGGAAGGTTGTACTCACTGGTGAAGGGGATTTGTGTTCTTTTTATAACTGGAACCCAACTACAAACATGTTTGTAATGATGATGCTTAAATATATTATTTAAAAAATAAAAATTGATACTTTTCTTCTAATCTCTCATTAAACAATAGAAAAAAAGAAATGCTGTTGATGAAATATATAGATGTCTAATACAGTTGACTTGGAGAAACCATTCTCTCAATTCTTAGTAAAATGGGTTGATACTAATGAAGCTCAGTTTTCAGAAGGTAGTTTATACCACTGCAAGTAATTAATAAACTTGGGCATGAATGATGTCTAAAGGTATAACAGATTTCATTACATAGTTTAACTTGTCTTTCCTAAAATGATGGAGGCAGCCTCAACTTATTTAATAGTTTATTATATTTTTAAATACTATTGTGATCATATTTTCCTAGAAAGTATACAATGTTCATCAATGTTTATTAGAGAAAGGCCTCTATAATCAAATTTTTGAAAAATGAGTTTTTTATTCAATAATATCTTATTTTTCTTTTATACTTTGTAGAGGGGCTTCCAGACGTGTTCAAGTGGTTTGGGGGCTCCAGAAGTGGTTCTTGGCCAATGAGGATAGATATAATGCAATGCAGATGCAGTACTACTCATGCCCTACAGTGGAAGGAAAACTTGGGCCTCCCGTAATATATTCAGTAGCCTTCAGAGCTATACCTAGAAATGTCTAATGTTTAGGAGACTATGTGGTAACGGGAATTGAATATAGGTATTGAGTCTTAACCTTAAACACATTTTTTCCTTTTTTGGGGGGTGAGGGCCTTGCACCTACAAGTTCTCAATGGTTACTTCTGTCTCTGCGTTCAGCAATCATTCCTGGTAGTGCTCAAGGAACCATATGGGGACCAGGGTCTAACCTGGGTTGGCTGCATGCAAAGCAAGCACTTTAACCACTTTACTATCACTCTTGCCCAGACAGATATTTTCAGATATTAAAAAAATCTCATGAAATATATTCATTCTTTTTGAGTACTTACTGTGATATACACCATAGTATCAGTACAAGGGATGCCAGTGAGAATGATTTTGGTAACATTTATTTTGGTAGGATACATTCCAAAATTAAAATTTTCACTGAATGTGGGGGGGCTTTGGAGGCAGGAAGCACTGGTGAAGGCGGTATACTTTTATGACTGAAACCCAAATACAAACACATTTGTAATCATGGTGCTTAAATAAATTTATTATTATAATTAAAAATAAAATAAACATTAAAAATAAATATTTCACTAAATGTGATATAATAAAATTATATTTCAGTGATTTAGTAATATTTTATTATGTTAAGAAAAAGCAATATCTATTATAAAAAATAAGTTATAGGCATTTTATTATTAGTGTTTTACTATATATGTTATATATATAGTCTAAATTTTGTTCCTAGACATTTTTTTTGGTTTTTGGGTCACACCTGGCAGTGCTCAGGGGTTACTCCTAGCTCTAAGCTCAAAAATCGCTTCTGGCAGGCTCGGGGGACCATATGGAACGCCGGGATTCGGACCACCGACCTTCTACATGCAAGAAAAACTTATCTCTATGCTGTCTCTCCGGCACCCTGTTCCTAGACATTTTTGAAATAGGAGAAAGGTTGTTCACTTTAGAAGCTTACTGAATATTTTTTCTTAATCATGATTGCAGTATCTATCCATTTATAATTTCCGTGGCATTTTCTCCCCTCAAGACTTCCTTTGTTCTAGTTTTATATTACTTATAAAATCTTTATGCATCACTAAACTAGTTTCTAGTCAGGCAGTATATTAACTTTTTTTTATTAAAGTGGGCCTATTTGGGATGTTCATGACTGGGTTTCCAACAATATTTTGCAAATGAAGATGGTGTTTTGTTTACCCATATGTTTGAGAATCGGGGTCAATGTGATAGATTCCTTTCAGAAGACAGATTTTTTTACATTTTCTTTTAGTGATTTGTACAAAGACTATGAGTTTTGCCCAGATCTTTATTGGTTAGAAAGTCTATCATAAAGCAAACAAGAGTCAGTAATTTTTAGGTTTAAATCAGCACTTGCTTCAGGTTAATCTTTTGTCCCATTTTCTGCTGAGGCTGTCCTGAACTACTTCACTTAACAAATGATTCTAAGGATTGTATGATAATAAATGGATAAAATATATTTGGTCTCTAGGAGTCTTTTGAGACTCATTTTTTGATTTATCATTCTTTACTATTCTTACTTCTAGACTCCTTTGATCATGAAAGATAATTTGTGCACTTCTTATGCATTTACCAAGATTGCCTTAAATGTAATTATCTAGGTTTAAGTGTGTAAGGTCCTAATTACTTTCGAAAGAAGATGCCTAAATGATATACCTTGAACCTGCATCCCATTTGTTTTATTCAGACAGCAAGCAAGGAAAACATTTAGTGACAGAAATACAATGTATAGTCTAATTTTGTATGCAATGAATATTTTCAACAAGGCTAATTCAAACCTCCTAGAGAAAAGACTAATCTTCTTTTGTCACTGACACAGTAGGTCAATAACTATATTTACATTTCTCATACGGCACCTGCTATTTCCCCTCAAATAAAATCACCAGTAGTCATTAAACACTCATGGTGCCTAATGTAGTTTTCAAATGTAATATTACATTTTATTTATTTATTTTTCAAGCAAGCCCATAAGTCAAATTGCTTCTATTGTTTTCATTAATTAAGACATTTTTGGCACAGAGTGCTCAGGAATTCACTCAAGCAAGGCATAAATTACAACCAGTGCTAAAACCAAGAATTGCAAGAGCTCTATAAAACCTTCAATTAAAGTTTATTATGTAATACATAGGAATTTTCTTCTGTTTCTAACATCACTATTAAGACGTTTCTAGTTAATTTCTGCTAAGAACTTAAAATATTGCTATAATAATCTATTTTGTTTTGGCATTTAAATAAATTACCTTCTGAATTGGTCTTATAGACTGTTTAAGTCTTATTTCTTTGTATTATTATTAGATCATACCCTGCAGTATTTGTCAGTGTCAGTGGGTTCATTGCTTGGGGTCGTGATGGGGGACCATGTAGTGCCATTATTAAGTTAGGGATTCCTGCATTCAAATCATAACAGCAGCCCATCAAGCTATCTCCTTGGTTGCAGACTGGTTAGCTTCCAAAGTCAGCAATCATGTGTGTGCATGTTCATGTATGCATAAAAATAGCCAATGAGTGATTTTTGTCTTCCTTTGAGTATTAGTCTCAGTGGTCTTTAATTTTTTCCCTTTGGTACAATTTATTTTTCATTTTGTTTAGTTTTGTTTTAAAAATTTATTTAAAACTTTATGATTTATGTAGTTCCTCATAGTTGGGTTTTAGGCATACAATTTTTCAGAGCCAGTCCCACCACTAGTGTCAACTTCCCTCTGCCAATGTTCCCGAGTACATCCAATATTACCAACTTTGCCCCCCTTCCCTGCCAGCATAAATGACCAATATTTAATTTTGTTTGTGAAAGTATGTGTCTCATGATTTTATTGTTGTTGACTCTAGATTGGATATTTAGTTGTCCTTTCTTAACACCATCAATGACACCTAAGACTTCTTGACCCCTGTCTTCTTATCATTTTATACTTGTGTTTTCTCTCCCTCCACTCATTTTTTTTCCTTTACCTCAATATACTCTGGGGCCTACAGTGTTCTCAGCAACTCCTGTTAAGTTAAATGAAGTAAGCCAAAAGAAGATTAAGTACAGAATTATATTACTTATATGTGGTGTTTAGAATAACTGCAGGAAGAAATGCAATACTTTAAACTCAATCTTTGACTCAGTTACTTTGAAGTATACAAATTCTCCAAGCAAACTACTATGGTTTTCAAATTGAATGATATTCCCGTCGTCGAAAGATAAATATTAAAAGTTGATCAGATCATATTCTTACAGCCTATGTGACAAATTAATGCATCATTACATTTCTATATTTATGGGGTGGAGAGCATTCTTAAAATTTCCAGTTTTTATTTCACTGAGAATTTTCACATGTAAATATTAGAAAATAGCACATAGTAACTATTTCTTTGATTTAAACAAAGAATATATATTCTACAAGGCAGGAATCTTCTTGGAGGTGAATAATCACCCCTCTTTTATCTATGTCAAATAAACCTCAATTTATCACAGATGCCAACCACCATAATTTTTTTCACCTATGACTACAATGTTATTGTATTGTTATTGCCTTATCAGAGTAGATTATCTAATAATTTGATGCATATTAGAAAGCATTAAGATTATATGTCTGATAAATTCTAGATTTTTATCCTTACTAATTACTCTTTTATACATAGTAACTCCACAGATCTGCTAAAGTATTTTGACCTGAAATATCTTATTTCTAGTAAGAATTGGGAACCATTGTTAAGATTTGTTTCTAACAAAATTTCAAAATAATTTAATTACTTTCTATTATCCAGCTTCAAAATTTAATGCTTTTTTAAATTTTTTTACTTAAACAACTTTATTACATACATGATTGTGTTTGGGTTTCAGTCATGTAAAGAACACCACCCATCATCAGTGCAACATTCCCATCACCAATGTCCCAAGTCTCCCTCCTCCCCACCCAACCCCCGCCTGTACTCTAGACAGGCTTTCTATTTCCCTCGTACATTCTCATTATTAGGATAGTTCAAAATGTAGTTTTTTTTCTCTAACTAAACTCATCTGTTTGTGGTGAGCTTCATGAGGTGAGCTGGAACTTCTACTTTTTTTCTCTTTTGTGTCTGAAAGTTATTGCAAGAATGTCTTTTATTTTTCTTAAAACCCATAGATGAGTGAGACCATTCTACATTTTCCTCTCTCTCTCTGACACATTTCACTCAGCATAATAGATTCCGTGTACATCCATGTATAGAAAAATTTCATGACTTCATCTCTCCTGACAGCTGCATAATATTCCATTGTGTATATGTACCATGTACCACAGTTTCTTTAGCCATTCATCTGTTGAAGGGTATCTTGGCTGTTTCCAGAGTCTTGCTATGGTAAACAGTGCTACAATGAATATAGGTGTAAGGAAGGGATTTTTGTATTGTATTTTTGTGTTCCTAGGGCATATTCCTAAGAGTGGTCTACTTGGATCGTATGGGAGCTCGATTTCCAGTTTTTGGAGGAACCTCCATATTGCTTTCCATAAAGGTTGAACTAGACAGCATTCCCACCAGCAGTGGATAAGAGTTCCTTTCTCTCCACATCCCGCCAACACTGCTTGTTTTCATTCTTTGTGATGTGTGCCAATCTCTGGGGTGTGAGGTGGTACCTCATAGTTTTTTGATTTGCATCTCCCTGATGATTAGTGATGTGGAACATTTTTTCATGTGTCTTTTGGACATTTGTATTTCTTCTTTGTCAACGTGTTTGTCTATTTCTTCTCCCCAATTTTGATGGGATTAGATGTTTTTTTTTCTTGTAAAGTTCTGTCAGTGCCTTGTATATTTTGGAAATTAGTCCCTTGTCTGATGGTTATTGGATGAATAGTTTCTCCCACTCAGTGGGGGGCTCTTGTATCCTAAGCAATATTACTTTTGAGGTGCAGAAATTTCTCAGTTTAATATATTCCCATCTGTTAATCTCTGCTTTCACTTGCTTAGAGAGTGCAGTTTCCTCTTTGAAGATGCCTTTAGTCTCAATGTCCTGGAGTGTTTTTCCTATGTGTTGTTCTATATATCTTATGGTTTTGGGTCTGATATCTAGGTCTTTAATCTATTTGGATTTAACCTTTGTACATGATGTAGCTGGGGGTCTAAGTTCAATTTTTACAAGTGACTAGCCAGTTGTGCCAACACCACTTGATGCAGAGGCTTTGTTTGCTCCATTTAGGATTTCTTGCTCCTTTATCAAAAATTAGGTGACTGTATGTCTGGGGAACATTTTCTGAGTATTCAAGCCTATTCCAATGATCTGAGGCCTGTCCTTATTCCAATATTATGCTGTTTTGATAACTATTGCTTTGGAGTACAGTTTAAAGTTGGGGAAAGTAATTCCTCACATATTCTTATTCCCAATGATTGCTTTAGCTATTCTAGGATGTTTATTGTTCCAAATGAATTACAAAAGTCATGGGTATCTTTAGAGGGATCGAATTAAATCTGTATAATGCTTTGGGTAGTATTGCCATTTTAATGATGTTAATCCTACCAATTCATGAGCAGGGTATATGCTTCCATTTTCGTGTTTTCTGTCTTATTCCTTGAAGCAGAGTTTTATAGTTTTCTTTGTATAGGTCTTTCACATTTTTAGTCAAATTGATTCCAAGATATTTGAGTTTGTGTGGCACTATTGTGAATGGGGTTGTTTTCATAATGCCCATTTCTTCCTTATTACTATTGGTGTATAGAAAGGCCATTGATTTTTGCATGTTAATTTTGTAGCCTGCCATTTGCTATATGAGTCTATTGTTTCTAGAAGCATTTTTGTAGAGACTTTAGGGTTTTCTAGGTAGAGTATCATGTCATCTGCAAACAGTGAGAGCTTGAATTCTTTCTTTCCTATCTGGATTCCCTTGATGTCTTTTTCTTGCCTAATTGCTATAGCAAGTACTTCCAGTGTTATGTTGAATAAGAGTGGTGAAAGAGGACAGCCTTGTTTTGTGCCAGAATTTAGAGGAAAGGCTTTCAGTTTTTCTCCATTGAGGACAATATTTGCCTCTGGCTTGTGGTAGATAGCCTTAACTATATTGAGAAAGGTTCCTTTCAATCCCATCTTGCTGAGAGTTTTGATCAAGAATGGGTGTTGGACCTTATCAAATGATTCCTCTGCATATTGATATGATCATGTGATTTCTATTTTTCTTGTTGTTGATGTTGTGTATTATGTTGATAGATTTATGGATATTAAACCAGCCTTGCATTCCTGGGATGAAACCTACTTGATTGTAGTGGATGATCTTCTTAATGAAGTATTGAATCCTATTTGCCAGGATTTTTTTGAGGATCTTTGCATCTGTATTCATCAGCGATATTGGTCTGTAATTTTCTTTTTTGGTAGCATCTCTGCCTGGTTTAGGTATCAAGGTGATGTTGGCTTCATAAACGCTATTTGGAAGTGTTCCAGTTTTT
Organism: Suncus etruscus; assembly: GCF_024139225.1. Classification (NCBI taxonomy): domain Eukaryota; kingdom Metazoa; phylum Chordata; class Mammalia; order Eulipotyphla; family Soricidae; genus Suncus; species Suncus etruscus. The sequence continues at coordinate 134,821,087 of NC_064851.1, forward strand.
TCGATTTCATGAAAGAGTCTTGCCAGAATTGCTAGAAGTTTCTCTTAAAAGGTTTGAAATAATTCATTAGTAAATCTATCTGGGCCTGGGCTGTTGTTTTGGGCAGACATATGAATACTGTCTTAATTTCCTCAACAGTGATGGGTGTGTTTAGATATGCTACATCCTCTTCCTTCAAAAGGGGAAGATTATGAGTCCAAAAATTTATCCATTTTTTCCAGGTTTTTATTTTTAGTGGCATAGAGTTTCTCAAAGTAGTTTCTGATTACCCTTTGGATCTCTACCATATTTGTAGTGATTTCTGCTTTTACATTCCTAAAATGAATGATCAAGTTTCTCTCTTTCTTTGTTAGTTTTGCCAGTGTTCTATAAATCTTGTTTATTTTTTCAAAGAAACAACTTCTGCTTTTGTTAATCTTTTGGATTGTTGTTCAGGTTTCCACTTCATTGATTTCTGCTCTCAGCTTCGTTATTTCCTTCTGTGTCCCTATTTTTGGGTCCTTTTGTTGAGTACTTTCTCATTCTATGAGCTGCGTCATTAAGTTATTCAGGTATGACCCTTCGTTTTTCCTAATGTGTGCTTTCAAAGCTATAAATTTTCCTCTCAGTACTGCTTTTGCTGTGTCCCATATGTTCCGATAGTTTGTGTCTCCATTGTCATTTGTTTCTAGGAAGGTTTTGACTTCTTCTTTGATTTCATCTTGGACCCACTGGTTATTCAGTATTAGGCTGTTTAACTTCCAGGTGTTAAAGTTATTCTTCTGTGTCTCTTTGTAGTTTACACATCATTTGAGGGCCTTGTGGTCAGCAAAAGTAGGCTGCAAAATATCTATCCTCTTGATATTATAGAGGTATGTGTTATGTGCCATCATGTAGTCTATTCTGGAGAATGTCCCATGTATAGTAGAGAAGAATGTGTATCCAGGCTTCTGGGGGTGGAGTGTCCTGTATATATATACTAGGCCTCTTTCTTCCATTTCTCTTTTTAGGTCTAGTATACTCTTGTTGGGTTTTAGTCTGCTTGACCTGTCAAGTGTTGACAATGTTGTGTTGAGGTCCCCAACAATTATTGTGTTGTTATTGATATTATTTTTCAGATTTTTCAACAACTTTATTAAATATTTTTCTGGCCCCTCATTTGGTGCATATATGTTTAGAAGAGTGATTTCTTCCTGCTGTACATATCCCTTGATTAATACAAAATGTCCATCTTTGTCCCTTACAACTTTCCTAAGTATGAAGTTTGCATCATCTGATATTAGTATGGCCACTCCAGCTTTTTTATGGGTGTTGTTTGCTTGGATGGTTTTCCTCCAGCCTTTTATTTTGAGTCTATGTTTGTTCTGACTATTCAGGTGTGTTTCTTGTAGGCAGCAGAAGGTTGGATTGAGTTTTTTGATCCACATAGCCACTCTATGTCTCTTAACTTATGCATTTAGTCCATTGACATTGAGAGAAAGAATTGTCCTGGGAGTTAGTGCCATCTTTATATCGAAGTTTGATGTGTCTGTTGGTCAGTCTTGTCTTAAAGTAGGCCATTCAGTTTTTCTTTTAAGAATGGTTTTGAGTCTGTAAAGTTTCTGAGCTGTTGTTTGTCTGTGAAAACATGTATTGTACCTTCAAACCTGAAAGTGAGTTTTGATGCAGTATTCTAGGTGAAGCATTTATTTTATTGAGTTTTGTCACTATATCCCACCACTGCCTTCTGGCTTGAGTGTTTCTGGTGACAGATCTGCTATAAATCTCAAGCATGTTCCCTTGAATGTAATTTCTCTTTTCAATCTTGCTGCTCTCAGAATTCTGTCTCTATCTGTGATATTTGTCATTGTGACTAGAATGTGTCTTGGGGTGTTTTTTCTGGGGTCTCTTTTAGTTGGTACTCTTCAGGCATGTAGGATTTGATCGCATGTATTCATTAGCTCTGGTAGTTTCTTTTTAATGATGTTCTTGACCATTGATTCTTCCTGAAGATTTTCTTCCTGGGTCTCTGGGACTCCAATGATTCTTAATTTTTTTCTGTTGAGCTTATCATAGACTTCTATTTTCATCTGTTCCCATTCTTTGAGTAATTTTTCCATTGTTTGATTGTTTGCTTTAAGGCTTTTTTCCAATTTCTTCTGCTGTATGGAATTGTTATTCATCTCATCTTCCAGTGTACTAATTCTTATCTCAGCTGCTGTTAACCCATGGGAAAGCTGAACCATTTTTTTCTTCAATTCATCTACTGAGTTTTTCAGACCTGTTATTTGACCTGAAATTTCAGTTTGGAGTATTCTGATTTCTATCTTCATATTCTCTTTTTTCTTATTAGTGTTTTCTTCCATACTTTCTTTGAGTTCTTAAAACATCTTCCATATTGCTACTCTAAACTTTTTATCTGAGAGATTGACTAATTGGTTGGTCATGTTCAAGTCATCAGAGTTCCCATCATCATTCTCTATGTCTGGCGCTGGCCTGCATTATTTCCCCATTGTCACACTTGTATTTTCGGTTTTTTTTTTTACGTGTTGTAGTTGTATTCATTGGATAAATGATGTGCACGGCCAGGAAACGAAGCAGAGCAGCTGTGCTCCTCTGGATCCACCTTTTCTGGGCTTGTAAACTAAACCTCCAGGGAAGGCTCCAAGGAAGGTGAGCCATCCGCAGATGAGCCACACACAGGATGAAATCAGGCCTAAAATAAAGCACAGCACAGAAGACAGGCAGATAGGGCTGCTGGCATCTGAGTTCCAGCAGAGTTCAGTGGCTTCTCCTTTTTGGGCATGTAAGCTCACCTCCAGGGAAGAGTCCAGGGAAGGTGAGCCATCCACAGATGAGCCAAACACAGGATGAAATCAGGCCGAAAATGGAGCACAGCACAGAAAACAAGCAGATAGGGGTGCGGGCAGCTGAGTTTCAGCAGAGTTCAGCAGCTTCCCTTTTCTGGGTGTGTAAGCTCACCCCTGGGAAGGCTCCAGGGAAGGTGAGCCATCTGCAAATTAGCCACACACAGGATGAAACCAGGCCAAAAATGGAGCACAGCACAGAAGGCAGGCAGATGGTGTGTGGGCAGCTGAGTTCCAGCAGACTTTAGCAGCTTCCCCTTTCTGGGCTTGTAAAGTCAGCCATTTCTTTCTCATTCACTCGCTTGCTAGGTAGCTTCAGAATGCAGTTTTTGGGGGATTCGCTTCCCAGGGCTCGAAGGAGAGCTTCAAGGATTTAAAAAAGACAGATAAGCACAGGACAGGGCTCCCTTCAGGTCCTCAGTTTCCTCAGAAGAAGCACAGCAGGGTGGAGACTCCACAGGTAGAGCAATCAGCACTTCACTTGGCAATCCCCACAGTCAGCCATTTCTTACTCACTGGGACCGAGTGGCTTTGGATCCAGCTTTGGAGTCGATCTGGCTTACATGGGCTGGATATATCCGTGACCCCCCAGCAGCTTTCTATGAGGGCCTGAGACCCCCAAAGCTGGGGCATTTCTGGGTAGCGAGGCGATAGAAGGAGGCGGTTTTGTAGAGGGCACACCGCCCTCTCCAGGACTGGGAGCAGCAACCCAAAATTTAATTCTTTTTGTTGTTTTATTTTTTTTTTTTTTGGTTTTTGGGCCACACCCGGTAACGCTCAGGGGTTACTCCTGGCTATGTGCTCAGAAGTTGCTCCTGGCTTGGGGGACCATATGGGACACCGGGGGATCAAACCGCGGTCCATCCAAGGCTAGCGCAGGCAAGGCAGGCACCTTACTTTTAGCGCCACCGCCCGGCCCCCCAAAAGTTAATTCTTATTGGAAACTATTTCAGATTAAGTTTATGATATGTCAAATTATATTATCTATATAACATGTTATACTTTATATATTTAATTATGTATTTTACTTAGAATTTTAACAATTATATGAAGTGATCTTCAGGCAGAAAAACCTTATTACAACATAAATGAAATCCTATAGTTTGCAAAAACATGCCAATATTCTTTGTAAGTCATACAGAGAAAGACACTATGTCACTCGTATTTGTACATAATTGAGCATAAATAGATCACCTAAATAAACCTTTATGGCAATAATCTCAAATTAATGGTCAGTAAAATGGGGGATAGGGAACTTGGTGAGTTAATAAGGTAAAAGGGGTCAATGTATGGTGAAAGAATAAATTAGATATCTGTATATATATATATATATACACACACACACACACACACACAGAATTTTTTGTTTGCATGTTTGTTAGATTGTTTTTTAACTGATTTTGGTTTTTTTGTGTGTGTTGGGGATAAAATTCAGGATATTATCAAATAATTTAAAAAAAGAAAAAAGGAAGGAAGGGAGGGAGGGAAGAAAGGAGAAGAAAGAAAAAATAGAAAGAAAGAAAGAAAGAAAGAAAGAAAGAAAGAGAGAAAGAAAGAAAGAAAGAAAGAAAGAAAGAAAGAAAGAAAGAAAGAAAGAAAGAAAGAAAGAAAGAAAGAAAGAAAGAAAGAAAGAAGAAAGAAAGAAAGAAAGAAAGAAAGAAAGAAAGAAAGAAAGAAAGAAAGAAAGAAAGAAGGAAGGAAGGAAGGAAGGAAGGAAGGAAGGAAGGAAGGAAGGAAGGAAGGAAGGAAGGAAGGAAGGAGGGAGGAAGGCAGGGAGGAAGAAAAGAGAGAGGGAGGGAGGGAGAAAGAAAGAAAGAAAGAAAGAAAGAAAGAAAGGAAGGAAGGAAGGAAGGAAGGAAGGAAGGAAGGAAGGAAGGAAGGAAGGAAGGAAGGAAGGAAGGAGGGAGGGAGGAAGGAGGGAGGGAGGAAGGCAGGGAGGAAGGAGAGAGGGAGGGAGGAAGGAAGGAAGAAAGAAAGAAAGAAAGGAAGGAAGGAAGGAAGGAAGGAAGGAAGGAAGGAAGGAAGGAAGGAAGGAAGGAAGGAAGGAAGGAAGGAAGGAAGGAAGGAAGCAGTTCAGGGTTTCATGAACGTGAGGAATGTACTCTACACTAACACTACAGATGAATTTTATATACTATGAAACTAAAACTTTTAGTACAAAGTTATTTTTGAAATAAAATGTTATAACTTTTTTGTATTAACAAAACCATTTAGCCTTAGCTAGTTTGTGCAACAAACTGACAAAAGCACTGGACTTTCTAAATGTGAATCTGGAAAATCTGGAGTTGCTTTTTGGATTTAATGGAGAAACTTTTGTTTAGTCAAAGAGCTGCCAGTATCTTTAAACTTAAAAGCTGTGTTATAACTTTGAGCTAGAGACTTCAAATGACAATGATTTCATACTTTAAAAAGTATACTGTGATTAGCTACTCTAAACAAAATAGTTTGTGTACACCATAAGAAAAACTACTATAATATGTCCCAATTCAAATTTTCCAGCAACTACATTTCATTATCAAGGTATATGCTCCTAGAAACACACTACCTAATTTTTTTGAGGGGGGGACACACCCAGTGAATCTTAGGGGTTACTCCTGGCTATGTGCTCAGAAATTGCTCCTGGCTTGGGGGATCATAAGGGTCTCCAGGGATCAAACAGAGATTTGTCCTGGGTCAGCTGTGTGCAAGGCATGCAACCTACCTCTCTAGTCCTATTTTTTTTTACAACTTAATTTCTAAAAATTAGATTCCCACTGTCATACAGAAAATATACCCTTACTTTAGATAGTGTCATAATTAAAAAGATGTTGTCTAGTTCAATCCCTATGTAAAACATTACATGATAGATTCTAAGTAAACTCAGAATTTTATTTCCATATGAACCAGCAGTTATACTTTGGTGTATGAATCCTCAGTAAAGGAAAACATTCATTCAAAAGGGGGAGGAGAGTGATGGTGGGCGTTGTGGTGGGAATGTTGCACAGGGACGGGGGTCTTCTTTTTTATGACTGAAACCCAACTACAAACATGTTTGTAATCATGGTGCTTAAATAAAGATATTATTAAAAAACTCAAAAGGATATATTCATACCATTATTATTAGTCATTACTCTACAATAGTTAACATTTAGAATCAACCTAGATGATCAATGAAAGATGAGTGAATCATAAAGATGTGGTATATATGTGTATATATATGTATATATACAATATAATACTACACATCTCTGAGGAATGATGAAACTAAAAGATAGGTTAAATGAAGACAGCCAAAAGAAGAAGAAACACAGGATGATATCACTTACATATGTTGTTTAGTAACTGAATGAGGGAAGGCAAGGGTTTAAAAAGGGATTGCCTGGACCAACCTTGGCCTTACAATATGGGGAGGAGAAACAAAAAAGTTGAATGGAGGAGAAGAGGAGAAAAATAAATGAGAAGGAAGAGGAAGAAAGAGGCAGAGGGTTCGAATGCATTAGTGGTGTTAAGGAATGACTGATTTAAATATCCAAAACACAGAGTCAACAACTCTGAAACCCAAACTTTACAACTGAACTTAAAAGGGTCCCTGTCAAGATGGCAGGCTGGAGCTGGGGTGAGGGTGGAAGTGAAAGGAATCACTAAATAGTTTGGTGGAATTTAATTCTGATGTATTGGGTAATATTTAGTAGACATTAAGAAAAAAAGAAATATCATAAAATTAATACCAAAGTACAGAAAAACCCCACAAATTTTAAAAACTCAAGTGTTCAATAGTGAGAAAGGCATCATCTATTGCTTGTTTTCTAGCCAAACATCCAGCAAAACATTTGGCATCTCCAGAAAAAAAAAAAAACATAGTCAAGCACAATTGTTTATTTTCCTTTTATTTTTTAGTAAAATAGTTTCATCATATACATAAGTCTCTATCTCTTATAACGTTGTCAAGTACTTCATTTCCAACAATATGTAATTTTATCTACATTATTGTTTCAAGAAAAATGTATACCTTATTCTAAAAGTTGAGAGAAATATTTCATTATTCATTTGACGAGTTATTCCCAATGAATATTCTTTTATTGACATTGTGTTTTATGAGTGATTCACATAAAGATGATTGGAACTCAGGGGTGGTGCTGGGAATTGAAAGTTAGACCTTCAACATGCAAAGCATCTTCTCATTTTGTTGGGTATCTTACTACTGTTCACATTATTAAAAATGTATATCCACTCAAAAATTCTAGAAATAAAATTAGGCAGAAGGAGTGTTTTATTGTCCAGTTTGATGCATTGTGTCATATTTTGTAATTATATAAATCTGTGTTTCCTGAAGACTTCACTGATACCAATATTATTGAGTGTTATACTTATTTTTGCTCAAGGTCTTAAATGGTTTCATGTCTAATACCCAGGGGTCTCAAACTCAATTTACCTGGGGGCTGCAGTAGGCAAAGTCGGGGTGATCCTTGAGTGCAAAGTCAGTAGTAAGCCTTGAACATTGGGGGGTGTGACCCAAACAATTAAAACAAAACAAAACAAAAAAAGATTTCTCTAGGAATCTTTCTCTAGGGCCACAAAATGTTGTACAGAGGGTGGCAAATGGCCTGCGGGCCACGAGTTTGAGACCCCTGCAAGACTGTAATATAATGAAGTTGACTTTTCTATATAATGTGAGAGATAGTAAACCGATTACATTATTTTGCATATGACTATTTTGTTTTCATAACATTGTTTACTGAAAGACAATTCTGTCTCGATTTTATGATTTTATCATAAAATCACGCTCCATATGTGTATTTATTTTATGTGCTCATATTTATTACCATGATGTATGCATTTCTTTTTATTTTAATACAATGTTGACTTTATTTCAAACAAGTTAGTCTGAGGTCAAGAAGAATATCTATGTTTTTTTTTCAGGTTTGCATTTATCATTTGGGATATTTTGGACTTTATAGAAATTTAATTAACTTCTGCCTTATTTTCTCAGGCAATGTTTTTGGAATTTTGATAAGAATTACATTAAATTGGTTTAGTGA